>NC_132920.1:62049943-62674943 GCF_047675955.1 Chlorocebus sabaeus | reverse complement strand
TAACTAATTGAATGCTGATAGTTATCCACCATGGTGCTGTCATATAGCCTATGAAGTGATTTTTTTCCCTCAACTCAAGGATATAAATGTATTAATAGGAAGATAATGCAACAACATCTTGAGCAACAGCATGTTCAAGGGCTTCATGCTGGCTCTTATTTCTGGTTATAGATACTCACTTTCATATAGACTATTTTGATAGTCATCAAATTGTAATTCAGATAAGCTATCAATACATGTATTTTTAGAATGACTCTTTTTGCTCATAATTGTGCAGCCAATAATTACCAATGCTGAACCCACCTCTCCAGAGTGGCTTCGGAGATCTGTTACTTTATTGTAATTGATCACATGCCAATTAGCTACCATATCAGCTTGCCTCCACCCCTTCATATGAGGGGAGGAAAATAACTGCATAAGTAACCTCTATTATTTCTGCCTTTTTATTTATTGTTGTTAGGATGCTGCCCAGGATTTAGAATCTAGAAAATAATGTGACAGAAACAACTAGAGTACTATTATCATATTATTAACGTGTCTAATTATAACTAGAGTACTATTATCACATTATTAACGTGTCTAACATGCCTAATCAAAATGATAAGGGTGTAACAGCCATATCTGGAAAGTCTGTGGCTAGATGTTTAATTGCCTGGTATCTGAAAGGTTAGACATATAGCTGCGCAATTCTCTGAAACAAAGGCCTAGGCATTGCATAAAACCTTTCAGAGAAGTATCAGGCAATTCATCAAGGTTAATGTCTAGGAAGGTGTCTATTAAAAAAAGATCTAAGAAAAAATAAAAAAGTACAAAGAAATCTATATTAAGGGATTTCTTGGCTTGCCACAATTAGCTCTAAAACTGTGGGTATATCACTTATAACTATTGAATCTCAATTTTCCCATTGGTAAAATTGTTTAAATACATAATAAAATGGATCTAAAATTTTTAAATTTGACTACACAGCTAGGCACAGAAATTGTCATATATAAAACACAAACCACATAATGGCTTTTCCCTTTTTTAACCAGAGACTAAAACATGTTCACACACACACACACACACACACACACACACACACACACAATGATAGCAAAAGATATAACTAGTCATTCTAACTTAAGATTTCAGCACATGAAGGACAACTGAGTTTGGCTATAAATAACTTGTCTACATTTTAAAAACAAAATGTAATTAAGCTTTTTTTCTTAAAAAGTATGTGTATTACTATTTTAAGTGTGACCTTTCATAGGAATAGATGGAGTCAAATCGGTGTGAAGGAAAAGGCATCAAATATACAATTTTACAAAAAAATTAATGAAACTTTTTGGGTTTCAATTTTCCTTTAAATTCAATGAGATATTTGAACTTTAGTCCTATCTGTTATATATATTTAAGCTCATTTTAAAAACTCAGACACACTTGCAAATATGTATTGATTCTATATCCTGATTTCAAATATGACTTTTTATTTCCAACGTAATTTTGAATTATAAGAAATGTCATGCCTTAACTGTATCTTTACAAATATTTATTAATGCACTATCCATGCAGTAGCTATCCTTTTGTGGCAGATTTACATACAAAACATGTTTAGACATTGATTTCCAAGAGGCTATAGTCTAACAGAAAAATAAAATATGCATAAAAATGTCAGTACCAAAAATTAAATAACTATATGCCCTAAGATATAAAAACATGTCAGTTTAGTGAGAAAATGCGTATTTACCCATTTGTTCATTCATTCACTCAACAATTATTCATTATATGTCTACTGAATGGGAAAAGCATGTCTCATAAAGTTATCTTTAATAATAGAAATGTAGGCCAGGTACAGTAGCTTATACCTGTAATCCCAGCCCTTTGGGAGACCAAGACAGGATAATTGCTTGAACCCAGGAGTTCAAGCCCAGCCTCGGCAACCTCATCTTTACAAAATAATTTTTTGTAAATTATTACAATAATTTGTAAATTGTTTTGTAAATAATATAGTGAGACCTCATCTTTACTAAAAAATTTTTAAAATAGCAGGGTGTTGCAGTGCATGCCTGTAGTCCAAGTTACTTGAGAGACTGAGGTGGGAGAATTGCTTGAGCCTGGGAAGTCAAGGCTGCAGTGAGCCATGATTGCACCACTGCACTCCAGCCTGGATGACAAGGAAAGATGCTGTCTCAAATAATAAATAATAATAATAATAATAATAATAATAGAAATGTAGTCAGAAAACTATGTTGTCTTCCATAGGAAAGGAATTTTTAACAATTGTTTTTTTGTGATGTATACTTACATAATTATCATTGCTTCTTTTGTTCATCATACTGTTAGCTATACTTTACTGGGTACACAGCTTATTCTATCAACTATTTTGAAAGGTAAAATAATCATCTTGCAAAGATATTCATGCCCTAATGCCTGGAACCTGTGAATATTTTTCTTTAATGGAAAAACAGGCTTTGCAAAAGAAATTAAGGACCTTGAGGTAGGGAGATGATCTTGTGTGTTGTGGGAGAGACAATCTAATCACAACAGTTCTTAAAGGTGGAAAGGAAGAGCCAGAAAGGTCGGAAACATGTGAGGTGAGATAGTCTCAACCTCCAATTGCCAGCTTTGAAGATGAAGGGAGGGGACATTGAATGAAGTAATGTGATAGTCTCTAGAACCTTAGAGTGGTCGTTAGTTTATAGTCAGCAAGAAAACGGGGAGCAAACTAAGTCCTATAAACACAAGGGACTTACGTTATCAATAACTCAAATAAACAAAAATTTAACTTCTCCACTAGAGTTTCCTGAAAGGAAAACATACACTGACTACTTGACTTTAGCTCAGTGAAGCGTATACCAGACTTCCCTACAGAACTGTAAGATAAAAAATTTGTGTTTATTTATGCCATTGGTTTCTAATCATTTATGTCAGCAATATGAAACTAACACAATTCTATTAAAATATATACATAATTAAGAACAGAACATATTATACACTGTTGAGGACTTTACAGTCTTGCAATTATTAGGTTATGATGCTTGTTGGCCACTAGGAAAAGAAGAAGTCAAATTGTCCCTGTTTGCAGATGACATGATTGATTGTATATTTAGAAAACCCCATCGTCTCAGCCCCAAATCTCCTCAAGCTGATAAGCAACTTCAGCAAAGTCTCAGGATACAAAATCAATGTGCAAAAATCACAAGCATTCTTATAAACCAGTAACAGACAAACAGAGAGCCAAGCCGTGAATGAACTCCCATTCACAATAGCTTCAAAGAGAATAAAATACCTAGGAATCCAACTTACAAGGGATGTAAAGGACCTCTTCAGGGAGAACTACAAACCACTACTCAGTGAAATAAAAGAGGACACAAACAAATGGAAGAACATGCCATGCTCATGGAGAGGAATAATCAATATTGTGAAAATGGCCATACTGCCCAAGGCAATTTATAGATTCAATGCCGTCCCCATTAACCTACCAATGACTTTCTTCACAGAATTGGAAAAAACTGCTTTAGAGTTCATGTGGAACCAAAAAAGACCCCACATTGCCAAGACAATCCTAAGTCAAAAGAACAAAACTGGAGGCATCATGCCACCTGACTTCAAACTATACTACAAGGCTACAGTAACCAAAACAGCATGGTACTGGTACCAAAACAGAGATATACAATGGAACAGAACAGAGACCTCAGAAATAATACCACACATCTACAGCCATCTGATCTTTGACAAACCTGAGAGAAACAAGAAATGGGGAAAGGATTGCCTATTTAATAAATGGTGCTGGGAAAATTGGCTAGCCGTATGCAGAAAGCTGAAACTGGATCCTTTCCTTACTCCTTATACGAAAATTAATTCAAGATGGATTAGAGACTTAAATGTTAGACCTAAAACCATAAAAACCTGAGAAGAAAACCTAGGTATTACCATTCAGGACATAGGCATGGGCAAGGACTTCATGTCTAAAATACCAAAAGCAATGGTAACAAAAGCCAAAATTGACAAATGGGATCTAATTAAACTAAAGAGCTTCTGCACAGCAAAAGGAACTACCATTAGAGTGAACAGGCAACCTACAGAATGGGAGAAAATTTTTGCAATCTACTCATCTGACAAAGGGCTAATATCCAGAACCTATAAAGAACTCAATCAAATTTACAAGAAAAAAACAAACAACCCCATCAAAAAGTGGGCAAAGGATATGAATAGACACTTCTCAAAAGAAGACATTCATACGACCAACAGACACATGAAAAAATGCTCATCATCACTGGCCATCAGAGAAATGCAAATCAAAACCACAATGAGATACCATCTCACACCAGTTACAATGGCGATCATTAAAAAATCAGGAAGCAACAGGTACTGGAGAGGAAGTGGAGAAATAGGAACACTTTTACACTGTTGATGGGACTGTAAAGTAGTTCATCCATTGTGGAAAACAGTGTGGTGATTCCTCAAGGATCTAGAACTAGAAATACCATATGACCCAGCCATCCCATTACTGGGGATATACCCAAAGCATTATAAGTCATGCTGCTATAAAGACACATGCACACGTATGTTTATTGCGGTACTATTCACAATAGCAAAGACTTGGAATTAACCCAAATGTCCATCAGTGACAGACTGGATTAAGAAAATGTGGCACATATACACCATGGAATACTATGCAGCCATAAAAAAGGATGAGTTCATGTCCTTTGTAAGGACATGGATGTAGCTGGAAACCATCATTCTCAGCAAACTATTGCAGGAACAGGAAACCAAATACTGCATGTTCTCACTCATAGGTGGGAATTGAACAATGAGATCACTTGGACACAGGAAGGGGAACATCACACACTGGGTCCTATTGTGGGGAGGGGGTACGGGGGAGGGATAGCATTAGGAGATATAACTAATGTAAATAATGAGTTAATGGGTGCAGCACACCAACATGGCACATGTATACATACGTAACAAACCTGCACGTTGTGCACATGTACCCTAGAACTTAAAGTATTTAAAAAAAAAAAAAAAGTTTTTATTACCCATTGGTGCTGTTCAGAGATATTCTGTTTCTCTTTGTAAGCACAGAGTAAGAATGAATGTTTCTGACTCCTTGAGGAAGGCCTAGCCATGTGATTTGATTTGACCAATGAATTGTAAGCAGAAGAGACATGAGTTATGTCCAGGTGAAACACTTTCAAAATCAGAACGTTATTTGCTGTAACTTTTTAAATCTTCTACTATGACTAGAAATGTTCTAGATTTATCTGAATTTTTTATGAGATCAAGCAAAAGCAGAATCCCTCCCTAACCTGAGGCACATGAAGTATGAGCAATTTAAAACACCTTGCTTTAAGTCATGAAGTTTAGGGTTAGTTTATTTTCATAGTGTAACCAATATAGTTTATACTGACTGAAATACTGACCAAAATAAAAGGGAAAAAAATGTTCCCCTGGTGTTCTGGGCTGAATAACAGACAAGTCCAGTTAGTTTAATGATATATTCATAAGCAGAGGAAAATATAATTCTTTTGTTCTGTTTTGCAAAATTACATATAAACATAACAGTACAGACAAATTAGACAGAGTTATATAAGAAAATCAACTCCCCCCAGCCAAAAAAAAAAAAAAACAGCATTTTGTGCTTCCAGTAACTGGACTACTTCAAGACAAACTCTACTACTGAGGATAAGTAGAAATATGGGGCATTAGAAAATCAGTGTGCTGGCTTCAGGGAGCTACCAAGGGAGAGAAGATATACAGAGCTAAGATTTGGGAGAAGAAAAAAGCTAAGGCAAGTGATTCTGTTCTCCCCTCAAAACCGTCACAGCAACTTAGGGACTGTTGAGAGATTTCCTCCATCTTATGGGGTTTGGTGATAAAAACTAGTGTTCAGGGTCTGCCTAGCATGGAGCCCTGGAAAGTGCCTTACATTCTAGTTGTGAGAATCTGCAAAAACTGACACTAGCCAAGTTCTTAAAATGCCTGAGGCCCAGTTTCAAATAATCTCAATTTCTGATTGAACTTAGGTGACCTGGACCTAGCCTAGTTTTTTGACATAAACAAATTGAATATTTTCAGGAAGAATGGATTATCATTCATTACCTCAAATGACCTTTACTACTTTTCATACACAGTCTCCAACATGTAGTCAACAATAACCATGCATACGGAAAGGCAAGATTTGACCCAAAAAATTCAAGGAAAAAAAAGTGAAGACAGTAGAAACAGACTCATAGCAGAGCCCGATATTGAATTTACCAATCATGAACTGTGAAGTAAACATGATGAATATTTCAAGAAACTCACAAAGAAGATACAGAACTTTGTCAGAGTTCAACACTAGGAAAATATCAAGTGAAAAATTCTAGAAATAGACTATAATAACTAAAATAAAAAAATTAATCATGGATTTAAATTCAGATTGTGCATAGCCAAAATGAGAATTCATAAAATATAAGATAGGATGAAGCTTGAAACATTGAGAGAATAAAAATAAATTATATCAAGGATAAAGACAGCATAAACATAAAAGAGGAGGATGAAAAGTTCAAAGATATGCATTTGGAGTTTCAAAATGAGAACAGAAAAAATGAGGCAGGAGCAATATTTAAAGAGATAAGACATCAATTCATAGAATCAAGAATAACTAAAATGATATGAACAAAGAAAATCCACTTGGTATATTCTAGTAACAATGGAGAAAACCAAATACATAGAGAAAATTATTGTAGCTAGGGAAAAAGACACATTATATCTAAAGGAACAATGATGATTGACAGCTATTTTTTTTTTCCATAGGGACAGTGGAAGCCAGAAAACTATGGACTGATATCTTCAAAGGACTGAAAGGAATTTGTTTTAAAAGAAAGCAAAATAAAGACACCTTTAGACCAACAAAACTTAAAGGAATTTGTTAACCACAGTTCTGCACTAAAAGAAATAGTATGAAACAGGTGGATCACCTGAGGTCAGGAGTTCGAGACCAGCCTAGCCAACAGTGAAACCCTGTCTCTACTAAAAATACAAAAAATTAACCAGGTGTGGTGGCGGGTGCCTGTAGTCCCAGCTACTAGGGAGGCTGAGGCAGGAAAATCATGTGAACACAGGAGGCAGAGGTTGCAGTGAGCTGAGATCGCGTCATTGCACTTTAGCCTGGGCAAAAAGAGCCAAACTCTGTCTCAAAAGAAAAAAAAAAAGAAAAAGTAAACAAGGCTCTTAAGCCAGAAAGAAATGACTCAGATTTAAATTCAAAATAGAAAAATAAAGAAAAAGCAATAGAAAAAGAATATATGAGTATAAATTTTAAAGAATTTTAAAAATAACGTATAAATTATGAAAGTTATGTTACATAATTATACTTTGCAAATATCTTATGCTACTTGTTAGATTTAAAGTCATTTTTTGTTATATAAAGCAATAATAATGTATTTTTCATTATAAGATATGTGCAAAATTAAAATACACAACAATAGCTCAAAGAATGGCATGATATTCACAGTGTTAAAATGTTGTAAAATCTTTGTACTATCCTGGCAATAGCAAAAATAAAAAAATACATATTAGACTTTAATAACCAGTGGCTTATGTTGTAATCTCTAGGACAGCCATTAAAAGAATAGTAAAATAATTTATAACTGTTAGGCTGACTAACAGAGGGAAATATGGAACATTTCTTTATCATAAAAGGGTCAATTCACCAGAGAACTACAACGATCTAAAGTCTGTATGCACCTAAAAATTAAAAAGAAATACATACGTTTATATGCATCTAAATTTGTATGCCTCCTAATATATAAAACAAAAACTGTTATCATTGAAAGGAGACTGAAAACCCACAATTATAGTGAGAGATTTTAACACGTCTATCAAAAACTGGTAGAATAAACAGGTTAAAAATGTGTAAGGGAATGGAAGATTTGATCAGAAGTAACAAATTTGTTTTAATTGCTACGAACACATTGTATTGACTTCCTTAGTCTGTTGTAACAAAGTACCACAAACCAGCTGACTAGCTGAAACAGAAATTTATTGTCTAACAGTTCTAGAGACTGGTAGTCTGAAACCAAATTGTTACCAGAGCCATACTCCTTCAGAAGGCACTAGGAAAATTTCTTTTCTAGGCCTCTCTTCTACTTTTTGGTAGTTACCTGGCTTATGGCATTATAAATTCAATCTTCACATGGTATTCTCCCTCTGTTTGTGATGTCAAGTGGCATTTTTTTTCTATTTTATTTCATTTTATTTTTCACAATTTTATATAAATTTAGCTTTTAGTTTCAGGGGGTACATGTACATGTTTGTTAATGGGCATATTGTGATGCTGAGGTTTGGAGTATAAAAAAATCCCATCACCCAGATAGTAAACATCGTACCCAGTGTTTTCACCCTTGCCCTACTTCTTCTCTCCCTACTTTGATAATCCCAAGTATGTATTATCTCCATTTTTATATCTACATGTACCCAATATTTAGCTCCCACTTATAAATGAGAACATGTAGTATTTCTGTTCCTGTGTTAATTTGCTTAGGTTAATGGCCTTCAGCTGCATCCATGTTGCTGCAAATAACATGCTTTTGTTCATTTTTATGGCTGCATAGTAAATGGCATATATGTACCATGTTTTCTTTGTTCAACCCACCATTGATGGGCATCTAGGTTGATTCCATGTCTTTGCTATTATAGTTCTGCAATGAACATACATGAGCATGTGTCTTTATGTGTCTTTATGGTAGAACAATTTATTTTCCTTTGTATATATATTCAGTAATGAGACTGCTAGATCCAATGATAGTTCTGTTTTGATTATTTGAGAAATCTCTAAATGGCTTTCCACAGTGGTTGAACTAATTTACATTCCTACCAACAGTGATACAGTATTCCCTTTTCTCTGCAGTCTCGCCAATATCTGATATTTTTTGACTTTTCAGTAATAGCCACTGTGACTCATGTGAGATCATATCTGATGGTGGTTTTCATTTTCATTTCTCTGATGATTAGTGATGTGGAACATTTTTTTCATATGATTGTTGGCTGTATGTATGTCTTCTTTTGAAATGTGCCTGTTCATATTCTTTGCCCATTTTTTTTTTTTTGAGATGGAGTCTTGCTGTGCTGCCCAGGCTAGAGTGCAGTAGTACAACCTTGGCTCACTGAAACCTCTGCCTCCAGGGTTCAAGCAATTCTTCTGCCTCAGCCTCCCGAGTACTGGGATTTCAGGCGCCCATCATCTTGCCTGGCTAATTTCTGTATTTTTAATAGAGACAGGGCTTTGCCATGCTGCCCAGGCTGGTCAACAAGTGATCCGCCTGCTTCGGCCTCCCAAAGTGCTGGGATTACAGGCATGAGCCCAACCATTTACCCATTTTTTAAATGGGCTGTTTGTTTTTTGCATGTTTAATTATTTGAGTCTCTTATAGATTCTGGATATAAGATCTTTTTCACATACATAGTTTATGAATATTTTCTCCCATTCCATAGGCTGTTTACTGTGTCGATGGTTTCCTTTGTTGTGCCGAAACTCTTTTTTTTTTTTTTTTTTTTTTTTGAGACGGAGTCTTGCTCTGTAGGCCGGGCTGGAGTAGAAACTCTTTAATTTTTTAGGTTTCACTTGTCAGTTTTTATTTTTGTTGCCATTGCTTTTCAGGACTAAGACATAAATTCTTTCCCAGGTCTGATTTCCAGAATGGTATTTCCTAGGTTGTTTTCTAAGATTTTTATAGTTTTAGGTCTTATATGTAAATCTTTAATCCATCTTGGGCTAATTTGTAGGTGGTGAAAAATAGGGGTCCACTTCCATTCTTCTACATAGGTAGTTACGCAGCACTATTTATTGAACAGATAATACTTTACTTATTGCTTATTTTTGTTGACTTTGTTGAAGATCAGATGGCCATAAATGTGTGGCCTTATTTCTGAGTTCTCTATTCTGTTTCATTGGTTTATTTGTCTTTTTTCTTCTTCAATTTTTATTTTAAGTCCAGGGATAGATGTGCAGGATGTGTGGGTATGTTACATAGGTAAACGTGTGCCATAGTGGTTTGCTACACAGATCATCTGATCACGTAGGTATTACGCCCAGCACCCATTAGCTATTCTTCCTGATGCTCTCCCTCCCCTCACTCCCCCTTGTAGCAGGCTCCAGTGTGTGTTGTTCTCCGCCATGTGTCCATGTGTTCTCATCATTCACGTCCCACTTATAAGTGAGAGCAGTGTTTGGTCGTCTGTTTCTGCATTAGTTTGCTGAGGATAATGGCTTCCAACTCTATCCATATCCCTACAAAGGACATAATCTCGTTCCTTTTTATGGCTGCATATTTGTCTGTTTTTGTGCCAGTACCATGCTGTTATGTTTACTGTTGCCTTATAGTATAATTTGAAGTTGCCTTATAGTATAGTTTGAAACCAGAGGCATCACATTCTTTTTGCTTAGGTTTCATTCTTTTTGCTTAGGATTGCTTTGGCTAAACTGGCTCTTTTCTTTGTTCCTTGTGAATTTTAGAACATTTTTTTTTTTTTTTCCTCATTCTGTGAAAAATAATGTTGGTAGTTTGATAGAAATAGCATTGAATCTGTAGATTGCTTTAAGCAGTATGGCTATCTCAGTGACGTTGATTCTTCCAATATATGAGCATGCAATTTTTTTCATTTGCTTCTGTCATCTATGATTTTTTTCCACAGTGATTTCTAAGTCTTAATGTAGAAATTGTTTACCTCCTTGGTTAGATGTATTTCTGGGTATTTTTTTTCTCTGACTATTGTAAATTGGATTGTGTTCTTGATTTGGCTCCCAGTTTAAACATTATTCATGTATAAAAATGTTAATGATTTCTGTACATTGATTTTGTACTCTAATACTTTATCAAAGTTATTTATCAGTTCTAGGATCTTCTTGGTGGAGTCTATAGGGTTTTCTAGAGATAAGATCATATCATCAACAAAGAGAGATATTTTGACTTCTCCTCTTCCTCTTTGGATGTCTTTTATTTCTTGCTTCCAACTTTTGCTCATTCAGTATGATGTTGGCTGTGGGTTTATCATAGATAGTTCTTATTATTTTAAGGTATGTTCCCTTGAATGTCACTCTTTTTATAACAATACTAGTCATCTGGATTAGGAGCCCATCCTACTCTGCTATGACCTAACCTTAATATAATGAATTATGTCTGCAATAACTCTATTTCCAAATAAGGTCACATTTTGGGATATTGAGGGTTAGGACTTCAACATAGAAATTTTGGAGATACAATTCAACTTATAAAACATATGAGTGACCCAACAAGTGTGCATTTGAAGTGTTTACCAAGATAGACATATACTGGGCCATAAAACTGGGCTTTGTAAAATTAAAAGAATTGGGAACATGAATGAATTGAGTAGAAGTTTCTTTTAAAAACCCCAGTGAATTCTCCATATTTGCAACAGTTACATTCTGAAAAGTCTCCATGAATATTGAATTAATGAATATTTGTTACATCTAGGGAAAATATGTACATATAAATACCTATCACGTAAACTGTACTCTTAAATTACCAAGAGTTTATTTTCTTCATTATTAAAAAAAGAAAATAAGGCTCAAAGTGTTAAGCATCTTGCCTGAGGCTACCCTACTCCCTCACAGATGCCGGAATTGGGATTTAAATGCTGTCTAGCTACCCCATAGTCAGAACTTCTGGCACTACACTGCGCTGTTGCCATCATCTCGATCCTCTCATCATATATGTGTGACAGCTGAAACAAGAATGCAGGGTTTGCCTTGTTTTACCTCAGCTGGGAGCATGTGCATCATCAGGTAGACTCGAATTCTTCACCACTCTTTGCATGTCTGCCAGTGGCAGTGCAATAAGTATTGATTTTGGGACTACGAATGAATTTTTGTGAGTAAGCAAATTTGCAAATATAGGATTCATACATAAGTAGGATGGACTGTAACTAGAAAATCTTCATACATATAGAAATTAAGCAATATACTTCTGAAAATCCAATGCATCAAAAAGTAATCACAATGGAAATAAAAACTATTTTAGCATCATCATAGCAACCAAATAGCATATCAAAATTTGTAGGCTAAAACTAAATCAGGATTTAAAGGAAATTAATTACATTCAAAGCAAATATTAGAAAAGAAGAAAGAGAAAAATTAGTTAAATTGCCTGTTTCCAGATAACATGATCTTGCGTATAAACTCTAACAACTGTACCAAAAAAGCTGTTAGAACTAATAATTTCAGTAAAGTTGCAAAGTATGAAATCAACATACAGAAGTCATTGAAATTTTTATACAATAACAAGAAACTACCTGAAAAATAATCAAGAAAACAACCATATTTACAATGGCTACAAAAATAATGAAAATATCTAGGAATAAATTTGAGCACGAGGTGAAAAATCTATAAACTGAATGAATGGTAAGTACAAGAGAGAATTTAGAGAAAAGGGAATACCTGCAAAGTATTGGTGGGAATGTATTACCCCCCCACCCTGTCCAACTAACCTTAGCAACCTCTGTAACCCTTCTCTATTCTCTATCTTCATGTGTTCAATTGTTTTGATACATAGATGCCACAAATAAGTGAGAACATGTAATGTTTGTCTTTTCACTTAACATAATGCAGAGTCCATTTCACTTAACATAATGACCTAATGACCTTCAGTTCCATCAATGTTGTTGCAAATAACAGGAACTCGTTTCTTTTTTTATGTAAATTAGTATAGTCATTATGAAAAACAGTATGGTGACTCCTCAAAAAATTAAAAATAGAACTGCCATATGATTCAGCAATCTCAGTGTTCATCAACAGATGACCAGATAAAGAAAATGTGGTACTTATGCACAATGTAGTACTTATTCAGCAATCCTACTACTGGGTATATATTCAAAAGATATGAAATCAGTTCTTCTGAGATATGTCTACATTCTCATGGTCATTGCAGCATTATTCACAATAGCCAAGATATATATTATTGTATAAAAATTTCAATGATTTCTTACTTGGAGGCTTTTTATTATGAGTTCAATCTCCTTACTTGTTACTAGGTTGTTAGGTTTTTAGATGTTTTCCTGGTTCAATCTTGGTAGGTTATATGTGTCTAGGAATTTGTCTGTTTCTTCTAGAGTTTTCCAGTTTATTAGCATATATTTGCTCATAGAAGCCACTAATATTCCTTTGAATTTTGGGGGGCGGTGGTATCAGGTGTAATGTCTCCTTTTCGATCTCTGATTTTATTTATTTGGATCTTCTCTGTTTATTTCTTAGTTAACCTAGCATAAAGTTTGTCAATTTTGTTTAACTTTTACAAAAACAACTTCTTGTTTAATTGATCTTTTGTATTTATGTATATTGTATTTTTTTCCATTTCTATTTATTTCCGCTCTAATCTTTATTGTTTCTTTTATTCCATTAATTTTAGGTTTGTTTTGCTCTTGCTTTTCTAGTTCTTTAAGATACATCATGAGATTGTTTATTTGAAGTTTTTCTTCTTTTTTGATGTAGGCACTTATAGCCATAAATGTCTCTCTCTTTAGTACTGCTTTTGCTGTATCCTATTTGATTTGATATGTTGTGTTTTCATCATCGTTTGTCTCAAGAGATTTTTAAATTTCCTTCTTAATTTCTTCATTGACTCGCTGGTCATTCAGGAGTATTTTGTTTAATTTCCATACATTTGTATAGTTTTCAAAATTCCCCTTGTTATTGATTTATAGTTTTATTCTAATGTGATCAGAGAAGATCCTTGACACTATTTTAATTTTCTGCATGCTTTCAGACTTGTTTTGTATCTAACTATATTAGTCAGGATTATCTAGAGGGACCAAAATAATAGGGTATGTGTATATATAAAAGGGAATTTGTTAAGGAGAATTGACTCACAGGATCACAAGGTGAAGTCTCATGATAGGCTGCCCGCAAGCTGAGGAGCAAGGAAGCCAGAAGTGGCTCAGTCTGAGTCCCTGAGCTCAAAATTAGAAAAAGCCAGTAGTGCAGCCTTCAGCCTGTGGCCAAAGGCCTGAGAGCCTTTGGCAAACCACTAGTGTAAGTCCAAGAGTCCAAAAGTCAAGGAACATGGAGTTCGATGTTCGAGGGCAGGAAGCACCCAGCACCAGAGAAGGATGAAGACCCAAGACTCAGCAAGTCAGCTTCCTCCACCTTCTGTCTGCTTTTTCTAGATCCGCTTGCAGATGATTGGATGGTGCCCACCCACATTGTGGGTTGGTCTTTCTGAGGGTGGGTCTTTCTCTTCCAGCCCACTGACTCAAATGTTAATGTCTTTTGGCAACATGCGGAAACACCCAGACACACCCAGAAACGGTACTTTACATCCTTCAATCCAATTAAGTTGAAACTTAATATTAACCATCTCACTAACATATGGTCTGTTTTTGAGCATGATCCATGTGCAGAGGAAAAGAACGTGTATTCTGCAGCCTTTGAATGAAATGTTCCATAAATATTTGTTAGTCCCATTCATTCTATAGTGCAGACTAAGTCTGATGTTTCTTTGTTCCTTTTCTGTCTGAGTCAATGCTGAAAGTAGGGTGTTGAAATCTCCAGCTATTGTTATAGTGGGACCTAATTCTCACTTAACTCTAACAATATTTGCTTTGTATATCTTGATGCTCCTGTGTTGGGTGCATATTTATTTAAAATTGTTATGTCCTTTTGCTGAATTGACTCCTTTGTCCTTATATAATGAACTTCTTTGTCTCTTCTCACAGTTTTTGTCTTGAAACCCATTTTGTCTAATATAAGGATAGCTATTCCTGCTCTTCTTTGGTTTCCATTAACTTGGGATATCTTTATCTATCCCTTTATCTTTTGTCTATGTGTGACTTTCTAGATGAAGAGTATATCTTGTAGGCAGTAGATTACAGGGTATTTTTTTTTAAAAAAATCCATTTGGCTACTCTCTTTTGATTGGAGAGTTTAGTCCATTGATATTCAATGTTATTATTGATAAGTAGAGACTTACACTTGCCATTTTGTTACTTGTTTTCTTGTTATTTTGTTGTCTTCTCTTTCTTCTTTTCTGTCTTCCTTTTAGTGAAGGTTATTTTCCCCGCTGGTATTATATAATTTCTTGCTTTTGATTTTTTTTATATCCATTGTATGTTTTTCATTTTGAGGTTACCATGAGGCTTGCAAATATTATCTTATAACCCACTATTTTAAATTATGACAATTTAATGCTGATTGCATATACAAGCATGCAAAAAGAAAACCAATAAAAACTCTATATTTCAACTTCATGCCTTTGACTTTTTGTTTTTTTTCTTTTTTAGTATACTCTCTATGTCTTAGAAAGTTGTAATTATTTTTATTTTTTCATTATTTAGTCTTTCTACTTATGAGTAGTTTACACACCATAATTACAGTATTGAATTATTCTTTTTTTCTGTGTGCTTACTATTACCAGCAAGTTTTGCACTTTCAGATAATCCCTTATTGCTTATTAACATCTTTTGTTTCAGATTGATGAACTCCGTTCAGCATTTCTTTTAGGAAAGGTCTGGTGTTGATGAAATCTCTCAGTTTTTGTTCATCTGGGAAGGTGTTTATTTCTCTTTTAATTTGAAGGGTTTTTTCACTAAATATATTAATCTAGGGTGAAAGGATTTTTTCTTCTGCACTTTATGTCATGTCACCTCCTGGTCTGTAAGGATTCCACGGAAAAGTCTGCTGTCAGACAAATTGGAATTCCACTGTTTCTTATTTGTATCTTTCCTCCTGTTGCTTTTAGGATTGTTTCTACATCTTTGAGCTTTGGGAATTTGATTAGTAAATGCTGTAAGGCAGTCTTCTTTGGGTTAAATCTGTTTGGTGTTCTATAAACCTGTACTTGAATGTTGACATCTTTCTCTAAGTTTGGGAAATTCTCTGTTACTATCTCTGAACAAACTTTCAACCCTTATATTTTTTTTAATCTTCCTCCTCTTTAAAGCCAATATCTCTTAGATTTGCTCTTTTGAATCTCTTTTATAGATCTTGTAGGACTGCTTCATTGGGGTTTATTCTTTTTTCTTTTGTCTACTCTTATTGTATATTTTCAAATAGCCTATCTTCAACCTCACTAATTCTTTATTCTGCTACCGACTGATGCATTCTTCCATATGTCAATTGTATTATTCAACTCTAGAATTTCTGCCTGATTCTTTTTAATTATTTCAATATCTTTGTTACATTTTTTTTAATAGAAATCTGAATTTCTTTCCTGTGTTACCTTGAATTTCTTTGAGTTGCCTCAAAACAGCTATTTTGAATTCTCTGTCTGAAAGGTCACATTTCTTTGTTCCCCAAAGATGGTCCCTAGTGCCTTACATAGTGTTTTTTGTTTGTTTGTTTTTTCTCTGATGGAGTCTCACTCCTTCTCCCAGGCTGGAGTGCAATGGTGTGATCTCGGCTCACTGCAACTTCTGCCTCCTGGGTTTAAGCAATTCTCCTGCCTCAGCCTCCTGAAGAGCTGGGATTACAGGTGAGCGCCACCATGACTGGCTAATTTTTGTATTTTTTTTATTAGAGACAGTGTTTCACCATGTTGGTCAGGTGGGTCAGTGCCTTATTTAGTTCCTTTGGTTAGGTCATGTTTTCCTGGATGATATTGATATCTATAGATGTTTGTCCGTGTCTGGGCATTGAAGAGTTATGTATTTATTGTAGTTTCATAATCTGGGCTTATTTGTGCCTGTCCTTCTTGAGAAGGCTATCTGTTCAAAGGGACTTGGGTCCCAAGCCCAATATTACTGTGTTTTTTTGCAGAGTTATAGTGATACCACCTTAGTGGTCTTAAATAAGATCTGGAAGAATTATCTGGATCACCAAGCAGAGAGTTTTGTTTTTTTTCCCTTACTTTCTCCCAAGCAAATGGAGTCTCTTTCTGTCTCTGTGCCAAGCTGCCTGGAGCTGGGGATGTGGTGACGCTGGCACTCCTGCAACCACCACCACTAAGACTGTGCTGGGTCTTTTCCAAAGCCAGCACAGCACTGGGCCTTGCTCAAAGTCTGCTGTAACTGCTACTTGCCTACCACCTATGTTCACTCATGGCCCTAGGGTTCTACAATTAGCAGGTAGTAAAACCAGCCAGGTTTGTCTCCTTCCCTTCAGGGCAGCAAGTTCCCCCAGGCCTTGAGTAAGTCCAGAGATGCTATCTGGGAGTCAAGGTTTAGAGTCAAAAACATTAGAAATTTGCCTAATGTTCTATCCTATTGCAGCTAATCTGGCACTCAAACTACAAAAATAAGTCCTTCGCCTTCTTCCTTCCCTTTTCCATAGGCAGAGGAGGCTCTCCTTGTGGGCACCACCACCACCATCCCACAGGGCATTTCTGCCAGTCCATCGCCAATGTTCACTTAAAGCTCAAGGGCTCTTCAGTTAGCTTGTGGTGAATTCTGCCTGGCCTTGGACTCCCTCTTCAGGGCAATGGGCTCCCCTGTGGCCCAGGGCAGGTTCAGAAATGTTGTCCAAGAGCCTAGGCCTCAACTTGGGGTCTGACTCTGCTCAGTGCCCTACCCTACTGTCGTTGAGCAGGTATCCAAGATACAAGACAAAGTCCTCTTTAATTTTTGCTCTCTGTCCCTTAAGAGAAGAAAGGAGACACTTTGGCCGGGCGCGGTGGCTCAAGCCTGTAATCCCAGCACTTTGGGAGGCCGAGACGGGCGGATCACGAGGTCAGGAGATCGAGACCATCCTGGCTAACCCGGTGAAACCCCGTCTCTACTAAAAAAATACAAAAAACTAGCTGGGCGAGGTGGCGGGCGCCTGTAGTCCCAGCTACTCGGGAGGCTGAGGCAGGAGAATGGCGTGAACCCGGGAGGCGGAGCTTGCAGTGAGCAGAGATCCGGCCACTGCACTCCAGCCTGGGCGGCAGAGCGAGACTCCGTCTCAAAAAAAAAAAAAAAAAAAAAAAAAGAAAGGAGACACTTTCATTGCTGCTAGTTGCACTGCCTGGGATTGTGGGAGGGATGGCTCAAGCACTTCTTTAGCTGTGCAAGCTGGTGTCTCCCTAGGTCACATGCTAACTTAGTCCTTTGGCTCTGAACCCAGCCTAACACTAGGAATTGCTTAGGAATCGCAGTCTTTGTATCCTAAACTGCCTTTCAAGTTTACATAGAACCCCAGAGCACTTTTCCCCATGATGGGGAGGCTTTCTAAGAAACTTAAATTTTAGCTGATGGGAAGGGCAATTCCCCTCCGGCTAGGTCTGGTCCAAATGCTCCCTCTGTGCAGGAGCACTGACTGAGCCCAGCATGGCTTTACTCTGTGCTATGACAGGGCAACACTGAGTTCACTGTAATATCCTCTAGTCACTTTGCTCTTTCTCCCCCAAATGCATAGACTCTCTGCTCTGCAGGGACACTGCCAGTGAATGTAGGAGGGGTGGCATAGAAAATTCAAGATGACTCTCTAACCCTCCTCAATGCCTCTTTCAATAATATGAGATTAAAAGCACGTACTATAATTGTTCACCCGATTTTTGGTTCTTGTGATGGTGTTTTTCTGTGTGCAGATAATTGTTAAAATTTGATGTTCCTGTAGAGAGGTATGAATAGTATAGGCTTCTATTTTGTCATCTTGCTCCACCGTCTCCATAGAAATCTTGATACCAAAACCTAAGGAAAACTACTAAAGGAAATACAGGCAAATATTTTTCATGAAAATACAGACATACAAAATTGGATGGAGTCCATGAACTTACCCACAATAATAGGGATAGCTGGTTTATTTAAAAAGTGTAACTGAAGAGAAGTTGAGAAAGGATCTTCCTTTTAATATCTTGTGACTGGTAAATTGGATATACATGATGAAATAAAACTGACCCCTTCCTCAAAACACTTATTTCACATGCACTGTAGATCTAAATATAAAAATGAAGCTTCAAGATAACATAAAGAATGCCTTTCTTTTCTTGGGATAGACAAATATTTCTTAAATACAAAAAGCTATAACTGTAACTTATGAAAAATGTTGGCACATTGAGTTATATTAAAATTAATTTTATTTCACTATAGACACAAGAAAGTGGTAATGCACAGAGTTAGAGAAGACTTACAGAGCTCTAGAACCTAAAAGCGAACACTTATCTGAAGCGTATTTAAAATAAAAAAAGACACATTTCAATAGAAAAAAATGGGAGAGAATCTTGAACAGGCACTTCACAGGTGAACATATCAAAAAGAGAATAGAAACATGAAGTTTCTCAGCTTCATACTTATTAGGCAAGGCTAATGAAAATCATAATGAGCTATCATACATTCTATATAACTGTATGGTTAATACTGAGCAATGGGAAAATTGTATAATGGAGAGATTCCTAGATGCTTTGGAAGTTAAGCTATGTTCAATTCTTTTGGGAAGCTGTTTGGTAGCATCTAGTATAATTAAATAAATTTGTGCTAACTCAGCAATTCAACTTGCTGGTGCATAGAACTATAAAACATAAAGTGAAATTCTAATAGAAGAATTATTTATTAAAACTCCAATACCTATCAAAGTTAAATAAGTAGATGAATAAGTTACATAAATGGATAAAGTGGAGATACTTATACAATGACATATTACATACCAGTGAAAATAATGAACTGCTGCATGCAACTACATAGAGTAGCTCACAAACAATGTTTAAGTAAACAAGCTTAACAGAAAAGAACATTTATAATTTCACTTATATAAAGTTTAAAAAGTATAAAACCATTCTAAGGTGTCAGAAGTAAGAAGGTAATTTTGATTTGCACTGGGAGGGAACACAAAGGCTGACACTGTTCCTCATCATGTTCTATTTCTTGACTTCTAAGTTTGTTACATGGGTAAATTTACTTTGTGACGAATGAACTGTTCACCTATGGTTATATATTCTTTCGTACTTATGTTATAATTCAGTGAAAAAGTTTACAATAACTCTGACATACTAAAGTGAGATTTTAATTGATCAAAACCAATGAGCTAGTCTGAAAATATACAATTTTTGAAAAGAACCTTTAGAAGTCTTCTTTGGAAGTCTACTTCTAGAGTGTACTTTAGAAGTCTACTTCTAGAACTACTGGATTTCTTCTGTGCTCTTAAAATATCTATAATATGTTATTTTGACTCATAAAATGAAAACAAGGTTAATCATTTAGATGAGTGATCTGGCAAAAATGTCAACATAAACATCATAATATCTAATTTCAGCTTACAATCCTGGATAATTAATTTTATAATTTAAAATTTTAAATGTTATAACAGAAATAGACTGCCAGAACTGATTTTGGTTTGGGAATCTTATTTGCGTACATTTTTATAAAGCAGAATAAATTTTACTAGAAGACTACCACGTTTCAAAATTAGAAGTCCCTCATTTCACATATTGTTAAATGTAACTATGAATTATCTTAAAACATCTTTTCTTATCTAGTCATTTCCGCATACTCTCAGACATAAAATTCATATTAATGTAAATGCATTATAAATAATTACTTTCTGAAGTAGTTCCTGAAGTTAGAAGTTTGTTTATTATGGAAAAAGAAAACAACACTATTGAAATTGCTACATAGAATGGTGACAATAGTTCCGTTTTTGGCCCTAACCCATGGTTTGGATGCCAAATAATCAACTGAATCGAATTAGGAGGCTTCAAAATATAGCTAACCTATGAATGAAGCATGTAGTCATTTTTCACTAAAATATTACAGTTCTTTTTAAGTGTCATGTACTATATATAAAATAAAGAATAAAAGGAATATTCAGAAGAACTTTATAACATTTATTGAATTGAGTTATTTCACAAGAGGGTACTAGCCAATCATACAAAGGTACAATTGATAACTATATTGTTATACATTTGATTATAATTATGAATTCCATTTGGATAAGCACTCAGTAGCTAACATCAAAATGACTTACATTAAGGGCTTCAAAAGTTAGCAATATTATCACTCTTCCTTATTCCTAATCACTTTCTGTATACACGCACAGACACATACAGACACACAATCTCACACACACTCCCACATTCCTTGTTTCCTCTTTAGGTCTTAGCAGATTATGTAGATAGTAATAAAGTCCAAGACAAGCAAAGGGTGTATGTGTACAATAAATGTTGTGTTCATAAAGGCAAAATAGGCAAGTAAGAAACAGACTTTTATCTACTTTTATTGATAACATAACTTATCTGGGCTATATTAATTCTCAGTGTTTGCAGTTTTAACAACAGATATTTGAAAGGAAAATTAGCACTTACACTCATAACAAAGCTTTGTTTTTTATAGCAACTTACACTGTATAAGACTTTTTTATATTCCTAACCATATTGTATGTCTACAATAGTCTCAAGCAGTTATTAGGGAAGGGAATATAAGTCCAATTTTATAAATGAGTAAACAATATCTCAGAGAAGTTAAGGGAATAATTGCAAGTTGTATAACTAGTAAATATAAACTGTAGCTAGAATTTTTTGATAACCAAATCAGTGCTTCATCAATATATTAGCCATTTTCTGCATTTATTTGCCACATCACAAAAATATCAAGAACAGTTATAATAATAACTTATAATAATAATTGCTTAGGACTATTTGGTTCTGATCTTTGTGTCTCTTTTAAAACTGCTTTTCCGTATTTCCAGCTTCATAGATGACTAGATATTGAAAATTGAACCTTAGGAAACTTTTAAATTAATTAGATCTTAATATTGCATAATAATGAAACAAATTCAAAGTTTTTAATATGATTTTCAAAAATATAACTAGTTGAGAGAAATGAGAAATCCAATTTGCTTAAGGATTGGCTGTTGAGAAATAACAACATATAAAAATCTCAAATAAAAACCAGATTAACAGCAAGTTGTTGCTTCCATGAAAAGGATTCTTTTTTTTTTTTTTTTTTTTTTTTTTTTTTTTTTTTTTTTTTTTTTCAAGCATATTATAACTTTATTTTTAAAGGGTAATATGATCAAAAATGACAAAATAGCTCATGTAGCCCATAAATACATACACGTACTATGTACCCACAAAAATTTTTTTAAAATGAAAAAAAGATGAAAAATGAAAGTCTTCCACTTATATTTGTATATTTGCTCTATTATTTGAGAATTTTCAATTCTGCTATAAAAAAGAAAACAAATAGAATAGATAAAACTTAGAAGGGTTAGATATAGATACCAAGTAAGCAAGTAGATTGTGAGATGTAAGCAAAATTCATAAGATGTGTTCATGTGATAGTAAGTTCATAACCCATAAGACATAGTTTATGGTGACACCCATGTAATCCCAGCACTTTGGGAGGCCAAGACGGGCGGATCACGAGGTCAGGAGATCAAGACCATCCTGGCTAACAGGGTGAAACCCCGTCTCTACTAAAAAATTAAAAAAAAAAACCCCGTCTCTACTAAAAAATACAAAAAACTAGCCGGGCGAGGTGGCGGGCGCCTGTAGTCCCAGCTACTCGGGAGGCTGAGGCAGGAGAATGGCGTAAACCCGGGAGGCGGAGCTTGCAGTGAGCTGAGCTCGGGCCACTGCACTCCAGCCTGGGCGATAGAGCGAGACTCCGTCTCAAAAATAAATAAAAATAAAAAAGAAGTGACACCCATTGGAAACACCCAGTATGCTGCCTTTCTGGCCCCAGATGTGCTACATGTAGAAATGCCAATAAAACGCTGGTCAGCAGGCTGGGTGGTGAGATCCAGCCATGGCCAGGCATCCATGTGCCTGCATTGCTCCATTTGAACAAGAGTGTGTGTCGGCTCCAGACACTTCTGTCTGTTGGGTTCCCTTCCTCCAACCTCAGTTCTGGTCCTCATAGCTACCCCATCAGTGAAAACGAACCATACTGTAGAGAGGGAGGCAGTACCTGATCTCCGGCCACACAGGGAAGGTTTTAGGCCTGTCTTTCTCTCTGCAGAGCCAAGGCGTTAACTTACTCTATTCCCTGCCCCTTGCTTCTGGCTGTGAGTTTTAAGCTGTTTTAGTTTGCTCTGTCAGTCTTTCTGTTCCATGACCTCTCGTATAGCTTGCCTGGTAGTGTTCTTGGAAGCTACCAAAATTGCATTAAGGTAATTTTTAAAATGATACAACCCTACTCCTTCCTACCTCTGGCTTCCTTAGTAGAATAATTCCTTTTAATTTTTCCTGTTTTTCTGCATATATTGTTCTATTTCTCTATATATCCACTTTAACTCCCAGCTGACACCTCATTATAAAAGACAAGATATTAATTATTTATATTCTCCTTCATCTCCTTCGCTTCTCCACCTCAAGTTATTATGAAAAGGATTCTTATTTTACAAAATACATGTATGCAGATTCAGTCAATAACAAATATTTGTAAACAAATGAAGTGATTACAGGTACAGAAATTCAGTTCGTAGCTTACTATTCAATAGAGTATCTACTTTGTAAAAGATAGTGGACTACAAAATACTCAACCGATTTTGGCTTTCAAAACACAGTGATGCTATCCAAGGCTAAATGGATACTTGAAATTGGGATTGGATCTGGTGCTGAGATACAAATTTTACTTAGTTATTGATTTTTCTTTCCTCTGAATATTCCAAGGAGGGTGACTACCATTTTTGTACTTTATAGAGCAGTCTAGAGGAAAGGGTTAAGCATGTAAGCTCTGGGGACAGAAAGTCATATTTTCAAAATATAATAGCTATATGACCTTAGATACGTTTATAAAACTGTCTTAACTCTGTTTTCCTGTCTACAAAATGGTAATAATTATAAAATTTGTCAGTCTTAAAGGGATGTTGGAAGAACTAAGTGCAAGTGAAGATTTTTTCACAGTAGTTGACACATAGTAAGTACTCAGTATACTATAGCTATTATTACTGTCATTATTGTTAATATTATGTCTATTTATTTTAGCTCTTTAATGTAACAAGTGCAGAACCATAATCTCATATCCCTCAGAGTCACGCTGATCTTGTATTTTTTGGTCCTTTGACTAGTTTAGTGATTTATTTCAAGAAACCTAGTTAGTTTGTGCATTCTTTTCCTTTCTTATATTTCTCATTTGTAAAGACTGATAAACCAACTAGACTTTCAGACCTGGTGACATAAATATCTTATGATGAGAGTTGAACATTTTTGCAAATTAATTCTCAAGAGGTTGCTATCTTCACTGTAATCTACTTTATAAATTCTAGAGAAAGAAAAGTTCTCAATCATACCTCACATTATTGTATTTCATGTGTTGGAAATGAATAGAGTGTTCTTGTTTGAGAAAATGTTGTTTTCTGAGGAGTTGTAGGAAATTAAAATAAAAATTAAAAGAGTGAGACCAGATTTTAGGAAGTGTTCATTTTAGGACATTAACTTAAAGAATTTAGATAAATGATAGCAGATGCATTTAATATGTCTTGTACACATTGATGGATTATTAGAAGCTTTCAAATTTTCTGAGTTAAAAATGATTATAAAGACATATTTTGCCTCTTTAGTAAAACTTGTGGTCATTAATTTTCAATATCTGACTTGAAATATGGAGAAACACCTGAGAAGTGTCTACAATACTGAGCTAAACTATTTAGTCAGAACTAAGGACTAGAAAAATCTCAGGTTGCAGAGTCTTTGAGGAAGATTGGTTTATTAGTTTGCTAGGCCATGTAAGGCAGATTGAAGAGGCAAGGCTGGATTAGAGAGACTGAGTCTGTTGAAACAATTCAAATTATTCACAGCATCTTTTTTGTTATTCTACAGTACATACTTTGTGAGTGTTTGCCTAAAAGACTTACAGCTTCACTGAAGTATCTAAAATGCACTTGCAGTCTTGAAGATCGGAACTGAAAAGCAAATGTGTCTATCAGTCAAGACAGACTTGGTTAATTAACGTCTCACTTCAAAATCTCCAAGGCTGAAAGCAAGAAATATTTCTCATTCATGATATGTGTTCATCACATGCTAACAGAGGACACTATCCACATCTTTCCAATTGAATGGAGACGAGTCCACTGTTGTGAAATACCTTATTGTGTGCCATGATTTGATCTTCCTAACAATTCCATTCGGGTGTCAGCACAGGTGATACATTAATTATTTAATTGATATGGAATCTGAGACTCAGACAGGTAAAGGGGATTGACCCTAGTTGTGTGGCTGGAAAGCAAAGCAGCCATCGGTCTCATTTATTTAAATCCAGTAAAGTAATTGTTCAAGCTAGTGCTTTTTCCACTTTAATGCTCACGTAGTTTGGGGGTGGGCCTGAGATTCTGAATTTTTATAAAGATCTCAAGCAGTGTCCACACGGCTGATCCACACTTGAGTAGCAAGACTTTAGATGAAACTCACATCATTTCCTATAACTTCTCAAACACCACAGTCTACATATGCTTGCTGCCACTCTTCCATATTTGAAGGCCTTTTGAGGCCAAGAAGGGAGTGCAAGTTGAGTTTCACAAATGTTCTTGAAATCTGTAAAACTTTTAGTAAAACTTTCCAAAATGTGCACATGATGAAGAAAGAAGAAAATGTTATTTTGCTGTGACTGTATCATTTGATTTACCCTTGAATTATGATGATAGTTAGCTAATGTTTATACTGGTGATGTACACTTCATCTTCCTAAGCAGCAACTCTAAATCCATAGAGGTGAGAGTGAAGGAGAGAAGGTAATTGAGTGCTGACTCAGTATCAGTTATAAATTTCATTGTGTTTCTAACACACTGATAGCTATTAAAAGCGGTGTTTTGTGAAAATTACATTTATTACTTTCTTACTTAAGTTTCCACAGAGAAATCACTTTTTGCCACATGACTACACATTTGACATTTTGAATTGTAAGTGGAGTTCTCTATCATAAATAATATTTTGAGGTCACTGTGTGTTATTCAATTCAAAGCAGAGGGGTTGAACAAAAAATATCATTTAGTTTCAAGGACAAAATAGAAGACAATTGACTAAAAGAATTTATTTGGGTATGGTTAGTCAGAGAGTGTTTAGGGAAAATTTGTTTGAAATTTTGGTGATGAAGTCACCTGGCAGACTCTGAAGAGACACATCAATGAGGTTTGACACACTGCTGATTACACCATTAAATCACCATCATAGAGTTGATTTGTCTCATCAGGTCAAGTGAAAAAAATGTGATGGTAAGCTCTTTCTCAAATTTTCTTACTGAAGCTTCTCCAAATAAATCTATATTTTGCATTGAGCCAGGCTAATTGACCATAACACTCTATATTTAATAACAAGATATTTAGACTAGGCACTATGCTTCCTTAAGCAGGGTCAAATGACTATTTATAGAAAGCTGAGGAAACATTCATGATATTAGCACTGCAGAAAGATATTTGATGAACTGCAGGACATTTTGACTTTATATAGGAAAAGAGAAAAATGTTAAAGGTTATCATAGGCTATTGGACAAATTACTAATTGTCCATAAAACCTACACTTGAGTTGATGTTATAACTTAGCACCCATGGAGAATGTCAGAAGTCAACTTTTAGTTTACTTTATAATCTAAATATTTGTGACAATAAGAAGCATAGGTATACAAACATCATTTTTCATATTGTGACATTCTTGTACACAAGTAATTCAGATACAAATATTTATTTATTAGGGAAAAACAAATCTGAGATCCTACTCAATTCAAAACACTAGAATAGGTATTATGAGGATAACAGACAATATGTTGGTAATAATTATCATCATTACAATGGTAATTATATTTCTTCTAAGTTCTTAGGTATATTCAAAAAAACCTATCAATAACTATAATAAGATGGTACCAATTTATACGTGTACCAATTGTTTGTGAAAGTGGTCATTTTACTGCAAATGTCAGTACTATTAATATTATTTTACTTTTTCTGAGATATAGAGAAATCTCATTTTAAAGAAGTTTCATCATACATGTTCTTACATTTTATTTTGTGAGTTGCTTTTTTATTTCAGAAATGCTTTGGTCTTTTTCAAAGGATATATAAATTTCTAGATAGCAGTCGATTGGGTTTTTGAGGTATGTTCTCTAAATGTTTACGGTACAATTCCAATATTACAGAAACTCTTTCAGAAAATAGAAAAGGAGAAAAATCTTCCCCACTATTTTCGTGTAGTCAGTATAACCAGTGACCTAAATCAGACAAATCTAGTGTAAGAATTTTAAAAATGTGCCGGGTGCGGTGGCTCACACCTGTAATCCCAGCACTTTGGGAGGCCAAGGGGGGCAGATCACCAGGTTAGGAGATTGAGACCATCCTGGCCAACATGGTGAAACCCCATCTCTATTAAAAATAGAAAAATTAGCCAGGCATGGTGGAAAGCTCCTGTAGTCCCAGCTACTAGGGAGGCTAAGGCACGAGAATTGCTTGAACCCAGGAGGCAGAGGTTAACATGAGCCGAGATCGCCACTGCACTCCAGCCTGGCAACAGAACAAGACTCTGTTTCAAAAAAAAAAAAAAAGAATTTAAAAAATGTAGATCAATCTCACTTATAAATGCAAAAGCTCTAATAGAGACTATAATCATGTAATAAAAGTGGAGATAATTCTAGTAATAAAAGGATAATATTGGATATTTAAAAAGAAAGGAAAAAACCGTTTGATCACATCAATATACACAAATAATTACATTTGATAAAATTAGTACCTATTCTTGATAAAAACTGTAGCTAACAAGGGATATCTTCAACAAAGCAAACACTCTCAACATGTTCAAGGATAATAAAGAGTAAATGCTAAACATTTATGATACGTATTATAATTACTGGTAAAAGATTAGAAACATTCTGTTACAATTTGACAATAGTTAAGAATGTTTGCTTCCCTGATTACATTCAATATTATTCCAGTATGCCCTAGCAAGTAGAGTAACACAGGAAAAAATTAATAAAATATACAAGGAAGTAATAGAATTATCATTATTTATAGGTGATATAATTCTTTCTTTTCTTTTCTTTTCTTTTCTTTTTTTCTTTTTTTTTTTTTTTTTTTTTTTTTTTTTTTTTGAGACGGAGCCTGGCTCTGTTACCCAGACTGGAGTGCAGTGGCGTGATCTCAGCTCACTGCAAGCTCTGCCTCCCGGGTTCAAGCCATTCTCCTGCCTCAGCCTCCTGGGTAGCTGGGACTACAGGTGCCTGCCACCAAGCCCGGCTAATTTTTGATATTTTTAGTAGAGACAGGGTTTCACCGTGTTAGCCAGGATGGTCTTGATCTCCTGACCTCGTGATCCGCCAGCCTCGGCCTCCCAAAGTGCTGGGCTTACAGGTGTGAGCCACCACGTCTGGCTGGTGATATAATGTTTTATACGAAAATGTATGAGAAAATACAAGCATATCTTTGGCATTAATTTCATATATCTATGTATAACAATCAATTTCATTCTTATACAGTCACAAAATTATTAAAAATGTAATTTTAAAAATGATGTCATTTATTATAACAGCAAAACTAATGAAATAAATGAAAGATACTATGTGTAAAAGTGACAAGATATTTAATAGAGAAAATTAATTAGTTAATAGACATTTACAAAATTCTAAATAAATGAACAGGTGTTCTTAAAATGAACTGACACCATGGTATTTTTTAAACTTATTATCATAAAATGATTAATTTTCCCCAAATATCTTAAGTATTTATTGGAACTCTATTCAAAATCCTGACAGAGTTTTCCATAGACAATGTTAGGTGATTCTGACATTTGTCAAGAAGAGTAAAGAACCAAAAACTGCCCCCAATTTTTTTAACTAAAAGAAAAAACCAAGGATGCTTGTCTTACTAGATACCAAGATTTACTCTTATTTGTATAAAGGCCCATGGATAGATATATTGATTAACTAGTGAAATACAGAATTGAAGAAAACACTTTCATATGTTCAGCATCTTACATTTGGCTTATACTCAAATAGTTTATTATTTAATAAATGATCTTGAGGCAACTAGTTATATCAAAATTGATTTACTTTGGGAATAATATAAGAACTTACATGGGAATTAAGCTAACTGTGAAAAAAATACTATTTTTAGAAGAGAAGTGAATGTCTGTAATGCTGGTGTAAAGTTTGTTGTTGTTTTAAAGAAAACAGTACCAATTGTAAAGGAAAATGTTGATAATTTGATTGTATTAAATTTGTGAAGAAAATAACTTCTGTTCATCTAAAAGCATGATAAAAACTAAGGAGATAATCCACAGACTTGAAGAATATATTTGTCATGCATATAATCATTATATGTAGACAGCTTCTAAAATTAATAAGACAAACAATAGAAAAATGAGCAAAGGGCATAAATAGATAATTCATAAAATATACACCCTGAGTGTCCAAAATCCAAAAGGATATTCAGCCTTAACCACAATCAAACTGATGTGAATTAAAATCACAACAAAATAACATGGATGCCAATCAGATGGGGAGAAAAAGGCTCACAGCACCTACAATTGGAAGGAACTGTGAGAAATGGACTCATCCTTTTGAGGTGGGAGGGCAGTAGCACTCTTTGAAAATGCAATTTATGTGTTACTTATGAAAGCTGAAAAGGACATATTTACTAGGCCCAGCACTTTCACTCCTAGATAATTTCTTTCACATGGCACAATGAGACATCAGCAGGGTTTGCAGTAGTAAAAACTAGAAACATTGATCAATATTACTACTGCTTATTGATACCTGGTTCTCTTTTCCTTTTTGACTCTGTGGAACCTACTTTTCTCAGCTGAACATGACTGGTTCTAGCCAGCAAACATGGAATGGAAGTGAATTGAATAATTTCCCTGTTTCTCTCCCCCTTGCCACAGGGGCCACAATTTTCCAGGTAGGAAACCTTTATCACTTGGATCCCTGAGTACACTGTGGAGCTGAGCATATTCTTAAACTATAGTAGACTCTATCTAAGCAAGAAATGAACTTTTGTTTTTCTGGTGTTTTGGGGTTGTTTTCCTATTCCAGTAAAAACCTAGCCTTTCCTAACTGATACAACTTAAATATCATCCACAGGAAAATTAATAAATTGCAGAACACCAATAAAATGAGATACTATACTACTATGAAATAATTAACTAGAATTATACATCAAAACATAAAAAACCCAGTGTGGTTCCATGTACCTGTAGCCCCAGCTTGAACACAGGAGTTCAAGTCCAGATGAGGTAGGAAATGGACAGAACTTATTTTTCAGCCCCAATGGGATGAAGTGAAGAAACTGGCAGGAACCAGCAGATGGAGACAAAAGTGGTCCCTAGTTGCCCTCATTGCTTATTAGCATAAGACATTCCCACTAGTGGCATGACAATTTGCAATTACTATAGCCATGACCCAGAAGCTACTGCTTTCCATTGGAATGACCCAGAAGTTGCTGCCTCTTTCCTTGAAAATTCTGAATAACTCACCCCTCAGTTTGCATTAATCCACTCTAAAGTGGAAATAAGTGGCTATAAATACAATTGCCAATAGTCATAAACGGCTCTGAGCACGCTGCCTGTGAGTTAGCCATGCTCCACAAGGAGCAACTCATCAATAAAAGATTGTTGTTTAACACCATCAGCTCACCCTCAAATTTCCTTCTAGGTGAAGCCAAGAAGCCTCCTGGGCTAAGCCCCAATGTTGGGACTTGCCTGCCTGCTGTTATCACAGACTGGGCAACATAGCAAGACCCCAATCTCTAAAACACACACAAAAATACAAAAACAAATCAAAGCGTGGACAAAGCTCTCCAAAACAATTTTGACTGTAGACATGTGCTAGCTTCAGTGGCTCAGGATTTGGGGTGGTAGTTAGCTCTCCATGTCAGCTGATCCAGTGCCTAAGAGTAGCAACAGAGCCTAGGTCTGAGTGTGGGCACTCTTGGAACAGTTCTAGCTTCAGAGTCATGGCATGCATAGAATTAGGAGAGGTGAAACCTTCTTTGCCAAAGTGACTCGTCAGCAGCTACTTCTTAGGTAGGGATCAGGTGTGGGGCCATGTCTCCCTCTCTGAGGTTCCCCAGCAGGAATGGCTGTTGGTTACCAATGGCAAGAGATGCCAGTATCCTCTAAGAAGCAGGCCATTGGAACCAGGGTAGTTCTTGGCATGCGGTAGATATCACTGGCTTCTGCCCTTCTTACTTGATCCTAGCTGTCTCTTGGCATCTCAAATTTGCCAGTATTCACCAGCAATTCTGTCTGTATGCTCCTTCTTTCTTCTTTACCTTCTTCTTCTTCTTCCTTTTTCATTTTGCTGTTGTATTTCTGCAGATTCTTGTATGCTCCTTTGAGCCCTCTGAGCTATTTTAATTTGTAAATAGCTGTCTAAATTTGTTTTTATGTGTGTGTGTGTAGGAATAAAGACTGATTTCTCTTACTTTGCCTTCTTGGTAATATCTTTTTTTATAATATAAATACGATATTCCTGATTTTGGAAAGTTGTGCATTCTAAAATTTACCTTAATGAATTTGAGGGTTTGTGAGTGAGGTGGTTTGGTTGTATGTTCCCCCTCCAGTTTTATCTTGAATTGTAATCCCCATGTGTTGAGGGAGGGACCTGGTGGGAGGTGATTAGACCTGATCTATTCTCATGATGGTGAGGGAGTTCTTCTGAGATTTGACGGTTTTAAAAGTGACAGTTTTCCCTTGTGTACTCTCTCTCTCTCTCCTGCTGCCTTGTGAAGAAGGTGTCTGCTTCCCTTTTGCTTTCTGCCATAATTGTAGGTTTCCTGAGGCCTCTACAGCCATGCAGAACTGTGAGTCAATTAAACCTCTTTTGTTTATAAATTATCCATTCTCAGGTAGTTTCTTTATAGCAGTGTGAAAATGGACTAATACAGTGAGCGTGTTTAATTTTTGCTTTATTTTTATTTTTTTCAGCCCCAGGACCCTTGCATGCTTTATTTTTAAATATTTTCTTTGATACATTGATATTCATTTTTCTATATTTCTTGAGTTACTCCAAACAATTTAGCCCTCAAATCACTGTATTATTTTTATGGTTGTTTAAACAGAGTATAAAGTAAATACTTGAAAATATAGTAGCTGAATTTGTCATTGAATTTCAAATGCTTATAAGTATAATCAGAAAAGAAGACTAGAATAAAGGTGTTAAATTCACACTGTACAAATATTTTCTCATACACACATATTCAAAATATTGATCATGAAGAAGTAAAAATGTACTTATTAAATACTTTCTTTTTGAATATAATCTGTGACTAATACTGCCACATACTTGTTCCTCACAATAGTTACTTCACATCTGAAAATTTACCTTTTTCTGTATTTGTATTTTGTAGTCAAAGCTCAAGACCTTAGGAAATTTCTTTTTACATTTGTAAACATTTTTGATGACTCTGTTATTCTGACAAAAAAAAAAAAAAAAAAAAAAAAAAAACCTTAAATTATGGTGCAAATATCTCATAGAGGGTAGCAGACAACATGACAAAAAATAATGAACATTCCCTATTTTCCAGGCAGTGATTTTTCAACAATTGTTCAATTTATGGGAATGATGGTAGATAAACAAAATAGTTAACTCCTGAAGGTTTTCCATTATTCTGTAATTTAAAAGCAAAAAGAGCGACTGTAATTTAACATTAACAATCATAAATTCTCATTCTTCATTGAGTGTGGTGACGGTTCAAATTCAGTACATACTTTAAATTTCTGGTGTTTAGTCACACATGCCTTTCATAGCTGTTGAAAAGTATAAATAAATCTTTGAAGTAATAAAATAGTTTGCTATAGGGATAACTTAGTGATATAGCTTCAGAATAATTTAACTCCTTTGAACCAGAAGATCAAACATTTTACCTTTAATCCTTTAAATTGTGTTTCATGCCATTTATTCAGATTTTGACAAGGTCTTAAAAGTGTTTCTATGTACTTCATATGAATATTGAATATTTTGAATATTTCTCAAGACAATAGAATGTTCACTAGTATTGTTTTATGTCCAACAAGGCATAAGAGCAAATATCTTAATATTTGTGAGTTAATCACCAGAAATATTTATGCAGTATCTTATAGATGCTATATATTATAGGACATAGCATTTGCATGCAAAAATCCTATCTTTAAGATCTTACTGAAATCTGTGGAATAAATCACAATAAATTTCTATTGAGTTCTTCCCTATGCCACACATTTTACTGAACATTGAATGTACAGCAATTGAGTTGTCATTCAGCATTTTTACCTTCACAATACTGAAAGTATATAGAATATTAAAATAATTGGAATGTGATCAGGTGATATTTAAAGAACAGAAGGATTGCTTTAATAATTTAATTTTAAAGTGCAAAATACAATGTAAATGAATTCAAACTGGTGTGTCATTGAGGTATGGTTGCTATTGCACAAACACTCAAAGGCACTGTTTTATACCAGCCTACATAAAATACTAATTAATTAATTAACACTAATTAATGAAACATTAATTATTTTTAATAATTAAAGCAAAATTTATTACTTTGATAATGCTAACTCAAATCTTTGAATATGTGATTTTAGATGAGAAAAAGTATACACATTATCTATCAAAGCTGTTTTTTTGACATTTCCACCGGGGGGCACTACCCACATTTAATGTAAAAATTAAAACCCTTTCTAAGTTACAAATGTTTCTGACAAATATTTGGCTTCAAATGATTTCTTTGTAAGTAAAAAAATTAAACTTTTGAGTGAAAAAGCAATGTTATATTTCCAACGTATTTTCCACAATAACTTGGGCAGATACTAGGTTACAAAGTCCTCTTTATGAAATCAAAATCAGAAGACTTAGAATGTATTGTTTTATTCAAATTATTCACTAAAATCCATTTAATGTCAGCAGGAATTAATTCATTATCTACCAAATATTTAAAAAATAGTTTTCTTAATTGTAGCTTGTGTTTTGGATTTAAGTCCTTGTTACAGTAAAAGTTATAAATTTTAATTAAAATGAATAAAATAATCTAGGGATTTTATTGAGATAGGCTACATAAGAAAAATAAAGTGTATTCTTTCTGCCTGTTCTTCAGACGCTAGTTTTCTCTGATTTCATTAATATGTTAAATTCGTGCTACTTTTATTACAGTTCATTTCTTTATTATAAGAATTAAATGCTTCCTTACCATAAAGATGTAAATGTTAGTATTTATAACTGCTAGAATTAAAAATATCCCCTGTGCTTAAAAAGTTGATATTTAGCTTACATTTGTTTACTATTTTTATGTCTATAAGAAAATATGTGTGCTTATGTGGGGTTTTTTGAATAATCTAACTAAAACATTCATTATTACAGTTGTTTAAAATAGAGATTATGTCTGTAGTGTTAATAAAAGAGTATCACTACAAAGATAACACAAGTAGGAGCAGATGTCTACAGTCTAAAGTATGGATAATTGCAATGCTTAAAAGATCCATTTTAAGATCATAAGTAGGAACGCAGGAGTCTATGGCTTAGATCAAGTGAAAGTATGCCTCAAATTGTTAATCTCTTAAATGCTAAAAAGTCTCTCTCTTTTAAATGACAAATTGGTTATAAAGTTCTCTGTAAATCATCAGGCTGATAACCCTTTGATTTCTTAATCTTTGTAATGTTGCTGTAACTGTAGGTTTGGGATTAACATTATCTTGAAGGTTTCAAAATTTAATCAAAAAACAGGGATTTAATTCAGCATCTGTAAGATGCTCTATTCTAACATATTAGAAAATTCTACTACGTAATTCTACTATGTATTAGAAATTTTCTACTGTGTAGAAAATTCTACTAAGAGAATTTGAAACTTACTCCTTCCAATCAAACCCTACTCTTCAATACCTGTTCTGTGTAAAACTATCAGCTTTCCTTTTAATTGGTGATAGAAAAGCCATTTGCTTATTCAAACAAGCAGTTATTATTAATTTTAAGGGAGTGTAAATGGTTGTTCATTTTATATATTTTACTTGAACAAGAACAAACTAGGAGAAGGATGGTAAAATATGGCTATAGATTAGGTATATGTTAGTGATTTTAGAGTGCATTTTATATTTATTCATCTATTCCACATTTTTGAGGTCTTACTATGTAGCAAGTGCTATGTTGTGCACTGGTGATATAATGGAAAATAACACAAGTTTTCGAAGGGAGTTTTAGTAAAGGATTCAAGGAAGAGTGAGGAAGTAATGAGTTCACTTCTTTAAAATTTATTTCAATATTTTAAAAGTATGTAATCATGAAATACTATGCACGGTCTACATAGAGCACACCCTTTAAGCTATAAAGTTTTAGCCCTGTACATTGTCTTTTAGTTATTTTGCAACTCTGTAAATTATAGGTAACTGATTAACAGGCAGATTGTTTCATATCTGGTAGCAGTTCAAATGCCTTCCCAGCTCCAGCTTCCCCATCCTCATGGAAAAACCAGTTTAACCTCTATTTGCACATTAACATCAATATATCTTTATGCTATATAAATTTGCTTCCCTCTGGTTCCCTCATGAGTAAAAACTCTTTAACGCAGGGTCATTTTTATATGGTTTGGATTGTGTCCCCGCCCAAATCTTATTTCAAATTGTAATCCCAAATGTTGGAGGAGGGGCCTGGTGGGAGGTGATTGGATCATGAGGGCAGATTTCCCTCTTGCTGTACTTATGATTGTGAGTGAGTTCGCATGAGATCTGGTTGTTTAAGAGTGTGGCATACCTCCCTCTTCTCTCTCTTCCCCCTGTTCCAGCTATATAAGATATCTTTGCTTCCCCTTTGCCTTTGGCCATGATTGTAAATTTCCTGAGGTCTCCCTAGCCATGCTTCCTGTACAGCCTGCGGAACTGTGAACCAATTAAACTTTTTGTCTCTTTAAATTACCTTTTCACAGTTATTTATTTACATCAATGTGCAAACAATGTAATACAACTTTTATTTCTTTGAGAGTCACAATCTTACTCTTTTTTCAAAGTTATCCTTTAACACGATATATATACATATATATATATACACACACACACACACACATATATATATGATATGAGAGTTTGGATTTCAGAAGTTTATTGATAGAAGGCACCTGAATTCATAGGAGCAGATGAGATCCCCCAGAGAAAGTGGATATAGAGGTTAAAAAAAAAAAAAACAAAGTTGAATAAAGAATGGTGAGGAAGATTACAATTTAAAAAGCAAGATTTGGAAGGATTCCTTTTTATCAAACATTTATTTCTTTCTTGAATTCTACTAAAAGGAATGTAATTTTTATTTCTAAATGCATGCTAAGGTTTCTGGAGTAGAAAGGCCTAAAATACATTGGCATAGCAATTTAGAATGACAGATTTTAAAAGCAGAATTTGTAAACTAAGGCACATCTAAAACAGCAGTTTCAACCTTGGCTGCACATTAGAATTATTTGTGGTTTTAAAAATACTGATGCCTTGATTCTGTCAAAGAATGCCCCATATGTCCCAGCCAATAGACAAAATGGACTCCCTGTGGCTGAGTTAAAATAGAACCATGTGGCTACGGCTGGGATGGGACATCTCTCACCTCCACTAGCTGTTTCAAAGAAACATCTGACAAAGACTTCTGGTTTTGGGCTTAGAAACGAATCAAACAGAGCTTATCTGCTCCGTACAATCAGGGCTTAGCTATGTAGACCAATTAGAACTAAGCAAGTTTGAATCCTTCATTTGCATAAACAGACTTGATTGGGAACCTGTGTGGATACATTTGCTATAAAACCCTGATTCTCCTTTGTTTCTCTGAATTGCATCTTCATTTTACATGAAAGCTGCGTCTCCCTAGTGTGTAAACTGTTCACTGGAATAAAGTCTCTTTTGTCCACATTTCTCTCGAAGGAACTTTTGTTCACAATTGCCTCCCCAGAGATTTTTGTTTAGCTAATTCAGGGTGGGGCCTGGGCTCCGGGGTTTTTAAAAAGGTAATTCCAATGTGCAACCAAAGTTGAGATGCGCTGGTCTAGATAGGAATAGTCAGGGTGCTACAAGCCATGAAAGAGATAATGAAGAATCCTTCAGGATATGGTATGGGAGGGGAATGGAAGGAATAAGTCTGTCAGAAAGAAGATTCCAAAGAAATGTAGCTGTCTTCAAATGTTGAAGGATTTTCACGCAAGTCTTTATTCTGTTCTATACATGTAGAAATGAGACATTAAATGGAAATAGTTTAGGCTTACACAAGAAACCTCAAATGACCTAAAATGTGTTAAAATAGCATAGATTTATTTGCAGCTACGTCAACACTGAGACATTAAGGGACATCTAACATAGATTTTCCTTTACTACAATATTATAAATTTGACTGAACTAGTCATCTCCTTCAAAGCCAAAGATCGACTACACTTAATGGTTCTGTGGAAATAATTTGAAATGTACCATTGAATATATTAATTATCATTGAATATAGTTATTCTTCCTTCATAATTTGTTTCTGAATTTATATTTATTTACACATATTGAATATTTCTTTTGAAATTTTACTTGCCTAAGTACCCAGACACCCTTTAGATGTTAATTTACTCTACATTGACTAGTCTCTTTCTCTTTCTAGTGGATATTGTGTGTTTTTGTTTGTTGTTTGTTTACAGAGTCAACTTTTATAGTTAAATATTGCTGCATATTGAACAGTGCTCGGTTTAGAATGACTAACAAGATTTATGATCAGCGTAGAGTAAAACTTACTAGACCAGCACACTAAGCTCACTGTGTGTTTCACTATAATTTAAGGAAATAGAAATTAAATTATTCACTCATTTTGCAAGGAAGACAAACCTATTACGTTTTTAAGCTCTTTTTTCCATTAAATGAAGAACATGTTTGGTTTTTTTAAATTAAATTGTTACTTTAATAAAAACATTGTTAATCCAAATTCCACGCTGAATACTCATAATGTTATTATTCTGTAAATTATTAAATATATTACTTAATGCTGATATTAATCTTTTGATGGTAGTGTACATAAAATATGTGACAAAACTTTAATCAACAGAAATGTATATAGAATGGAAAAACAAATAATCCTTCTTTGGGCCCTCTCCCCCTTTCTTCCTTCCTTCTTCCCTCCCTCCATTTTCTGCTTTTGCATATGCTTTCATTCCTTCTTTTACTATTTTGTTCTCTGCTTCTCTTGTTTTTCATCAGTTTCTAACTTTTCTTCTTTCTGTCTTTGACTTGACTTAGAACAGTTTTATAAAAAATTCTGTTCTTCCTGAAGGCGAGTTTTCTTTAATGGAAATATGCTCACCAATGTAAAAATTAGACACATTTACGTAATGAAGAACTCCTTTTTAAACTACTGTTCTCCTGTCTTTATCTTTCTTTTCTTTCTATTTATGATATGAGTAATTGCATCTACAATGTTAAAACTCTCTACCTTTCCATTTCCAATGGGCTTGTTCACACCAACCTAGTTTGAATACCTTTTCAGTCTCCTTTTTGGCTTCTTATGATCCTTCCTCATGCCTTCTCCATTCCCTACCCAGAGGCTCTCTTTTTCCAGTTTTTTTTTTTTTCTCTCTCTCAAATAAACTCAAGGATCTAATTTTTATTTTTAACCAAGTAGTTCAGGATTTCTAATATCCTGATAATTTGATTCCATGTTAAGCTGCTTACCCAATTCCAATTACCCACAGGTTACTTTAGTTTCTATGACTCCTTATCTCTTCTTTCCCATGGAGAAGCAGGTCAAATTACTAATCTCTCTAAGACTGTTTCCTCACTTATAAATTAAAAAGAATGATAGTATTTGCATCACAGGATTGTTTAATATAAAATAAGATGATTCATTAACAGCACTTTAAAAGTGCCTGGCACTATGTGGCTGATACATGGTGAATGCTCAATAAATAATACCTGATATTTCAGTTGCTATGATTGTTGTGATGTCACTCTCCTAATATGGGTATCTGATTACTTTATCCCTAGAATATAAAAATATTTTCTAATTGGGTTTATTATTTTAAGTTTTCTGTTCAATTTATTAGGGATTGTGCTTAAAAAACAATCTTTCTAAAATGCCACTTGTATTATTTCACTCTATGCTGAAAAAAAGCTTGAATGGGTCTTGATTTCTGATTCTCTCAAGTATCATTACCTACATAACTTTTTTTTGTTTTCTAACCATCGTGATACTTCTTGAATTATCACTTCCTATCATGAGAAATTCTAAAATATGCATATTTGGTCTTTGTAACTTTTCTGTATTTTCAAATTGCATTTCGGAATAAATTCATCTTTAGTCACTTCTATTAAGAATGTTTATTTGAGATAGGAACCAACTGTCAGGAAGGAAAAAAATGAAGGTAAAGTATGACACAGCATATTAGATATCTGTGTTTGTTTGCAAAAGAGCATGAGAGCAATAAAGTAAATAAAGCTAGAATTATTTGGATCTCTTGAACTACACTTTAAAGTATTTTAGGAGAGAGAGAGCAGAGCCACTTAAGAAAAGCGATTGGAATGTACCCTAATGAATTTAATTGGCTGCAATATAGTTAAAACTATATAAAACAGGGCGGTTAAAAGGGAGGAGTGGTGAAAACTGTAGGCAAACAACAACAACAAACTTTTCACTTAAATTGAACCGAGCAAATTGAATACCATATGTTTTAAAATTTAAGCCAGACTAGACTGTAAGAAGCATCCTTCTTTTAAAGAATAAACACCCTTCAGTTAAACGATGAAACATGTTTTGTTATTGCTTAGAAATTTTTATATTTTTTAAAGAGATCTTATAAGCTTAGTTTAACACAACTTTCATTATATACTTCTGTGCATACATAGAAAGGAAAATAAGCAACTAAATCGTTTAACGTGATACTAAATTGTTAACATTCAGAGGCTAAATTATTTTTTCAATGCACAGACAATGATTGTGATTTTTCACACCAGATGGTCTGCTCTGTTATCAAATGTATTGGTGATGCAGGAGTTTTGTGTTTTTTTTTAATTCCGTTAAAAAATTAAACTTAGCAGTGTGTGCTCTAAAACAGATTTTACAATTGTGCAGAGCTAGCAGGCTTTGCAATTACCTAGAGTTAGCCTGCTTTTGATTTCTGCTATAGTAGTGTTAATAAAATTCCTAATCACTACATTTCTCATCTCTTTCTCACCACCATTTTGTTTCTAAAGGTTAAAAGATTACTTTATTATTATGGATTGGGTAGTTTTACAAATTCGAACCTAGTAGGCAGGATTTGATGTTGAAGTATCTACTACTTGAGCTGCTCTAGTAATGAAAATTTCATGAGATTGTTGCCTTCCCAACAGTGTTGGTGAAACATCTTCAACTGCAAGATGCCATTTGATTGAAAGTTATAGCTCAACTTCATGTGATATTGGGAGTCATATCATCTTCTCCCCACCCCTCTGTGTATTAGGAACAATATCACAGAGAGAGTATAAAACCCCTGTGGTATTGAAAGTATCATTCTCTCTTCTTCTGGGTATTAGGAAAAATATCAAAAGGGGTGTAAATTTTCTGTGAGATTGAAAGTCATATAATGCTTTCCTGCCTTCATATTAAAAACAATATCACAGGGGGGTGTAAACTCCCCACGATATTAGAAATAATATCATCCTCTCTCGCCTGTATATTGAGAACACTATCACAGGGTGTTTTTACATCCCATGTGATATTGCAGGTAATATCATCCTCTCTCAACCTGGATAATAAAAACAATATCTCAGGTGTGTGTATAATCTGTGCAATATTAAGAATAATATCCTCTCTTCTCCTAAATATTAGGAGCAATATCACAGTGGGAGTGTACACCTCCTGCGATACTGAGAATAATATCATATTTACCCAACTGTTTATTAGAAACAATATCACAGGAAGTTGGGGTACAGCCTCTGCGTGGCTGGAGGTAACATTATCCTCTCCCCTTCTGGGTATTAGGAGGAATATCACAGAGGGGTGTACACCCCGTGAAATATTGAAAGTGGTATCATCCTCTACTTCACTGAAATTAAGAACAATATCACAGGTGGCGTGCAAGCTCCCTGTAATCTTGGGAGTAATATCATTCTCTTCTCCCCTAGATATTACGAACAATATCACAGGGTGGATGTAGACCCCCTGTGATATTGGGATTAATATCATCCTCTCTCCCACTGGATATTAGAAACAATATCCCAGGAAAGTTGTACACCTGCTGCATTATTGGGAGTAATATAATTCTCTCCCACCTGGATATTAGGAACAATATCACAAGTGGTGTACACCCCCTGTGGTATTGAAAGGAGTATCACCCTCTCCCTCCACTGGATATTATAAACAGTAACACAACAAACAATATCACACACACTGCAATATTGGTAATAATAGTGTCTCCTCCGCTGTATTTAGGAACAATGTCACAAAGTAATTTACACCACCTTCGGTATTGAGAGTAATACTGTCCCCTTTCGTACTGGATATTAGAAAAAATCTCACAGGGAGTGTGTACACCCCCTGCGATATTGGGAGTATTATCATCCTCTTCCCCCCTGGATATTAGGAACAATATCAAGGGTTTTTGTACAACCCTTGCAATATTGAGAGTAATATCATACTCTCTTTTCCCAGATATTAGAAACAATATCACTGGGCGGGGGAGGGGGTTGCACACACCCTGCGATATTGGAAGTAATATTATCCTCTCTTTCCCTGGATATTAGGAACAAAAATCAGAGGGCAGGTGAACATTCCCTGCGATATTTGGAGTAACATCATTCTTTTCCTTTCTGGATATTAGAAACAATATTGCAAAGCAGGTGTTCACCCCCTGCGGTATTGGAAGTAATATCAGCCTCTTAACCTTCGGATATTAGAAACAATATCACAGGGGCTGCTTTACACCCTCTGCGATTTTGAAGGTAATATCATTCCCTTTCACTCTGGATATTAGGAACAATACCACGGAAGGGGGTGTACAACCAATGCGATATTGGGAATAACATCAACCTCTCTCCCCCTGGATATTAGGAATAATATCAAAGAATTGGTGTACATTCCCTGCGATATTAAAAGTAATATCATCCTCTCCCTCCCCTAATATTAAAAACAATACCTGGGGTGGGGTGTAAACTTCCTGGGATATTGGGAGTAATATTATCCTCTCCCACACTGTATAATAGAAACAGTATCAAAAGGGGTGTTGTACTCCTCATGTGATATTACAAATAATATCATCCTCTCCCAACCTGGATATTATAAACCATATCACAGGGGAGTGTACATGCCCTGCAATATTGGGAGTAATATCATCCTCTTATCTCCTGAATATTAGGAACAATATCACAGGAGGAGTGTACACCCCTTGCAATATTGAGAGTAATATTACTTGCTTCCATTCTGAAAAGTAGAAAAAATATCACACGGAGTGTGTACAGCCCTGTGATATTAGGAGAAATATTCTCCTTTCCACCACTGGATATTAGGAAAAATATCACAAAGGGGTGTACACCCTCTGCAATATTGAAAGTAATATCCTCTCCTTCAGTGGACATTAAGAACAATATTACAGGGGATGTGTAAACCACCTGCTACATTAAAAGTAATATTATCTTCTCCTTCCGCGGATATTAAAAACAATATTACAGGAAAGTTGTACACCTTCTGCCATATAAGGAGTAATATCATTTTCCCTTTCCCTGGATATAAAGAACAAAATCAAAAGAGGTGTGTATACCCCCTGCGATATCGGGAGTAATGTCATCCTTTCCCCTCCTGAATATTAGGAAAAATATTACAGGGGATTTGTACAACAACCGCGATATTAGTAGTAATGTTATCCTCTTTTCCCCTGAATATTAGGAAAAATATCGCAGAGTGAATGTACACCGCCTGCGATATTGAGAGTAATATTGTCATATCCACCTGTGGATATTAGAAATAATATCGCAAAAGGGGGATGAACACCCCCTGTGATATTGGGAGTAATATCATCCTCTTGTCCTGTGGATACTAGGAACAATATCACAGGGGGCTTACACCCATGGAATATTTCAAATCATATCATTCTTTCTTCCACTGGATGTTAGAAACAATATCACAGGAGGGGTGTACACACTCTGCGATATTGGGGTTAATATAATCTCCACACCCCCGATATTAGAAACAATATTACAGGCGGCATGTAACCCCCCTTGTGATATTGACAGAAATATCATCCTCTTTCCAACTGGATATAAGAAACAACAATATCACAAGAGGGGTGAATACTGAAATATTGGGATTAATATCATATTGAGAGTAATATCGTCCTCTTCCCCCCGAATATTAGGACTAATATCACAGACTGGATTTACACCTCCTGCGATATTGAGAGTGATAGTATCCTCTCTCCCTTTGGATACTATAAACAATATCACAAAGGGAGGTGTGCAACCCCTCCAATATTGGGAGTAATATCCTCTTACCGCTGAATATTAAGAACTGTATCACAGGAGGGTTTACACCTCCTGCAATATTGAGAGTCATATCATCCTCTCTTCCACTGGATATTAGAATAATGTCATCCTGTTCCTTCCTGGATATAAGGAAAAATGTCAGAGGGCGGGTGTACACCCGCTGCAATATCAGGAGTAATATCATCCTCTCTTCCTCTAGATATTAGAAACAATATCACAGGGAGCTGTACTCCCACCCTGTGATATTGAAAGTAATATCATTATCTCTTTTCCTGGATATTAGGAACAATATAACGGGGGTTTGACACCCCCTATAATATTTGTAGTAATATCGTTCTGTCCGTTCCTGGATATTAGGAACAGTATCACAAGAAGGTTGTACACCCTTTGCGATATTGAAAGTAATAATATCCTCTCTCCTCCTGGAAGTTGGGAACAATATTACTGAGAGGGTGTACACCCCCTGCCATATTGGAAGTAACAACATCTTCTCCCTCCTGGACATTTAACACCATATCACAGGGGTGGTGATTACCCCCTGCGATATTGGGAGTAATATTATCCTCTCTCCTCTCGAATATTAGGAATAATATTACAGGGGGTGTGTACACTTTCTGCGATAATAGGAGTAATGTCATCCTCTCCTCACCTGGATATTAGGAACAATATCACAGGGAGGCTGTACACTCCCTGCGATATTGAAAGCAGTATCATCTTCTTCCACCCTGGATATTATAAGTAATATCACAGTGGGGTGTATACTCCCTGCGAAATTGGAAGTAGTATTATCCTTTTCTCCCTTTGAATATTAAAAACAGTATCACAGAAATGGTGTACACCCCCTGCCATATTAGGAGTAATATTATCCTCTTCTAATCTGGATATTAGGAACAATATCACAGTGGGAGTGTACACATCCTCCGACATTGGAAGTAATATCATCTTTTTCCCCCGAATATTAGAAACAATATCACGTGGGGAGCGTCTAGGCCCTGCGACATTGGGAGTGACATCATTTATTCCCCTTCTGGATATTAGGAACAACATCATAGGGTGGTTGTACACGCCCTGCGATATTAAGAATGTTATCATCCTCCCTCTACCTGGATATTAGGAGCAATATCGCAGGGGAGTTAAATACACCCTGCTGTGCTGAGAGTAATATCATTCTCTCTCTACCTGGATATATCTATATCACAGGGGCGTGTATAAGTCCTGTGATATTGAAAGTAATATCATCCTATATCCCTCTGGATATTAGGAACAATATCACAGGGGGATGTACACCTCCTGTAATACTGGGAGTAGTATTATTTTTTCCCGCCTGGATATTAGAAACAGTATCATGGGGGTGTGTACTCCCTCTACAATAGTGGGAGTAATATCATCCTCTCCACCTCTGGATATTAGGAACAATATAACCGGGAAGGGTGTACACCCCCTGCGATATTGAAAGCAATATCATTTTCTCGCCCCAAAATTATTAGAAACAATGTCACAGGGAGGCTGTACACTCTGTGCGATATTGAGAGTAATGTCATCCTCTCTTCCCCTGGATATGAAAAAATTTCAAAGAAGGTGTGTACAACCTCTGGGATATTGAGAGTAATATCATCCCCTCCCCTCTTTAATAATAGTAACAGTATCACAGGGAGGGTGTACACCCCATGTAATATTGGGAGTCATATTATTTTCTTCTCCCTCCCCGTGTATTAGGAATAATATCACTGAGGAAAATATATTGGGAGTAGTATAATTCTCTCGTTATCTGGATGCTAGGAAAAATATCACGAGGGAATTTACACCTTTTGCGATATTGAAAGTAATATGATCCTCTTCCTCTCTTTATATTAAAAACATTATCACAGGTGTGTGTGTAATTCTCTGCGATATTGGGAATAATATCATCTTCACCTCGCTGTCTATTGAGAATGATATCACAAGTTATGTGTACACATCGTGCTATATTGCAGTTAATATCATCCTCCCTCAACCTGGATATTAAAAACAAAATTACAGGGGGGTGTACATGCCGTGCGATGTTGAGAATAATATAATCTTCTCTTCTTCTGGGTATTAGAAACAATATCACAAAGGAGTGTACTTTCCCCTATATATTAAAAGTAATATCATCCTCTGTTTCACTGGAATTTACGAGCTATATTACACAAGGTTTGTAAAACTTCTGTGATATTGGGAGAAGTATAATCCTCTCCCCATCTGGATATTAGGAACCAAATTACAGAGGGGGTTGTATACCTCATGCGATGCGGAGAGTCATATTATCCTGTTTCACCGTGGATATTAAAAACAAAATCCCAGGAACGTTGTATACATACTGCGATATTGGAAGTAATATCATTCTCTCCCCACCCCTGAATATTTGAAATAATATTACAGTGGGGTTGTACACCCAATGAGATATTGAAAGTAATATCATCCTCTTCCCTCCTAAATATTAGGAAAAATATCACGAGAGGTGTCTACACTTCCTGCGATATTGGGAATAATATCATCCTCGTCCCCCCTGAATATTAGGAATAATATAACAGAGTGGGTGTACACCTCCTGTGATATTGAGAGTGATATTATACTCTCTCCTCCCAGATATTAGAAACAACATCACAAAGGGGGATGTGCACCTCCTGCAATATTGTGAGTAAGATCCTCTTCTTACCTCCTGGATATTAAGAAGTATATCAAAGGAGGGTTTACACCTCCTGCAATATTGGAAGGTATATCATCCTCTCTCCCAGTAGATATTAGAAACAATCTCACAGTGGGGGTGTTTACACTCTCTGCGATATTGGCACTAATATTGTACTCTCCCCCTCTTGATATTAGGAACAATATCACAGGGGGCCGTGTAAACTCTGTGATATTGACAGTAATATCATCTTTGTCTCCCCGTATATTATTAACAATATAACAGGAGGGATGTACACTCCTTGCGATATTGCTAGTAATATTATCCTATTGCTCCCTTGATATTCAGAACAATATCACAAAGTGGGTGTAACCCCCTGCAATATTGAGAGTAATATCATCCTCTCTTCTTCTAGATACTAGGACCTATATCCCAGGAAGGATGTACACTTCCTGTGATACTTGGAGTAACATCATCTGCTTTTTCCGTTTTAGCTAAGAACAATACCAAAGGGGACGTTCACACACTCTGTGATATTGGACTAATATCATTCTTTCACTTCCTGGATATTAGCAACAATATCATGGGATGGGGGTGTTCACTTCTGCGATATTGGGAGCAGCTTCTTTTTTTATTATTATTGTTATACTTTAAGTTCTAGGGTACATGTGCATAACGTGCAGGTTTCTTAGCAGCGTCTTAACTTTTGTATGTTAGGAACAGTATCACTGAAGAACTGTACACCCTCTATGATATAGAGCTGTACAGAGTGTATAGGGTGTAAAATCATCCTCTTTCTCCTTGGATATTAGGAACAACATCACAGAAGGGGGTGTACACACTCCCTGCGACATTGAAAGTAATATCATTTTTTCTCTCTTTATATTAGGAACAATATCACAGGGAGGTGTAAATTCCCTGAGATATTGAAAGTAATATAATCCTCTTCCCTTCTGTATATTAAGAATAATATCACAGATAAGGTGTACACCCGCTGCGATATTGCAAGCAATAACATCATCTCCCAAACTGGGTATTAAATACAATATCACAGGGCAGTGTACACTCCCTGCAATATTGGGAGTAATAGTATCTTCTGCTTTTAATGATATTTGGAAAAATATCACAGGAAGAATGTACGGTTTCTGCGATATTGAGAGTAATACTATCATCTCCCTCTTTGGATACTAGAACCAATATGACGGGGGTGGGGGGCGATGTACAGCTCCTCCGATATTGGGAGTCATATTATCCTCTCCGCCACTGGATTTTAGGAACAATATCACAGAGGGGTGTACACCCTCTGCGATATTGAAAGTAGTATAATTCTCTTATTAACTGGATTTTAAAAACAGTATCACAGTGGGTGTGTAAACCTCCTGCATTATTGGGATTAATATGTCCTCTTCTCCACTGAATATTAGAAACAAAATTACAGGGAAGGTGTAGATCCCCTACGATATTGGGAGCAAGATCATCCTCTCCCCCTCTGAATATTAGGAACAATATCACAGAAAATGTGTACACCCCCTGGGATATTGGGAGTAATATCATCCTCTTCCCTTCTGGGTATTAGGAACAATATCACAGTGGGAGTGTACACCCCGTGAGATATTGGAAGTAATACCATCCTTTTTCTCCCTGGATATTACATACAATATCACAAAGGGGGTGTACACCCCCTGCGATATTGGGAGTTATATTAATTTCTCCCAACCTAAGTATTAGACTCAGTATCACAGGAAGTTGTACACTCCCAGCGATACTGAGAAAAGTATCATCCTCTTTTTCCTTTGGATATTAAAAATTATTTCAAAGTGGGGCGATGTGCAACCTATGGGATATTAAGAGTAATATCCTCTCCCCCAACTAAATATTAGGAACAATATCACAGGGAGGGTGGACAGCCCATGCGATATTGGGAGTCATATTATTCTCTCTTTCCCACTATGTATTAGGAACAATACCACAGAGGGAGTGTACACACCCGGCGATATTGGAAGTTATATCACCATCTTCCCGCCTTAATATTAGGAAAAATATCACTGGGAAATTTTACGACACTGCGATATTGATAGTAATATAATCCTCCTCTTCCTTTCATATTAAAAGCAATATCACAGGGCGGGTGTAAACACCCTGTAGTATTTGAATTAATACCATCCTCTCCCCATCCTGTATATTAGAAAGAATATCACAGGGAGTGTGTACACCCCATGCGATGTTGCAAGTAATATCATTCTCTCTTCCTCTAGATATTAGAAAAAAATATTACAGGGGGGTGTACACCATCTGTGATATTGAAAGTAATATAATCCTTTTCCTCCCTTATTATTAAAAACAATATTATGGGAGGCTTGTAAACTTCTCGCGACTTTAGGAATAATACCATCCTCTCCCAAACCCTCTCCGTATATTGAGAATAATATCAGAGGGGAGTTGTACACGCTGTGTGATATTGCAGGTAATGTCATCCTCTCTCAACTTGGATTTTTTTAAAAAAATCACAGATGAGTGTACACGCCATATGATATTGGGAATAATATTATACTCTCTGCTCTTAAATGTTAGAAACAATATCACAGGGGGAGTGTATGCCACCTGCAATATTGAAAGTAATATCATTTTCTCCTCCTCATGTATATTAGAAACAATATCATGGGGGGGGGGAACAGCCTCTGCGTGGTTAGGGGTAAAATTATCCTCTCCCCTCCTGGATATTAGGAGGAATATCACAGAGGGGGGTACAGTCCCCGTGATACTGAAAGTAACGTCATACTCACCTTCACTGGAAATTAGGAACAATATCACAGTGGGTGTGTAGACCTTCTGCTATATTGGGAGTAATATCATCCTCTCCCCGTCTGGATATTAGGAACAATATTACAGAGCAGTGTACACCTCTTGTATATTGGGAGTCTTATGACCCTCTCGCCCCAAGATATTAAAAACAATATCACAGGAAAGTTGTACACCTGTTGCTATATTGGAAGTAATATCATCCTCTCTCCCCACTTAATATTTGGAAAAAATTCACAATGGCGTGTACACCCCCTGCGATATTGACAGTAACAATATACTCTCACCTCCTAGATATTAAAAGCAATATCACGGGAGGGGTCTACAATTCCTGCGGTATTGAAAGTAATATCATACTCTTCCTCCCTGAATATGAGGACTAATATCACAGGATGGGAGTATGCCTCCTGAGATGTTGAGAGTAGAATTATCCTCTCTCCTCCTGGATATTAGAAACAATATCACAAAGGGAGGTGTACACCTCCTGCAATATTGGGAATAATATCATCCTCTCCCCGCCTGGATATTAAGAACAATATCACAGAAGGGTTTACATGTCCTGCGATATTGGAAGTAGTATCACCCTCTCTTTCACTGGAAATTACAATCTCACGGGGGGCGGGTGTACACCCCGTGCGATATTGGGAGTAATATCATTCTCTGCCCCTCTTGATATTAGAAACAATAACACAAGGGGCGTGTAAACCGTCTGTGATATTGACAGCAATATCCTCTTCTCCTCTGAATATTAGGAACAATATCACAGGAGGTGTGTACACCCCCTGCTATGTTGCGAGTAATATCATCCTCTTCTCCCCTTGATATTAGAAACAATATCAAAAAGCGAGGGTACACAACCTGCAATATTGGGAGTAATATCATTCTCTCTTCTTCTAGATATTAGGAACAACATAACAGGTGGAAAGTACACCTTCTGCAATATTGGAAGTAATATCATCCGCTCCTTTTCTGGATATTAGGAACAATATCAAAGGAGGGGTTAACACCCTCTGTAATATTGGAGTAACATAAATTTTTCCCTTCACTGATATTAGCAACGGTATCACGGGGGCGGGGGGATGTTCACTTCTGCGATGTTGAGAGTTAGAGCAGACTCTTAACCATTGGATGTTAGGAACAATATCACTGAAGTGGGGTACACCCCCTACGATATTAGGAGTAATATCATCCTCTCCCTCCCTGGATATTATGAGCAATATCACACCCCGTGCGATATTGGTGCGATGTTGAAAGTAATATCATCCTCTATTTCCCTTTATGCTAGGAACAATCTTACAGCGTTGGGAGAGACTCTCTGCGATATTGGGAGTAATATCATCGTTTCCCTTTCTGTATATTAGAAACAATATCACGGGAGGGAGGTGTACACCCCACTCAATATTCCAGGCAATGTCATTATCTCCCAACCTGGATATTAAAAACAATATCACAGGGGAGTGTACACGCCCTGAGATGTTGGGAGTAATATTATCCTCTTCCCTTCTTGATTTTAGAAACAATATCACAGGAAAAGTGTACACTTCCTGTGAAATTGAGACTAATATTGTCTCACCACCCCCGTGAATATTAGAGACAATATGACAAGGGTGTGTGTACAGCTCCCTCGATATTGGGAGACATATTATCCCATTTGTCCCTAGATATTAGGAACAATATCACAGGGGTGTGTACATCCAATGCGACATTGAAAGTAATATCATTCTCTTTCACTGGAGATTAGAAACAGTATCACAGGGGGTGGGTAAATCCCCTTCAATATTGAAAGTAATATTATTCTTTCCCACCCTGGACATTAGGAACAATATTACAAGGGGAGTGTACACCTTCTGAGATATTGGAAGTAAGATCATCCGCCCCCTCTCTGAATATTAGCAACAATTTCAGAGAAATGGTTTACCCCCCACCTCCCACTATATTGGGAGTAATACCATCCTTTTCCCTTCTGGATATTAGGAAAAATATCACATGGAGAGTGTATACCCCTTGAGATATTGGAAGTAATACCATCCTCTTTATCCTTGGATATTAGAAACAATATCACAAAGGGAGTGTACAACCCCTGCGATATTAGGAATGATATCATTTATTCCCCCCTGGATACTAGAAACAATATAACAAGAGGGCTGTACACCCCCTGCGATATTGGGAATGATATCAACCTCTCTCCCCCTGGACACTAGGAACAATATCACAGGGGTAGTTTACACCCCCTGCTATATTGGGAGTAATATCATCATCTTTTTTCCCCTAAATATTGGAAACTATATCATGGGGGGAAGGGGGTGTACAACACCTGTGATATTGAAAGTAATATTCTCTCTTCCTCTGAATATTACAAACAATATCACAAATGGGTTGTAAAACCCCTTTGATATTAGAATTAATATCGTTTTATCTCTGCTTGGATATTAGAAACAATATCAAGGGTGGGGAGGATGTACACCATCTGTGATAGTGAAAGTAATATCACCCTTTCCTCACTGGGATATTAGGAATAATATCACTGGGGGAGGTGTCACCCCGTGCAATATTGAGAGTAATATTATTTTCTCCCGACTTAAATATTAAGAACAATATAACAGGGGGAGCGTACACCTCTTGTGATATTGAGAATAATATCGTCTTCTCTTCCCATGGATATTAGGAAAAATATCAAAGTGGAGGTGTACACCCCAAGGGATACTGGAAGTAATATCATGCTCTACCTCATTAAATATTAGGAACAATTTCAAAGGGAGGGTGTACACCCCTACGATTTTGAGAGTAATATCATCCTCTCCTCCCTCCCCGTATATTAGGAACAATATCACAGAGGTAGTGTACACAAACTGCGATATTGGGAGTAATATCATCCTCTCTCCCTCTAGATATTAGGAAAAATATCACTGGGAAGGTGTAAATCCCCTGCGATATTGAAAGTAATGTAATTATCTTCCTCCCTTCGTACTACAAATAATATCACGGGGGGAGTGGTGTGAACTCCCTGCGGTATTTTGAGTAATAGCATCCTCTTTCACCCTGTATATTAGGAGCAGTATCTCAGAGGGTGTATACACCGCGTGCGATATTGCAAGTAGTATAATTCTCTCCCAACCCGGATATTAAAGACAGTATCACAGGAGGACGTACATGCCCTGCGATATTGGGAGTAATATTATCCTCTTTTCTCCTAGATATTAGAAACAATGTCACAGGGGGAGTGTACACCCCCTGTGATATAGAGAGTAACATCATTTTCTCCCCACTGGGTATTAGAAACAGTATCACAGGGGGGTTGTACAGCCCCTGCGATATTAGGAGTGATATTATTTTATTTCCCTCCCCCCGAGATATTAGGAGCAATACCACAGGAAAGCGTAAACTCCCTGCGATACTGAAAGTAATATCATCCTCTCTTTCACTGGAAATTAAGAACAATGTTACAAAATGTGATATTGGTAGTAATATCATCCTCTTTCCACCACAGTCTTAGAAGAAATATTATGGAAGGTGTGTACACTCCCTACAATATTGGAAGTAATATCATCCTCTCTACATTTTGATATTAAAAACCATATTACAGACAAGTTGTACACTTGCTGCCATATTGGGAGTAATATCATCCTCTTGTCAACTGGGTATTAGAAACAACATCACAGAAGGATGTACACTCCCTCACTCTCAATGATATAGAGAGTAATAGCATTTTCTCCCTCCCTGGATATTAGAAACAATATAACATGGAAGGTGTACAGCCCCTGAGATATTGGGAGTAATCTTATTTGCCCGCCCCCTGGATATTAGGAACAATGTCACAGGGAGTTGTATACCCTCTGCGGTATTGAAAGTAATATCATCGTCTCCCTTCGCGGATTTTACAAACAATATCACAAGAAGGGTGTACAAGCTTTGCAATATTTGGAATAATATCATTCTCTTCCTCTCTGGATATTAGGAACAATATTACAAGGGGGTGTACACTTCCTGCGAAATTGGGAGTAATATCATCTTCTCCCCGCCTGGATATAAGGAACAATATCACAGCGGGGTGTACCAGTCTGCGATGTTGGGAGTAATATCATCCTGTCCCCACCTCCTGATATGAAAAACAATATCACAAGGGGGAGCACACTACTTGAGATATTGGGAGTAATGTCATCCTCTCTCTCCCTGGATATGAAGAGCAATATCACAGGCGGTGTGTACAGTTTCTGCGATAATGGGAGTAATGTCATCCTCTCCCATCCTGGATATTAGAAGCAATATCAAAGGATGGGTGTACACTTTCTGCGATATTCAAAATAGTATCATCATTTTTCCCCGTGGATATTATGAACAATATCACAAGGGGTGTACATCCCCCGTGATATTGGGAGTAAGATAATCTTCTCCCCCTCTGAATATTAGGAAGAATATCACAGGAATGGTGTACACTTCCTGCGATATTGGGAGTTATATCACCCTCCTCTCTTCTGGTTATTAGGAACAATTTCACAGTAGGAGTGTACACTCCCTGTGATATTGGAAGTAACGCCATCCTTTTTCCCACTAGATATTAGAAACAATATCACCAAAGGGGTGTACACCTTCTGTGATATTGAGAGTGACAGCATTTATTTTCCTCTTGATATTAGGAACAATATCACAGGGGGTTGTACAACCCCTAAGATATTGAGAGTGATATCATTTTCTGCCCCTCCATATTGGGAAGAATAGCACAATGATTTGTACACCCCATGCGATATTGCAAGTAATAGGGGATATTAAGAACAATATCACAGTAGAGTGTACACGCCCTGTGATATTGGGAGTAATATCATCCTCTCCTCTCCTGGATATTAGAAACAATATCACAGGGGGAGTGTACACCCTCTACGATATTGAGATTAATAATATTTTCTCTCCCCAGATATTAAAAACAATGTTAAAGAAGGGGGTATACAGCCGTTGCGGTATTGGGAGTAGTATTATCTTCTCCTCCCATCCCGGATTTTAGAAACAGTATTACAGGGGGGTGTACACCCCCTGCGAAATTGAAAGTAATATTATCCTTTCCTTCACTGGAAATTGAGAACAATATCACAGGGGTTGTGTAAACCTCCTCAGATGTTGGAAGTATTGTCATCCTCTTGTTGGGATTCACTCAGGATGGTGGCAGAAATATTAAAGAGAAATATTAGGGGAGGTTATAGGGAATAGGCACAAACCGTTTTGGAAGGCTGAAAGGTTACATAGCTTGTAATAATTGAACAGGCTGAAGGCTCTGGTTCTTACCTTAGAGCATTAGGTCACAGGGTAAAGACAAGGGACAATAGAGGCTTCCCCAGTTAAGTCTGTTTACCCTACCTCTATAAAGTAATCTTTAAGCCAGATGGCCCTCTCGAGGGAAGGCCGACCAGGGAAATTGCCCCCTAATGGTATTTACTTTAGGCTGCGGTACCTGAGCTTTAATCATTTGTAGAACTACTCTCTTAACCATGTTAATTATCCTGAAGTGTGTTTACTCAAAGCTTCTTTGCCAATTCTATACTAAATAAATGCCTGGAGTACCAGCTGAACGGGGCTAGCCAGCAGTGACAAATATCTTTTGGTGTGTAGGCGGTGGGACACTCAGCAGGACCGGTAAAACAGAGTATCTGTGTGTCAGTGTACGTTTATTCATCCGTCGCCAGGTTAGGAGTCTGCAAGGGACAGACTCCCCGCCGCTAGTGCCACCGTGAAAGGAGCGCTACCTCATCCTCTCTCCCCATGGATATTAGGAATAATATTACGGGGCGGGGTGTACACCCAGTACAATATTAGGAGTAATATCAGCCTCTCCCCTCGGATATTAAAAACAATATCAAAGGAAAGCTGTACACCTGCTGCGATATTGAGTAATACCATCTCTTCCCTCCTTGATATTAGATACAATATCACAGGTGGGGTGTACACCCTCTATTATAGTGAGAGTAACACCCTTTCCACTCCTCGATATTAGAAACAATATCACCGGGGGTGGTGTACTTTCCCTGCGATATTGAGAGGAATGTCATTTTCTCCCAATCTAAATATTAAGAATAATATCACAGAGGAGGTTCCCCCTGACTTGCGATATTGAGATTAATATCATCCTATCCACCACTGTGTATTAGGAAAAATAACAAAGGGTGGGTGTACACCCCTTGGGAGAATAGAAGTAATATTCTCTCTCCACCTAAATATTTGGAAAAATATCAAAGGAAGGGTGTACAACACTTCGATATTTGGAGCAATATTGTCGTCTCGCTCTTTGTATATTAGGAAAAATATCATACAGTGAGTGTACACTTCCTGCAATATTAAGAGTAATATAATCCTCTATTCCCCTGTATATTAGGAAAAATATCACTGGGAAGGTGTACAACTCCTGCGATATTGAAAATAATATAATCCTCATCCTCCCTTCATACTATTAAAAAAAAAAATCACAAGGAGGGTATAAAATCCCCGTAATATTGGGAATAATATAATCCTCTCCCCCACCCCCTTATACTAGGAGCAATATTACAGGGGGTGTGTACAATCCATGCGATATTGCAAGTAATATCATCTTCCCCCAACCTGGATATTAAAAACAATATCACCGGAGGGTGTAAAAGTCCTGCGATATTAAGAGTAATATCATCCTCTCCTCTCCTGGATATTAGAAATAATACCCCACCCCAAGATATTGTTCCCAATATGAATGGAGAGACAGGATGATATTATTTTCAATGTCGCAGGGGGTGTATACCAATTCTGTGATATTGTTCCTAATATCCAGCGAGGAGAGGTTATTACTCCCAATATCACAGGGGGTGTACAACTTCTCTTGTGATATTATTTCTAATATCCTGGGGGAAAGAGGATGATGTTGGGAGTCACAATTCCTGTGATACTGGAAGTAATATCATCCTCTTACCTCCTGGATATTAGGAACAATATCACAGAGGGAGCATACACCCACTGCGATACTGATAGTAAAATTATTTACTACCCTTCTGGATATTAGAAACAATATCAAAAGGGGTGCGCACAGCCCCTGCAATATTGGGAGTAATGTTATTTTCTCCCCCTCCCGGTTATTAGAAAAAATATCACAGGTGTTGTACACACCCTGTGATATAGAAAGTAATATCATCCTCTTCTTTACTGGATACTAAGAACAATATTACTGGGGGTGTGTAAACCCCCTGAGATATTTAAAGTAATGTTCTCCTCTCCTCCTCGGGATATTAAAAACAATATTACAGGAAAGTTCACACTTTCTGCGATATTGGGAGAAATATCATTTGCTTCCTCCCTGAATATTAAGAACAATATTAAAGGGGGGTGTACACCCCTTGCAATATTTGGAGTAATCTTTTCCTCTCCTGGATATTAGGAACAACATTACAGGTGTTTTGTACATCCCTTGCGATATTGGGATTAATATCATCCTCTTCTCCCCTGGATATTAGAAAGAATATCTCAAAGGGAAGATGTACACCTACGATATTGGGAGTAATATCATCTTCTTGCTCCCTGTGTATTAGAAAATATATCACAGGGGGGCTTGCACTGATGCAATATTGGAAGTCATATTAGCCTTTCTTCCACTGGATAGTAGAAAAAATCTCACAGGAGGAGTGTACACCCCCTGCGATATTGGGAGTAGTATAATCTCTTCCCCCCACTTTACATTAAAAGCAATACCACAGGGGGTGTAACCTCCCTGTGATATTGACAGTAATATCATCCTCTCCTTATATCACTGGATATAAGGAACAATATCACAAGAGGGATGTACACCACATGTGATATTAGGAATAATATCATCTTCTTTTCTCCTGAATATTAGGAACAGTATCACAGGGCGGGTGTACACTCCCTGCAATATCGGGAGTAATATCATCCTCTCTTCCTCCAGATATTAGGAACAATATCACACGGGGAGTGTCCACCCGTGGTATTGGGAGTAATATCATCATCTTTTTCCGTGGATATTAGAAACAATATCATGGAGCAGGACTTACACCCCCTATGATATTTGTGGTAATATCATTCTGTTCCCTCCTGGATATTAGAAACAATATCACAAGAAGGTTGTACATCCTTTGCAATATTGGAGTAACATCATCCTCTCTCCCCCTGGAAATTAGGAACAATATTACAGGAAGCCTGTACACCTCCTGTCATATTGGGAGTAATATCATTTTCTCTCCCCCTGTATATTTAATGCAATATCCCACGGGTGGTGTATACCCCCTGAGAAATTGGGAGTAATATCATCCTTTTCTCCCTTGATATTAGAAACAATATCAAAAGGAGGTGTACACCTCTTGCGATATTGGGAGTAATATCTTTCTTTGGAAATTATGAACAATATCACAGGGGGTGTGTACAGTTTCTGCAATGATGGGAGTAATGTCATTCTCTCCCCCCTGGATATTAAAAACAATATCACGACTTTTTAATGATCGCCATTCTAACTGGTGTGAGATGGTATCTCATTGTGGTTTTGATTTGCATTTCTCTGATGGCCAGTGATGATGAGCATTTTTTCATGTGTCTGTTGGCTGTATGAATGTCTTCTTTTGAGAAATGTCTGTTCATATCCTTTGCCCACGTTTTGATGGGGTTGTTTGTTTTTTTCTTGTAAATTTGTTTGAGTTCTTTGTAGGTTCTGGATATTAGCCCTTTGTCAGATGAGTAGATTGCAAAAATTTTCTCCAATTCTGTAGGTTGCCTGTTCACTCTGATGGTAGTTTCTTTTGCTGTGCAGAAGCTTTTTAGTTTAATTAGATCCCATTTGTCAATTTTGGCTTTTGATGCCATTGCTTTTGGTGTTTCAGACATGAAGTCCTTGCCCATGCCTATGTCCTGAATGGTACTGCCTAGGTTTTCCTCTAGGATTTTTATGGTATTAGGTCTAACATTCAAGTCTCTAATCCATCTTGAATTAATTTTCGTATAAGGAGTAAGGAAAGGATCCAGTTTCAGCTTTCTACTTATGGCTAGCCCTTTTTCCCAGCACCATTTATTAAATAGGGAATCCTTTCCCCATTTCTTGTTTCTCTCAGGTTTGTCAAAGATCAGATGGCTGTAGATGTGAGAATGGCGATCATTAAAAAGTCAGGAAATAACAGGTGCTGGAGAGGATGTGGAGAAATAGGAACACTTTTACACTGTTGGTGGGTTTGTAAACTAGTTCAACCATTATGGAGAACAGTATGGCGATTCCTCAAGGATCTAGAACTAGATGTACCATATGACCCAGCCATCCCATTACTGGGTATATACCCAAAGGATTATAAATCATGCTGCTATAAAGACACATGCACACATATGTTTATTGCGGCACTATTCACAATAGGAAAGACTTGGAATCAACCCAAATGTCCATCAGTGACAGACTGGATTAAGAAAATGTGGCACATATACACCATGGAATACTATGCAGCCATAAAAAAGGATGAGTTTGTGTCCTTTGTAGGGACATGGATGCAGCTGGAAGCCATCATTCTTAGCAAACTATCACAAGAACAGAAAACCAAACACTGCATGTTCTCACTCATAGGTGGGAACTGAACAATGAGATCACTTGGACTTGGGAAGGGGAACATCACACACCGGGGCCTATCATGGGGAGGGGGGAGGGGGGAGGGATTGCATTGGGAGTTATACCTGATGTAAATGACGAGTTGATGGGTGCAGCACAGCAACATGGCACAAGTATACATATGTCACAAACCTGCACGTTATGCACATGTACCCTAGAACTTAAAGTATAATAATAATAATAAATAAACAAACAAACAAAAAAAGACATACTTCTAAAAAAAAAAAATATATCGCATAGTGGGTTTACACTCCCTGCAATATTGAAAGCAGTATCATCCTCTTTTCTCCTAGACATTAAAAACAATACCACAGGGGGGGTGTATACCCCCTGCAATATTGGAAATAATATCCTCTCCCCTTCTGAATATTAAAAACAATATATCACAGAAAGGGTTTACACCCTCTGCGATATTAGGAGTAATACCATCCTCTTCTCTTCTGGATATTAGGAACATTATCACAGTGGGAGAGTACACTCTCTGCGACACTGGAAGTAGCATCATCCTCTTTCCTCCTAAATATTAGAAACAATATCACAGGGGAGATTTACACCCACCGTGATATTGGGAGTGGTATCATTTATTCCCCTTCTGGATATTAGTAATGATATCACAGGGTGGGTGTACACCTCCTGCCGTATTAAGAGTGATATCATCCTCTCCCTTTCTTGATATTAGGAACAATATTACAGGGGAAGTGAACACCCTGTGATATATTGAGTGTAATATCTAATTGGGTATATTATAAAAATTTATGCTAAAACAATATACCCTAAGGAATATAAATTGTTCTACCACAAAGACACATGCACACATATGTTCACAACAGGAAAAAACATGGAAGCAACCTAAATGCTTATCAATGGTAGATTGGATAAAGAAAATGTGATACATATACACCATGGAATACTCTACAGGCATAAAAAAGAATGAGATCATGTTCTCTGCAGTAACATGGATGGAGCTGGAGGCCATTGTCTTAGGGAAACCAACACAGGAACAGAAAAACAACATGTGTTCTCCCTTTGAAGTGGAAACTAAACAACAAGAATACATGGACACAAAAGGGAACAGCAAACACAGGGGCCTACTTGAGGGTGAAGAATAGGAAGAAGGAGAGGATTAGCAAGAACACTTATTGGGTATTATACTTATTACCTGGGTGCTGAAACAAACTGTACAACAAACCCTCGTGACACACAATTTATCTATGTAAGAAACCTACGCATTTATCACTGAACCTGAAATAGAAGTTCAAAGAAAAGGAAAATGAGAGTGCTAGAACAGAATATTTTCAAAATTCTTTTTCATGCGATAGAACTCATGACCTTATTATAGATTTTACTGAGACCACAGAATATTTATGGGGCACTGCACTACAAAGAGAATATCCCTCTCCTCATTTTTACTGTGCAAATTTTGTATATTTTTCCACATGTTGTGGATATGGACTAAAACAAGGGAGAAACACTTTAATATCAGGAAAAACACAAAATATATTCCAACTGAACTTTGGAAATCAGATTTGAGATTCCATCGTGCTATGATCTGCACTAAATTGTATATTAGGTGCTGGGTCAAATATAAAGATCCAAATTACTCTACTTTTAACTTCAAGGAGCTTGCAATTTACCATTAGCCCCTGTGGCAGGAGGGGAAGATAACTTGAGTGTGGAAGGGCTGAGAAAATTCTACTATCTGATTGTAGTTAGAATCTTACCTCTGGTTCCACTGGTTTCACTTTATTTTACTTAAAATTACTCATCCCAATTCTGAAGTTAATGATGTATGTCTGGCACCAAACATCAATTGTTCTTATTCATCTACAGCTTGATAGTTAACATTGACATATGTGGGCAAAAATAAACAAGACTTAATGAATATTAAAATTGAACCGTGACCTTGAAGGGCTTGCACAATATTGACAATTTATCATTTTTAAGTTGAGCAGTATTGTAATATAAGCAAGAGGATCTGTACATGGAAGATAACCTGCCATTCCTAAAATACATCATTTGATAGTAACAACACTTAATAGACACCCACACGAACCTAATGACAACCATTTGTTACCTTGAAGACAAGAATGCTCTTTTGTGGGAATACTTGTTACTATGAAATTAGTTTTCTCTAAATTATTGTTATTCACTTTTTTATTAGTAGCTGACATTTATTACATGATGATCTATTTGTTCATGAATTGCATGCTGATTTATTAAGACATGATGAATTGAAGGCATTGAGTGTAGTCTCTGTCCTTAATGCTCCAAGTTTCCTCCTCATTGCATGCAACATACATTTAGAATTACCCTAAAAGTAAAATTCATGTATAGTATTCTTTATGCTATGAGACACTTCAAAGCAAAATCAATTAAACTCAGTAAGTTATTATTTAAAAGTGACTTTGAACTCAGGATTATATCAGGCAAGAAGGCCTGAATATAAAAACAGGTTAAAAGAAGTTACCTGCCAGTTGGAGTTTACTCTTATATTGGAAAATAAATTATATATATAAATATATGTATATAAAACATATATTCACCTCTTTGAATTTACATATGAAAACATGTAAAATTTACATGTGAAAACATATATGTGTGCACATGTATATGTGTTATGCTTCCTGACATATACATATGCATGTACATATATGCTGAACATTTCAAGATACTGAAAATGTCTTTATTCCAAAGTCAGTAAAACAGGGTTGTTTTATTTTTTCCCCTTGTACTGTATTTTGAAAGGGAGTGCCATGCCAAGGTTATAGCAATGCAATTGTTTGCTTCTAGTAGAGTCTTCAAATTTATGTCTTTCATCTTTCACCACTGAAAATCTAAATAAAATACTGTAATTATAAATTTTATGAAAATGTTTTTTTAAACAAAAAATACACAGAAAAATGTTTTCATTATTGTAATACTTTCTCTTTTGCTAAATTTTCTCCACAATAAGTGTGAATCTTATACTTTTCACTTTGAATGCTAACATGTCTTAGGCAAAACTTCCCATCAGACTTAGAACTCATTAATCATTCATAGCACAACTAGCTTTCTTCACCTCCTCCACAAATCTAGGATACTGGTATGGAAACATACATTGAAAGATGTCCAGGTCATAAATTAAAAGCTTAAACTAATGATATATTTTGAATGATTTCATTAATCATAACATTCCCACATTGGAAGAGAATTTTAATCTAGTCTCAGCCCCCATCCAAAGCAATAATTACTTTCAGAACATTTCAGATATATTGCTATTTAACTTTTGCCTGAATTGCTTCACAAAACAATCCTTTCCAATATTAGATATCTTAAATTGTTAGGAATTGTTTAAGATCTATCTTGAAATTTCTTCCCATATGTCCTAACCCTAACACCCATATAATGTCTGTCAAATGCTAAGTCAATAATTATGTTCCCTTTTGTGCCTCTCACTCGGGCTAAACATATCCTGTATCCTCAACCATTCATTGTGTGAAGCAAGAGCTTTACAAATCCTTTCAATGTCTCTCTTAGTTAGCTTCCTGGGGTTATATTTTAACTGCCTAATATCTTTATAACATGGAACTTGTAACTCAACCCAATGCCTTGCTTTTTGTAGAATGTGACTTTAGATCATGAAGAAAATATTACTTCCCATTTTTGGTACTTGTATTTGTGCAATATAAGCTTTCACTGTTTTTCAATGAGTATTTTATATTGCTAATTCTTAGTGTGCTTTGTGTCAAAATAAACCCTTTCACATAAACTTATGCTAAGCCAAGATTCTGCCCTACTATGGTTAAGAGATGAGAAGTGAACAAAGAGAGAACAAAGAACAATATAATAGAGTTTAAAGAAGGAAGTGTGGTTCACAGCATTCAGTATAGCAAGGAGAGTGAGGAAGATGAGGACTGGAGAGAAAGAGAAGACTTAGCCTATGGCGGTCAGTACTCACTCAACCTTAAGATAGTAACTTTAGTACAAATGAGGTAATAAAAGTTTAAGAAGTGAGTAGAGTAAGTATAAGGAAGTCCTTCGAGGATTTGGAATATGACAGTGTGAAAGGAAGCACTTCTGAGAGGAAAAATGCTCAAGTGGTTTGTTTTTGTTTTGTTTTGCTTTTTCTTAGGAGAGAAGTAGGGAATAAGTTTTTGGCTAAGGAAAAGGAGCTAGGGATTATTCTCTCTTCTTTTACAGTTAGAATTATTTGTATACTGACATTCTCTGTGCACTGTCATCAGCATCTTGAGAGCAGGACTGATTCTCATTAGACTTTTTAGAACTCTGTTATTCACATCACAGGCACTACAAAGATATTTGTTGAATTGAATTGTGTCATTTCTCCCAATGGGCACGTTTCTTCAGAGGTTACTCTAAGTAATTCTGCAATCACAGCAGCAACTTCATTTCATTTTCTTGTTTGGTTTCTTCCTTGGTCTGTAAAAGGTAAAAAAATGAAATAAAATAATAATCAGGAAGAAAAATTTTAGATACGTATTAGCAATTTTTTTGGTATATCTGGTTAACATATAAAGACAAGACACAGTAAAGATTACCAAAGGAATGGTTGTAAATAGAGAAGACAAGAGGAACAAGGATTAGGCCTGGAGCACTATAATATTTTATTATTATTATTATTATTATTATTATCATACTTTAAGTTCTGGGTTCCATGTGTGGAACGTGCAGTTTTGTTACATAGGTATACATGTGCCCTGGTGGTTTGCTGCATCCATCAACCCATCACCTACATTAGGTATTTCTCCTAACATTATCCATCCCCTAGCACCCCACACCCAAACAGATCTCGGTGTTTGATGTTCCCCTCCCTGTGTTCATATGTTCTCATTGTTCAACTCCCACTTATAAGTGAGATGCAGTGTTTGGTTTTCTGATCTTGTGATAGTTTGCTGAGAATGATGGTTTCCAGCTTCATAAATGTCCCTGCAAAGGACATGAACTCATCCTTTTTTATGGCTACAGAGTATTCCATGATGTGTACGTGCCACATTTTCTTAATCCAGTCTGTCACTGATGGACATTTGGGTTGATTCCAAGTCTTTGCTGTTGTGAATAGTGTGGCAATAAACATACGTGTGCATGTGTCTTTATCATAGAATGACTTATAATCCTTTGGGTATATGCCCAGTAATGGGATTGCTGGATCAAATGATATTTCTAGTTCTAGATCCTTGAGGAATCACCACATTGTCTTCCACAATGGTTGAACTAATTTATACTCCAACCAACAATGTAAAAGTGTTGCTATTTCTCCACAACCTCTCAAGCACCTGTTGTTTCCTGACTTTTTAATGATCACCATTCTAACTGGCATGAGATGGTATCTCATTGTGGTTTTGATTTGCATTTTTCTAATTACCACTGATGAGCATATTTTCATATGTCTGTTGGCTGAATAAATGTCTTCTTTTGAGAAATGCCTGTTCATATCTTTTCCCAGTTTTTGATGGGGTTGTTTGTTTTTTTTCTTGTAAATTTCTTTAAGTTATTTGTAGATTCTGGATGCCATCTCAAGAGAGTGTTAGCTCTTTGTCAGATGGATAGGTTGCAAAAGTTTTCTCCCATTCTGTAGGTTGCCTGTTCACTCTGATGATAGTTTCTTTTGCTGTGCAGAAGCTCTTTAGTTTAGTTAGATCCCATTTCCAATTTTAGCTTTTGTTGCTATTGCTTTTGATGCTTTAGACATGAAGTCTTTGCCCATGTCTGTGTCCCGAATGATATTGCTCAGGTTTTCTCCTAAGATTTTTATGGTCCTATGTCTTACATTTAAGTTTTTGATCCATCTTGAGTTGATTTTTGTATAAGGTGTGAGGAAGGGGTCCAGTTTCAGTTTTCTGCATATGACTAACCAGTTTTCCCAACACCATTTATTAAATAGGGAATCTTTTCCCCATTAATTAATTGCTTGTGTGTGTCAGGTTTGTCAAAGGTCAGATGTTTGTAGCTGTGTGGTGTTATTTCTGAGGCCTCCGTTCTGTTCCATTGGTCTATATCTCTGTTTTGGTACCAGTACCGTGCTGTTTTGGTTACTGTAGTCTTGTACTATAGTTTGAAGTCAGGTAGCATGATGCTTCCAGCTTTGTTCTTCTGGCCCAGGATTGTCTTGGCTATGTGGGCTCTTTTTTGGTCCCATATCAAGTTTAAAGTAGGTTTTCTCCAATTCTGTAAAGAAAGTCAGTGGTGGCTTGATGGGGATAGCATTGAATCTATAAATTGCTTTGGGAAAAATGGCCATTTTCATAATATCGATTCTTCCTATCCATGAGCATGGAATGTTTTTCCATTTGTTTGAGTCCTCTCTTATTTCCTTGAGTAGTAGTTTCTAGTTCTCCTTGAAGAGGTCCTTCACACCCCTTGTACGTTGTATTCCTAGGTATTTTATTCTCCTTGTAGCAATTGTGAATGGGAGTTCACTCATGATTTGGCTCTCAGTTTGTCTATTATTGGTGTATAGGAATGTTTGATTTTTGCACATTGATTTTGTATCCTGAGACTTTACTGAAGTTGCTTATCAGCTTAAGGAGATTTGGGGCTGAAACAATGGGGTTTTCTAAATATACAATCATGTCATCTGTAAACAGAGACAATTTGACTTCCTCTCTTCCTATTTGAATATCCTTTACTGCTTTCTCTTGCCTGATTGCCATGGCCAGAAATTCCAATACTATGTTGAATAGGAGTAGTGAGAGAGGGCATCCTTGTCTTGAGAGCACTCCAATATTAAGAAGTGAAAGAGAGAACAAGTAAAGTAGTTTGAAAATAAATCGTCAATGAGAGAGAAAGCAAACACGAGAGTGTAGTACCCTGAAAGTCAAAAGGAGAAAGTGTGTAAGGAGAAGGAAATGATCTAAAGTATCACACTATTCATGATTCAAGTAACATGACTGTAAACTAATCATTAGATTCAGCAACTTTGAACACATGGGTGACCTCCAAATAAAGTTCCTGAATATCTAGCTCTTGCATACCCTTTGTGTTTATTCCCATTTGTTGTTGTTGTTGTTGTTGCTGTTGTTGTTGTTTTAGACAGGGTCTCAGTCTGCCACCTAGACTGGAGTGCAGTGGCGCGATCTTGATCTCAGCTCGTTGCAGTCTCGACCTCCCAGGTTCGAGGGATTCGCCTTCCTCAGCCACTCAGTAGTAGAGCTAGGATCACAGGCACACTACCTCCCTGTAATTTTAATATATTTAGTAGAGGCATGGATTCTCCATGTTGTCCAGGTTGGTCCAGAACTTCTGGGCTAAGGTGATCAGCCGCCTCCATCACCCAAAGTGCTCGGATTACAGCTGTGAGCCAGGGTGCCTGGCTAACTTTGTGTTTACTCCGTGAACCCCAAATATGTGAGACAGGTCTCAGTCAATTTTGGAAATGTATTTTGCTAAAGTTAAGGACATGCACCTGAGACACAGCCTCAGGAGGTCCCCAAGATGTGCAGGGTATGTCAATATATGTAAGATGTACATTGGTTCCTTTTGGAAAGGTGGGAGAACTCAAAGCGGGGATGGGGCTTCCAGGTCATAGGTAGAGAAAAGAGAAATGATTGCATTCTTTTGAGTTGCTCATTAGCCTTTTTTAACAAGGCAATCAAATACAAATTTATCTCAATGAACAGAAGGATGACTTTGCGTTCTGTCTGTCCTTTGTCCACAAGGAAACTCCTTGTGAGGGAGGTACATAGCATTTTAATTTGTGTAGCTATCATCTTTAGGAATAGAAGGGGAGGCAACTTTGTCCTAAGCAGTGTCCAGCTTGGTTTTCCCTTTGGCTTAGTGATTTGGGAGTTCCAAGATTTATTTTTCTTTCACATTTCTTTTTTTTTTTTTTTTTTTTGAGACGGAGTCTCGCTCTGTCGCCCAGGCTGGAGTGCAGTGGCTGGATCTCAGCTCACTGCAAGCTCCGCCTCCCGGGTTCACACCATTCTCCTGCCTCAGCCTCCCGAGTAGCTGGGACTACAGGCGCCCGCCACCACGCCCGGCTAGTTTTTTGTATCTTTTAGTAGAGACTTCTTTCACATTTCTTATAGTCTCTTTGAAATTGTGGTTATATGACTTCTATTCTGCCTTTCAAGGACTATAAATTAGTATTCTCATAAATATTAGTATTTGCATTATACACAAATTTCACAAATCTGATGAGCACCAACTGTATTCCAGGCTCTGTGTTAAGCCTTTCACATACTGCACTCAATAAGAAATGTATGAGATTACCTTCATGGAGCTTAAAGTCTGTGGCAGAAATTGTTCATTTGTTGCCTATCCCAATGGCATTTTCCTCATATTCTTTGCATATAGAATCTTTTTTACAGATATTGGGCAGCCTTGTGTTGGACTTCTTCTAAATTACCAGAAGAGAATGCTGAATAGTTATTGCTCACTATAGTATTCCTTTAGCCAGCGACTGTTTAAAGAATGGCGTATCATCCAACTGTGATCATGAGACTTGAGGAGAAGTCTAGGAATAGACTTCTTTTTTTAAATGGCCTCATTGTCTGTGATAGTACCTGAGGTTCGTTGTCTCACAGCCATCATGGAAAACTAGGATGCAAACACACCAGGAGTAAGATTAAGAGTGGAAATTTAATAGGTGAAGGAAAGGGACTAGCTCTCTCTGCTGCAGAGAGAAGGGTCCCAAATGGGTTTTCTGCTTCCGTGGTGAAATGAAGGGGATTTTATAGATGAGCTTGAGGAGGCAGTGTCTGATGTACACAGGATGCAAAAGATTGGTTGGATCAGGTGTGTTATTTGCATAAGGTGCAAAATACTTGTTAGGGCTAGGTATGCCATTTGCATAGAGCACAAAATTCTGGCCACCCTCACCCTAATCTTTTATTATGCAGATGGGTTCTCTGCCCGGCCTGCACCATGTTGCCTGTTTCTTTACTGTACATGTGGTGACAAAGGAAAGGGAAGATGGAGCCTCCATGTTGAACATACACGGTCCCCAGGTAGCCTTGTTCTATTGGTACAGCTGCCGGCATTCACCTGTGCAAGCTTCCAGCTTGCTTATCTGTTGGCAGCTTGATTTTTTAGGCTGCTCTTTGTTAGAAAAAATAAATAAATCTTGGGCTGCTTTTTGTTAGAAAGGAAGACTTGCAGAGGACTTTTTTAACCTCATTATCTTCCTAAATATTTATTTTTTATATCTCCTGTATCAATATGAGAAAATGGTGAAACTTGTTCTAAAAGCAAGGTATAAGCACATATCATTTATGACAGTTTATACAACTCACCTGCTGGTCATCTTACCTCAAAGAAGAAATCATATATGGGGATTCCTGTCACACATGCAGCCTCCATTTCAATAATAAATTCTAGTATTAACCTGGAAATATAAAAGTTAGATTAAAGTTTATGTAACTTTAAAAGCTAGTTTAAATAATAAATTTATGCTGTTATCCTCAGCTAAGGTAAGTAATAACATAAAGGAAGATTTGTTAATTCAAAATTAACATCTGAAAAATCTGTTTTGGACCTGCAAGACAAAGTGAATGTATTGGGAAAGGCCACATACCAAAAGTAAATAAACATCGAAAGAGGAAAAGAAAACATAAGGAAGAAGTAGAATAGCAGGAGAATGCTGAAAAGAACTACAAACTTAACATGCCATTTTTTCAATGTTCGTATTATATATTCATTCTTTAGATGTGAAATAGCCCAGATTGAGATCCTTGTCATGGGAAGTGACTTTTTTTTTTTTTTTTTTTTTTTTAATACATACCATTCAAGTTCAAGTTTCAACAAGAAAGCTTTCTCATTTGTAAAACAGCTTATCACTTTAAGGAAGCCTACAAAAATCATGTGATGATCTTTTCTTAGTGTAACATCAGTGGTAGGATAAAAAAAAGTTAAAGAAAATTTATTATTTAGTTTCACTCTCCAGAAATTTCCATCTTGATTATGTTAAATGTAAATATATTTTTAGATTTTAAGGTAAATATTTTTAATCTTCAGCTCTTTCTGAATGACTTGTAGTAAACATCAAGCTAACAGCAATGGATCACGGTGTATAATTGCTTATAAGAACAAATTCACTATCTGAATTTATGGAATCAGATAGAAAGAACTGAGCAATTCGTAAGGTAATATACCTAAAATCACAAAATTTAGTAGGGAAAAAGAACAGAAATTTTGAAATACTCTATTTTAAATAGGAAAAGGATATGTTTACATTCAGTCTCTGTCCTTTTAAAACGATTTCATAGGCTGGGCGCGGTGGCTCACATCTGTAATCCCAGCACTTTGGGAGGCCGAGGTGGGTGGCTCATGTCTGTAATCCCAGCACTTTGGGAGGCCGAGGTCAAGAGATCAAGACCATCCTGCCCAACATGGTGAAATCCCACCTCTACTAACAATACAAAAATTAGCTGGGTGTGGTGGCACACCACTGTAGTCCCAGTTTCTCGGCAGGCTGACACAGGAGAATGGCTTGAGCCCGGGAGGTGGAGATTGCAGTGAGCCCAGATCACGCCACTGCACTCCAGTCTGGCAGCAGAGTGAGACTTCATCTCAAAAAACAAAAACAAAAACAAAAATTAATAGTTCTCATTCTCATTTCAAAACTTTATTGATATTAGAAGTCTTTACAGAAGTTTGAAAGAGAAAAGCAAAAGCATTCTAGAGTATCTCCTACTTAAACACGACCTAAACTAATTACCATTCTGCCTTGCAGCTGACACCCAACTTCTTCACTACTCAAGTCGACAGTGGCAGAATTCAGGAAAAAACAGGATGAAGTAGAAATAATGATCTTACCTAGTTCTTTCTCAGGGACAAGATAAATGACATTTTGTATGTTATTTACTTGCTATGTATTTCCAATTATCACACAAAAATCACCTACATTTTATAAGCACATTTTTAATGTAGGCCTATTTATGTTAAACAAATTGTATTACTGAAAATTGCACAAGAAACTATAAAAATTTTTGTGAAAAGACTATTCCATGTAGAAAGAAGTGCCTTTCAGGTAGATATCCTAATTAAATATTTTTGACTAATTCTGAAAAGGCATCCAAACTGAATGCAGTCAAATTGATTTGGTCAATTTCCCGACATGTAGGAAGTCATTTATTCAATATCTCACAAAGGAACTGACTGATATACTCAATTTAAGTGAAAGGTGGAAATGAGTCTTTTTTTTTTTTTTTTTTTTTAATGAAGCTTTGGTTAGCTCTTGTTGCACAGGCTAGAGTGCAATGGTGCAATCTTGGCTCACTGCAATCTCCGCCTCCCAGGTTCAAGTGATTTTCCTGCCTCAGCCTCCTGAGTAGCTGGGATTACAGGCATGCGCCACCATGCCCGGCTAATTTTGTATTTTTAGTAGAGACACAGTTTCTCCATGTTGGCCAGGGTGGTCTCGAACTCCCGACCTCAGGTGATCCACCAGCCTCAGGCTCCCAAAATGCTGGGATTACAGGTGTGAGCCACCATGCCTGGCCATGAGTCTGGAATTAATGGGTACCTAGAGACTAAGAAGTTTGATCAACTCAATGAGCACTTTGATGACCATTGCAGTTTGATTGACAAGCGAATGAATGAGTTATTTTGGTCAAAACTTTGCACTAATTACATCACTTTCTGTTTCATTTTGCATCTATGTGAATTAATACTAAATAATTTTCAGTGGAAATACATTAGCAACACTTAGAGAAATATCCTTCAGTGTACCTAGGGAATCACACACTCTTCCTGACCAAAAAAAGAAAAGAAAAGAAAAAAAAGAATTTAAATGAAGAACAACAAATATAATAACGTATATTTATAAACAGAAAAGGAGTCCTGAGTGTCTTTTGAAATATAAATACCAGAAATTCTAGTTTTGCAGAAAATTTAATGTCTATCTGGTTTGAAAGATTTAACAACTGTTAAAGTAACCAGTATTTCAGAGGATATGGGGGAAAGTAAACCAGCTTTTTCATTGTGCTGCTTCAGGAGGACTAATAAAATAGAAACAACAAAAGCACTTTTAGAATATGATTCCAATGCAGTGGTAGTACATGACTCATTTTATTGAACAATTTAAGTGTGATAGCCAGAAGGCAGACTGAAAATTTCTGTTTAAATAGTCAGTCCTAAAGGAGAGTATAAAAGGAAAACAGGGAAGAAAACTCAGAGATAGGTCAGAGGATAGATATTTAGGATTTTTTTCTTTTATCTGCCAAGACTATATACATAGTAATTTTATTTAACTGTTCTTTAATGTTTATAAGAATCTTGGTCACAACACATCAACAATAAAGACAATGGAAAAGAGTATTTGTCTACAGATACACACACAGATGCACACACATACATATACACACATATAACTGAATTAGTATTTGTTATAAATTGAATGTTTGCATTGTCCCCAAATTCATATATTGAAGCTGTAATTCCAGGTGGAATGGTACTTGGAGATGAGGCTTTGGGAGGTAATTATGTTACATGAGGTCAAGGGGATGGAGTCCCTATAATAAGACTAGTGCCCTATGAACAGAGAACATCAAGGAAGACAGTTGTCTAGAAGCCAGGAGGAGGGGATTCACCAAGAACCAAATATGGTCTTGAACTTTTCAGCATCCAGAACTGTAAGAAATAAACGTCTGATATTTAAGCTCCTCGGTCTATTGCATTTTGTTGCAGCAGGCCACACTAAGTCAGTAATACAAAACTTGAGTTTCTCCTCCACATCATTTGTTCTTGTGGAGTGAAATAAGTTTTTAGAGGTGATATAAACAACACAACTAAAGTGCTTTAGACTTGAGTTCTAGGACTAGCATTGATCTGTCCATATAATTTAACATTATTTATTTATATTTTTATTTCTCTTATCTGTAAAACATATTGTACTCAGATAAATTTTAAAGTACCTTCTTGCTTTTTAAAATTGTTTGATATTATGGGAACCATTGATAGAAGATGAATTAGGTTTTTTTTTAATTCCTAGGTACAATAGAATATGCTGGCTTGAGTTTGAACAAAACAGTTTCACGAATTTTGAACAAAATTTCTCACCAAAAATCATAGTTAGTTATAATTTGCTTCTTTTTTTTCCTTTTATTCTACTTTGTACATGTAACTATAAATGGTAAGTATTAAGGTATTAAGGGGGTTAATAAATGATGTATCTATGTATACTTTTCAAGTTTGCAGCTATTGAACTTCATTAATGATAAAGCTGCTTAAAACAAAAGGCTTTGATCTGTGGCCAAACTAGCTTTCTGTTATAACCTGCCCATGCCAACATCCTGACCCCTTACCCTTCTTATGTTATTCAGTTACATAATACACCTGAGGTAAAAAAATCTGTTTGTAGATAAGACACATGCTGCCTCCCAGAGTCTATGGAAATGAGGGCAGCAAATTAAGTGCATATCTTCTGCAGAGTTTTACTAAATTACCTCCAGCAAGAAATGTGTTTCAATAGATGTCACTAAACAAGAAGCAAACTCTTTTAATAAGGGAGTGAGTGAGTCAAGTGGCCAGTAATGTTCCTCTAGTAGATATCACTTGACATGAAAACATGAGGAGTGATAAGTATTCCATATCTTTTGCAAGCAATAGGAACTCTTACATTGGGATCCACTTTAAATATGCTCATGAGCATCCTGTGCGTGTGTGTGCACATGAGTGCATGCATTTTTCTGGAAGTGGGTGCAGAGCCTTTGTTATAGTCTCAGTGGAATCAGTGGCCTGAAAATATACCATCCACGGATATGGACAGTTGAATTGAGCTATTTATCTTGTCATCCAGTAAAATAAATAGTGGGAATGAATTTATTTCCTCACTGAATCCAAATGTAAAGGTCAAAATTTTCAGTTATTTTGATATAAACTAGTAAGAGATTCAGTATACATCTAAGTACTTGTCTTTACATTCCTTTAGTTGATTTCAGGAACATGTACATCTTATGCTATATGTTAACCCTTTCCCTAAATTGGTAATGTACCCTGCATCTCCCACACATAGAGTGGAGCATCATTATTACAGTAGAAGATGTTCAGCTAGATCTACCCATAAACATTAACATGAGTTCATCTTTATAGTAAGTTTAAACCAATAATCCTTGATAATTCTTTAAGTGGATAATAAATAACACGTATAAGAGGTGACACAGAAGGGATTTGGGAAGAATAATGGAAGCTGAAGTCATGCCAATGATTACCACGTTGAAATAGTGGCTTGCTGTTGCTTTCCTCTCTCTTCCCCTATTGCTTTCTCCTTTAGCTATCATTCCTCTGTTTGCCCCCTTCAATATGTCAGTACAAAAACATATTACAAAAAGAGACATATTGAAGACTTTTTTATTACATGAAAAAGTGTACTTTTCCATTTCACATTCAAGTAATACATTATTTACATAATTGCAGATGTCATAAGTCAGGTCATTTTGCCCATTAATTCATTGAATGAACATTTGTTAAACACCTTCTAAGTCACAGATGCTGAACTGTGTTCAGGGAATACAGAAGTGAATAAAAGATCATACCTTTGGATAAATCTATGGTTTTGTCATCTCTATGTGTATACATATATACACATTTATTTTACAATTATATATAAAATATCTAAAAATAAAAAGGTAAATTAATAAATACATATAACATAATAAAATAAATATAAGTATAGTGTATATAAAATATTATCTGGATATACCCATGCTTATGTTAATATTCAAGTTAATGTAGTCAATCTTATTTAAATTTAAGTTTAAATATAATATTCAGCTTTTTAAAACAAATTAGGTATGAGAAAATGCCTTACTAAAGATAAGGCAATGGATACTTAGTGAAGCAGATATGTTGTTTCATCATTGTCAAATTTTTACATAGAAAAATAAAACTATGTATAATTTCTTTGTGATATATTCAGCCATGATACAACATTCAGCTATGAGCAAAATCCTCCTTTTGCCGAATTCTTCAGTCGGACTGAGGTACAAAGAAGGCCAGCTTACTTTCCAAGGTCAAATTATGAGTCAGAAGCTGGTTAGTCAATAGAAAAGAAGACACTTCTGATTTGTAAATCCTTTGCTGTAACTACTTGATAATCCACTTATACTTGACAAGCATTCAGTACTACAGCTACTAGTCTTTTTACATTTTTCATCCAAAAATATAGTAAATAGCAGTGACTACATTTCTGTGAAATCCTGTAAACAGGATTATCCTCAAGTACTCTTTCTGCAAACCTCAACCCATATAAAATTTCCAAAAGGAACAATTTAAATTTGGTGAAATATATAGTTTTTAGTGAAAAAAAAAAAAAAGAGTAACAAAGGCTCCCATAAATCACAAGTTAAGGCAATTTAGGAAGAATACTATGACCATATGGAGCCTTATTATATTATGTAGATGGAATAAAAAATATCAAGAACAAAATTTGACACCATAAATAGGATATAAAATTAATTATTTACTAATTGAAAGAATCTGGGAGGTCTAGTGGCATAGGTAGTAAATATTATATTTTATCTTCTTTACTAAAGGCCAATAACATGTACCTATAATGATGTTTTATCCTATGCAATATGAAGTAGAGTCCAACAGACCTAATGTTTTCTAAGAGAGAAGAGTTGTCAAACTTGGAACAGCCTGCTGTTCCATTATGATGTGGACTAGAAATAATGGTTACTTCTATATATAGATAAAAGATCATTTAATTTTCTAGTTTTATGAACTATTTAATATTTCCAAATTATTAAAATATTCAGAACACTACCAGAAACAAAAAGAACTAATTAACATAGACTTAGAGAATTGGATTGGGGAGACTCTGAATGTTTCCTTGGTGAGGTGATGATGACCTGGCATCATATTTCCTTTCCAATACTCCAGCTTGGTTGGGGGAGGGGCATCCATCATGACTGAGGCTTGAGTAGGCTGTTTTCCCCTCATGGTGTAAACTAGGCTGACAGGAAGTTTGGACTGGTGGAGTCCACCACAGCTCAGCAAAACCACTGTAGCCAGACTGCCTCTCTATATTCCTTCTCTCTGGGCAGGGCATCTCTCAAAGAAAGGCAGCAGCTCCAGTCGGGGATTTATAGATAAAACTCCCATCTCCCTGGGACAGAGCACCTCAGGGAAGGGGTGGCTGTTGGTGCAGCTTCAGCAGACTTAAACGTTCCTGCCTGCCAGCTCTGAAGAGAGCAGCAGATCTCCTAGCACAGGGCTGCAGCTCTGCTAAGAGACAGACTGCCTCCTCAAGTGAGTCCCTGACTCCTGTGCCTCCTGAGAAGGAGACACCTCCCAGCAAGGGTCGACAGACACCTCATACAGGATAGCTCCAGCTGGCATCTGGTGGGTGCCTCTCAAGGATGAAGCTTACAGTGGAAGGAACAGGAAGCAATCTTTGCTGTTTTGAAGCCTCTGCTGATGATACCCAGGCAAACAGGGTCTGGAGTGAACACTCAGCAAACTCCAGCAGACCTGAAGAGGGGCCTGACTGTTAGAAGGAAAACTAACAAACAGAAAGGATTAGCATCGACATCAATAAAAAGGACATCCACACAGAAACTCCATCTGAAGGTCACCAACATCAAAGACTGAAGGTAGATAAATCCACAAAGATGAGGAAAAACAAGTGCAGCAAGGCTGAAAATTCCAAAAACCAAAATACCTCTTCTCCACCAAAGGATCACAACTTCTTGCCAGCAAGGGAACAAAACTGGATGGAAAAGGAGTTTGACAAATTAACAGAAATAGGCTTCCGAGGATGGGTAATAAACTCCTCTGAGCTAAAGAAGCATGTTCTAACCCAATGCAAGGGAGCTAAGAACCCTGAAAAAAGGTTAGAGGAATTGATAACTAAAATAACCAGTTTAGACAAGAACATAAATGACCTAATGGAGCTGAAAAACACAGCACAAGAACTTCGTGAAGCATATACAAGTATCAATAGCCAAATCGATCAAATGGAAGAAAGGATATCAGAGACTGAAGATCAACTTAATGAAATAAAGTGTGAAGGCAAGATTACAGAAAAAAGAATGAAAAGGAATGAACAAAGCCTCCAAGAAATATGGGACTATGTGAAAAGACCAAACTTATGTTTGATTGGTATACCTGAAAGTGACAGGGAGAATGGAACCAAGTTGGAAAACACTCTTCAGGATATTATCCAGGAGAACTTCCCCAACCTAGCAAGACAGGCCAACATTCAAATTCAGGAAATACAGAGAACACCACAAAGATACTCCTCGAGAAGGGCTTCCCCAAGACACAAAATTATCAGATTCACCAAGGTCAAAATGAAGGAAAAATTGTTAAGGGCAGCCAGAGAGTAATGTCAGGCTACCCACAAAGGGAAGCCCATCCGACTAACAGTGAATCTCTCTGCAGAAACCCTATAAGCCAGAAGAGAGTGAGGGCCAATATTCAACTCTCTTAAAGAAAAGAATTTTAAACTCAGAATTTCATATCCAGCTAAACTAAGCTTCATTAGCAAAGGAGAAATAAAATCCTTTACAGACAAGCAAATACTGAGGGATTTTGTCACCACCAGGCCTGCCTTATAGAGCTCCTGAAGGAAGCACTAAATGTGGAAAGGACAAATGGTACCAGCCACTGCAAAAACATACCAAATTGTAAAGACTATTGGCACTATGAAGAAAGCACATCAACTAACGGGCAAAATGACCAGCTAGCATCACAATGGCAGGATCAAATTCACACATAGCAATATTAACCTTCAATGTAAATGGGCTAAATGCCCCAATTAAAAGGTACAGACTGGCAAATTGGATAAAGAGTCGAGACCCATCAGCGTGCTATATTCAAGAGACCAATGTCATGTGCAAAGACACACACAGGCTCAAAACAAAGGGATAGAGGAATATTTACCAAGCAAATGGAAAGCAAAAAAAAAGCAGGGGTTGTGATCCTAGTCTCTGATAAAACAGACTTTAAACCAACAAAAGATTAAAAAAAAAAAAAAAAAAGAAGGGCATTACATAACGGTAAAAGGATCAACGCAACAAGAAGAGCTAACTATCCTAAATATACATGCACCCAATACAGGAGTACCCAGATTCAAAAAGCAAGTTCTCAGAGACCTACAAAGATACTTAGACTCCCACACAATAATAGTAGGAGACTTTAATATCCCACTGTCAATATTAGAGAGATCGATGAGACAGCAAATTAAGAAGGATATTCAGGACTTGAATTCAGCTCTGGACCAAACAGACCTAATAGACATCTACAGAAATCTCTACCCCAAATCAACAGAATATACATTCTTCTCAGCACCACATTGCACTTATTCTATAATTGATCACATAATTGCAAATAAAACACTCCTTCGCAAATGCAAAAGAACTGAAATCATAACAAACAATCTCTCAGACCACAGTGCAATTCAGTTAGAACTCAGCATTAAGAAACTCACTCAAAATCACACAACTACATGGAAACTGAGCAACCTGCTCCTGAATGACTACTGGGTAAATAACAAAATGAAGGCAGAAATAAAGACCTTCTTTGGAAGCAATGAGAATAAAGACACAATGTACTAGAATCTCTGGGTCACATTTAAAGCAGTGAATAGAGGGAAATTTATAGCACTAAATGCCCACAAGAGAAAGGAGGAAAGATCTAAAATTGACACTCTAACATCAAAATTAAAAGAACTATAGAAGCAACAGCAAACAAACTCAAAAGCTAGAAGAAGACAAGAAATAACTAAGATCAGAGCAGAACTGAAGGATATAGAGACAGGAGAAATCTTTCAAAAAATCCATGAATCCAGGAACTGGTTTTTTGAAAATATCAACAAAATAGACAGACTGCTAGCCAGACTAATAAAGAAGAAAAGATAGAAGAATCAAATAGATGCAATAAAAAAGATATAGGGGCTATTCACCACTGATCCCACAGAAATATAAACTACCATCCAAGAATACTATAAATACCTCTATGCAAATAAACTAGAAAATCTAGAAGAAATTGATACATTTTTTAAAGCCCAGTAGTCATCCAGGTAAATTTTTGGTTTGAATTAAAGGTCCTGAACCTTAAAGAAGCTTTGAAAATTAATTTCCTAGGAGTTGCATTTCTTTATTTATAGTAAAGTTCACATTCCATAAAGTCCATGTGATTGAAACTAATGGTGTAAAATTGTCAAATTACCTCCATCTTATTTTTTCAGATGTTTACTGCATTCTTTTGTTCATGACATTGTGTAAAAATTATAGTAAGGGATTCTAAGACTATCAGAAAGAGACTTTGATTTCAAAGGTTGATAATCTAGGGGTGATAAGATCTTAACATTGAAATGAGGGGGAGACTTTTGCTGTAATAAAGGGTAGGATTTGAACAGATGAAAGGGAAAAATGGTAATCAAGAGCACAAAATTAGGACACTTTGCAGCATATTCAGAAAACCTTATACAGGAATTGTTTGTCTGACATATGAGTCATGTAAAGGATATTGTGGACAGGAGATAAAGTAGGAAAGACTGGTTGAGGCAAGACCACAAAGAGCCTTAAAGATCAGACTTGGAGGAGTTTCAATTATGTAGTACAAGAGAGTACTAGCTCTCAGTCTCTTCAATAGCCTTTCTCTATTCTGCCTTCCTGGGCTACAGAGGCTGCAAAGTTAGATATCATGTTTCCTATACTGCTATGTAGCTAGGATTCTCATTGAAAATTACGTTCTACCAATTTGATAGACTTGAGTGAAATTTGAAATTAGAATTTTTTTTTTTTTTTTTTTTTTTTTTTGCAATCATGTTCATCTTTCCAGGTTCTTGCTTCATGGATGCCAAGCAGCCAACAGTATGCCAAGGAGAGGATAGCGATGGTTTCATTGCTAGGTGATGTGTTCTATGGGCATATCTCAATTCCCCATCATTCTGAGTAGGCAGACTCCCCTAGTTAGTCAATTTGCTAGTGTTATTATGGAAATTATTTTTCAAGGCCCTGCTTGTAATCTGTTCAACCATTTTGTAAGCACCCAATTCTTCATCTTAAGTAAATTTGAGATAGAGACATTTATGTGTCAGGCAACTGAATCCTGACAGAAACACTGAATTTACTAGACAATGAGGAGACCCTGTATGTTTGAAGGATTTTGAACCTTCACCTGATTGACTTTCTCAGTTATGTTTCATTTAAGCCAATTAAGACTAAGTTACATTTTATGCTGGATCGATAAGATGAAGAATAACCACTATTGAAGTTAAAAACAGATGAAGCTCCAAATGCAATGTGCACCCTAGTAGTAGAGAATTGATTGTGACTTTGAAATTTCACAGGCATTGTCTTCCTAATGTAGCAGCCCATAAATGCAAGGAGGACAATGTACAAGTCCTCCTGGCATAGGAAAAAAGTAGTTGAAAAAAACAGTTTTATATCTCCATTTTTGCCTAGAGAATTCTAAGCCATTTATTTTTGCATGGGGAAGCAGAAATAAAATATAGTGCAAATCTGTGCATGTGAATCTTTCTGGTTTTTAATTGTTTTCTTTGGCTGAGAAATAATAAACATCGATGGGAAGAAACAATGATGATGAGCTGGTGAGTTACTTTTCTACTGTTTTGAACCACTGAGAACAACACTGTGTCTGAAAGAAACAATCAGTTGTGGATTATCAATTTTAACTCTTCTTAGCCATTAAATAGAAACTGGTAAAAAGGAAACACATGAGTGAGGTTTTCTTTTTGTTTGTTTGTTTGTTTTCTTTCTTTTTCTTTTTCTTTTTTTTTTTTTTTTTTTTTTTTGAGATGGAGTCTCACTCTGTCGCTTGGGCTGGAGTGCAATGGTGGGATCTCGACTCACTGCAACCTCTGCCTCCCAGGTTCAAGCGATTCTCCTGCCTCAGACTCCCGAGTAGCTGGGATTATAGGCGCCTGCCACATGCCCAGCTAATTTTTGTGTTTTTAGTAGAGACAGGGTTTCACCACGTTGTCCAGGCTGGTCTAGAACTCCTGACCTCAGGTAATCCACCCACCTGGGCCTTCCAAAGTTCTGGGATTACAGGTGTGAGCCACCACACCCAGCCTTGAGTGAGGTTTTCAATCCATCACTTTTTAAGCTTCTAGGTTGGAAAAAAAAATTGAATCTAGTCCATGGCCATCATATCAAAAGAACATCAGATTGCTGGTGCTAATAAAACTATGAACAGAAAAACGGTAAAAGCCAGCATTTATCTTAAAGAGGCTTATTTTCTCCATTCCAGCCTGTTTTATGTCAGCAAAATAGAGCTGCCAGGAGACAGCCTCTACCTCCAGCTGCCTGGACACTGTGACTGAAGCTGCTATATACTTGCTCTCCTGATGTGACCTAGATCAGGGGCCACACTTCACCGGAAGACCCAACTATTTCTGGGATGGAAGACTTTCGGTCTCCCATCAGTCTCCCTCCCTATACGTTTCATAAGGCCTAGAACACTTGCTTAGGGTCTTAGTTCACACAGGTGGAAAGGAGAGAAGTCCTCATTTATGTAATGGAAGGTTTGCAGGGACGTTAAATTATAACATTCTGTTTTCAGAGTAGGTGAGGAGTCCAGGAGACTAGAACTCATTATGTTTCTATGTTCCTATTAAAAGGTTATATTCTCTAGAGCAGAAAATGGAAACCTTCACATTTCAGGATAAATACTTTATAAGAACCAAAATTACTTCAGACTAAGAAGAAGGGAATTATACATTAGTTATGATGGTTTTCACAATTAAAAACAACCAGCCAAGATAAAACAAGTTGGATGAGGAAAAAAGGAACATACACTTCACAAAAGTATATTGATATTCATTATTTGGTTGAAAGACATTCTTAGTAAAAAATGATGTACCAGAGATTTAGAATATAAATAAAGAACATCTACATTAATCTATTAACACACGCTCTTTTGGAAATTAGAAATAAAACAAAAGGAAATTTAAAAAAAAGCGGTAAAATTACTTTTCTAACAACATAAAGAGTTAGTAACAAGCACAAGAGTCTTAACTTTGTGAATGAATGAGCTTTGAGGCCAACACTAGCTTTGGCATTTGCTAGCTGTATGTCTTCATGTGTATTGTGCAATCTCTCCATGCCTCAATTTTTTAATCTACCTTATATTCCCCATTTTCTTTTCTCCTCCAGAGATTAGCACATAAGGGTAGAGAAAATATATCTTATTATTAATGGGTAAACTTAGACACATTTATTTCAAATTTTGTAATTTTCTCAAACATAAAAATTTAATATGGCTACTTTAAAATTAAATTATTTAATGTTGCTTGTTTTAAATAATGGAAAAGTATTGACTTACAGTTATTAGAGTCTTTTCTTCTTAATAATCAAGGGAATAATTACCCTACTCTAACTATGCTAACCAAAAGAAAAGCAACTGATATTAATATCAGTGCCTTTTTACTTTTTCCACTCTGTAATAATTTTATAAATCAGGTTTTTAAAATTTATTTTAATTATACAAAAAATATACCTTCATCACAAAAATTCAAATAATAACAGAGTCTATTCTGCATGTAATGGTAAAGATTCTAAAATTTTAGCATTAATTTCTATGTCAGCTAAGGCTTTTGTTAGGTACCCTTTATCAAGCTAAAGAATTTTCCTTAGCCAAGCCTTAGTGAATAGTGTGTTCTTTAAAATGTACTTTAAACTTTATTAGTCTTTTTGAAATACTTTTCTCTTTTATTTGTAAGTCTTATTAATTACATTAACAACTTTTTTGATGTTCGACAATTGTTACATTTCTAACATAAAACCCACAGTTCATGATGTATCATTCCTTCATTACATGTATTATAGCTGGATTGAATCTGTTCGTATTTTATCATAGTTCAGTTAGAATATTCTGTCTTTTCAAGTGAGATTAGCCTATAACTTTTGCTTTTATGTCATTCTTGGAACCATAGTCATGTTGATCTTAATGAACTGGGGACATTTTCCCCTTTTTCCTGCTCTAATGCAGTTTATTGGAACGCAAAGGACTGATTGGTAGTCCTCACTGTTGAACACCTCGGGCTAATGCTCCTATTTTAGGTGAATGCAGCAATGTTTTCACTTTCTTCTATGTTATTGCTCAGAGTTTCCAATTTTTCTTGAGCTTTTATGAATATTTTAAAAAATCTTATTTCTCATTTAGACATTCAAATTTATTGGTATAAAATTCCATATCATGTAGGGTACAATTAAAAATAAATGAAAACAAAACAAAATTCTGTTCTATAGGCATTTATGCTCTTCTCATTCTTAATAGTGTATATTCATCTTAATAGTATCTTTTTTCTTGATAAGCTTTGCCAAACCATTTATTTTTATATATTATTTACAATCAGCTTTTTATTTTTAAATCAACTCTAATAAGTTATTCTGATTCATTAATTTCTGTCCACATTTTTATTTACAGCTTGTATTATACCATCTTTGTGTTTCTTTCATTGATATTTTCCTAGTTTATTAAGTGAGAAATTTTTGTTCAATTATTTTAAAGCATTCTTGCATTTCCACCAATATACTGATGCTCTAGCTTTACCTTTTCTCCCTGTGTTTATTGGATTCAATATGTAGGGAAGTCATAGAAATTTGTTTTCAATTTTAACTGCTACTTTGATTGACTCTTGAACACAAGAGCTATTTAAAAGAGAATTTAAAATTTTTTGAGTGAATAAAGTTTGTAAAAATTTCCTTTTGTTTTATTTCTAAATGTATGGTTTGTGGGAAATAAATGTGATTTTTGTGAATTTTGCATTTTGAAAATTTTAGAAATTTTTTTCTGGTGTACTAAGTGGTCACATTTAGTGAATAGCTCAAGTGAATTTTAAAACAATGTATACTTTATATTTAAGGCTTATAAGGTATAAGGAAATATGTATCTCTGTATCTCCATCTGGCTCTACTTTTACTTCTATATCTATGCATTGTAACTTAAGTTCTGTCTCATCATCATGATTTCCTGAAATAATATTTTTAAATCTTCTATTATTTTGAATCATAAAATTTCACCTCTTATTTCATTCAGTTTTTGCTCTAAATATTTAAGCTGTGTTTTAGGTGATGCTTTGTTAGGTTATATAAAGATTTGCTTTACTAGATCTTTGTGAATCAACGTGAAATATTCTACTACTTGTAAATAAGCATAAGTTAACATTAGGTGAATATCACTCCAGACACTCTCTATGGATAACTAGAAAAGTAAAATGTATATGGGTGGTAAATACATAAACAGACAGAAACAGATAATTAACTTTTATCTGAGTGATATATTATACTGTATTTACTTTTAACACATTTGGTCTTGAAGTTTATTTTTCTATCTTTTAATATTCTGAAACATGAATAACTTCTCATTACCTTTTTCCTGGTATATCTTTTTGAAAATCCTAGATGATTAGTCTCACTCTGTTGATGTATATTATGAATGTAGTGATGTAGTTGATGTATAGTTGCACTTGTAGATTGTGTCTTGGTCTTATTAGATGTTTTGTCTTGCTAATAACATATAGCGGGGTATTTTTCCAAACCAATGTGAAAATGTTTCTCTTTTTTTTTTTTTTAAATAAATCTGCTTTGGCATTTGAAAAAACTATTCCAAGTTTTAGTAATTTTTTTAAATTTTTTTTATTATTATACTTTAAGTTCTAGGGTACATGTGCATAACGTGCAGGTTTGTTACATATGTATACTTGTGCCATGTTGGTGTGCTGCACCCATCAACTCATCAGCACCCATCAACTCGTCATTTACATCAGGTATACTCATTTACATCAGGTATGTTTCTCTTTTACCCATCAACTTGTCATTTACATCAGGTATGTTTCTCTTTTAATAGTAAAACTTAATACATTCACATGAGCATATTTACATTATTTTGATTGCTAATATGTTTTCACTATTCCTATAATTTTATTTTATTTTACATTATAATGGTAAGTTTGAGTTCCTTTATTTTCTTTCCTTCCTTTCATCTTTCCTTCTTTTCTTCCAGAGTTTTACCTGTCTCATACAGTTAAATAATTCTAATTTTTATATAATTATGGCCTATAAAATGTATCATCTTTGTTGTGCTACAGTTCCCATTTCTACAATTCTATTTTTATATTCTAATGTATTTTATGTTTTCCTCTAGTTCTTTTACCATAGTTGTCTTTTTGTTTCATGAATTATTTAATTCATTTTTTATTGGTTGTATTTTGCCTTTTGTAATTTTTTAAACACAGTTTACAGGGCCTGAGGTTTGAGGTTGAGACATTTATATCTGTTGTCCTTATTAATAATTCTGAAATTCAAAAAATTAGAAAATTAAAAGGTGTGTTTGTATTTCTATAATTTTGAACTAATATTATTTGGCAGCAAATTCTGACATAAGCTGATGAAAACCTATTTCTAATCTATATTTACTCTCTTAGGTGTGAATATTAATAAATTTTTCTGAAGAAACATTAATGCATGTGATAAGTCATTATGTGATCTTATCCTGCTGATAAGCTTATGTAATAACAATATATATGTCATAAGATTCTATCATATAATCTTTCTGGAATCTAGCAAATTTTGAGTTACAGAACATTCATTTTGGAAAATAAATTGTGGACCTATACACAAAGCAAGACCTATACACGTTTAGGGGCTAAAAAAAAAGAAGACGAAGTAGAGTTTTTTTCTCTCAGAATTTTGTAGATACTGTTTTAATGACTTTTGTTACTCAACTTTGGTATATCAAAGACTTAAGCAATTTATTCTAATTTATTTTTATCTTCTATGTAATTTACATTTTCCTGCCTGAATTTATGAATAATTTTTTTAATCACTGGAATCCAATAACTTAAAGAAAGCGTGTGTCAGTGTGTATCTTTCTATATTAGCATTATAGCAGTTAGCATTAGCTGTATTAGAGTTACCTATTAGCAGTGAGCCTATTTGATTCATACTTTCAGCTTTTTTCCCCTCATTTTACAGAAATTTTTATTTTCTAAATATGATTCAGTGATTCTGGAGTTTTTATGATCTATTTTTTGGTTTCTCAAATTTAGGAACAATAATCTTTATGCTGGATCATTTTTACCCTTTGCAACTTATTTATTGTAATTATTTCATATTTCTTTTATTCCAGAAATTATTTGACTTTGTCTATAATCAGTATATTTTGTCAATTTACATTTACTTATTATTTTTGTAAGGGTACACTGATTAACTCAACAGTTTCTATTTTCATTGCTTTCTGTTACCTAATTAACTCACCTATGAGGTCTTCATAAAATTCATTGATATTGTAAGTGCTTATCTAGAATAAATATCTACACAGGATTCCACTTTCCCATTTTTGTGATTGTTTTCTTTTAGAATGGCTTCTTGACAGGTCTTTTGCATGTTATATATTCTTTTCTCAAATTGTTTTGGTAAGTGTGGTTTCGATGTCTTTTTTTTTTTTTCTTCATTTTGCTCATACTTCATGGGAAAGATTCATTCACTCATTTTGTCTGATTTAATGATGATAAAGTCTCAGTGATATGCTCTCTACTTTTTGTTCTCTTGTCTTCCTAACTAAGCTAGGGATTGAGGATTGTGTTCTATCTACTTTTTGGGAGCCTGAGGGTAAAGATAGTGAGTAGAAAAATCTCAGCAGTCTTTGGCATTCTTACTTGAAGAATCTACTCTCTGTTTTAGATTTTTCCTTTTCAGGTCCACTGTCTTGTCTAAGTAATCTACTTCTGGAGGACTCTCCTCACATGTCACATTGCCTTCCTGGTAAAGTGGGAGCTCTGAACTATGGCCAGATCTGGTCTTATGTTTGTTGTTGTTGTTATCTTCTGAGATTCTTGGTGACAGAGGTCAGAAGATTTGTTTTTAATCCCTAGTCCTTTCTTCATTCCTTAGTTGCATGATTTGGGGCAACTGTTTTTGCCTTTCCTTGACTGTTTCTTCATCTGTAAAATTAGAATAATAGAGCATTTATTCATTTTCATAAGAAAGTTGATCATGTCAATATAGGAAATACTAAGTGAGAATTAGCTATTTTATCAGTTGAGGAAATAAAAGTCCTACCAACAAAGACAGATCTTTTTGTAATCAATACAGGATGAAATAAAAATCAGTGTATTTGTATGTGGCCTACTGGAGTCTAAAATGTCAGGATGAAATTTCACATTTCATTTATTCAATGATATGGTTTAACTTTGTGTTCCCACCCTAATCTCATCTTGAATTGTAATCCTCATAATCCCCATGTATTGAGGGAGAGACCTGGTGGGAGGTGAATGTGTCATGGGCGCAGTTTCCCCCATGCTGTTCTTGTGATAGTGAGTGAGTTCTCATGAGATCTGATGCCATTATAAGTATTTTACACTTCCTCCTACATGAACAATCTCTCTCTCATGCTGCCATGTACAATGTGTCTGCTTCCCCTTCTGACACGATTGTAAGTTTTCTGAGGCCTCCCCAGCCATGTGGAACTGTGAGTCAATTAAACCTCTTTCCTTTATAAATAACTCAGTCTCAGGGAAGTTCTTTATAGCAGTGTGAGAACAAACTAATACGTACAGCAAACCAAACAAAAGAGGCATAAAACTCATCTCTGTAGGAAACACATGGTTATTTCAGGAGGTAGACTCCCAGGTTAACTGCAGAGGTATGTGATTACATTTTCAGGGCTGATGAGGTCCATGATTTTGGAGATATCTCTGCATTGTATAACTGGAGACTGGGTTTATCTGGGTCCTGAAGAGATTGATTTACATTATATGATGTCAATTAAGACTTGGGACCATTATGTTTTCAAGGAAACCCTTACAGTCACCATATTATAATTATTTAACCCTGAATCTGTTCCTATTGAAATAGTGCTAGAGTTATAAAGTGGGATTATTTTCTACTTCTGTACTGCTTCTAGGACTTGGGAGTAGGAATAGAAGTCACACCAAGTCATATCACAGATTACGTATAAGATTTTGCACCATTCCTAATTTGTTGTTGATGAATTGTTTGTTCATTATTAAAATTCTTTTTTTATTTCTTGCTTTTTATTTTTGGCATTGAGAAAGAGTTTTGTGATCCGTCTTCACTCTGCCATTTTGCCTAGAAATGCAACCTTTAATTTTTTTCTACTAAGAAAAATATAACCCTTAGATTCTTATTTAAAAGAGGTTTCAATGGGCTGAAAAGTATGTTCAAGAGAAATCAAATTAAGAGACCTTACTAAGCACATGTACTGACATTTATATGTAAACAATTTGTTTTAAAGGAAACTGCAACTGAAAATTGTTGCTCTTGGCAGCATGTAGCCCTTCACTGCTTTCATAGCTTTGTGCTGACATCTTAGTGTTATTTAAAATGACCAGACCCAAACTGGTGACTCTGTTGAAGGACACGAGCTCATCAGCCCACATTAATACAGAGGGCAGTTAAGCAACCAGTGTTCTGTATTCAGTCACCTGTAACTTCTTATACCAACACATTTCTCACAATGGTGCCATCTCTAATGAAATTTAGGAGGGAAGAAAATCTGCAAATTAGCAATGCGTCACTTAAAACTTCCTGCTTGCTCTTTTTATAGCTTCCCTCTAGAAGCTCATCTTACTTTCTGTAATCATCAACAGAATGAATCACTTGCTCATTGTTAACCTTTTATCTCCATGAAGTGAAGGTGACAATGAAACACTTCTCTGTAAGACTTCCTTGGCAGCTGTCCCACAATGCTTGCTGGCCTGTTTTGATCCCATTCCATATGTCCACAATTTAAGTGGCAATACAACTCTTTCTGAATTGTATCATACAGCACTGCAGGGCACAATGCTGTGTTACCTGCTTTGGGAAATAATCTTTTCAGCTTATTTCAATTTTCACATTAAAGAACTGGCTGCCTGAAACTTGATGATTACAGACTTGTAAGGACAGGATCAAACAGAAGGAGATGCTAGCAGGAAGTCAAATGTGAGAGCATTATTCTGCATGCATAATAGAGTCTTTGTCCGCTTTTAATAAATTTGAAGCCATTGGTAGTATTATTGACTCAGACATATCACTGCAGTTAGCTATTCTTACAAACTAATTCTAATGAAATGCTTAAATGTAATACCTTACAGAGAAGTAATTTCAAAGGAGTATTAACAAATATTTATTAATTGTTGAAGAGTTTAAAGAGTTAATATATAAATGGATTCTTCTCTAGAAAACTTCCTATTTAATGAATCAAAAAGAAAAAAGAAGTAGTCAATTATTTGTCTCTTGATTAAAGACTCTGAGTAATGATTTTCTTCTAGGAAGAATTTCATTTTCTTTAAATGAAATTAATGTTAGTGAACAGACATTGTTATCTTTTTGCTTAATCTGTTGTGTGTTTATTTTGTTTTTATCTGTAACTTTCTAGAATGACTGTTTGTTAATTTAGTAATTAATGAGTGATGAAACAATTTTTCCTGTCAGTGTATTTATAAATGAGGAAGTAAAGATCCATTACTATTGTTAAGGATTTATTTTTCTGTTTGGTAAAAAACAATTTACTTGAAAGCCTGTTTACTCTTAGTCACCACAGGTTAATAAACATAAATTTTGACACTCAAAGCTGGTAAATTAAAAGACTTGTTAGTTTAATATTTAAAGCAACCATTTCACAGTGTATTTCCCTGTAAATACTTTGAATATATTTTAGTGTGCTAGTGATTGAAGAAGAAAATTATTCATTAAATGATCATACATTTTTTCATGAACACAGCAGCAATTCATTTTAAATTTTGTCACTACAATATTTTAGTTCATTTGTTATTTATTCTTTTTCCATGGTTGCTATCAAACTCCATTTGAAAAGTTACCTTAACTTCAAAGTTAATCAAAATGGTATTAACATACAGCTGAATACCTCTTTACAAACAAATCTTAATACCTTCTTTGGGCCCATGAATACATATAGGTATGATAAAACTACGTATCTATATATATTACTTTAAACATAGGATGCCCATCTTTTTTATTGTCACAACTTGTATCAAGTTGAATTTCCTTAGTAGAGACCTGTCTTAGTCTGTTTATCCTATTATAATAAATTGCCACAGACTGGGTAATTTATAAGTAACAGAAATCTATTTCTCACAGTTCTGAAGGCTAGGAAGTATAACAAGGCACTGGTATCTAATGAGTGCTTTCGTGCTTTGTCCTCACATGGTAGAAGAGCAGAGGAGAGCAAACCCACTCCTCTAAGCCCTTTTTATAATGGCATTACTCCATTTCTGAGGATGGAACCTTCATCACCAAAGCACTTCCCAAAGGCCCCACTTCCCAACACTGTTGCATTGGGGATACCTTTTCTAATATGTGAATTTTGGGTGACACTTTCAGTCCATAACAAAACCATTTAATTCAGTTGTTTTACAAGTGGTAGGCATTCAATAAGTTCTGGTTAAGTTATTGACTTGAACATGTGTGACAACATTGCCAAAGAGTCACTGAGCATAAATTCATTTGAAGACTTTTCCAAAAGTCATAACTAAGTTGAGTGTGCTATATTAACATAAACTTAGTGTTTGCCTATGAGTTTCTTACACTCAATTATCTTGTCTCTAAGAATTTGTCATTGCATACTTATCCTCATACCCGACAAATGATGATATGAAGGCCTTCCCTGAAAACTTTCGCTTTGTCTCTTCTAAATTTCCTCAGTGTACCATCTTCTTTTATGATATATTGGAGCAATCAAGTGAAAGGCTTACATTGTAATTTGACTTGCATATTTTCACGGAGCTTTTCATTACTTTTTAATAATTTACCCCAAATCCATTATTTCTCTGCAATATAATGAGTCATGAATAAAGCAACCTCCCTGATATCATAAAACTTGCTTTTTACCCCTATATTTTCTTAAATACTCACAAAAAATAGTAAGTAGTAAAATATAAAACTTATGAATGAAATAGAGAATGGAAGACAACTAAAACTTACCCTTTCATTAAACATTAAACATTAACAGGTAACATTAAAATATTATAGAAACCATAAAATAAAAATAATAATAATAATGGCTGACATTCATTGGAAACTTACATACAGATTTACTATATACAAAATAAACCATACCTGGATATTGATTGCTATTGCCACTTAAGACTTGATACAAAAATCTGGGACCCAGAGAAAAGTGTGTTTGAGATTCTTGGATATTAAAAACTATGATTACAAAACTGAATTATTACTTGAGTAAAATTCAATACAAAGATTTAAGCCTGACATTCAAATCTTTTTATAATCTACTTTTTAAGTTATTATTAATTTTCTACTTGATATCTCACACGATGGTCATTTTCTTCATCACACTGAGCTAGTGTGTGATAGGCAGTGGGAAACCGATTTAGAAGTAAAAAGACTGGGAGTCTAGTTTCTATGTGACCTTGTGAAAGTTTCTAGGTTTCTAAATACTCCTTTGTGAAATGAGAAGATTGTACCGTTCTCTGATGCTATTACCAAATCTTATCATCTGTACATTTTCCTTCTCCTTTTTCTGTTGTTTTTTATTTGTTTTGTTCTTCTTTAGCCTAAAACTTCACCTTAAAGTTTATCTCAATTTCTCAGATTTCCAAATCACCATAGCATAAGGTAACTACTTTGATTTGTAGTGGTGTGAGCTTATATACTTTATTGTCATTTCAAGTTTCCCTTACTGTATGACCTGTGGCAGAGGAAAAGTAGTGGAACGAGAAGTCAAACCGAAGCCAATGCTTATGTATTTGGAGTGGAAAGTGAAGCATAAACTGTGAGATGAAAAAGACAGTGTATATAAAGTAGCAATAAAAGCAAGTCAAAAATCATGGAATACCAAGCAGGAAATAATGAGATATGACTTTGGAGATTTCGAAGGACAGGATGGTGATTATGAAGGAGAACATGTTGTTGCGGGCTAGGTTCATGCTTATTATAGAATTCCATTAGTTCTTAGAGTGATTCTGTGTGGTCTTCAATAGAAATTGAAGGTAATTTTGGTGAGGAGTCTTGTGTTACAGATAGTTAACTGGTTAGCTCTCAGCTGCCTATAGGTCAGAGTCTCCAAGAAGCTTCTTAAAAATACTCAGTTTAAATTATTTTGTAAATGCTATTTTTTATACTTTTCAGTCAAATGAATTTTTTAATACTTTTTTTTAGGGATTTCTTTAAACTTCTAATATTGAAATAATTCCAGACTTACAGAAAAATTGCACGAGTTTTACAGACAGCTGCCTTACAGCCTTCACCCAGCATCCCCCAATGTTAACATTCCACATGACTGTGGGAAAATTAATAGAGGAGTTAATATTGGTACAACCATACTGAAGAAACTACAGATCTTTAGTAGGTTTTGCCCATCTTCTCTATCAACGTCATTTTCTGTTTGAGAATCTGATGCAAGTCATGTCTTTAGTTGTCATGTCTCCTTAGTATCCTTTAATCTTTGTACATTCCTCAGTCTTTCCTTACTTTCATGCTTTTAAAGAGAACTGGCCAATTATTTTACAGATGTCCTCAGTTTGGGTTTGTCTGATGTGCTTTCACGATTAGGTTGAGATTGTGAATTTTTGACATGTACACCACAGAAGAGTTATGCTATTCTAACAGTGCTATACCAAGAGTACATGAAGTTAATATGTCATAACACTGGTGATATTAACTTTGATGAGTTGGTTAAGATAATGTCAACTCAGTTTCTCTACTGTGCAGTTACTAGATTTGTCTGTAATTAATAATTATGTTGAGGGAGATACTTTGAGACTGTGCAAACATCCTGTTTCTCTTCAAATTTTCACTCATAAATATTAATATTCACAGCTGGACATTGCCTACAACAATTAATATGGTGATTTTCTAATGATGGTTTTATATTTCCCTTATTCATTCTAGATTTAACCATTGAAATTTTTCTGTAAGGAATTACTCTCCCATATCCCCCATTTATTTATTTATTTATTTAAAAGTTTATTGATATCACTATGTTCTCATGGACATTTGTTTTATGGAATTTAATCCAATACTTTTATGATTTATTGTGTTGTCGAAATTATTCTACCTTTAGCTAATAGGTGCTCTTTCAGAATAACTTCTGTGCCTTTTTCACATGCTCTCATTCTTTACTGTGCATATATTTATGTCCTGATGCCACATAATATTCCAGGTTTCATCTTGCATTTTCCCTGCTCATAGTCTGGTATCAAACACTTCACAAAGCAGATCTGGTTATTTATATTGGAGAATAATGTTTGGAAGCCAAGATATAGGTGTCAGTATGCTTGTGGCAACTGTGTCATTTTTTTCAGGACCTCTCGGTGAACAGAGCTCACAAATATCTGCATGCATACTAATCCATGCATACACACACATAAATATGGATCTATGTAAGTATACGTATGTATCTATCTGTCAAAGCATGAATTTACTCTGATTCTAATCCAACACAACAGGGTTATGGCTTTATATTTAAAGTAGACTTCTTGGAGCGGAAAAATGGTGGTTGGGAGGCAGGACTAACTTGCAGCGCCCACTCAGACAGGCAGAACAGCACATGAAGGCTTGTATCATGAACTTTTGCTCCAATAACTACTGCAGGAACATATCAGAAAAACTGGAGTAATTCACAGATCCTTTGAAGGAAGCCACTTGCCACTGTAAACTCTGTGTGACAGTTGAAAAACTGTGAGGGCTCAAAGTGTGAAAGAGGGGAAAAGTTCACTTCTGAACACACATCCTCACTGAAAATTCAGATCATGGGAGAAGGATTTAACCATATGTAGGGTTGAAGCAAATTTAGACAGCTGAGTAAAATATAAAAGTAAAAGCAGCAGGAAGAGCCCTGTAGGCACTCCTGGTCCCCAGGGATGCCTAGGGAAGCCATTCCTGACTTTATGTCAAAGACATCCTTGGGGAGGACTGACAGTGCAATTGACAGTAGAAAAACTACAGGTAAAATAAAGCTTCCATCTGAGCTTTGTAATAGTTTGACCCAGCACAAATTTTCCAGGGCAGAATTGGCATGGGGGAAGGGGGGCAGGCATGCAAATAGGAAGTGCAGGCAGGCAGGAAGGGGCAGGGCCTGAGAGTCCTGCTTACTTTCTCAGTAGGGAGACCTATAGCCTGCGGCAAGATCTCAGCCCTGCTTATCAGCTGTCTGGATGTAAACTTGGTGCTACTGGGGAGGCATGGTGGGAGTGAGACAGGTTGGCTGCATGGGAGCAGGGTAAGGTCCATCACTGCCAGCTTTCCCACACTTTCCTGGCAACTAGTATGATGCAACAGAGGCAGCCATAATCCTGCTGGGAACACAACTTCATTGGCCTCAGAACTCACTCCCATCCCCACAGCAGCTGCAGCAAGCCCTGCCCTAAAGGAGTCTTAGCTCAGACACACCTAACACTGCCCCCACCTGATGGTCTTTCTTTACCTGCCCAGGTAGCCAAAGACAAAAGACATAATCTCCTGGGAGCTCTATGACCTCACCCACCACATGAGAAATGCGAATACTTATCCAGGTGACCTTAGAGCAAGTTTGTATACCCCCTTACTACCACAGCTCAGGCTTTCTTGAAAGTGCCACCTCCTGGCTGGAGACCAATCAACTCAAGTCATTACAAAACTTGTAAAAGAACAAACCCTACTCCAAGAAAAGAGAAAACATCTAATTTCACCACCTGTAACATCCTGGCTAACCAGTGGTCCTGAGTCTGTTCACATGAAACTTCACTGCTTCACAGGATTCCAGAAAACCAAGGAATCACCCTGAGTCCAGTTCACTCTGCTGCTACCTCCACCAGAGCAAGTGCTGGTATCCATGGCTGAGAGACCTGAAGAGGCATCATATCACATGACTCTTTGCAGACACTCCTCAGTACCAGCCAAGAGCCTAGTAGCTCTGCTGGATGGCTAAACCCAGAAGACCAATAACAATCACTGCAGTCCAGCTCTCAGGAAGCCACATCGCTAGGGAAAGGGGGACAGTACCACATCAAGGGATCATCCCATGGATAAAATTACCTGAACAACATCCCTTGAGCCACAGATCTTTCCTCTGACATAGTCTACCCAAATGAGAAAGAACTAGTTAAACAATTCTGGTAATATGACAGAACAAGATTCTTCAACCACTCCCAAAAGATTCCACTAGCTCACCAGTGATGGATCCAAACCAGTAATAAATCTCTGAATTGCCAGAAAAAGAATTCAGAAGGTCGATTATTAAGCTATTCAAGGAGGCACCAGAGAAAGGTGAAAACCAACTTGAAGTAATTAAAAAAAAAAAAAAATGGACGAAAAATTCTCCAGAGAAAAATATAGCATAAATAAAAAGCAATCACATCTTCTGGAAGTAAAACACACAATTAGAAAAATGTAAAATACTCTGGAAAGTTTTGACAGAAGAATTGAACAAGTAGGAAAAAACCTTCAGACCTCTAAGATAAGACTTTGGAATTAACCCAATTAGACAAAGACAAAAAAATAAATTTAAAATAAATGAACAAAGCCTCCATGAAGTTTGGGATTCTGTTAAGCAACCGAACCTAAGAATAATTTGTGTTGCCAAGGAAGAAGAGCCATCAAAAAGTTTGGAAAACTTATCTGAGAAAATAATCATGAAAAACTTCCCTAGCCTTGCTAGAGATCTACATATCCAAATACAAGAAATTCAAAGAACAACTGAGAAATTCATTACAAAAAGATAATCACCTAGGCACATAGTCATCAGGTTATCTAAAATCTAGATGAAGAAAAGAATCTTAAGAGCTGTGAGGTGAAAGCATCAGGTAACTTATAAAGGAAAACCTACCAGATTAACAACAGATTTGTCAGCAGAAATCCCAAAAGCTATAAGGGATTGGGGTCTTACACATAGCCTCTTTAAACAAAACAGTTAACAGCAAATAATTTTGTATCTAGCAAAACTAACCTTCATAAATGAAAGAAAGATAAAGTATTTTCAGACAAATGCTGAGAGAATCTGCCACTACCAAGCCAGCATTAAAAGAACTGCTAAAAGAAGTTCTAAATGTTAAAATAAATAAATAAATAAATAAACTTCAGAAATACACCAAAATTGAACCTTTCTAAAGCATAAATCTCACAGGGCCTGTAAAACAACAATACAATAAAAAAAGACATGATATTCAGGCAACAGATAACACAATGCATCTCAATACTAATGGTTAATGTAAATGGCTTAAATACTCCACTTAAAAGATATAGAACGACAGAATGGATAAGCCATCATCAACCAAGTATCTCCTGTCTTCAAGAGACAAGCCTGACACATAAAGACTCACATAAACTTAAGGTAAAGGTGTGAAAAAATATTTTCCATGCAAATGGACACCAATAGTGAGCAGGAGTAGCTATTCTTATGTCAGATAAAACAGACTGTAAAGCAACACCTGTTAAAAAAGAAAAAGAGGGACATTACATATTAATAAAATGTGCAGTTCAACAAGAAATTATCACAATCCTAAATGTATATGCACCTAATGCTGGAGCTCCCAAATTTATAAAACAATTACTACTAGACCTAAGAAATGAGAGAGACAGCAACACAATAATAGTGGGGGATGTCAGTACTCCACTGACAGCACTAGATAGGTCATCAAGTCATCAACAAAGAAACAATGGACTTAAACTATGCTCTAGAAGAAATAGACTTAACAGACACTTACAGAACATTCCATCCAACAACTGTAGAATATACATTCTGTTCTTCATTACATGAAACATTATCCAAGATAGACTGTATCATAGGTCACAGTAAAAGTCTCAACAAATTTAAGAATATCAAAATTACATCAAGTACTCTCTCAGACCACAGTGGAATAAAATCGGAAATCAGCTCCAAGGGGAACCCTCAAAACCACATGAATACATGAAAATTAAATAACCCACTCCCGAGTAACAGTTAAGTCAAAAATGAAATCAAGGCTGGAGCATGGTGGCTCAGGCCTGTAATCCTAGCACTTTGGGAGACTGAGGCATGCGGATCACTTGAGGTCAGGAGTTTAAGATCAGCCTGGCCAACATGGTGAAACCCTGTCCCTACTAAAAATACAAAAACATAGTGGGGCATTGTGGCACATGCCTGTAATTTCAGCTCTTGGGAGACTGAGACAGGAGAATTGCTTGAATTCAGGAGGCAGAGTTTGCAGTGAGCCAAGATCTTGCCATTGCACTCCAACCTGGAAGGCAGACCAAAACTTCATCTCAAAAAAAAAAAAAAAAAAAAAAAAGAAAAAGAAAGAAAGAAAGAAAGAAAAAGAAAAAAGAAAAAAAAGTGGAAATCAAGATGGGAATTTTAAAAAGCTTTGGATGGAATGATAATAGTGACACAGCCTGTCAAAACCTTTTGGATACAACAAAAGTGTTGCTAAGAGGAAAGTTCATAGCATTAAATGCCTACATCAAAAAGTCTGAAAGAGCACACATAGACAATCTAAGGTCATACCTCAAGGAACTAGAGAAACAAGAATTAAACAAACCCAAACCCAACAGAGGGAAAGAAACAATGAATATCGAGCATAACTAAAGAAAAATGAAAAAAATATATATAAGATCAATGAAACAAAAATCTGCATCTTTGAAAAGATAAAAAAAAAAATTGATAGACCGTTAGTGAGATTAACCAAGAAGATAGAAGATCCAAATAAGCTCGATTAGAAATAAAACTGGAGATAGTACATCTGATACCACAGAACAACAAAAGATTATTCAAGGCTACTATGAACACCTTTATACCCACAAACTAGCAAACCTAGAGGAGATGGATAAATTCCTGGAAATATGCATCCCTTGTAGAATAAACCAGGAATAAATAGAAACTGTAAACAGACCAATAACAAGCCACAAGATTGAAAGGATAATTTAAAAATTGCCCCCCCCAAAAAAAAAAATCCAAGACCAGATGGATTCAGAGCTGAATTCTATCAGACATTCAAAGATTTGGTATCAACCCCATTGAAACTATTATAAAAGACAAATAATCCTCCTTAAGTAATTCTATGAAGCCATTATTATTCCTATACTAAAACCAAGAAAGGAATAGCAAACAAACAAACAAACAAACAAACTACAGACCATTATCCCTGATAAACATAGATGAAAAATCCTCTACAAAATGCTATGTAATCAAATCCAATAACATAGTAGAAAGGTAATTTGCCATGATCAAGTGTGTTTCATACCAGGGATGCAGGGATAGTTCAACATACACAAGTTAACAAATGTGAAATATCACATAAAGAGAATTAAAAGCAAAAATCACATAATGATCTCAATAGGTATAGGAAAAGCATTTGACAAAATACAGCATCCCTTTATGATTAAAATGGTCAGCAAAATTGGCAAGAAGGGACATACCTTAAGGTAAAAAAAGCCATCTATGGCAAACCTACAACCAACGTTATACTGAACAGGGAAAAGTTAATAGCATTCCCCCTGAGAACTGGAACAGACAAAGATGCCCACTTTTACCACTTCTATTCAACATAGTACTGGAAGTGTAGCCAGAGCCTTCAGACAAGAGAAAGAAATGGCATCCAAATCACTAATGAAGAAGTCAAACTGTCACTGTTCACTAATGATATGATGTATACCTAGAAAATTCTAAAGACTCATCTATAAAGCTTCTAGATGGGATAACTGAATTCAGTAAAGTTTCAGGATACAAATTCAATGCAAACAAATCAGTAGCTATGCTATACACAAACAGCAATCAAGCTGAGAATCAAATCAAGAACCCAATCCCTTTTACAATAGCTAAAAATAAAATAATAAACTAAAGTGAAATAAAATACTTAGCAATATACCTAACCAAGGAAGTGAAAGACCTGTACAAGGAAAAGTACAAAAAAAATAAAATAAAATAAAATAAAATAAAATAAAATAAAATAAAATAAAATAAAACAAAAACAAAACAAAAAAAAACTGCTGAAAGAAATCATAGATTAGGCAAACATATGGAAACATATCCCATGCTCATGGATGGGTATAATCAATATTGTGATAGTGACCATACGTCCAAAAGCAATCTACAAATTCCACACAATTCCAATAAAAATACCATCATCATTCTGTACAGAACTAGAAAAAATAGTCCTATAATTCACATGGAACCCAAAAAGAACCCACATAGCCAAAGCAAGACTAAGCAAAAAGAACAAATCTAGAGACATCACCTTCCTTGAATTTAAACTATACTATAAGGCCATAGTCACCAAAACAGCATGGTGCTGATATAAAAGTAGGCACATAGACTAAGGGAAGAGAATAGATAACCCAGAAATAAACTCAAATGCTTACAGTCAATTGACAAAAACATAAAGTGGGGAAAGGACGCCCTATTCAACAAATGATGCTGTGATAATTGGCAAGCCCAATTAGAAGAATTAAACTAGACCTTTATCTCTCACCTTATACAAAAATCAATTCAAGGTGGATCAAAGACTTAAACTGAAGACTGAAACCATAAACATTCTATTATAGAAGAGAACATTGAAAACACCCTTCTAGGCATTAGCTTAGGCAAAAACTTCATGACCAAGACCCCAAAAGCAAATGCAACAAAAACAAAGATAAATAGATGGGACTTAATTAAATTAAAAAGCTTCTGCACGGCCAAAGAAATAGTCAGCAAAGTAAACAGGTCACCCACAGACTGGGAGAAAATTTTCACAATCTATCCCTCTGACAAATAACTAATATCCAGAATTTACGAAGAACTCAAACAAATCAGTAAGAAAGGAACAAATAACCCAATCAAAAAGTGGGCTAAGGACATGAACAATTCTCAAAGGAAGATATACAAATGGCCAACAAACTTGAAAAAGTGCTTAAAATCACTAATTATCAGGAAAATGCAAATCAAAACCGCAATGTAATACCACCTTGCTCCTGCAAGAATGGCCATAGTTAAAAAATAAAAATAAAATATAAAAAAAATTTTTTAAAAAAGCTCAGCTATGAAAAGGAATCAAGTAATAGCATTCCTAGCAACCTGGATTGAGTTGCAGTTGGAGATCATTATTCTAAGTGAAGCAACTCAGGAATGAAAAAACAAACATTGTATATTCTCACTTAAAAGTGGGAGCTAAGCTACAAGGACACAAAAGCGTAAGAATGATACAATGGACTTTGGAGACAGACTCAGAGGGAAGGTTGGGAGTGGGGTGAGGAATGAAAGACTACCCACTGGGTACGGTGTACACTTCTCGGGTAATGGGCACACTAAAATCTCAGAAATCACCACTAAAGAACTTATTTATGTAACAAAACACCACTTGTTCCCAAAAACCTACTGAAATAAAAATAAATAAATGAATAAAATAAATAAGAATAAAGTAGACTTTTTATAGTCAGTATGTAATTGAATATTGTTTATTTATCACAACTAACAGGCTTTTAATTCATGTCTTTAGATAATTTACATTTAAGTAATTGATATGGTTTAGGTCTGTGTCCCCATCCAAGTCTCATGTCAAATTGTAATCCCCAGTATTGGAGGCAGAATCTGGTGGGAGGTGATTGAATCATGGGAGTGGATTTCTCATGAATGGTTTAACACCATCTTCTTGGTGCTGCTATCATGATAATGAGTGAGTTCTCAGGAGATCTGTTTGTTAAAGTGTGTAGCACCTCTCCCCTCTCTCTTGCTCGTACTCCTGCCGTGTGAGACACTTGCTCCTTCTTTGCATTACACTATGATTGTAAGTTTCCTGAGGCCTCCCCAGAAGATGAGTATATACCAGCATCAAGCTTCCTGTACATCTGTGGAACCATGGACCAATTAAACTTCTTTTTTTGTGGATTACCCAGTCTCAGGTATTTCTTTATAGCAATGTGAAAAATAACTAATAGGGTAATTATTGATATATTTGGATTAAAAGTATATTTTGCTATCTGTATCCTAGTTGTTCTCTTTGCCTTTTGTTTCTTTTTCCTTCTTGGTTTGCTTTCTCTAGATTTAGTTAGATACTTTTATATTATTCAGATTTATATTCACTCAGCTTATTTATATTATGTTTTGTATACACCTGTGTTTATAAGACACATCTTTAATTAATGAGATGCTACTTCAATTATTTTTTTATTTCTTCACATGCTATGTAAGAACTTTACAAATTATATTCACAATCTACCCTACCATTCTTTGCGCTCTTGTTGCCATGCATTTTATGCTATAAACACAAAATACATTGCTACCATTTTCACTTTAGTTTTTAAGAATAATTAAAAATAAGAGTGAACATTATTTTTAATGTTTTTATTACATTTACACATATCTTTATTTCCTTGTGTTGATTAGTTTCTCTCTGGTACATGCATTTTTCCAGAACTTCTTTTAAGCATCTTGTAGCGTATGTCTGCTGGTGATAAATTCTTCATTGTTGTTTCAGAAATTCTTTGTTTTTCCTGTATTTTTGAAAACTGTTTTTGTTGAGTACAGAATTCTGGCTTGACAGACGTTTTTCTTTTAATATTTTAAAGATTCTACCCCATTTCCTTTTGGTATAAGGCAAGAATTCTGCTCTATTGATTATCATTTGTTTTTCTCTGCCTGTGATGCATCTTTTTATTCTGGATGCATTTACATGTATACATACATGCATACACATACACATACACACATTCACACATACACATCTAGGGTTATGATATTTAAACCACCAAAACAAAATAAACAGATAAAATTTTGTTACTATAAGGTATTCATACTTCTTGTGAAATGATAGAATGTTTTCTGAAAGTTAACTTGTTTTAGTTGTAAATCTATATTGCAAACTCTAGAGTAACTCCAAAAAAAAAAAGGTAAAAGAAAGAAAAAAAATACAACTGATATGTAAAAAGGAAGAGAAAATAAAATCATACAAAATTCCTCAACTAAAACCATAAAAGACAGGCAAAGAGTGAAAGACAAAAGTAAGAACAAAAAACAAGGCCAACAAATATAAAACAGTAATAAATATGACAGATATTGTTTATATTACACTTTGTAGGATCCTATTATTGAATTATGCTCCAGTGCTATGATTAAGCCTCAAATTTTAGAGAGGGATTGCATTTCCTGCATCTCAGGTGTATGAAATTCACAAGTATCCCTCCTCCTCCTCCACCTTTAGTTTGGGGCCCATCACATGCTCCAATGCCTCTCCCAGTAGGGGACTTTAATTTTATTTTATTTTTTCCCTCTGTTCTTATGCACTGAATGTAAATGAATTATCAGCAATTTCCTAAAGGTGAGGGTTTTTTTTTAGTTGCTTTTTCATCACAGATTAAGAAGTTTATCCCATGAAAGAGAAAAGGGAGAAAGGTCTGGACAGTTTCATGCACATCTTGTGATGGCTTCTGTCTATTCACCTGGTCTGTATCTGGAGGCAATTTTTCCCAGGATTCTCCTTAGGTTTCCTTGTGAGAAACTGGAAAGGTTTGTGGGGGAAAAGGGTGTGACCTGCTCCTTATATTTGGTTCACAGGGACTTTACACTCTCCCATCAGCTTACGCTCAGCCTTTCTCAATATGTTATCTTTTAAAAATCAGTGTACAGAGATATCTCTTCCAATCATTTGCATGTAATCTTGGCCTATAGGTGCCTGCTCTTCTACAATTTGGGGTTACTTGTTTGTCCTACAATTGCAGCTCTCTGAAAGTTTCTAAAAACATCATAAACTTGCATTTTACTCAGATTGTTTTTTTTTTTTTTTTTTTGAAGCAAGGATGAAACTAATGAATTTTCAAGCTCTCTACTTCCCTGAGCAAAAACCCAGAAGTCTTCCTTGTTGTTTAAATCCAGTATTTTTCCCGTACTCTGAAACTCATTTCTAATAACCACCCCTGGGATATCCCTTTAAACATTACCTTATTTTTACTTGCAGATCCACCACCTCTCTTTACAGGCTATCCTCCTACCATTTAAAAATATTCCTGGAGCTCCCTTTTCCTAATAACAACCAATTTTGAAACTACTTGCTTTATTTTCCTGATATTATTGAATCTCTTCATTCATTATGAATTACTAACATCTGATTTCTACCCTATTCACTCCTTTATGGATACTAATAATATCTGGTTTATTTATGTTTACTGGCCAAATGTTTTAAAATATTCTTCTTTTGAAATTTCTAGACGTGGCACCTACCAGATTAGTCTCTTTTTTTCCAATTGTTACTTTTTCTGCCTTACTCCAGACTCTTTGCTTGATTTTCTAATTTTTTTTCTCTCTCAGAAAATTCTTACCTTTGTAGTCTCTATTTTCATCATTATTTGGTGCATGCTAGATTCAGGTGAAATCAGACTTTGAGACTGAGATATATTTTTAGGCATTTATTATGGGAGGGTCTTGAGATCAAAACTCATGGGGGAAGAGTAAAAATTAAGTTTTGACAGAATGAGAAGTTGGGCTGTAGCATAGATTTCACAAAGACATCTGCATTCTATATGGCTCTAGCAAAGATAATTGTTTAGGATTGTCTCTCAATGTGGAAAGTGGAGCCAGGCCTTTGGCACCACCTTTATCTTTTCTCCACCTCACCAAAAACATCCCCAAAACCCACAGCCTAGGCAAATTCATTAACCAGTCATTTTATTTTATATGCTCCAGAGAAGAAGCTATGACCCTGTGTATGGCAGTTCTCTTTAGCCAAAGGCAATCTGTGACTGAGGTCATTTTTCTATAATCTCTTAGTTGTCAATAGCCTCAGAAGCTGGAAGTATTAATGTTTTACTCTGAAAATAGAATTTGGATGCACACCACATTGTCCATTCAGGTGGATGACCTCAAATCTACATAACAAAGACTTATCCCTCACCTGATTTCTTGTTTCATGCTTTCTATATGTTACATGGAACAACTACAGAAGGTATAATATACACATAATGAAAATATTAGAAGAGAGAAAGTAACATAAAAAAATTGGAACAATTATGACTGAAAAATTCCCCCATATAATATGAGACACCAAACCACAGATCAAAAAAGCTCAGAGAATCTCAGGGTGGATAAATGCCAGAAAAACTACAACTAGTCATGTCATTTCAAATTACACAAAACCAAAAATAAAGAAAACCATAATGAAAGCCAGAGGGAAAAACACCTTACCCATAGAGGAGCAAAAATAAACATAGCATCCAACTTCTCTTCAAAAACTATGTACGCAAAAAGTATGTCGAGTGACATATTTTGAAGCATTGAGAGAGAGAAAAAAATCGAACTTAAATTCATGTTATTAAGTAAAAGCAGCTAATCTGAAAAGAACACATACTCTGTGACTACAACTCTATGACATACTGGAAAATGTAAAATTATGGAGACAGTTAAAAGATCAGTGGTTAAGGGTTAGGGGAAGGATAAATAGATGGAGCATAGAGGATTTTTGAGCTAATGAAACTATTCTGCATGATACTGTTATGGTAGGTACATGTCATTGCACATTTTTCAAAACCCATAGAATGTACAATACCATGATTGAACCCTAAAGTAAACTACGGACTTTGTATAATGACATGTCAAAGTTGATTAGTCAATTGTAACACATGTATCATTCTAGTGGAAGACTCTGATAATTGTGAAGGCTATACATGTGTTGGGTATATATGGGTATATAGGAAATCTCTGTAACTTTTGCTCAAATTTGCTGTGAAACTGAACTGCTCTAAAAATATAACCTATTAAAATATATATAGATATATTTACTATAAAGCAACAGTATTCAACACAATTTGTACAATGTGAAATCGACAACAGAATGCATGAATCTTTTTCTCACTTTCTCTTTCAGGTTAGAAAATTTTTCAGATGAGATTTGATCAATATTATTAAGTTTACTCTAGAGTCATATTCCTGATTTTAAAGTATTTAATCCTTTAAATATTCTCGGTAATTTGTTTTGGTTTAATAAATAAATAAAGCACCTAAATTGCAACTCAGTAGTTTTTCGTTGCTTCAATATCATTAATTTCATAATTCTCACCATCTTCATACATTTATAATGTTTAGTTAATTATATAAAAGTTATATACACAAGTGTAGAAAACTGAACTGCTAGTGATATATGTCTTGGTCATATCCTTGTCAGGAAGAATAGCCCACTGAGACATACTGATATTTCTGACATCCGCCTGCTTCCAGAATGAACTATATTTGTGTAGTATGTTTAACTATGTTTCTGTTTTCTTTTTCTTTCTTTCTTTTTTTTTTTTTTTTTTTTTTTTTGAGAAGGAGTCTGGCTCTGTAGCCCAGGCTGGAGTGCAGTGGCGCTATCTCGGCTCACTGCAAGCTCCATCTCCTGGGTTCATGCCATTCTCCTGCCTCAGCCTCCTGAGTAGCTGGGACTACAGGTGCCCGCCACCACACCTAGCTAATTTTTTGTATTTTGGTAGAGACAGGGTTTCACCGTGTTAGCCAGGATGGTCTCGATCATCTGACCTCATGATCCGCCCGCCTCAGCCTCCCAAAGTGCTGGGATTACAGGCGTGAGCCACCCCGCCTGGCCTCACTATGTTTCTTAAAGAAAATTTTCATTGTTGAAGCACAAATGTTTAATAAAACTTATCCTATTTGTTTACAGGGTCAAAAAAGGGAAGTCTTAAACCGCAGTATGGAATACTAGATACTCACTGTCTTCCGTTCCTGCAGGAGAGTAAGACAAATTCCGAGGTACGTGTATGTAGACTTGGGAGTGTTATGGGCTGAATTGCATTCCCTCAAAAATTGACATGTGGAGACCCGAACTCCAGTACCTCAGAATATGACTTTTATTTGGAGAAAAGGCCTTTGAATAAGTAATTAAGTTAAAATCATGTTGTTAGGGTCAGCTCTAAACTGGTATGACTGGTGTCCTTATCAGAAGATATTAGCACACTGAGAGACACCAGGTCTGAGCATGCACAGACCAAGGGGCCACCATGTGAGGTTACTGCAAGAAAATGGAAATTTCCAGGACAACAAGAGAGACCTCAGAACAAATTAAGCCTGCCAATATCTTGATCTTGGACTTCTAGCCTCCAGCATTATGAGAAAATTAATTTCTGTTGTTTAAGCCACTCAATCTGTGGTGTTTTGTTATAGCAGCACTAGCAAACTAGCAGGGAGTCTGAATGAATATATTATTAAGATAATTCAGGAGAAGTACTTACGTGTTCTAAATCATCTGGTATTAGGCAAGGTGAGATAAAATAGGTGCTATACTTATAATCATGCCTGGCACATAAAAACACTGAATAAAATTGTCTCTATCATTACAATTAATATTACCTTCATTTCAAAGGTGATTAGTGAGCTGTGTTGTTAATCTCAACAAGGAAGGCAGCTGTGTTTAGTGAGCTAGCATTGTCCAAAGGACAATAAAAGACCATTCAAAACAATGAATCTGAATGGCAGCAAAAGGTAATATCTACAATGGCACTGTTGCTTTCCTCTGTAGCATTTATCAGACAATCTCCCCTTTGCTTTGTGAAACCTCACCTGCATAGGATTCTGAGAGTATATGTATAGGGCAGACAAATGGAGATGTCATTGGACTTGTTTCATCATGTGGGCTTTGAGAGGGTTTTAAATAATTTAGAGAAATAAGTCATGTAACTGAGGGCATCTCTGAGCCTTAGGTAGGTTCATATTAGTTTGACTGATGTCTATTTGGGAGCCATTTTTAATAGATTTTTATTGATCTTTTATTAATATATAATTCCTTGGTGGGTTACTGATAAAATTAATAAATCTTAACTTACATCAAGGACTGAAAGAACATTTGGTGGATATTTTAAATAATATATTAAACTCTAGAGAGAAAAATGTGATTCCTTATAATTTATAATGCTTTCATTATGATCAGAACTGCTGATATCAGAATATTTCTTTGTATTATGTATCACTAAAATTAAACTTCTGTTAAATAAATGCTAGCAAAATGAAAGCATGTTATATTGAAACTTATTTTGGTTATTTTCTTCTGAAATATTATACATAAAATGGATATTACTAAGCTAATGTGATGATTCCATATGTTCATAAAAAATAAGCTTTTCATTCCTTTTCTTAGTAGAAAGGGTCTAGAAATGCCAGGTTTAATCTAATATAACTAACTTTTATTATTAAAGGAGTTTAAACTTCAAAGAAATGAAACAAATAGATTAAGAAACAATATGTGAATTGAATCTCATTTGAGGTTAAACAACTGCTTTGGGTTACATACGTAAGCTATTTCACCTATTTCTTACTTAGGGATAGGCTTGCCTAATTCATTTTTTTTTTTTTTTTTTTTTTTTTTTTGCAACCGCCAAAAATGTGAGAGGAAAACAATTAATTTTACTTTAATGTCTCCTCATTACTATCTATCCTATCATTTTAATCAAAGCATTATGCAACATTTGGAAATATTTCAAATGCCCATGGATATTGTAGAATCTATTTGCGTTTTATCATGAGACAAAAGTAATTGACTAAAATACTCGGCTAAGGGAATTATTAACTTTTTCTCTCACAGTTATTTAATTTCATTTGGTTATTCATGACTCAACTGTTAAACAGCTACATAACTCTAAAGCTTTCTGACCCTGGATCTAGATCATTTGTTAACAGGTAAAATAGGAAAGAAGAAATATCTATGACTGGCCAGTGGCCTGGAAGAATTAGCCAATCACATCATTTTCTGGGGTTGCATTTCTAAGTGAAAGGTGGCATGTCTATAATGGCTAGGATATATTGTACACAGGATGATGTCTCCAAAGCACTTCTGCCACAACTCTAATACTTGGTTGGACTGTCATCTTCAGGAGTTGCTATGACTTTAGAGAGCAACAGTAATACAAAAATAATAACCCGAATTAAGATTTATAATTGTCGTTTCCTGACACTGCCATTTTGAAGAATTGATGTCACAATAAAGAATGAAACATTATCTAAATGACATATTTCTCAGTATAGGCAAATATATAATAATCACAGATATTGATTGCGCACCTAACACCAATTTTATGATTATTAATGGAAACTTTTTATGTAAACTCAATAAACAGTTTGAAAAGAAAAATAAAGGATTTTAACATTCAATTTCTGGTATCATTTTTAGCTTGCTCCTAGGTCTATTTGTATGCGATCATCTTTATTTTACCCTTGGTCTAAGAAAAACTTAGAGCTTTTCAGATAGAAGCTTTTATATACATAAATTAAATGGCATTTAACATAGTAGCTGCAACTTTTTTTGTCCTGGAAGAAAATTTGTATAAATAAGTAGAATAAACTGTTTGGTTAACCTCCCTGAAAATCATAGCTACTCCAGGAATGTTCACTGTGCACAATGGTGCCAGAAACACAAGTTGTTTGCACAAAAGTGTAACAGCATCATCCAATTCTCCGTAACAAAGCAAACTATTTGCTTTCAAGCAAACATTAAATAAAGAGAACGTCGAATTTTCCATTTCAAGAATAAAGGTTTGAAAGTTACAACAAATTATTCCATGTCAAGATAGAATTTTAACATTTCTCCCTAATTTGTATATATAAAAGGAATTTTGGAGTATATCTGACAAAATATGGCTTAAAAAGTGAAGAATTCATTACTTGACAAAAGTGTCAATTTAGAGACATCATACATTAAGATTTTGGTGTATTTTAGATTTGCTTTCTGTATTTTTATCTTATTAACTTCCACTGGTTTTCTCCTCATTTCTTTCATTTAACAAAATATTTTGAGAGCCTAGAACTAAGGTAATATTTTTGGAGAAGATATATAAAACCATGGTGTACTGGATATTATTGCTGTGTAATAAATTACCCCAAAACCTAGCAGCTTAGCACATATTTATCATTTTGCTGTTTCTGTGTGTCAGGAATCTGGGCATGGCCTAGGTGAGTGCCTCTGTTACAGTTCTGTCATATGATTGCAGTCAAGCTATGGGCTGAGGCTGTCCTTTCTTCTGAAGGCTCAACTTCAGGAAAGACTCATTTCCAACTTCACCACATGTTTGTTGCCAGCTCTTAATTCCTGACCTAGTGGTCTTCTTTGGTAGTTGGAGTCTCCTAGGGCAGGTGACCCAAGACAGAGTGAGATAGATTGTAGTATGCCTATGAGAGAAGGCACAGTTTTCTGGTAATCTATCGATGGAGTGACATTCTATATAACTTTTATTGTTTTCTGTTATTTGAAACAAGTCCTTAAACCCGGAGACCACAGTAAGGGCAAGGTACTATGTAAGGGCATGAATACCAATAGGTGGGGATCACTCACAGCCATTTTAGGATCTGCCTGACTATAACGAGCTTATCCAGTAGATATTTTCAACTTCAGGTTCCTTGGTACCTAAATTACCATGTACATAGGATAATATTAATAAGTAAATTAATGAGCATATATAAAATATATAATAATAACATATTATATAATATATCTATATATTTTGCCCAGACCTCTCAGGGATGAACAAATAAATGTTTTATACTGCAGCATTTTTTAAAAGTAGGCATTAAATATGTCTTAAGATATTTATTTCCTGCAATATCATACTCAAAATTCCTTATCATCTTTCCATTTCCAAGTCTTGCTTGGGGTTCAAATGTCACACTGCACTAGCTACACGGAAGAGAAAGGAGAGGAGTACTACACAGAGTGGTTTAGGAAAAAAATTTGTTCTCTTTCATTTGTGTTGAAGCTTTCCATTCTACTATGGTTGATGTTAGAGAATAATAGTTTGTCTTCATGCTCCTGACATTTTCCTTCCTTCCATTGAACACAATAATCACTCCAGTGTCAGTTTATTATCTTGGTACTTTGGGAAAAATGGGTTTTGTAATTGGAAGGAAGTTGGGTAGGTGTGTTGAGAGGATATGTTGGGGTTAGGACTGATATTAATTTCTCTTCTGTGTGGAAGGTCATGGACTTATACTGTGATCTGCCTTGACTAAAAAAGTAAAGAAAAGTGGTATTTTTGCACATTCTGAGCTTGTGGTTTAATGTTCATACTCACAATACAGCCTTAAACCTGGCCCCCCTTAGCTTTCCAAGAATGGGACTGCAACACAAATAAGAGAAAATTCTAGACATTTGTTCTATAACATCAGCTACCTTGGAAGAATGGAAAGTTTCAGCTACGAAAATAGTTGAAAAACATAAAGTTGCCTTCTCCAGTTCTCTTTTTTATAAAACTGTCCTTCCTTCTAATAAAATTCCACTTATTTATTATAATAAGTAGTATGCTATGTTTGTGACTTGAGGATAATAATTATGTTATATGAAGAAAATACATGTTGCTTTCTTCTAGAAATTAATTGAATATAAAAGTCAAGCAATGTTTTTTTTCCACACAATTACATCAATTGTATTTTTTATGGTTGCACAGTAATCCGATAATTTTAAGTGCTATATTTACTTAAAAATCTCTCCTACTGCTGAGCATTTTAGGTTATGGGATTTATTTTGAAAGAGCTGACTGATGCATAAGAAAGAATAAGTATGGGTTTGCATGGTGGGGAGATATCCATCTTTAAAATTTTTTAGAACAATTCAAATGTCATATGTTTCTGCTGATGAGTGTTCATTTCCTTAAATAATTTTTCTATGACTATGTGGATTTAATTTGCCTGATACATTTCTTTGATAAACTCAAAGGAGTATAAGTTAAGGTGAAGAGACCTGAAATCTCAAGCAAAAAGAAAATAAAAAATAATGTAAGTTTTTTCTTTGTATCCAGTCTAAATTTAGGTGAAATGTGTCATTGGGAGGTTAAAAAATAATTTGGTATTAAAATAAAAACAGATATATATCAAAGGCAAAAATTTGAATACAGATCTCCACAAGGTTTCCAGAAAAAGCTACTTAAACTTAGTTAAGCATGAAACAAGCACATGTCCAAACATAAGATGGTCTTAGCTGTTGTAAGACTTTGTCCAACCAAGGACTGTGCAATGAGTATTCTGTTTTGAATGTATTCGTGTAATCAAAGGAATGACAAATATTATTGATTCTGTTCACTTTTTCCAAAAATCACAAGCATTCTTATACACCAGTAACAGACAAACAGAGAGCCAAATCATAAATGAACTTCCATTCACAATTGCTTCAAAGAGAATAAAATACCTAGGAATCCAACTTACAAGGGATGTAAAGGACCTCTTCAAGGAGAACTACAAACCACTGCTCAGTGAAATAAAAGAGGACACAAACAAATGGAAGAACATACCATGCTCATGGATAGGAAGAATCAATATCGTGAAAATGGCCATACTGCCCAAGGTTATTTATAGATTCAATGCCATCCCCATCAAGCTACCAATGAGTTTCTTCACAGAATTGGAAAAAACTGCTTTAAAGTTCATATGGAACCAAAAAAAGAGCCCGCATTGCCAAGACAATCCTAAGTCAAAAGAACAAAGCTGGAGGCATCACACTACCTGACTTCAAACTATACTACAAGGCTACAGTAACCAAAACAGCATGGTACTGGTACCAAAACACAGATATAGACCAATGGAACAGAACAGAGTCCTCAGAAATAATACCACACATCTACAGCCATCTGATCTTTGACACACCTGAGAGAAACAAGAAATGGGGAAAAGATTCCCTATTTAATAAATGGTGCTGGGAAAATTGGCTAGCCATAAGTAGAAAGCTGAAACTGGATCCTTTTCTTACTCCTTATACGAAAATTAATTCAAGATGGATTAGAGACTTAAATGTTAGACCTAATACCATAAAAACCCTAGAAGGAAACCTAGGTAGTACCATTCAGGACATAGGCATGGGCAAAGACTTCATGTCTAAAGCACCAAAAACAACGGCAACAAAAGCCAAAATTGACAAATGGGATCTCATTAAACTGAAGAACTTCTGCACAGCAAAAGAAACTACCACGAGAGTGAACATGCAGCCTACAGAATGGGAGAAAATTTTTGCAATCTACTCATCTGACAAAGGGCTAATATCCAGAACCTACAAAGAACTCAAACAAATTTACAAGAAAAAAACAAACAACCCCATCAAAACGTGGGCAAAGGATATGAACAGACATTTCTCAAAAGAAGACATTCATAAAGCCAACAGACACATGAAAAAATGCTCATCATCACTGGCCATCAGAGAAATGCAAATCAAAACCACAATGAGATACCATCTCACACCAGTTAGAATGGCGATCATTAAAAAGTCAGGAAATAACAGGTGCTGGAGAGGATGTGGAGAAATAGGAACACTTTTACACTGTTGGTGGGATTATAAACTAGTTCAGCCATTATGGAAAACAGTATGGCGATTCCTCAAGGATCTAGAACTAGATGTACCATATGACCCAGCCATCCCATTACTGGGTATATACCCAAAGGATTATAAATCACGCTGCTATAAAGACACATGCACACGTGTGTTTATTGCAGCACTATTCACAATAGCAAAGACATGGAATCAACCCAAATGTCCATCAGTGACAGACTGGATTAAGAAAATGTGGCACATATACACCATGGAATACTATGCAGCCATAAAAAAGGATGAGTTTGTGTCCTTTGTAGGGACATGGATGCAGCTGGAAACTATCATTCTTAGCAAACTATCACAAGAACAGAAAACCAAACACCGCATGTTCTCACTCATAGGTGGGAACTGAACAATGAGATCACTTGGACTCGGGAAGGGGAACATCACACACCGAGGCCTATCATGGGGAGGGGGGAGGCGGGAGGGATTGCATTGGGAGTTATACCTGATGTAAATGACGAGTTGATGGGTGCTGACGAGTTGATGGGTGCAGCACAGCAACATGGCACAAGTATACATATGTAACAAACCTGCACGTTATGCACATGTACCCTAGAACTTAAAGAAGAAGAAGAAGAAGAAGAATACTAAATAAATAAATAATTAAATAAATAAAATGACTAATTCAGAATATTAGAAAAATGCCATTTAATAAAATTAAAATTACAAATATGATTTTGAAAAATGTAAATCAAATTATAAAACATACAATGTACAACACTTAACAATTGCTCACTAGGTAGTCCTCAAGAACCAGACACATACTACATTCTCTTTGTATTCCCTGCATAAAGTAAATACAGGACATAAAACAAGCATCAGATAAATATTTAGTGAAATCAAGAGTAAGATGGCATCCAGAAGATCCAAAGATGTATAAATTGTAATAGTCACAACTGCCATTTAAGAGATCATTCTGATTACAGTGACTGCGCTCTGCATTTTAGAGGTTTCATCCCATTTCATCATCATCCCAATTAGAGTAGGCATTATTATTCCTATTTTAATAATAGAAAAGTTGAGCCTCGAATAGATAAAGTAACTCAACAGGGTGATATAATAAGTTTAGCTACAGAGATTCAAATGTAGGTATCTGAGTCGAAGCCAGCACACTGGAGTATGCCATGTGGCCCAGTATGTATGGTCCTTATCCTGTAGGCAGTATAGTCTTGCAGATGACCAGGTTTTTCAGTTCTTGCTTCTAGTTTCTAAGTTATGAAAAATTTTCTCTATGCAATTTGTTATAACCCTTTATAGGTTTATTAGAAAGCTGAGAGTGGAATATTAAATTATGTCATTTTAGTATACAAATAAATCAAACATAGATGAATTCAGAGTAAATAATACTGAATAGGCAGCAGAAGCAAATTATTTAACCTAGTACAAGAACTTTTGCTATTTAGGAATTTCTTCCCTTCATTTAGATTTGGTTAAACCAAATTAGGACTAAACTCATTTTGAATTGTGTTTAATCTGCCCCTGAAAAGTTGACATGTATGTGAGTAGATAGGCCATGACAAATGGTCAAGAACTAAGTTTCTAGGTACCCATTCCAAACACTAAATCTCATTAACTTGAAAACGTCTATACAAAAGTGTGGTCCTCGTTTCTGAGTCTCAAATAAAAAAATATGAATGGGAAAAAGCTATAAAAGGATCTTTTAACACAGACATTTATAATTTCAGAATTTAAATTTTAGTTTCATTTTTAAATACTTGTTTTGCAAAACATGGTCCTAACATAGGAGTCCTGTCACTGTAATTATTAATATAGTAGTACAAAAAGAGAATCTTAGAATAACAAGAATATTTGCGTGCATGGAACTAATGCCTAATTTCATGGGTTGATCTTTTCTTTAAACATTTGTAAAAATTTCCAAAAATTATGTCTTCTTCATTATAAAAATATAAAGACCCCTCTTCTTCATATCACATTTAGCTGAGTTAGTTATGTAAATTGATGAACTCTCAGTTAACTGTCTTTGGTTGGCTTAATGATTCCAGTTTATATCAGAACACATTTAATTAAGACTAATTATAACCACTGCAACACTATTACAAAGGTTCTGAGGCAGGCTTATCAGTTTCTTTCCTGAATTATTCCTTGGATCATAAAATAGGAATTCCTCTTAAACGTATGCAGATTATCTAAATTTAAACAGATACCTTTTAATAAAGCATCTCCATGTAAAGATTGTCCTATATTGGGCTGCACACATTTTTTTAAACCATATTCATTGTCCTCCACATTATATATGGGGAAGATAAGGGAAAAGCGATTGAATTTTTTCTCATCATCTTTTCAAATCCCTTCTTCAAGGAAAATAATGGACATACTGCATTAGGTGTGTATTATTTCCTCTGCACTGGAAGAAACATTTTTCACAGATGCAAGAAAGGATTTTTTCTAAAACTTCACATCCCTGAAACCATACTGAAGCCTAATTTTGGAGCTGCAAAAATGGGCCTACCATACATTTGGCAGTATTGCCTAAAACCTATTAACCTTAAAACCTGTGTTCAGGTGACTACACATCTCCACTTTCCAAACATTCAATAGTCCCCTACTGATAAGACATTTGAAAGAGGGTAATGAAAATTAACTTCATAATAATGACCTGGAGACTAACATATGCCTGAAGAAGAGGGCTTTAAAAAAATTATACACATGCCAGGTGCGGTGGCTCACGCCTGTAATCCCAGCACTTTGGGAGGCTGAGGTGGGCGGATCACGAGGTCAGGAGATCCAGACCATCCAGGCTAACACGGTGAAACCCCGTCTCTACTAAAAAAAAAAAATACAAAAAACTAGCTGGGCATGGTGGCGGACGCCTGTGGTCCCAGCTACTCGGGAGGCTGAGGCAGGAGAATGGCGTAAACCCGGGAGGCGGAGCTTGCAGTGAGCTGAGATCCGGCCACTGCACTCCAGCCTGGGCGATAGAGTGAGACTCTGTCTCAAAACAAAACAAAACAAACAAACAAACAAAAAAACAAATAATTACCTGGGCGTGGTGGCGGGCACCTATAGTCCCAGCTGCTCGGGAGGCTGAGGCAGGAGAATGGCACGAACCCGGGAGGCGGAACTTGCAGTGAGCCGAGATCATGCCACTGCACTCCAGCCTGGGCAACAGAGCAAGACTCTGTCTCAAAAATAAATACATAATAAAATAAAATTATACGCAAACATTTGTACATTTTATGTTTACTGGACAGAAGAAATAGTCTTAAATAATTATCAGGGTTTTACTTCCTCATTGACTTTCTCAAACACTAACAGCCAAGGGTTGATTAGGCTACTGCTAAGTATGGCTAGAAGTGTTAAACATGAGCATGGACATTTGTTGAAGACTTGTTGCTACTCTGAAGCATTTCTAGAATCTACTTTTTTTAATGAAGAATTATTCAGAATGTGTCTTAAAGACTAAGCCATCATTTATTTGCTTTCAACAATGTATTATTTGTGTGAATAGGGAGGAAAATTGTTCAAATAATTCCTACTGAAGAGTAGGAAACATCTCCAGGGACTTTGAAATGTCTGTAGCTTTAACTCTGATCTTACTCCAGCCATTCTGAAAATGAGGGAACTTCTTAACTGAAAGAAAAGAACATAATAACAATCGTTTATGTTTATCCAGATACACTTTTAACCAAGGAAGAGAGACTTCATAGTAGTAATTGGCTTACTAAACAGTAATGTTGAGCGATAATTCAGCTTCACATGCCAGATACAGACTGCTTTTGCTTAAGTCTTGACTTTTCCACTTATTTGGCTCTGTGCCCTGGTGATTTATTTTATTGCTATATCTCTATTTCTCAAATGAATACTTAGTGTGGATTACTCATGTTTCAGGCTATTGCTTTAAGCACTTTATCTCAAGTAATTTAACTGACAAAACAATGCAAGAATATAGGTAGTATCTTTATGCTGACTTTACGGACAGGGAACTCAAACTCGAAAGTTGTAAGTAACTTGTAAGAGTCACATAGCTGTGAAATAGGAAAGTGGAGATTCTAACTCTAGAAACTAAGGTGCTAGGGCAAAGCCTGTGATCTTAACATTTTCATAGAGTACCTATCAAGCTCTTAGCTTGGATCTGACACAAAATGTATGCCCCATCAATTTCTTATAAGGACAATATTTTTAAAAAATGCATTGGAAATAGCATAGGCTGCCTTATTCTATGTTTTGTTCCAAGATGAAACTGTTTACAAACCAACAAAATGACAAAGTATAATAAAATAAAAAGAAAAGGTTAGCATTTTTTTTTCACTAGATTATGCGGTTTAAGATAGATTTGGGGGGGGGGGAATAAAAATTCCCAGCAACTAAGTCACAATTGTTAAAAAAAATTCATGTAGAAATCCCTTAATTTGAAGGAGAAAGGATTGTATGCTGGAAATAAGATGGGTTCTGGTATTAAACCTATTTAGGCTCCAATCTCTCTCTCTCTCTCTCTTTTTTTTTTTTTTCTGAGACAGAGTCTTTCACTGCCGCCCAGGCTGGAGTGCAATGGTTCAATCTTGGCTCACTGCAACCTCTGCCTCCCGGGTTCAAGCTATTCTGATTCTCCTGCCTCAGCCTCCCAAGTAGCTGAAATTACAGGCACCTGCCACTACACCTGGCTATTTTTTTGTAATTTTAGTAGAGATGGGGTTTCACTATGTTAGCCAGGCTGGTCTCAAACTCCTGACCTCGTGTTCTGCCCACCTTGGCCTTCTAAAGTATTGGGATTATAGGCGTGAGCCACCATGCCCAGCCTAGGCTCCAATCTTAATTTACTAATTGTGTGACTTGGGAAAGATATGCAGTCTACATGAGATTTGGTTTCATCATCTGAAAAATGGGATTAATAACACTTAATTAATGGACTGATTAAGTGAACTAATGCATAGTATGACAGATAATATGTACAGAATCGATCCTAAGTATGTCCTAAAAGGCAGAGAAATAAACACTCTAGCAGGGCCATACATTTTAATAAACACAAAGTGAATTTTATGATCTGTGTTACAATGTTTAATTTGAAAGACAAAATGAAAAGCAAAAAAAGAAAGAATCTTCACATGGAAGCCCTGTATATCTCTTCCCAAATTCTTTTTTAGAGTTTCCTTTGTTTAGTTTCCACTTTCATAATTTGTCATCTTTTCAGCTCTTTTATCTCCTCTTTAAATGTAATTAGGACACCACAGAGCTTAGACTACATAGCCGTGGAGTTAATTTGATTGTGGCTCACATAGGCCTACTGGAGTTCACTCACCGCACCTCCAACTGGTAGCAAAATGCCCACTGCAAGCTAAGAGGCCCTTAGTGGTTCCCAGGAAAGACAGAGATTTTCAATAATAACGTCCTTAATACAATTCAATTACTAAGATATTTTAATGGAGAAACAATCTCAGTTATAGCTATCTTCAAATTTGTGGCACAGACATTTTTTCCTTGTTTACTTTCTTGACTACTTGTCTCCTTCCAAATTAATGAGAGTTTTCAAGTGTTAACCACCAGAGGGAGCCATGCATTGTTATCAATATATTTCAAACTTATTTATGCTGACAGGGAAAATTAAATCAGTTTAATGTTTTATTTACAGTACTATATAGTCCTATATTCAAAATAAAGTCGCTGCTAATTTATTTCAAACACTAAATTCATGCAAAATTGAACAATTAACATGAAGTCTTTTTATTGTTCCATGTTTACCATTTCATCCAAAAGAGAAAGTCCCCTAAGGTACTATTTTGTGCTTGAATAAATGAATTATTTCTGGAAAGAAGAAAGATACAAGAGAATATTACTTTCCATTTATAAATTCATTGAAAAAACATTCACATGTAAGAGAATAAACTCTAATGAAAGGGAACCTAGGATGACTGTTAGCAGGAAGTCAGATATTTGTGTCTGTCCTGTTAGAGCAAAGTCATTTATTTGGAGCTACAAAAGAAATAAAAGAATGTGGTTCACTACCATTATTTACAGTGTCTATGAAAGAAGGGAGATTGGGCAGATATAAAGCCACTTAGGGAAACATTCCATGTTTTTACGAGGGAGGAAAAGAGGATACATAACTCTCTCCCAACCCCCTATCTCTACCTTATGCTCTCTATCATCCAACCTTTCCCCTTCCTCTCACCTTGCACAGAAACACTTTAGGGATGTTGTGTAGAAAGGTCTGATGTTTTTCTTTGCCATCGACATATAGCACCAAAAAGTATGTGAACAGCAGATGCATCCATGTAAACTCATTTTTTTCTGTCACTCACAAAATGCTCTTTGACTCTCTGAGTTGAAGTTTAGACCTAATAATTGTGAAACTTGTATAATGGAGTGTATCTGTCAGTCACCCCATAGGCTCCTGCAGCAATGCATCCCTTCAATTCTTTTCTGCCAGCAGTAAGAAAGACATAGATGGAGGACTGTATTTTTCTGTTTACAGAGCTCTTATCATTATGAAGAACTGGAGACAATTAGGAATAATTTAACACACAAATATAAATTTTCATATTTATTAAAAACAATGTTTTGGTGGGGTGCGATGGCTCATGTCTGTAATCCCAGCACTTTGGGAGGCCAAGGTCGGCGGATCACGAGGTCAGGAGATCAAGACCATCCTGGCTAACACGGTAAAACCCAGTCTTTACTAAAAAAATACCAAAAAATTAGCCGGGCGAGGTGGCGGGCACCTGTAGTCTCAGCTACTCAGGAGGCTGAGGTAGGAGAATGGCGCGAACCCGAGAGGCGGAGCTTGCAGTGAGCCGAGATCATGCCACTGCACTCCAGCCTGGGCGACAGAGCGAGACTCTGTCTCAAAAATAAATAAATAAAAATAAATTAAATAAATAAATAAACAATGTTTCAACCAAAAATAGATGTTAAATAATTTCTTAAAAGTGAACTGAATTGAAATTACATTATCAAAGTTAAGGGAACATGTTATATGGACTATGTAAGTATTATCTCACTAAAGAGGAATACATAATTTAAACAATTATTTTTGGAATGTTAACTCAACAGAAGAGAAAATATATTTAGAGTACTCTCATCTTGTTTGGCGAGGTGGAGCAGTATTTAATCTAAATATCTTCTCTTGGACTAAGTATACAAGTTTAATTACTTATTAAAATTATAAGCTATACTGATTACATAAGTCTGTAGGTACAAGTGAATCACAGTATTGCATCTTATAAAACCTTCCAAGCTGATCATCCTTCGGTTTAATTCATGAATAATTAGCTGAAACTCGTAAGTAAAATAAAATGCAACTTATAACAAGAAAACTGGTTTCTGTTTCCTAAAATAAGTAGAGCAGTATATAAGTTTTGTTTTCACTCTCAGGTAAAGTAGGAATTGAAGCGCATAACTGTTAAATGGGGACTCTCTATTTCTCTTTAGGGGTGTCTGTATAGCCATATTAGCTATTTGTGTTATCTTGCATAGTAAATTATAAAAATAGTTTTTATTGTTGAGCTCAACTTGGAAGACATTTACTTCCAAACTTGTGAAATTTCCTCTTTCCATAAAAAAGTCATTTTGGTTAGATATTTGTCAAAGTTATCTTTTCCTAACCTGCCTGGTATTAGTTCTGTTACCCTTCATTTAAAAAAACAAAACAAAAACAAAAACAGAGATTGTATTTTGTTAAAATTAGCTTGTGGTTGGTGTTGACTTGTGGAACAACTTGTGAAAGGTGTTAGCACACCTTCCAGTCCGGATAAGACAATATAAATAAAATACATGCATTGAACAGTTATTTTTCCCAGTTGGAATAATTTTTTAAAATCTTATTTTTTTCACTTAGGGTTTGTTATTACACTTTATTTCTTTTATCTTTTATATTTATTTTGAATGAGAACATATACCATTATTTCCTTGTTCTGTTATCCGAGGAGCAGATTGTCATATACTTGTTTTGGAGGAAAGGATACTAAGAGATTACTTCGGGGAATAGATATCACAGACAACAAAGATGGGCTCTTTGACAAGAAAGTCTACATATTTTTTTTAAAACAGCCCATTTTTAAAAACTCAGTAAATAAAAGTTTATGAAGTATTATCTTAGATTGGATTTCAAACTTAAAGCCTCATCTCCCGCTTATAGATATTTTAAGTGTTGTTTAGATTTCAACAGTTTAACAATTTTGGCTATGAGGAAAATGCATACATTAAAGTTACAGTTCTCCCTTATAAATTAGTGGAAAACACTGAGATAGGAAATTAACATAGAAAGCCATAATTACCTGAAAAATTATAACTGAAGAAACATCCTTGTCTGTTTTAGAAGTCTGTCATTGTTTTATAAATCTAATTCATAGCTTCCAAAGGAATTAAAATGCAGTCTTGAAGATGAGAAAAAATGCTTTCATATAAACCTGAACCCTGATATTCAATGAGATGGAGATGTAGTAGTCAGATTATATACATATTCAGTACTAATAAATATATGGGACATAGGTTTCGGTTAATTTATAAAAAACTATCTCTTTTTATTAATATTATTTTTAATTGATAAATCATAATTGTATGCATTTATGGGGTGCAATGTGGTATGTTGAATTTCTATTTAATGTGCAATGATTATCAACAGATGACTGGATTTAAAAATGTCATATACACATATATGTATACAATGGAATACTATTTTGCCTTACAAAAGAGGAAAATTCTGTCATCTCAGACAACATGAATGAACCTAGAAGACATTATGCTAAGTGAAACAAGCCAGGCACAGAAAGACAAATATGTCATGATCTCACTTATATGTGGACTCTAATAAAGTCAAACTCATGGAAGTAGAGAGTAGAACAGTGATTACCAGAGGCTGGAGATGGAGGAGAGTGAAGGATTGAGGAAATGTTGTTCAAAGGGTATAGATTTCCAGTTAGATAAATATTTTCTCAAAAGCATTATTAATAGGCGATTTCCAGGTTACACGTAGGCTAAAGGGAAAAGTGAATAGTTGGAGCCAGTAAAATTTCAGTGAATTCTGCATTGACAGGGAGTTGGCACTGGCTGGAATCTTGTTATAGATGAACAGTAGATCAAATAACCTAAAATGAGTGTCCTAATTGGTATGACTAGTAGTAGCTTGATATCAGACAGAATGAGATTGGGAAAAGTGAGCATTTCTTTGGAAATGTAGCAGAGAATTCATGTCCAGATAATCAATACCTCATAGAGCATCTATCTATCTAGCTAGCTAGCTAGCTAATATTTATATATATGAAAGACTTAGCAAAAAGTCTGACACACACTAAATTATAAATATTAAAAGAATAGTAATAAAATACAGGTATTTTAATCATGGGTATTATTATTATTATTTAAAGAGACAGGGACTCTCTCTTTCTCTCTCTCTCTCTGCCACCCAGGCTGGAGTGCAGTGGCTTGATCATAGCTCACCGTAACCTCAAACTGCTGAGTTCAAGCAATCCTCCCACTTCAGCCTCCTGAGTAACTGGGACTACATGCATGCACCACTATGCCCAACTAATTTTACTTTATTTTATTTTTGTAGAAACAAGGTCTTGCCATCTTGCCCAAGCTGATCTTGAACTCTTAGGTTCAAGCAATCCTCTTGCCTCAGCCTCCCAAAGGACTGGGATTACAGTTGTGAGCCACCATGCCTGGCCTATTATGGATATTATTCAATGGTAAGTTCAAAACTAAATACAGAAGGCCAAAGTACCTTCCTACTAGAGAATAATCCTTCTAAATACAGAAGGCCAAAGTACCTTCCTGCTTTGTTAACTGTTCAAGTACTGGGGAATAAAGAACAAAGAGGTAAAGTTTAGGTTTAGGTACTAACTCTGAAACTTACTAGATCTATGGTTGGTCATTAACTTGCAAAAATCCTCTGAACCTCACATTCTTCATTTGTGAATTGTAAATAGAATTTCACAAAATAATTCACAAAGAAAGTAGTTTATTGTGAGAACTCAATGACATATCATTTGTGGAAGGCCTCCATACAAGTTAAACCTCTGTACAAATGATATTCTTCATTTTTATAACTACACAAAAGTGCCAACTTGACATAAATTAGCTGATATAAGCACTGTGGTCCTTTTCTGACAGTCTTGAAAATCTGTTGTTCAACATGGTCAGGATCATATCCATTTTTTATTCTTTCCTTCATTCCATGTAAGGTCATATGAATCCATAAAAAGGCCAAGTAAGTAATTTCACACTTAGAACATTTATTTGTGTTGCTGTATAAATATGGCACCATCTGAAGAGAAGACAGGAAATAAGAAAAGTGGAGTCTTATGGAAGTAACATTGTAATGTTTTATGAAAAAATGTACCTCTTAACAATTTCCTGCATTGTTTATTTCAATCATGATTCCTATCAGAAATACCTTACCTTTCATTCCTCCTTGATATCACTGAATTAAAACTTGCCTTATCAGTTCTCTGCCATCTTCCTCTTTAAATGTAATTAAATACACAGGGTATGTTAGTGAACACTATCTTCAGTTACCTTTGAGATGTTTCCTGTATTGTTTATTCCTGGGGAAGGACATCACATCTGTTTTAGTTAGCTTGGGCTGCCATAATGAAACACCATAAACTAGGTGACTTCAACAACAGAAATTTACTTTTCACAGTTCTGAAGGATGGAAGTCTGGGATGAGGGTGCCAGGATGCCTGGGTTCTGATGAGAGCTCTTTTAGACTTGCATATGGACGCCTTCTTGCTGTATCCTCACGTGGTGGAGAGAGAATGAGCAAGCTGTCTTGTGTCTCTTCTTATAAGGAAACTAATCCTATCATGTAGGTCTCCTACTCATAACCTCATCTAAACCTGATTACCTTCCAAAGGTCCCATCTCCAAATATAATCACATAGAAGGTTAGGTCTTCAACATATGAATTTGAGGAATTCAGTCAACAGCATTCTGTTTTGGGCCCCAAATTCATGTCCTTCTCACATGCAAAGTCTATTAATTCCACCACGACGTCACTAAAACTCTTAACTTGTTTCAGCATCAACTCTAAAGTCTAAAGTCCAAAGATTCATCCAAATATCATCTAAATCAGACATGAGTGAGACTCAAGGTAAATTCATTCTGAGGCAAGATTTCTCTCCAGCTGTGAACCTGTGAAACTAGATAAATTATGTGCTTCCAAACTTCCATGGTAGGAAAGGCATAGAGGAGACATTTCCAGTCCAACTGAGAGAAATATGGAAGAAAGAAGAGGTGACGTCTCAAGCAAACCCAAAACTTAGTAAGACAAGTTTCATTAGCTCTTAAGGTTGCATAATACCCTTTTTTGGTTAGATGCTCTGCACTCCAGTCCAGCTAGGTTGGCATCATTATCCCCTTGGCTCTTCTGAGGCAGACCCACCCCTTAGCCTTGGTGGGGAAACTCCATCCACAGCATTGGTCCTGCTCTTTTAAAACCAAGATGTAGGATGAAGCCTTGCTCCTGGGGTCTGTATACTCTGGTTTGTGGTGGAATCAGTAGTCGTGATGATTTCTAAATGACTATTGGGGTACTACTTCCTTTGACTGAATTCAGTCCATAGTACCATATTCCATACCTTCTTCTCCTGATCACAACTCCTTACTTCAGATCAGTATCTGGGTTAAAATTTTTATTAAATTTCTTATTAAAATATTTTTATTCTTTTAGGAGTGTGCCACATTATCACTGTTAAAAATGCTCTTTGTTCAAATCAAGGACTCATGAAGAATCTATGAAAGAAGTTAACTATGAATGACCTCTTCCCACCTATAGGGAAAGCAAGTCAAGCCAACCTACAACAAGATGATGTGGTAGGTTTTTTTAATTTAAAATTCCCATATGATTTTTAGAGAGATTAAATATATGTTGTATAGTATAAGCAATACAATATGATCACCATACCATGGTATATATTGTTTCAGTTGTAACATTAAATCTGAAGTCTAAATTTTTTTTTAACGACACATTGTAATCCCGGTAGTGAGCTGGGGTTGATGGGTCATATGATAGCCCTATTTTTAATTTTTTGAGGAAATTCCTTAGTATTTTCAATAATGGCTGTACTAATTTACAATCCCACCAACAGTGTGCAAGTGTTCCCTTTTCTCCACATCCTCACCAACGCTTGCTTTCTTTTTTCCCTATGGTAATAGCCATTCTAACTGGAGCAAGGTATTACCTGATTGTAGTTTTGATTTGCATTTTCCTGATGACTAGTAATGTTGAGCATTTCTTAATATATCTGTTGATCATTTTTATGCCTTCCTTTGAGAAATGTCTGTTAAGCCCTTTTGGCCATTTTTTTAATATTTGTCTTTTTGTTGTTGAGTTGCTAAAATTCTTATATATTCCAAAAATTAAACCCTTATCAAATGTAAAGTTTGCAGCTATTTTCTCGCATTCCATAGGTTGACTCTTTATTCTGTTAATTGTTTCCTTTGCCGTGCAAAAGCTTTTTATTTTGAGGTAACCCTATTCGTCTATTTTTTCTTTTAATTGTCTGTGCTTTTGAGGTCTTATTTTAAAAATCCTTGCACATGAACAACACTTCAAGGCCATGAAGCATTTCCCCTGTAATTTCTTCTTGTGTTTTCATAGATTTTTGGTTTTACATTCAAGTTTTTAACCCATTTTTAGTTGAGTTTCTTATATGGTAAGAGTAAGGATCTAAACTCATTCTTCTGCGTGTCAATATCTGATTTTCTCATAACCTTTTACCGAAGAGACTATCTTTCCTTCACTGTGTATTCATGGCATCTCTGTTGAAAATCAGTTGGCTGTATGTATGTTGATTTCTTTCTGGGATCTGTATTCTGCTCTACTGGTCTATGTGTCTGTTTTATGCCTGTATCATGATATTTTAGTTACTGTATCTTTGCAACATATTTTGAAGTCAGGTAGTGTGATGTCTTCAGCTTTGTTCTATTTTCTCAGGATTGTTTGGCCTTTGGGGGTCTTTGTGTTTTTGTAAGAATTTTAGGATTTCTTTTTATATTTCTGTGAAGAATGTCATTGGTATTTTAATCCAGATTGCATTAAATCTGTAGATAACTTAGGGTAGCCTGGTCATTTTAACAATATTAATTCTTCTAATCTATGAACATGGATTATTTTTCCATTTATCTGTGTCTTCTTCAATTTTTTTCATCAACATTTTACAATTTTCAGTGTAGAGATCTTTTACCTCCTTCGTTAACTATATTTTTAGGTATCTTATTTTCTTTGTAGCTATTGTAAATTGAATTTTTTTCTTGATTTTTTTCAGATAGTTTACTATTAGCATATAGATAAGCAACTAATTTTTGTATTTTTTGTATCTTGCAACATTACTGAATTTGTTTAATAGTTCTAATACTTTTTTTGCAAAGTTGAAATCTAAACTTTTATTATCTATTTATAGATTTTCCTTTTCTCTCATCACTTTTTTTCCATGCTTTCAACAATTCAAAACAAGGAATTTAAATACAATTCAACTTTTTTGTTGTTTGAACATTAAGTTATTTTTAAGTTTGGTCTCCTGAGCTAACTTTCAATAAATGAAAAAAAGGGCTTAAAAATATTTAGAGAGGAAAAATTATAGGCAATTGAACAAGAGATACTAATGTGGGGAAGGAAAAAAATATGGGAACCCTCTCTTCCTTAAGTTTGTATTTTTTCTATATATTCTAAATTTTATATAGCTCTTTCTTTCATTTTCCACCATTGAATCACCAACAAGGAAGAAAAGTGATTGTTAAAAATGAGCACAAAAAAGAAGTGTGGCTGGGAAAATAAATATGTTAGGAAAAAACAGAAAATGGAAGAAAAAGAGTTAAATCAGGTGAAAGGCTTACAGAAAAGCATGTAAGCTAATAAATTCATCATAACATAAAATTTAGAGGAAAAGTCAGATAAAAATTTATTCCTATTTGTCTGAAAACAAATGTGGGAGAGTTAAGGGGTTATGGAAAACACTTCCCATATAGAATATTTTATTAGTTTGTCCATTCATTCTTTTATCTCTTTACCCATCATTTATTCATTAGTTTATTTTCCTGTCTCTTATTTCGTGAATCAACTACACAGATGCTTCTCAACCAAGGATGGGGTTACAACCCAAGAAACTCATCATAACCTGAAAAAATTGTAAGTCAAAAGTACATCATCAACTTAAAATATTTTTAACATTTGATAGGTTTATCTAGGCTTAACCCCATTGTAAGTTGAAGAGCATGCTGAATGCCTATCACTTTTTGCACCATTGTAAAGTTAGTCAAACCCATCATAAGTCAGGGACTATCTGTACTAAAAAGAAGTATTGATTTGTAAAAAAAAAATGTGCTTCATTGGAAAATTATACACTGCCTAGAGCATATCCTCCCAGGTCATCTGATTCTATAGGATTTATTTCACAACTTTCTAAGTTTTAGATAACTGATGGCAATGCAAAATAATTCTTACCTATAGACATGTAAATTTTGTCTATTGGAGGTTCAGTCATCCCCAATTGTGGACATCCACCCATTCATTTTAATATTCTTGATTTATAATATATCTGTTCTTTGGATTCTCCTTTGACTTGATTGTAGCATCTTAGTAGTTCACTTATTATTAAGTTAAATGAAATTTTTTTTAACAGATGTTCATTTATCACAGTATTAGGTTGGTGCAAACATAATTGCAACTGTTACCATTACTTTTAAAAAGTTCAAATTTTTTTTTTGCCATCACTCTTAATGGCAAAAACCTCAATTTCTTTTGCACTAACCTAATATATGACAATCATGATTTACTCATCTTATGAAAATTTTCTTTTAATAGTCCTCTTATTTTATAAATATTAGCTTTTCAGATTTTCTTTTGGTGACAAAAGGAGAGGTAGTAGTGTGCGAATTTGTTATTTCAGTTGTAACCTCATGCTTTATTATTACTAAGGAGATACTGCTTTGGATTTATCCGTTGACAGTGTCTTTAATGTTCAAAATGTAAAGTAGTGGATTAGCATTAATTTGTCAGGATATATATGGAAACAAGTGGGTTTCACAGTACAGAGACTTCATATATTATTTCTTAAAGCCAGGAGACGTCTTTCAACTAGACAATTCCCTGTGGTCCTCAGTCTCTCTTCCACTCTTTGTGATTTCTTCAGTGTTACTATAATTTTAAACCAGCTGATAAAACCACTGAGTTAAATCCATCTACATACTCTCAAACCACCTGATTGTCCCCTAACACTTTACCTACTGGGGTAGGATAGTATTATCCTTCCCAGTTTTCTCCTTTATCCTTTATTAATGAGGACAAAGCTCTGATTTTTTTTTTTTTTTTAATCTTGCCCAAATTCCTATTTAAAGGTTCTGGGGAGCCATGCCCTAAAAACCATAAATTCTCATCAGATGGATTTTATTTGACCCTATATATTGTGACTTACTTTCCAATCTGACTCTGGCATAACATTATGAGACAAGGAAAGAAATCAAAATATTTAACCCCTAAACATGTTTCTCTGCTATATCTTCATCCTTTGTGGGGAAAAAACCTACATCTGTAAAGACTCTCTAATAACATAATTAGATTTTTTTTTTCTGGGCTCTCCCAGTCTTGGAGAGATTAACTAAACGTCTAGCACCTTTTAACTATCTGAAGAGGAAATATTTGCCATCTGTTGTCTCTAAGGGCAGCCACTGTAAGACTTTAAAGGAACCTTGGTCTCTGCTATCTTTTATCTTAATCTGAACATTTCTTTCTATAGATCCCAGGTCTTTCGACAAACTCAACCAATTGTCAACCAGAAAATGTTTAAATTTACCAATAGCCGGGAAGTCCCCACCCCTACTACTCACCCCTGCACCCCACCTGCTTTGAGTTGTCTTGCTTTTCTGAACCAAACCAATGTATTTCTTGAATGTATTTGATTGATGTCTCATGTCTCCCTAAAATATATACAATGAAGCTGTACCCTGACCACCTTGGGCACATGTTCTTGGGACCTCCTGAAGACTGTCACGGGCCATGGTCACTCATATTTGGCTCAGAATAGACTCTTAAAATATTTTACAGTTTGACTCTTTTCATTGACACTAAAAATCACATAACATTTAAAGCAATTCCTAGAGACATTCATATTTTTCTAAAATATTAAAAATCCATATTTACATTTAAATATGGCAATTGTAGTCTTTCACTTTACTGTATGCTACATGTAGACTCAATCACAGTTTTATAGTTACATTTGAGGAAGGGGGAATGCATATTTTGGTAATATGCCCTCTGTGCTGACTTCATTATAAAATTAATTTTGTCATAATGTCAGCAGAGTTAACAAAAAAGTAGAAAGGAGATTTAAAATAAAACATAAAAAAAAAGGAAGAAGAAGAAAAGTAAACATTCTGCAGCTCCATGAATAAATGAAGACAGATCCTCTCATCATTTTAAATCCAGAGGGGATTTCCTTCTGGTAATTTACAACTGCATCAAAGAATTAGTTGTTATTTTAAAAATTACCTTAGGCAGAGAAGCATAATACCTTAAATTAATATCATTAGAATTGCTATAACAATGGAGCATTTTAGAGAAATCTTTATTAATTTATAATAAATAAGACATTGCTTGCTTGTGATCTGCAGAATCAAACATTGATTTCTGATTTAAAAATGTTATTTTGTTGTTTCATTTCAAAACTGCTAAAGAAAGAAAGGAGAACAAAAGTATATTCAGAATATATTCTGAATGTTGTATTATTGATTCAGTTCATAGATACTCCTGTACCTAACTGGCTTTCATTCTGTTCAATAATCCTGGAGCATCCTGGTCACGTTTTTCAAAACTGTACTGAAGGAATGCTAACCTGTCCATTAAGATAAAAGGCCCCAAATGTCATTCCTAACACAAAAGGATTAGGGTCTTTCTATGTAGCATCACAACTCCTCTTGGCTAAGCAAGGAAGCTGACACTGAAGTGATGGATGACCCCAATGTCTATTATGCATGGCAACACAATCCATAACCTCTGAGTCACAGCTTGAAATAACTTTTAACTGAATATATGAATTTTCTTAATAAGACTACTTCTCAGGATATCAATTTAAAAACAAGTTCCCACATTTTAATTTCAGCACTCAGACTCCTATTTATGCATAATATGGCATTCTGATTTTTACCAAAGAGCAAATTCAGATTCAGGAGGTGAGAGAAGGTCAGTCAAAAAATCAGTGTGAAAATAAAAGGCCTACTTGAGAAGTACTTTAATAAATCTGTAGTTTTTTTGTTTAACGTCTTCGTATCTTAAATAGCTTAATATCTCATTTTAAGTGTTCTTACCACCAAAACACAAAAGAAAATCAAACAAACTGTATTAGTCTGTTTTTACATTGCTATAAAGAGCTACCTGAGACTGGATTATTTATGAAAAAAAGAGGTTTAATTGACTCACAGTTCTGTATGCTTAACAGGAAGCATGATTGTGAGTCCTCAGGAAACTTACAATCATAGCACAAGGTGAAGGGGAAGTAAGCACCTTCTTCACAGGGTGGCAGGAGAGAGAGAATGGCGAAGTTCCACACACTTTAAAAGCACCACATCTCATGAGAACCTACCCACTATCATGAGAACAACATGGGGGAAATCTACCCCTATGATCCATTCACTTTCCACAGGACCCACGTTCAACACATGAGGATTACAATCCTACATGAGATTTGAGTGGGGACATAGAACCAAACTATATCAAAAACAAAACAAACAAAAAACAAAAGGACACAAAGAAACTTTCAGACGTGTCAGACATATCTTTTACTTTAGTTGTGGTGGTAGTGTTCATGGTGTATGTATATGTAGGTACAAACTCATCAAATTGAATACATTATATATGCAGGTTTGTGTTTATCAATTATACCTCAATAAAGCTGTTAAAAATGTTATCCTTAAAAATTAAAATATTTTAGCCAGATTCATTTTCAAAAGGCCAATAATTCTGATATGTATCTCTTTTACGTTAACATGGCATGTTGAAACTGGTTTGAAGCTTGTGTTACTAAATTTTGTTCAGTTTTTCATTAAATTACAACAACAACAAAAACCTCAAGGAAGGATCATGAACCAGCTTTTCCACAGTTTGGCTAAAAAACCAGCTGATCCTGATAGCTTAAGCCCTAATCAGTGGGGGCTCAATAACCAAGAAAATTAATGAGACTTAAAATCGGAGAAGACTAGTCCAATAATTAAAAAAAAAAAAAAGAAAACTGACTATTTCTAGAAAATGCCACCACCCTAATGCAATTGGTAGTAGTAGCAATCTGAAAGGTTATTTAGAAAGAAGTGGCATATCTAAATTGATTGACAATATATCACATTGATTTTTGGTTAATTTGTATACCTGGACCTAGAGGACAACAACCAGAAAGATTAAATGCTTCATAAGCTAGAAATAATAAACTAGAAAACTATTTGGAAATAAGAATTATGTCGCTAGTAAAAACCATGTGAATAAAAATACACCCACATGCATTGAAATCATGTATTTAAGATAAAAACAGTGTATAAAAAATTTATAATTTATACTTGTCATAATAGCATACACTATTAAAATAAAAAGATAATTTTAATATGTTTCTAATTTGTAGACTGTATTTCAAGAAATCAAACACTGTTTCACTGCTAAAGACAAGCATTATTTTGCTAATATGAGAAAATCACTAATGTAATTACATTCATGCATCATTATGATCCATAAAAATAATATACTTCTATGCTGAGGCAATTAGATCAAACTTCATGAATAAGAAATTTGGTAATGTAATAAATTGATCTTCTGGGAGATGCTGATTTTTCCTTGTATGCTTTATGGCTTTGGTCTGTGTTGCAGGAATATTTTCATATTCCTCCTGAGATTGAGTAGAATGACAATGAGTAGATTAAAAAAAGAGAATACAACATTACATTGGCATTCTGTGTTGCATTTGTTAGTTGTCTAATATTGGGGCACACATTGTTTTGACTTTTTCTACATTTATATATTTGTTTTATATTGCACGATACATGTTTGGACACCATGCTACACATTCCATTATTTAATATTAAAATGATCAACTCTGACAGTGACCAACAGATACATTCTTTAATCTTTCTCTCACCTTTGTTAATGCATGCAATTATACTAGTCAATATTTTCATGAAATGTGAACAGTACAATTGCAACATCATTCTACAAAGACCTCAGAGAAAAACTACCAAACCCAAGATATCAGTTAAAATTCAAATCTTTTGGTTTCCAACTAAAATTTATAATTTACTTGTGTAAAAATAAGAATAAAAATTCTCACTACACACAATGTGTAAGAATACAAAAGACTTTGATAGTTTGATGCATTACTGCTAGGTTTGATAGCAGAGTAGACTTGTTATTTTGTGGATATTTATTCCCAAGTGGGTTGGATGATTGCTTGTAAGTCATTTCATTCCTTGTAAAAGCCCTAGGCTGCCGAGCACCAGGCCTCACCTTCTGTTGGCCTCCTGCTTCTGCATACTTATTGACAGTAAGTTAGAAATCTTTTCTTTATACCACAAACTATATTAGTGGTATAAATAAAATAGGTTATTTTAAAGAATAACATAGGTTATCTTAAAGAGTAAAATTTATAATAGAATTATAAAAATGCACAAAATGTGTTTAATATGTTTACTCCATATACTTGTAACTAAAGATAAAAATGCCACAGAAGATATAAATATGGAATATTATCTAGTTATCTGTAGTTACATTTTAATTCAATTTAAAGAAGAAAGCTTTAGTTTTAGAAACCTGGAAATGAGTTATGAGTTTCAAAATTTAAAATACTTTTATGGCCTTAAAATTCCATTTCCACAGCTCTGACCGCTCCCTTCTTGATTTTATCATTTCAATAATCTTTCACCTGCTCTACCTGCATATAAAATCCTAGCTCTCCATCTTTAGGCTGTTGCTGGAGTTATTTTATTAAAATCCAAATCATGTCTAATTTCTACTCTCTTTAAAAGGTTCAGTGGTTCTCAAATGCTGATATAATGAAAGCCAAATTTCTTAGTTGGCTTCAGAGCCTTAAGGAACTAGTTTCAACCTGCCTATTCACCTGTTGTGACTTTCAAAAAAGCACCAACCACATCAGACCCTTTTCCTTCCTTAATACACCATTATGCTCTTAGTCCTCAATACCCTTATACAAGCCATTACCTTCATCTGGAATAACCTCACCCAGTTTTTCCCTTCTCTAATTCGCTCATCTTCCTATGCCCGGTTCAAATGTGCCTCCACCCTGATGCCCCCTTCTTCTCTACAAAATGCAACAATAGTTCTTTACATATGGAATGCTAGGAGCATATGCTACATCCTTTAATTGTCACATCTAGTGATTGAGAAAAATACTTGCATGAACTCTACAGTCTGGGAGAATTAGGAATAAACTCATGACTGCTCCCAAGAGGGTGACCTTGGGAACTTAATCTCTAATCTTAAATTTTCTTATCAGGAAAACCAAGGATAATATGAGAATCCATTTTATTGGGATTTTCTAAGTATTAAATTAGTTCATGAATGTAAAATATTTTGCATAGTGCCTAGTATAAATATCCATTTTTATTTATTTACAATTATTATCATCCCAGGAATAAAATAAGCCATTGACATGCCTGTCTCCTGAATCACACCTGTAAGTATTGTTGACTCAAGGAACATAAATTATTCTGCACACATGATGTGCTCTGTTTTATAAAGTGTGATTCAAGAAATATTTATTGAATGAATCAATTAATCATTGAATGGCTTATAGAAGGCAAAGCATTTCTGATTTTTTCCCAAAAAATAATTCAATGTAATCATTTTTATATTACATAAATTATTAAAATAATTTATAAAAACCTTGAATAAAATGCTTTTAGTATTTCTTGAATTTCACATAAAATAAAATATGTCATAGCATTTACAGTCTAATAGGATGCAAATAAAGTGAATTCTTGAAATATTGACATCTATTAGATAAGTTCTGAATTTTAATTTTAGGTATCATATAATATGAATAATATGTATTATTAATTTCAATACTAATAATGATAAAATTGTCATTTATTAAATACATTTTATTTTGCAAGAACTAACTCAAATAATCTTCATAATATTTGCCCAGGATTGTTATCTTTATGTTAAGGATATAAGTTAATTCAAATCATAAACTGAAAAATAATTAGATTAAAAATATAACAACACTTCTGCTTTTGTCAGTCTGGCAAATAAGAAGTCTCACTATGAAAAGGCTTCTTATGCAAAACAATTAGTTTCTGGATAAAACTTATTTTTAAGACATTTCTGGGCTGGCAGGAGCATGGAAAACTGCAGAGGCTTCTTCTGTGTAAAAACAGGCAAACAGAGCTGGAGCAAAAAGCCTTTACTGTTAACGAAATGCTAACAGCCCCATCCAAGAGCGAATGCCAATACCTGCACTGTATTTTGGATTCCTAGACTTGGGCCAGGAGCAAGTTGTTAGAGCTGAACCTGATGCTGCTTTAAATTTGAATCCTGTAAAAGAATTAAGAAATCCAAGGTTGGAAACATCTCCAGGTTTCTGACAAAAGCAATTGCATAGTCATTCTTAAGTAAGGGCCTCAGGATTACCACTGATAAAAACTAATGACATCTGAGCTTAGAGGCAAAAATCACCAAGCACAGAAGAAAACTTTCATTATGAGTGAAAATCATCAAGAACGAAAGGAGATTTAAATATCTCAGGAGACTTCAGGAATTAGAAATACCCAGAGCAGAATAGAATATAACTATGTATAAACTTTTTTAGTTTTCTTTTGACATATATATATTTGTCATGTACAGCATGATGTTTTGAAAAAAGTATATACGGTGGAATTAATAAATTGAAAAGTTGGGATCACAGAAATGAGCAATAGAGACTATCCAAAATGACTAGGCAAATTTGAAAGAGAATGAAATGAAATCTTAAGAAATAAGAAATAAGGTATCTTTTTTTATTTTATTTTATTTATTTATTTATTTTTGAGACAGAGTCTTGCTCTGTCGCCCAGGCTGGAGTGCAGTGGCCGGATCTCAGCTCACTGCAAGCTCCACCACCCGGGTTCATGCCATTCTCCTGCCTCAGCCTCCCGAGTAGCTGGGAGTACAGGCGCCCGCCACCTCGCCCGGCTAGTTTTTTGTATTTTTTAGTAGAGACGGGGTTTCACCGTGTTAGCCAGGATGGTCTCGATCTCCTGACGTCGTGATCCGCCCATCTCGGCCTCCCAAAGTGCTGGGATTACAGGCTTGAGCCCCCGCGCCCGGCCGAAATAAGGCATCTGAAATTAAGAACAAAACAAAACAAGACAGGGTGCTTAGCTATCAGCTAAGACACAACTTAAAGGAAACTAATGAATGGAATATCGGGAAAAAAAATCTATAGTATAACATTTAGATAAAGGAGATTGAAAGTATTTTTTTAAAAATTCAAAGATACGAAGGAAAATTATGAATGCCTAGCATTTGTCTAATGAGTGTCTTCAGAAAGTAAGATAGAATAAAGGCAAAGTTACATTGATAATTATAATGTTAAGAATTTTCTAGAACTGAAGAAAGATAAAAGCCTATAAATACTGAATGACGATGTATAACAAACAGGATAAACTAAAGCAGAAAGAAATGGAAACTCCACAAAACTATAACAAAAAAGTGGTTTGAAATTTAAAAAGAGAAAAATGTTCATGTATAAAAGAATGAGTATTAAATTGATAGATTTCTCAACAAAATCAAAGGATGTTCAAAGAGTGAAATAATAAACTCACGAGAGAAAATAAATGCCAACCTAGAATTCTGTACTTAGCACATTTGTTTTTTCAACCTTCAACCTATGCCAGAAGTATAGTCATCTTAACAGTAAGTCATTCTGATCCACCAGTATAAAATCTTTTTTATTTAACTCTCATTTAATTTTTAAACAATTTTAAAGTTTATTCCTGAGTATTTTAATCTTTTTGACACAATTGTACGTGGAATTATTTTCTTAATTTCATTTTGTTTGTTCATGGCTAGTACACAGAAACACAATTCTTTCACACAACTGATCTGCAGATTTAAGTCAATCCCTGTCAACATCCCAGAAGACATTTTTTTGGGCAGCGATTGACAGGTTGATCCTAAAATTCATTTGGATATATAAGGGAACCATAATAACAAAAACAATCTTTAAAAAAATCAAAGTTGAAAGATTAATACTTTTCAGTTTAGAAACTTACTACAATGTTCAGTAATCAAAACAGAACAGTATTGGCATAGGAGTAGACATCGAGAATTATGAAATAGAATTGAGAGTCCAGAAAGAAATCTTCACATTTATGGTCAACTGAATTTTGAATTTTGACAATAGTACCAAGACAATGAAGAAATAATAGTTTTTTCAACAAATTGTATTGAAACACCCAGGTATCCACATGCAAAAAAATGAGGCTGGATTAATACCTCACACCATACAAAAAATATAGGGTGAGAATGCATCATATGCCTAAAAGTAAGGACTAATTCAATAACATAAAACATACAGAAGAAAATCTAGGAGTAAAATATCATAACCTTGAATTATAATGGTTTCCTAGTTATGACATCAAAAGCACCACCAACAAAAGAAAATAGAAAATAAATTTGATGCTGTCAAAAATATTACACTTCAAAGAACACTATCAAGAAAGTGAAAAGTAACCCAGAAAGACAATATTTTAAAATTATATGTCTGACATGATACTTAGATTTAGAATATATAAAGAATTCCTACAACTCAACAAAAAAAAGACAAATAACTGAATTTTAAAATTGAGAAAGGTTTTGAATAGACATTCCTCAAATGAAGATATACAAATGGTCAATAAGCACATGAAGAACTGCTCAACATCACTAGTCTTCAGGAAAATACAAATAGAAACAATGAGATATCACTCGCACCTACTAGTTTAGCTAGAATCAAAAAGATAGACTATAACATGTTAACGAGGATGTAAAGAAATAGGAATGCTTATACGTTGCCAGTAGCATTGTAAAATGGTACAGAGACTTGGGAAAACAGCCTGGAAGTTACTCAAAATGTTCAACAGTGTTATATGACCCTGCAAGTCCACTCTTTTTTCTTTTTTTGAGACGGAGTCTCTCTGTGTTGCCCAGGCCGGAGTGCAGTGGCGCCATCTGGGCTCACTGCAAGCTCCGCCTCCCGGGTTCACGCCATTCTCCTGCCTCAGCCTCTGGAGTAGCTGGGACTACAGGGGCCCGCCACAAGTCCGCTCCACTATATGCCCAAGTGAGTTGAAACATGTCCACACAAAAACTTGCACATGAATCTTCATAGCACCATTATTTATAACAGCCATAAAGTGGAACTAACCCAAATGTCCACCAACAGATGACTGAATATAGAAATGTGATATAGCCACAAAATTGATTTTTTTTTTTTTTTTCTTTTTGAGACGGAGTCTCACTTTGTCGCCCAGGGTGGAGCACAGTGGCACAATCTTGGCTTACTGCTACCTCCGTCTCCTGTGTTCAAGCAACTCTCCTACCTCAGCCTCCCAAGTAGCTGGGATTACAGGTGCCTGCCACACACCGCCACCACATCCAGCTAAGTTTTGCATTTTTAGTAGAGATGGGGTTTCATCACGTTGGCCAGGCTGGTCTCGAACTCCTGACCACAGGCGATCCGCCCACCTTGGCCTCCCAAAGTGCTGGGATTACGGGCGTGAGCTTCCGAGCCCAGCCAATGGAATATTATTTAACCATACAAAGGGATGAAGCATTGATAGCAATACAGTGTGAATGCACCTTAAATATATATGTTAAGTCAAATACATAGAACATTACTTTTTAATACAGAGGCTAAAATACCGTGCGAAACTTAGGATAATAATTTAGGTATAATATTTTGGCCAAAACAGATTTTAAAAAGACCGATAGCTTCTTGATTGGGTCACAAAGCTGCGTTAGGTTTTTAATGTACAGAATTGACCACTAGGTAATGAAGTTACCTCATTGTGATATTGTGATATAAAATTTATGATAGAAAGTGAAAAGTTGTCCCCTTTGTGGGAAAGTTAGCATGAATGCCAAATAATGTACAAGATCTATATTCAATATTCAAACACTTATCCTTCTGAGCCAAGAAACTCAAACAAAAAGATATACTCAGATGTGAGTATTTGTAATCTAATTATCACTTTATCTCTTTTATGATTTAGTAGTTCTGGTTAAAAAATGTTTTCTGTTAAACGACTCTTCATTATAACATTACATTTTCAGTCTGACTTAGGGATGGGGTATTTATTTAAGAGATATAAGCCAGATTTGCTTTTTTTTAAAAAAAAAGAACAGGAAAACATCTCTTAAGTCATATTGACTGAAACCAAAAAATTTTTTTAATTTCCACATATGAATTTATACTTTAATTCTATAAAAATTGTGTGTGTTAGACATTCAGAAAAATGTACCACCGCACAGTCAGTAATATAATCTCTGCCACCATAACCTAGAGAACACATACCAGTCAAACAAGGCATAATATCTAACTGAAAATAGCAACTCGATGCTGGCATTTTGCAATTCCGGATGGTGTCTGCGGATCCCGATTTTAGTGGAGAATTGTCAGTTTTCATGTGAGAGGCTCTTGAATGATTGCATCAATATTTCAGTTCTAACTATTCACCATATAACCTTTGAAAAAAAGTAGTTATATATTCCGCAATGAAAAATGAATGGTTAACAGGATTCATTTAGTTCTTTGAGTGACTCTATGCAATATTTCTTTTGAGAAAATTAAATAATATATTTATTTTCTATAAAAGCCTATTAATTAGTAGAGAAGTTTTCTTTCTCAGAGCTAAAATATCAAAGGCAGTATAAGATTATGTAATTCATAAATACAAAAATATCAATAAAATTTATAGAAAATCTTAAGTAATTATTACATAATCTTAAGTATTATTACATAAGCTATGGTGAATCTGATGATGGAGACAGGAAACTTGAGAAATATTCAAAGTCATGGAAATCTTCAATTCAGTGGTTAAATTTATAATGCATTCTGCCTACACTATGTAACATTAATAAATCTATTATTAAAATGTTAAGCCAAATTTGCAGTGTTTGTTAAGACAAGAATAGAAAAAGCAGGATAGAATGTCATTTAACATGCACTGTTTTGTAAAGATCAGTACAGGCCCCTTACATTAGAATGGGTGCTTTGGTTCCACACTAGACTTTCTGACTCCAAATATTTGGGCATAGTAACCAAAGAAAACTTCAACAAACTTCCCTGGTGATTATTTTGAACCCTTATATTTGAGAGTAATGGGTATAGGGAGACATTCCTTCATTGCTTTAAGGAATTAAAGCAATATTCCTTCATAGTTGATATTCCTTCATAGTTGATATTCCTTCATTGTTTTAAGGAATCTTTATGCACAGTTAGCTATCAAACCATGAAAGTCAGTACCTTATAATGCAAAAGAATAAAATGAAAGATTTTATTGACCTTGGACAAATCACTTTCCTTCTTTAGGCTTTAGTTCCCTCAACTATTGAATGAGGCATTAAGCTAGGTGACTTCTGGTAAGCCTTTCCATTTTATCATTCTACTGAAATCTGGTGCTAAAAGGTATGTAAGCTTGTCATATGTTATGTTCAAGGGATACAGAGCTTCTATCACGCATATAGGCATATTCAATTCATAATCTTATTTCAAATGAAAATTTAATAAGCCCTAAATTTATAGAAATCAGAAAATGACATATGTAAAGATACATGAAAGGAAATAGCACTGTCATTAATCAGTACAGAGATTTCACTTCTGCTCCCTCTAGAATAATGTAGTCTGGTTGCTTCTCCAGAAATATTGCACCTGAACTTTGGAGCAGTCACTAAGGAATGGTAAAATTTCTTCATTAAGGATCACTGCTTGCTGTGGGCTCTTTCTCTCTAGAAGCAATTATCTGAAAACACTGGATTAATTTTTTACTCAAAATCTATTAAAAAATAACTTTATGTTAAAGCATCCACTTAAAACTTATTGCATGCTATGAACAGGATGACTTGGAAATAAAAATATACAAATATTAAAACAAACAAAAAACACTCCTACATAATTTCTCCCACTATGTCATTAGATTTCACCTTGCACTGATGAAGAAAGTGATGCTTTATGCAGTTACCACAAGAAATTGCTCAAAAACATGAAACAACTGGTATGGCCTAGGCAATACATGACCAGAATGACACTTGCCTTATTACATAATTCATAAGCAAAGAAGATCCCTTCTACAGCTGAGATCTATAATAACTCAAATCTCCCCTTTGGTTTAAAAGTCTTGCTGAAATTTACACACATGGAACCAAAGCACTACTAAAGTAACTACTTTGGTCTCTGTATGGAAACTGGATCATTCACTCATTAAAATTTCCTGCTTTTTTCATAAAGAGACCTTTGAGAGTCTTTGCTATGTGTTGGAGACCAATAGTATTTCTTGCATTTCACTTGTTTCCGTTTATATGATAATATTAAATTCCCACTTCTAGGCTTGTGAGAGCATATTCTGAATTCCAATGTATTGATTCAGGTTTACAATTTCCCAAACAGCCTTTGTGGCGCTCTGGAAATATTCCACTCACAACTCTGAGCTCTCTATTTCCGTATTTGTTTTCTTTTACTGGATTTCAACATTACACAGGTGTGCCAGGAAAGAATAATAATGCCCTAATCTATTTTCATTTTGACAATATAGACTAGGTATATTTTTTTCCTCTTTGATTGTAGATTTGTAAATTTTCATCTTGAAAACATTAAATTGATTAGTGTCATGTGGGTCTGTCATTTAGAAGCCTCTGATCTTTCTCTTTCTCTCCATGTATTTCTCACTGACCCATTGGAACTACCTTATCAAATTTCTAAACTTTTTCAAATTTCTTTTTTTTAATTCTTTTTTATTTATTTTATTTATTTTTATTTTTGGAGATGGAGTCTCACTCTGTCTCCCAGGGTGGAGTGTGGTGGCGCAATCTCGGCTCAATGCAACCTCTGCCTCCCGGGTTCAAGCTATTCTCCTGCTTCAGCCTCCTGAATAGCTGGGATCACAGGTGCCTGCCACCACACCAGGCTAATTTTTGAATTTTTAGTACAGATGGAGTTGTACCATGTTGGCCAGGCTGGTCTGGAACTCCTGACTTCGTGATCCACCCTCCTCAGCCTCCCAAAGTGTTGGGATTACAGGCATGAGCCACTGCACCCAGCCATTTTTTGTAATTTCTTTTGATTTTTTTTAGTACTCTTCACTTTTTTGTTCTTCCCTTATGTTGAATAATTATCAATGACTCATAATTCAACTCTAAACAATAAAACTAATAAAAACGAACAAATAAGTCCTTTATCTATGTCAAAGATCAAAAGACAAGGCTTGCAGTGAAAGCATCTTGTATTAGGAAACTACATAATAGCTCTTATAACTAACACATCTTAAAATCTTAGTACCTTTCATAATAAACATGTATCTCTTTCTCATACAACCATGCCAAGAAAGGGTTCTTCATCAGGGTATGGGGAAGTTTTTTTTTCATAAGCTATCAGACATCAAACCAAGAGATTAACTTTTTGCCAGACAGCACATAGAGGAAGAGATGGTGGAGAAAGCACATCTGCCTCTTGTTCATTTTGAGACAGTGATATATGTCCCTTCTCTTATTCCATTGGTGAAGACTATTCAACTGGCTCGATCTAGCTGCAAAGGAGTCTGGGAATTATACTTCCTCTCTAGACAGATGAGTCTTAGCAGCAATGAATGATGCTATGGAAAAGAAGCATGAATCTTTGGTAGACAGATACTTTTCCTATTTGGCAGAAATGAATGGGAGATTCATAGCAAATGCATCAATTCACATTTCATTTCCACTATTCTAAGGTATATTTAATCATAGTCACCTTTTTGAAGTCAAACACTTATTCTCCATTGTAAAGAGGGATGTGCTATTCAAAATTCATATAACTCAGAGCATTAGTTTTATTTTGAATATTTTATACCTCTCAAAATTTAGAAATATGGTAACATATATTTAGACATTTTGGAAACACTGAGTATTGTGGGGCTTTATTATTTTACTTATGAGCATTAATTAACTACCTAAATGTATATTACACTGTGTGATCCTTTCATTATGGTATGGTGAAACAGAAAAATTAGTCTGTTTACCATGTGAAGATTTTACCCCTTTTGGTTTCATTTACTCAATTATAAAATGACACTACTAATGGCTCATCCAACACAGTTGTGCTGATACTATAGTACACAGCTTCAAAGTTTACATTATGGTTTCTTGCACAAGAAAAAATGTCCCATAAGTTTATGTCCTATTTAAAAGCTTACATTTTAAACGACAAAAAAAAGAAAGCTATAAAGGAAAAGAGAGAGAAAAAGAAAAGAGAAGTAAAACAAATAAGTTAACTGCAATCTTGAGCAGAGAGCTTCTATTGTACATTATGGCCCTTGAGATGAGGAACCTTTGCCATTCATTCGCACCTTGGATTCTGCTGCAGTGCCTCAATAGTGCCACAATACTTAATAAGGAATTGTGAACTGTTTATTGAATTACATTATTTATATCATATTCACAATGAGAAAATGCATAAAGAATGCTGGTCAAGTGTATAATTTATGTGTTTTTTTATACTCATAAAGTATTGTAGAGAATTTTGCTCCCTGATCAAGTAAATCTTCTGAGAGAAGATCGTAGTTCAGAAATGATTTTTTTTTTTTTAAATAGGGTCTCCCTCTGTCACCCAGGCTGGAGTGCAGTGGTGCAATTACAGCTCAGCTGTGACCTTCCAGGCTCAAGTGATTCTGCCACCTCAGTCTCCCAAGTAGCTGGGGTACAGGTGTGCACCACCATGTCTGGCTAATTTTTTTGTATGAAACATGGGGTTTCATCATATTGCCCAGGCTGATCTTGAACTCCTGGGCTCAAGTTATCCACCCTCCTTGATCTCCCAAAGTGCTGAGATTACAGTGGCTTGAGTCACTGTGCCCAGAAATTCTTTAAGCTATACAAATAATTCTACACATTTACATTCAGATTACAACATAAACATTGCTATAAATACATTTCAGCAGAGCCAAGAAGCAATTAATAAAGTTATAAGCAAAACTGGTTTTTGTACTCCTTGATCATCTTAGGCAAATTTGATGTTGAAAGTAAAATTTCTCAAATATAAAGTTACTTTGTATTGAGGAAACAATCTGATCACTATCATAAGCCCTGTTACTTATATGCAATTAAGTCTTTCAATCTTGCAAATGATGGATAATCTTAATATTTCATAATTTAAAAGTTGTTCATATATAAGGTTTAGTGAACTGCAGAAATCACGAGCATATTCTTGTGTGAATGTTACTGCATTCTTCCCTAAAAATAGGAATATTTCCTTTTTATTTAGAGTAAAATAAAGGGGAATTTTACAATATATTGCATTAATTTTATAAAGGTGGACAGAAACTTTAGTTACTTTGCATTAAAAACATTTTCTTAGGAATATATTTAAAGGTATAATCCATATAATATTTACATTTTCAGTTTTCGAAGGTAACCATTGTTCACTCGAAATTTTCTTTCAAATATTAGAAATATAATTATTATATTCTTTCAGTTGCAACCAAATGAGTGCTTTTTCTTTTGGAAATACACTTTTTATCATTCTGTAAGAAAACCTGATGAATAAAATTTTTTTCCAGTTAATTTAAATTCTCTGTCAAGATTACGCTTTCTTATGCACACACATACACACACAGAGAGACAAGTGCAAATGCATTTATTGTTTTATGTAAAATAATTATATTATCAGACTAATACAATGAATATAGTTAGTTACACCCCTCCCTATTATACCCGAATCACACAAACAATTGCTTTTGCACAAAAACACACAGCCTTTTTAACAAACACATAGGCAGAATAGTGTATGTTTTAACATCTCTGTACGTATTTTTTTCTCTTCAGATTTACCAGGATATGTGATTCACTAGCTATAGATTTCAGGACAATTGACATTGCTTTAGAGATTTTCTGAGAAACACATTTAGTCTTCAAGTGTTAAACGCAAACATTTAACACAGAAAGATGAAGTATTATCCTGAGAAAAGCAAAAAACTCATCTATCTTTATTTATATAAGATTCTGATATTTTCTTATGATAAGGAACTACAAGCCTCAAGGTTTCATTAGATAAGTAATTTATATTCAATGATAAGGATGTTACCTTTTAATACTATTCTCAATTATAGCTCTATCAATTTAGATGACAGTTAGTAATGTGTCATTTAAAATTAATGGCTTTGTCAGTGTTTCTCAATTATTCTGAGATTAATATTTCCCAAGGTAATAGTAGGAGGAGAAAAATATATTTTGAGACATTTTATGGGTACAGTTGAAAGCAAATTATGTCAAACAGGATTTGGATAGACATTTAATGTCTCCTTTCTATGTTAAGAACATGGTGTCAGGCCGGGCACGGTGGCTAATGCCTGTAATCACAGCACTTTGGGAGGCTGTGGTGGGCAGGTCACTTGTGGCCAGGAGTTCAAGACAAGCCTGGCCAACATGGCAAAACCCCGTCTCTACTAAAAATACAAAAATTAGCGATTTAATAGTGAACCCACCTGTAATCTCAGCTACTTGGGAGGCTGAGGCAGGAGAATCGCTTGAACCTGGGAGGCAGAGGTTTCAGTGAGCCGAGATCACACCACTGCATTCCAGCCTGGGCAACAGAGTGAGACTTCATCTCAAAAACAAAACAAAACAAACAAACAAACAAACAAACAAAACATGCTGTCTCCAGTTAGTCAATGTTGAGATAAATTAATAAAAATTCACATAAACTTTTAGAAAAGAAAAATATATTCACAATTATACAATTATAATGAGTTTGAAATTGAAATTGTCAGTGGAAAGAAGAAATAACGGTTGTTGTGAGTTAGTTTTAAATATATTATGTATACCAGATTTTCTTCACACAAGAAAAGATGCACTGTACAAATATTGATGACTAAGAAAATAAGTGCATGGAAAGTTCTTATTTAAGAGAAGATGGCAAAACAGGAAATGCTTCCCTCACTGAACAATCAAGAGATGCCACAGAACAAGAAGATGTTTTATGAATAATTTCTCAAACTATGAGAAAGGCTAGTGGAGGCAGAAATGTGCAAGAAGTAGAGAGGGAAATGGCAAAGAAAATACCTGAGTGACACTGAAGGAAGATAGGTATTGAAGGAGTTTCCACATATTCTTGGAATCATTTTTTGGATCATTGCTTTCACTATACCATCTTAGTGCAAAAAGCTGAAAGTTAATGTCAATTACCTCTGCCAAAAAAATTAGGAATAAGTAAAGAAAATCAAAGAATGAGACAAATATGTAGAGATATGGGTGACCAAAGTAGACATAGTAGAGCACCAGAAAAGGATAACATGATATGGTGAAAGTAATAATTGTGATAACAAATAATAAGCAAGAATTTTCCAAATTAAAGACAAATTGAATTATGCCAAATTGAATAATGCCAAGCATGACGGAGAGAACAGAAAAAAAAAGCAAAAATGAAAATAATGACCAAACCACATACATTTTATTAAAACCTATATCAAAGAAAAGTAAAAATTCTAAATTCCTAAGTAGAAAAAGCAGATCACTTAACAAGAAAGAGAAAGTAAATCTGACATCAGACTTTTAAACGACAACACTGGGTAAAAGAAGACAATGGATTTTTGGCTTTAGAGTTGAAGAAAAATAACCTTGATTTCAAACTTAGAATTTTATATGTAGCTAAATATTATTAAATAAGAGGTTATATAATCTTAGGTTCTGAAAAACCTCAGAAATATTATTACATAACAATTTTGTTTGAATGCGAAAGACAAAAATTATTCTATGAGGAAGAGTATTTAAACTGAGGCATATTAAAATATATGGGAATGGAAGCTGAATATAAAATTAGTCAGATTTTCCATTATCTAACTGAGAAACTTTATATATATGTGTGTGTGTGTATATATGTGTGTGTGTATATATGTGTGCGCGATCTCCACTCACTACAAGCTCCGCCTCCGGGGTTCACGCCATTCTCTTGCCTCAACCTCCCGAGTAGCTGGCACTACAGGCACCTGCCACCACGCCTGGCTAATTTTTTGTATTTTTGGTAGAGACGGGGTTTCACCGTGTTAGCCAGGATGGTCTGGATCTCCCGACTTCGTGATCCACCCGCCTCGGCCTCCCAAAGTGCTGGGATTACAGGTGTGAGCCACTGCGCCCAGCTAAAAATATTATAGTTAACAATCTACAAATACCATTTTAGGTAATACCAACATGGCAGGTGTGGGACAGGAATATTAATAAGGGTGGGGACTAATGAGAAAAAGGAGATAAAATTATAGGTATTTGCCCTGAGTGCAGATGGAGGTAGAGAAGATGGAGTGGGATAAATAGTTAAATTTAAAACATTTTAAAGTAAAAAACAGAAATAACTGTGAGTTATGATAATTTAAGAATAACTATAATGTGTCTAAAAACATAATATATAGCTCTTAAATGAGAAAAATATTTGATTGATCTAATGAAAGGCAGGCATGCAAGTGGTAAACCCTTGCTTCTGGAGACAGCCACAAAACATTCCTTCTGCCGTAAAAGCAAAATGAGGGAAAACCTCTTTGATATTGCAGAAAAGTGGGAAACCTTTTCATGTTCAACATTTTGCACTGATGTAAAGAAGTTTGCTATTTCTGAAAGAGGGACAAAAAATACCCTAATGCACAAATGCCATCCCAACTTCCATTCACCAAAATATAGGGGAATGGTTGGCTACCAAGTCTGGGAGGAACAGTCATTCTGAGAAAACCCTGCCCTTGATGCTAAAGTACACAAGTTTTTCGTGTGACTCAACCTTAGGAGAAATTAAAAACACTTTTTAACTTCACCACAAGCCTTGCACTGCACAATAAGCAGCAGCAGTCTGTTGTTGTGGGAGACAAATGCGGAGAGAGACTGCCATCTACGGCACAGTCAGGGAGAGCAATTGGAAGCCTTTTGGTGGCAGAGTAAAACCACTTAGAAAAACTCTGTAATATCCAAGGCCTCAAGCCTTACATAAGCACCTGTGCTCCATCTGTGGAGAAATCTGAAGTCTGTTGTTCACTGTAGGAAACTATAACAACAATAAAACTATCCATAATTCAAGTACTGCCAAGGTTGATTCAACCATCCACACTAATTATCTAACAGAAAAAGTGCCATTTCTATTTATGAGGAAAAATACTATTCACTTGTTTCCACTGTTTTTTTTACACAAAATATCCAAAAGTCAAGAAAGATTTATAAGATGAACAGAAGAGCGAGAAAAAAGATATCAGAACAGACACAGAGACTGTCCAGATATCAGCATCTAAATAACTGTGATTAATACATTTAGTGTAAAATGTAAGCAAAATAAATCAATAAACAGGAAATTTAAGTAGAGAAAAGGAAACACACACACACAAAAATAAACCGTTTTAACTGATGTTCAAAAAATATAATATCAGAGATGAAGAAATTCCTGCCATGGGATTTTTTCAGTAGATTTGGCCTAGCAGAAGGTAAAACCAAAGAACTTGAACTTTGGGCAACGGAAATCATCCATGTCAAAGCACAAAGTAGAAGGGAAAAAAGAAAAGAGAATAGAAGGAACAACACAGAACATTCAAGACCTGTGGGACACAGGCAAGTGAGCTAACATGTGAAATTCAAATTTCAAAAGTAGAAAATAATGAGGACAATGAAGAAGTATTTGACTATATAACAGTCACACTGTTTCAAAAATTAACAACAAAAAAGCAAAAACTACAAATTCAAGATGCTCAGAGATGACCCGAGTAAAAGTACACAGAAAAAAGCACATACCTTACCATCAAACTTCTGAAAACCATATAAAGAGATAAGTTTGAAGGTGGCCAGAGGAAAAATGTGATATTGTTTACAGAAGCAAAAAGATAAGAACAATGAGAGGCTTGTGTGCAGAATTATACAAGTCAGAGACAACAGACAGCCAATTTTAAAGTAGGAAGAAAATAAAAATAAAACATGGCCTGCAAATATCTATATCCAGTGAAAATGTCCTCCAAAGTGAGTGTGAAATAAAAATATTTCTATATTTAAAAGCAGAATAATTAATGGCTAGAAAGCCCACCCTCGAAGCATGTTAAATTTTTATAGGAAGAATGGAAACGACATCAAATGAAAATTTGAATATATACAAAAAATTGGAAAGTGCCACAAATGATAACAATATTGATAAAAATAAAAGTCAATTTTTACATTTTTAATTTATTTATAGCAAGTATAAATATTTTGTGCAGCTTCTAATAACTGTAGAAATACAGTAGTACAAAGGCTAGAGGGAAAATAGAAACACTTTTGCAAGATTCTTACTCTATACATGAAGTGTATGTATGCGAAGGGACAAAAATTCAACCAAATAACAAACTGGCAATTTAACATTACCTAATGATGAAAGGGCTAATTTCTCAAGAAGAAACAGTAATCTTTGCACCTAAGAACAGAAGCTCCAAAACATAAAACAAAACAAATAGAAATAAAAGGACAAATAGATAAATCTACAATAACTGATAGAAAGTAGACAAAAAGTTCATTAAAGGTAAAGAAACACTATAAAATCAACTTGCCCTTCTGTAGACAACTCTGCCCCAAACAGTAGAATTTATGTTCTTTTCAATAGCTTTAAAATTATTGAAATAATGCAGAGTATGTCATTTTACCATAAAAAGTAAAACTAACAATTGATAGTATTTCAATTAGGTCAATTTTGTTAATCATGTTTCTAAAATCTTCCACATTAGAACAAACTGCTTCTTCTATTAGTTGCTAAAATGTGTCATAAACATTTCACATTATAGAAGTGATTTTGTATATTTTTCTTTTTGTGTCTAATATATCCTGCTTTATGTATTTCAAGATCATGTTAGCAGGTGAAAACAAATTTAGGACTGTAATATTTCCTGATGGATTGATATCATTTTGAGGAAATATTCCTCTTTATCTTCAATAACACTTTCTTATCTTAAAGACTGCCTAGTAACTATACAAGTACAAAACTAATTAATTTTTGCATAGCATAACCTTTTCTGTTCTTTTACTTTCAATATTTTTGTGTCTTTATGTGTAAGGTCTATCTTTTGTAAACAGCAATCTTGTTTCTCTTTAATTTCAAAATGTTGGTCTTTTAATTTAATAATTATTTGATTTTTAAATGTACTGTCTTGCTATCTTTTTCATCAGACTGTTTTATGCTCTTTTTTCTTGCTTGCTTTCTTTTAGCAAAAATATTTATAAGTTTCTCTTTTCTTTTCTTGTGTTAGTTTCTCAGTATTACATACTTTTATTGTTCTTTTGGTCACTAGTCTAATGATTAAAATCTGCATTCATGATTTACTAAACGATAAGACTTTTTCCACTTCTTAGACATTGCAAGATCATAAAACACTTTGTTTGTTTATGTGCTATTACTTTTACTACTATGTATGTGGATTTTATTCCTTTATGTATTTTAAAGCCTAAAGACATTATTTTTTCTTTCAGCTCTTTTACTCTTTCCCAATTGATACCTAATGCATAATCAACATTAAGTGCTTGGTTGTCTAAATCTTTGATTTGAACTTTTTCTTCTTAGTTGAATATACCTCTTGTGAATGAATGTCCATTATTACATGTTATTTTATACTTCTAGGTTAAACTTAGGGCCAATAGAAGTAGTTCTATTTTTCCGATTCATATTTTTAATAAGAGACACACATATTCCACCAAGCCCATTATCCATTAGTAAAGTTTTATTGTGAGATATTCATTGGAAGATACATACAAAGCCATTAAACTAATGAAAAGAAAAAATATCAAATTGTAAACAACTTAGAAAAATAAGCTATTAAAATTAATCAATAATTTATAACACTTTTATATGATGAGAGAATTCCTATATACAGCTAACCAAGAATCTGCTTTAACTATATATCACTGATATATTTTCAAAAACTATTCATCTATAGCTAATATGTCTCTTAATTTTATAATTCATCTGATTATAATATTAATTTTTCTTTCTTATGTGTTCTAATTTGGGGTTTCTGGATATACAGGCAATTAGGAATAGTTTAAAAATATCTTAATGCTATAATGCAAGTTGTACAGAAAATCTGATACTATGAAATAATATCAAAAGTTGGAATGATTGTGGGAAATTGATTTTAATATAATCGTACCGAGGAATTATCAGGGGAAACCCCACCCCCCATATTCAACGTGGGTTCTTTTCTTTTTCCCTAAGCATCAGCTGGTCTGAAAAGTAAAGGGGAAGAGTACAAGAGAGAGAAATTTTAAAGCTGGGTGTCCAGGGGAGACATCACATGTTGGCAGGTTCCATGAGCTCCCTGAGCCATAAAACCAGCAAGTTTTTATTAGCGATTTTCAAAAGGGGAGGGAGTACACAAATAGGGTGTGGGTCACAGAGATCACATGCTTCACAAGGTAATAAAATATCACAAAGCAAATGGAGGCAGGGCGAGATCACAGGACCACAGGATAGGGCGAAATTAAAATTGCTAATGAAGTTTCGGGCACACATTGTCATTGATAACATCTTATCAGGAGACAGGGTTTGAGAGCAGACAACCTGACTGACCAAAATTTATTAGGCAGGAATTTCCTTGTCCTAATAAGCCTGGGAGCGCTACAGGAGACTGGGGCTTATTTCATCCCTTTAGCTTTGACTGTAAAAGACAGCCACCTCCAAGGGGACCATTCATAGACCTATCCTCAGGGATGCATTCTCTTTCTCAGGGATGTTCCTTGCTGAGAAAAAGAATTCAGCGATATTTCTCCTATTTGCTTTTGAAAGGAGAGAAATATAGCTCTGTTCCACGTGGCTCACCAGAAGTCAGAGTTTAAGGTTATCTCTCTGGTTCCCTGAACATTGCTGCCATCCTGTTCTCTTTTCAAGGTGCCCAGATTTCATATTATTCAAACACACATGCTCTACAAACAATTTGTGCAGTTAGCACAATCATCACAGGGTCCTGAGGCCACATACATCCTCCTCAGCTTACGAACATGATGGGATTAAGAGACTAAAGTAAAGACAGGCATAGGAAATCACAAGGGTATTGACTGGGGAAGTGACAGGTGTCCATGAAATCTTCACAATTTATGTTCAGAGATTGCGGTAAAGACAGGCATAAGAAATTATAAAAGTATTAATTTGGGGAACTAATTAATGTCCATGAAATCTTCACAATTTATGTTCTTCTGCCGCGGCTTCAGCCGTTCCCTCTGTTTGGGGTCCCTGACTTCCCGCAACAGGAATGTTGAAGACTCTGACTAACCACAGGTATATTCAAGCAAATCCACTGTCAGAAGTAACTGCAGGAGAGACTGACAAAGAATTATAAAAATCAGATGCCAGAATACACTTACTGTAATTATTGATGTCAATGGGATAACTATTGACTTTATTAATAGTACAATAATATATGACAACTGTAGTTTTAGTTTCATTAAAGAGTTGAAAATTCACTGTAGCTTTGTAGCTACTTGTGAGCTATCTACATGTATTCTGCTTTTCTTTTCCTTCAAGTATAAATTTAGTTAATCCATATTTGTAAATTGGCATGCTCTTTGAGTTATGATTTTTAATTTACCAAATATTTCTTAATTTCAAAAAAATGTTAAACCCCCTCTTCAACAGCAAAAATCTAAAAGATATTGTGATCCAAAGGCATGGAAATGGGTCACTGGAATGTTTAAAATGAAAAAAGGGATTGAGTTTGTTATTAATCTGGTCCCACCCCTTGAGCAACTGAATCTCAATCCTTTTGGGGACTACCTGAAAAAGTTTCATAGACTTTCCACTAAAATTGTCTTCCTGAGAGACAGAAGAATAAAGTATTTATCGATAGGTTCCTGTGAATTCCCCGTTTTTCAAGGTTTGACCTATGGGCAGCTAACTCCATTCCACTTCTGTTTTCGTGCTTATGTCAGAACAGGCTTCCTTTTAGTGGCAGAAGAGAGACCCTAGGTAGAAAGCCAAAAGTAGACAGTTCATCGGAGCTAGAATCTGCCAAGTGTTTTCTACACGTAGCTAGTTGCTAAAGCTGGAGTGAAAAGGTGGGTTGAGAGACTATGAGAAAGGTCACAACAAGTCTCTGAGCCTTTTCCACCTCCATAAAATTATAATGTGCATTTCTACCTTTATTTTATTAATGAGAAAGGCACATTAATAAATTATTTCATGTGAAATCATAACTACATTTCTCAAATAAACTTTTCTTGAGCATGATGATGATATAGAGCAAGGTATAACTTACTGAGAATTTAAGATATTCATACCGATAACTAACAAGACATTTGTATCTAAATTCTTTGTGTTTTAAGATTTGTATTGGTGTCCATTTCTTCAAAAATGAGAATGAATTATTATTTATACTCTAGAAAAAATTAGATAACATAGACTTTACCTAACTAACACTTATTTTTTAAAGCATGTGTTTTATACTTAATGGAATTTAGATCTATAGTAAACAATTTTGATCCATAATTGTTGGTCCACTGACACCTGTTACCACGTCATAAGTAAACCTGCATGATTTGATCATTTTTTGAATATATCATTTCTATTGAAATATTATAATTTAAAGCAAGTTATATAGAGCATTTTAATTAAAATATTTAATTTACTTTTTCTATTCATTCAAAAATCAGACTTTAATATTTATTACCTTACATTTCTAAATTCAAAATTATTGCCTTTATTTCCACTTGCTGAAATTATTTTATCTTAATTTGTATTTACTTTATTTTTAAAAGTTCTATTTTTTTAATTTTTATTTTAAGTACAGGAGTACCTGTACAGATTTATTACGTAGGCAAATTATGTGTTAAGGGGGTTTGGTGTACAGGTTATTGTATCAACCAGGAAATAGGCATAGATTTATTTAATTCATTGAAAAATGGCATTACAGATTCTGGATATTAGACTCTTGACATATGTATAGTTTGCAAATATTTTCTCACATTCTGTAGGTTGTCTGTTTACTGTGTTGGTAGTTTCTTTAGTAGTGCAGAAGCACTTCAGTTTAATTAGGTCCCATTTGTCAATTTTTGTTTTGTTGCAATTGCTTTTGACAGCTTTACTATGAAATCTTTACCAGGGCCTATGTCCGTAATGACATTTCCTATATTTACTTCAAGAGTTCTCATAGTTTTTGGCTTTACATTTAAGTCTTTAATCCATCTTGAGCTTACTTTTGTATATGGTGCCACGAAGTTGTCCAGTTTCAATCTTCTGCATATGGCTAGCCAGTTATCCCAGCACCACTTATTGAATATGGAGTCTTTTCCCCATTACTTGCTTTTATCAACTTTGTCAAAGATCAGATGTTTGTGGGTGTGCAACATTATTTCTGGGTTCTCTATTCTGTTCCATTGGTCTATATGTCTGTTTTTGTATCAGAAACTACTGTTTTGGTTACTATAGGCTTATAGTATAGTTTCAAGTTAGGTAACATGATGCCTCCAGCTTTTTTTTTTTTTTTCTTAGGATTGCCTTGGCTATTCAGGCTCTTTGTTGATTCAATATGAATTTTAGGACAGTTTTCTTTAATTCTTTGAAAAATGGCATTCGTAGTTTGATAGGAATAGCATTGAGCTTGTAAATTGCTTTGAGCAGTATGATCATTTTAACAATATTGATTCTCCCTATTCATGAGCATGGAATATTTTTCCGTTTGTTTGTGTCATCTGATTTCTTTGAGCAGTGTTTTGTAATTGTCATTGTAGAGACCTTGCAGCTCTCCAATAAGCTATACTCCCAGGAATTTTTTGGTGGCTATTATGAATGAAATAATCTTCTTAATTTGGCACTCAGCATGGACACTGTTAGTGTATAGAAATGCTACTGATATTTATACCATGATTTCACATCCTTAAACTTTGCTGAAGTTGTTTATCAGACCTAAGAGTTTTTAAACGGAGACTGTGGGGTTTTCCAGGTATAAAATCATATTGTCTGCAATCAGAGACTGTTGGATTTCCTCTCTTCTAATTTGGATGCGTTCTGTTTTTTTCTCTTGCCTGATTTCTCTGGATAGGGTTTCCAGTACTATGTTGAATAGGAGTGGTGAGAGTGGGCATCCATATCTTGTTTCATTTCTCAAGGAGAGTGCTGCCAGCTTTTGTCCATTCTGTATGATGTTGACTGTGGGTTTGTCATAGATGGCTCTTATTATTTTCAGTTATGTTCCTTCAATGCCTAGCTTATTGAAGGTTTTTAATATGAAAGTATGTTGTATTTTATCAAAGGCTTTTTCAACATCTTTTGAGATTTTTTTTTCTTTACTTTTAATTTTGTTTATGTAATGAATCACATTTATTGACTTACATATGTTGAAACAAATTTATATCCCAGGGATAAAGCCTACTTGGTCATGATGGATTAGCTTTTAGATATGCTGTTGGATTGAGTTTGCTGGTATTTTATTAAGGATTTTCGCATTTATGGTCATCAAAGATACTGGTCTGAAGTTTTCTTTATTTGCTGTGTCTGTGCCAGGATTATTCTGGCTTCATAGAATGAGTTAGGGAAGATTCCCTCCTCCTCAAATTTTCAAATAGTTTCAGGAGGAACAGTATCACCTCTTTTTTTATACATCTGGTAGAATTTGGCTATGAATCCATCTGCTCTGAGCTTTTTTGGGTTGGTAGGCTTTTTATTACTAATTCAACTTTGGAACTCATTATTAGTCTGTTCAGGAATTCAGTTTCTTCCTGGTTCAGTCTTGAGAGTTTGTATATGTCCAGGAGTTTGTCCATTTCTTCTAGATTTTCTAGTTTGTGTGCATGCAGGTGTTTATAATAGTCTCTGAGTGTTTTTTGTATTTCTGTGACAGAAGTAGTAATGTCCCATGTGTCATTTCTGATTGTATGCATTTAGATTTTATTTTTTTATTATTATTATTCTAGCTAGTAGTCTACAAATTTTATTTACCTTTTGTATGGTTTTTAACATCTCAGTTTTATTCAATTCAGCTCTGAGGTTTTTTTTTTCTTGTCTTCTGCTACCTTTGGGGTTAGTTTGCTCTTGTTTTACTAATTCCTCAAGGTATGATATTAGGTTGTTAATTTGAGATCTTTTTAGCTTTTTTGATGTAGGTGTTTAATGCTATAAACTTTCCTCTTAACATTGCTTTATCTGTGTTTCACAGATTCTACAGGAATTGGGGCATCAATCTCATTTAAATTCATGGTTACTATTGATATGTGTGGATTTGATCCTGTCATCATGTTTCTAGCTGGTTATTATGCAGACTTGATTGTTTAGTTGCTTTGTGGTGTCAATTGTGTACATTCTTAAGTGTGTTTTTGTGGTGATCAGTAATAGTGATGGTAACGAATTTCCTTAGGATTTGCTTGTCTGAAAAGAATCTTATTTCTCTTTTGCTTATGAAACTTAGTTTGTCTGGATAAAAAATTTTTGCCTGGAATTTCTTTATTTTAAGAATGCTAAATATAGGCCAACAATCTCTTCTGGCTTGTAAGGTTTCTGCTGAAAGGTCCACTGTGGCCTGATGGGGTTTCCTTTGTAGGTGACCTGCCCCTTCTCTCTAGGTACATTTAATATATTTTCTTTCATCTCAACCTTGGAGAATCTGATATCTATGTGTCTTAGGGATGGTCATCTAGTATAGTATTTTGCAGGGGATCTCTGGCATTTCCTGAATTTGAATGCTGGCCTCTCTTAGCAAGGTTGGGGAAATTTTCATGGACAATCTCCTGAAATATGTTTTCAAAGTTCCTTGCTTTTTGTCTCTCTCTCTTTTTTAAGGGTTCCAATGAGTCATAGATTTGATCTCTTTACATAACCCTGTCTCTCTCAGAGGTTTTATTCATTCTTTTTAATTCTTGTTGCTTTTTTTTTTTTTTTTTTGTCTGATTGAGTTAATTTGGAGAAACAGTTTGAGCTCTGAGAGTCATTCCTCAGTTTGGTCCATTCTCTTGTTAATACTTGCAATTGTATTATAAAATTACTGTAGTAAGTATTGCAGCTGTATCAGTTCACTTTGAATTTTTCTTTAAATGCTTATTTCTTCGTTTAGCTCCTATATATTTTGTTGTATTCTTTAGATTCCTTTGATTGGGTTTCAACTCTCTCTTGAATCTCAATGATCGTCATTCCTATGCATATTCTGTGTTCTATTTCTGTGATTTCAACCATTTCAGGCTAATTAAGAACCATTGCTGGGAAATTACTGTGGTCATATTGAGATAGGAGAACACTCTGGCTTTTTGAGTTGCTAGAGCTCTTATGCTGGTTCATTCTTATCTGTGCAGGTGGATGTTCCTTTAATCATTGAAGTTGCTATCCTTTGGATGCTTTTTATTTTTCTTTCATCTTCTGATGCCATCAAGAGTTTGATTGTGTTATATGGTGAATTCAGTCAACTAGTTTCCTTTCTGGAAGATTTCATGGGATCAAGATTCAGCTTCGCAATCCTAGGCTGCATGCTTTAATTCTGCGGTGCTGGTTCCAGTTTTCTAACTTTGTTCTTTGAGCTCTCGAGGTTAGCAACCTCCTGTGGTAGAGGGGCAAATGTGTTCCTGGTCTGCTGTCCATAACACTCTGAAGGGGAGTTCTGACCAAAGTGCTTCCTTGGAGCCATGGCAGCAGGATCTGTACTTGCTCATGCATGCCAAAATTAATGGTGGCCTGGTGTGGTGCCTGTTTGTCATCTAGGGTGGGGAGCTGGTAGAAGTAGGAGGGTGGAGTCCATATGCATGCCAGCACTTCTGGTGGCAACTGCAGAGGCTCAGTGGAGGCAGGGTGCTGATAGGGGCAAGGTGCAGGCATCTGTGCACACACTCTCTCCGATAGAGGCAGTGGCACAGCAGGGGCTGGGCGCCAGTGGGAGCAGGGTGCCAGCACCTGTATACAAATTTGCACTGGCAGGGGCAGTGCAGCAGGCTGCCCCAGCATAAGCAAGGGGGCATGCTGGCAAGGGGCAGGGCAGCAGGGTGCACTCACCCCAGCAGTAGTGGGACAGTGGGCTGTGTGTGCACACAAGCACCAGCAGGGCAGAAGAGACAAGGTCCACTCATACTCAAAGCATTTGGAGGAGGCTATGGGCTAATGCATGTTGGCAGAATGACAGGGGGGAGGATGCAGATGGGTGGGTCCACGTTGGCAGGGGTCAATCTGTTGGTGCTCTCCCATAATATTATGTATGGTCTTCTGGCAAAGGAGGTATGATGAGAGCTGACAGGAAGCATCCTAGTTGAGCATCTGAGACTGTACTGAAAGCAGGCATGGCCAGACTGGGGCCCCAGACAGGGGAGTGCTCAGATTAGACTGGTCCCATCCATTGGGCTAGACCACCCTTCTCTATTCAGGTCTGACATTCACTTGAACGTTAAAGCCAACTAGAGGAGTATGGTGAGCCTTGGGGAGTAGGCATCCCTGAGTGTGCTCCACTGCAGCTATACCCACATCAGACACTCTGGTTTCTGCAGAAGCTGGAGTCCTGCCCTTGCCACCTCTTGAAGCAGCTCTCCCTGCCAGGGGTCTCCCTGAAGATCCAGGATTCTCCTGCAGCTAGGATTCTGGGATTCCATGGCAAGAATGGGTTATTCCTCACCTGTTCACCTCACACGTTCCCCAAGAGCCACTGGGCACCAGGAATGAGTCGTGGTGCTCAGCAGCCCAGTGCAGGGTACCCAGTCTTCTCCCACTTCGGCCCAGTGTCTGTGTCCTCCCTCCATCCACTTTCAATGCCTTCCCTCTGAAGGTCTGCTCAGAGTGTGCCAGGCTCCCCAGTGTCCCAGACTCTCAGTGAGATACATTCCTTCCAGTTGCATCTATTCAGCCATCTTGGCTCCCCCACAAAAAATCGTTTTGAATAAGAAGTTAAAATTTCTTAATTATATCTTATGTTATGCATATGTTTTTCCTATTGCCCGTTATTCCCCCTCATTTAGAATTGTCACATATTTGTTCATTAGGATTTTTTTAAAAATTCATGTTTTTTCATGGTACTGGTACCAAAACAGATATATAGGCTAGTGGAACAGAACAGAGGCCTTAGAAATAACACCACACATCTACAACCATCTGATCTTTGACAAACCTGACAAAGTCAAGCAATGGGGAAAAGATTCACTATTTAATAAATGGTGTTGGGAAAACCGCCTAGCCATGTGCAGAAAGCTGAAACTGAATCCCTTCCTTACACCTTATACAAAAATTAACTCAGGATGGATTAAGACTTAAACATAAGACCTAAAACCATAAAAACCCTGGAAGAAAACCTGGGTAATACCATTCAGGACACAGACATGGCCAAAGACTTCATGAATAAAACACCAAAAGCAATGGCAACGAAAACCAAAATTGACAAATGGGATCTAATTAAACTAAAGAGCTTCTGCACAGCAAAAGAAACTTTCATCAGAGTGAACAGGCAACCCACCGAATGGGAGAAATTTTTGCCATCTATTCATCTGCCAAAGGCTAATATCCAGAATCTACAAAGAACTTAAACAAATTTACAAGAAAAAAACAACCCCATCAAAAAGTGGGCAAAGGATAGGAACAGATACATCTCAAAAAAAGACATTTATGCAGACAACAAATATGAAAAAATGCTCATCATCACTGGTAATTAGAGAAATGCCAATCAAAACCACAATGAGATTCCATCTCATGCCAGGTAGAATGGTGATCATTAAAAAGTCAGGAAACAACAGATGCTGGAGAGGATGTGGAGAAATAGGAATGCTTTTACACTGTTGCTGGGAGTGTAAATTAGTTCAATCATTGTGGAAGACAGTGTGGCGATTCCTCAAGGATCTAGAACTAAAAATACAATTTGACCCAGTAATCCCATTACTGGGTATATACCCAAAGGATTATAAATCATTCTACTATAAAGACACGTGCACATGTATGTTTATTGTGGGCACTGTTCACAATAGCAGACTTGGAACCAACCTAAATGCCCATCAATGATAGACTGGATAAAGAAAATGTGGCACATATACACCATGAAAACTATGCAGCCATAAAAAAGGATGAATTCATATCCTTTGTGGGGACGTGGATGAAACTGCAACCATTCTCAGCAAACTAACACAGGAAAGGAAAACCAAACACCTTATGTTCTCATTCATAGGTGGGAGTTGAACAATGAGAACACATGGACACAGGGAGGGGACATCACACACGGGAGGTGGGGGCAGGGTGAGGGATAGAATTAGGAGGAATAGCTAATGTAGATGACAGGTTGATGGGTACAGCAAACCACCAGGGCACATGTATACCTATGTAACAAACCTACACATTCTGTAGATGTACCCCAGAACTTAAAGTATAATTTAAAAACTTCATATTTTGATTAATTTTGCTGATTTTTTTATCTGATTAGTAAATAGCTGCTATTATTAGCAACTTATAACAACTCTGCCTACTTTTTTTGGAAAATCAACATATTCTGACACCAACTCACAAAAATATATACAATTGATCCTTTGATTTCATAAACATAAACATTTATTACTGTAAATTATCAGAAATATAGCTTTGATCACATTTTATAAGTTCTGGTATGTAAGTTTTTTGTTAATTTTAAAATAGTTTCTGTAAGCAATTTATTATTGGTATCTTTTAACAACTTCTGCCTACTTTTCTTTGAAAATCAACATGTTCTGCCACCAACTTGCGTAGACATATAAAACTGATTTTTTGATTTCATAAATATAAACATTTATTGCTGTAAATGACCATATATATAGCTTTGGCCACATTTTATAAGTTCTGATATGTAAGTCTTTGTTAATTTTAAAATGGTTTATATAAACAATTTTATTCTCTTTTTTGAAATAAGAGTTATTTAAAAGAGGAAAACTTTTACATAAATAGAAATCATTGTCACTAAACTTGTTAAAGCCACTGACTCTTCAACATAAACACACAATCACTTCATGCTTTACAAGTAATGTCAGAATACCCATCAATCACTGGAAATCACCAGTTAGGATCTTCCAATTACAATGGCTTTTAAAATTTCCACATAATTGTAATTTATTTGGCTGTTTTTTATTATTCATATTTATTTGATTTTTGTTAAAGGGCTTCATTTTTAAAATTTATCTTTGGGGGGACTATATTAGAGTGTTTACTGGAAAAGGGATCTAAAATTTTCAATATATTTAAATGTATATATCAAGTATGTAATACATAGGCTTATATTTTTAAGAAGAGTTACTCATTGAATCCTCATGAATTATATTATTTAGATAATTTGTATGTTTTCATCTTTATTATACTTGAAACTATTCTCAAAAATCCATGTTAAAATCAACTCCAATAACTATATATGAATATTTTTAGTTTCCAAGATTTTCTATTCTACACATGTTGCAATGAAAAATTTCTGATTTCATGCTTTCATTTTTATCTGTCATCACTTTAAAATTATTGGTTTTGTTTCTTGTAATTTTTTTTGTTTCTGTTCTTATGATATTATCACTATCCTGCCTTCCTTTAGACTGAATTTGTTTTAGGATTTATTTTTGGATTTTTATGGGTCATTTTGTTTAAAGTGTCCCTAATGTAAATAACTCCTAACTGGCAGTTAGGGCAATTTAATCTATTATTATCTACCAAAATAACCAAAAGTTTTGGTTTATTTATTCTAGCTACAAGGTTTTAGAATTTCTGTATGTTTACTTCTATACCTATCCTATGTGTTATAATTTTTTGAAACATTAATCAGGTTGTTTCTGGTCTCTTTTTGCTATTCTTTTGGAATTGATTTATATTTTTGTTTTAATAGTTGTTACTTCAATATATAAAGGAAATTGGAGTAAATTGAATCTTTATACCATTAAGATTAAAAATGAAATAATGTATAGATATTGAAATAATGTCTTGATAACATAATTTTCTAGTAATCTTGCTTTTTCCTTCTCTACTTCCCACACTTTGTTGAAATCATATAATGTTTTAAATCCAGAGTGATACTATTTTCAATATGATCAATTTTTAATGCTATTTATTTGATATTTATATTAATTCTCATATCCACGTTAATAATTAATTAATTTTAACTTTGAAGTAGTGCTATGGACTGAACATGTCTCCCCTGAATTCATATGTTGAAATTCTAGCTCAAATGTGATGGTTTTAAGATGTGGGTCCTTTGGATGTATTCAGGTCATGAGGTTGGAGTTTTCATGAATAGGATTAGTGCCGTTATGGAAGAGACACAGAGTTTGCTTTCCCTCTTTTTTTTTTTTTTTTTTTTTTCTGTGTTCTCTGCCATATGAGGATATAGCAAGAAGATAGCAATCTGGGAAGAGAGCCCTCAGCAGACCCCAGATCTGCTGACATCTTTATCTTGAACTTCTATGTCTTCAAAACTGTGAGAAATAAATGCTTGTTGTTTAAACCTCCTAGTCTATGGTATTTCTTGTAATGATTGCACAAACTAACTAATATAATAAGGATTTCATTGATAATGATTTTCAGAAAGTTATGTTGTTGATATTTGTTGTAAATCTTTAAGTATAGAAAAATGTCATTCTTCTTATTTTACATTTAAAAAATAATTTTGGCTGTATATAGGAACTTTGCTTTTTGATATTGTTGTTCAAATTCTGCTATCATACTTAATTACATTTTATCATTTTATATTATGGAAGAGAAGCCTGAAGCAAGAATTACCTTTTTTTTTTCTTTTTCTTGAATGCTTAGATTTCTGTTTCTTACTAGATACTTCTCTCTTTATCTTTCAAATTCAGATTTGTTTTTAGAATAAATTTATTAATTTTGCTGTGAAAGAATTAAAGTTTCTATGATAAGATAGGCATGTAATGTTTGATATTCTTTCCATTAAGAATTGTCTAATTACCTTTGAATATATTCTGGCCTATAACTTCTTTGAAAAATAGAACATGCAGAAGTGATGTATAAAACTTCTGAGGCTAGGTCTTAAGAAGCTTTGCTGCTTCCATCCAGGCCTCTTATAAAATTCATTTTGGGTAAGGCCAAGCTGCAAATAAAAGTCCAGCTATTCTCAGACAACCATGCCGTGAGGAAGCCGAGTTGGTCCCAGGGAAATGTCAAGTGAAAAGTGACAGATGCTGGAACAATCCACCCACCTATTCCAGACACCCAGCCCAACATCCAACATGTGAAGAAGCAGCTACTTTGCACATGCCAGCCCCAAGAGATGCAATGTGAAGAAGAGAGGAACCCTTACAACGTTGAGATTTAGTATCTCAGCCATATGGCCCCAGTCAAGCTTCCAAAACTACCTTTAAGCTGCCATAGTTGAGAACCCCATCATGGGTAACAATAAACTGACTCTGCCTGAATTCTAAACACACAAAATTGTGAGCCTAACAAAATGATTTCTGTTCTATGCAATTAAGTTTTAAGGTAATTTGTTAGTAACAACAAAATACCAGAACAATTTCCAGTATGAAAACTAAAGGTGTTTTCTTTTATTCCCAAATTCAAATCTATATCACTATTTTTTGATGATTACTTTCTCTGACAGGTAATTTTTTTCTTTTGGTAATACTCTACAGATTGGATGGCTTATATTTGCTCTCTATATGTATTTCTATGTCTGTTTCATATATCTTTTCAGTGTATCATTTAATTTTTTTTTTGCCTGAGAAAATTCCTCTTCTTGACTTTTAATTTAGAATCTGGCCCTTTGCCATATTCAGTTGGGTGCTTAATGCCTGCATTGTGGTAATTAGTTTAATAATTACATTTTACATCCCCAGTAACTCTTTTTTTCCTCTAAGTTGTTTTTGTGAAAACCTAATCATCATATATTAAAGCAGTGTACTCTTAAGTTTCATAGGAAATGCTATTTGGATTGTTTTATAATGCATTCTCCTTCTTTTAGGAACTTTGTTTTTGTCAATTGTCTGAACATTTATATTGGTTCTTATGAAAGAAAATTGCCAAAGGCTCTTTATTAAGTGAACTCATAAAATGCTTAAACTCCTATTCAGTTTATTCTCCATTGCCCCAATAAAACTGAGCTCTATAAGACCTTTTTACTTAATGTGCTAAATAATGAAATTCCAGATTCTTCCCTTAAAAATTCAGGTTTGCATAACTAATAAAAGAATCCTAGGAAATAAATGAAGGAGATGTATTCTTTCCCTGCAGATTTGGGTGAGAGATACCATTTTGCATCATAAAACTTATTTAAATAATCTTATATGGTAGGGAGTTAAAATGAGAGCTTTCTCAAGAATATCCATCTTATTCTGTGTAAAATTGATATGTATGTGAATATTCATAACGATCATTAACTTGTTCTGTTCTCTGTTAAATATATTTGCCTATGATAATACACTCTGAACAAAAGGTACTATGATTTATAAGTTTCCAAAGGTTTTAGAAATTCTTGCAAACACCTGTGGAAAAAAGTTAGTTTTTTGATGAGTTGCTACTAACCTTAAATTCAAATATTGAAGGATAGAAATACATAGCCATGTTGTGTTTTCTTAATTTTATTTAGCAATCGTTTTTTCAATGCCAAGTGGGCAGTGCTATGATTTCTCTCACCTTTTCTATCAGGTGGTCTAGGGAGTGAGGAATTGTCAGGGTTATTGAGAGAAACAAAAGCAAGAAATTACGTGTGTGTGTGTGTGTGTGTGTGTGTACTTTTGACCCTTGAAACGCATAATTTTTGAACTGTGAAGATCTACTTCTATGCACGTTTTTCTTCAACAAGAAGTCAAAATTACAGTATTGGCAGGATGCTAAACCCACCTATTCAGAGGACAAACTTTTTGTATACACAGGTTTGCGGGGTCAACTGGGCGACTTAAGTATTTGTGAATTTTGGTGTATGTGGGGGTCCAGGAACTAATAGCCTACATATACCAAGAGACAACTATATATATGGGCAGCAAGAGAAAGAAAGAGCAAAAGAAAAAGAGAATGAAAAAGGCATGTATATTATGAGAAACTGGCTCAGATGATTATTGAGGCTGAGAATCTCCATATCTGCTATCAGCAAGAAATCATGTTGTAGCTCTGGTTTGGGTCCAAAAGCCTGTGAACAAGGAGATCCAATGGCAGAGATTCCAATACAAAAGCTGCAGGCACAAGACTCAAGAAAAATCAATGTTTCAGTTTCAGTCCAAAGGCAGGAAAAAAGTAATGCCCCAGCTCATGCAGTCAGGCACGAGGAATTGCCTTTCATTTGTGGGAGTGGCAGCCTTTTTGTTCCATTCAAGACTTGAATTGATAAAACAAAAACCATCTACATTAGGGAGCACAATCTCTTTTACTCAGTCTACTGATAAAAATGTTACTCTCATCCCAAAACACTATTTCAGACACAGAATAACATTTGACTTAATATCTGGGAAAATGACCCAGTAAAGTTGACATATAACCATCATATGGTCATTAACATGGTTAACATGACAGTTAACCATCACATGGTCATTGGCTAAATGCACCAGCAATTTGAAAAGTTCCATAAAAAATAAATTGAAAGCTTCTTACTTTCTAGTTCTAAGTATGTTTGAAAATTTAAAATTTATATTCTGGCTGATTTCAAGGAGTGTAATAATAAGCTTAAATTTATGACTAATGCGGAAAACTAGGGCGCGCCAGTCTTGCTTCAACTAACAGTTTGGCTATTTTTAATTTTATTGATTTCAAAAACTTTGAAGATTTTCTGGAATTGATTATGCTTTTGTGTAGTCCTGTCTTCATTTTCTTTCTGTTCAACTGCCATGGTACAGAATTTTCAGTTATTGGATCTAAAAAAAAAGGAATGCTATAATACAGAACAAGTAAAATAACATTTTGGGATTAGGTTAAAAAAATTATAGGCATTTCCATACAGTGGAGTTATGATAATTATTTCCTTTTAAGAGGACAACATTTATTTAGTAGCATCAAGGATTCTCCCTTGTGATTCTAGTGGCTGGGTTGTATTCCCCGATTTAATTTCATCATGAAATGTTTGGTTTTGAGGCTTACTGATTTTGGAACTCTCACTTTACATGTTGAAAATACCCCAAGGCCTCTCTACAGATGATTGAAATTTTCTGTATAGAAAGTTTAGTTCTGTGATTAAGTGTGTACAGACTAGTTAGCTACAACAATGAACCTATAAAGAATGTTTGAAAAATTTGAGGATGTAAGCTTTTATCTAGGAGTCAAAAATTATCAGTATCTAGTGACTTAATCTCGACGCACGTTTGACTTAATATTTTAAGTAAAATGTTGGCTGACCCAAGTTTGCATTCTTGACTACTTTCAAGGAAAGACTACTTTACTTGATTCTAAAATCTCTTCATGATAAGTATCTGGAGAAGATATAAATCAAGCTCTTCTAAATAACTTAGAGGAATGCTGTGACCTGTTTATGAATATCCCTTGCTCTACTTGCCTCACAATATATACAAGAGATTTCAAACACGGGTCCAGTCCTGTTGTTTGGAAAACATTGATATTTTCTCTGCTTAAAATTCCTTACATAGCCCATGTCAATTCTCATTCCATTCATTTGCTCATTCTGACATCTCTGTGTTTCTCCTTCACTGCCCTGTAATGCCTATTTATCCTTTAAGACTCTGCTAAGGAGTCACTGTCTTCCATATGAAACCTCTCATAGTCATTATCCACAAAGAAAGATAGATGAGATGATGCTCCTCCAGTCCCAGTGTTTCTGGGCAAGCTTTTACAATTCCCTTGGCTTATGTAGTATCATGGTGAGAAAAAAATGTTTGAGATCATTTTCTTCCCTAAAACATTGTAACTGGCTTCAGGCATTACTATAGAAATAGATTCCCATAAGAAAAATTTTATATATTCTCCAGAGACAATTTCAAAATGTCACACTTCTTGCTATAAAATTATCATGCTCTTAGCAGTAGTAAGAGGAGCTGAAATATTTGTCCATTTCCTTTAAGAGATAAATGAATGAAGGTGAGAAGGGCAGAGAGGGATGATCGTTGAAGGTAAAGAGAACTGGTACTTGATTGGTTTCCCCTCCTTGAAGCTAAGAAAATAAACTTTGGGCACAAACCAGAGGCAAGAAGTTTGAGGTTGCCTTCAGAGAATACTAGCAAAATGAACTTTTTCCTCCAAAGAATACTCCATGCCTAGGGAATCTGCTTGAGGTGGAGTTCTTCATCGGTGAGACTTGTATAGTTTTAAAAATGCACAGTAAATGATAGACCATAAGCTGGAGCAGTAGTGAAGTTACAGAAAGAAGGTGGCAGTCTCTCCAGAGGAAGTCATGCAGGGGGTGCTTTCTCCTCTTCTTTCTCATGGACTCTATCTTAGAGAGTAAGTACCAGGAACACAGAAAGTACAATGTAAGGCAGAGGGCCCTAGACCATGCCCATTCTTTGATTTCAAGACTAAGAAAAGCTAGGGTGAAGGGAAGAGCTTTGAATTAAAGAGGATGACTTTTATTACTCTCTTGAAAATGTACTTTCTTTTGTTTGTGTAAATCACACATAAAGTTAGAATTAAGGCATTATAAAAAGAATTTTTAAAAAGGGGACAAGTGGCTTATTTGACTCAAGGCAACTGCTAGAGGAATCTATTTGGTCATTCATTTATATGATAAAATAACTGCAGGTAAATATTTTAAAGGAGAAATTAGCTCAGAACTTAGCTTTTCTTCATTGAAAGCAGAAAGTTCTGTACTATCACATCCACTGGAGACAGAGCAGATAGAAACTTCTTTTGGTATGCTATACTGGCAGATGAATTTAAAGGTAAACATTATATACATGAATATAAAACTCTTATTTTTTAAAACGTCTACATGTTTTCACTGACAGTAGAAACATAAATTGTTTAAACTACAAAAATGATGATAACTTAAACTATAATTCTAAGATGATTTTTAATTCTTCACTTATAATAATAACAGACAACTAAGCTCTGTATTTTTCTTGGCAGTTGACCTGTCTACTCAGATCCTAGGAGCAAATGAGTGAATGCAAATTGGCATAGTACCCAGAAAAGCATAGAAGGTTGATATTTGATAAGGACAACAAAAAAAGAAATAAAATCCGGACTGAGACATTTCCATTTGAGGTTCCTAAACTAAAAGACCTCCTATCAGTAGGACTGATATTTCACAACGGAAACATATGGAAATTGGTGCACATATTAATAGCACTTGTAGCTAATATATATTCAACAGATTTTTTTTGAAAATTACATAGTTTATTTTCCTTGTATTTAAGAGATTCTTTGATTTTATTCATTTCTAAGTAAAATAGTTGCTTCAATAATGTATAAAAGGAATCAAAATAGTTTTTAAAGTCCAGACTCTAGCATGCAGAATAGCAAACAAGATATTGTGGCTTCAAGTTCCAAAATCACAAGCACCAGAAGTCAACTGGCTTCTTTTGCATAATAAAACATTTTTGAAAGGATATTAAAGCAAATTTCACCTACCCCCAGTAAAGATCGAAATCATAAAATTTTGGAAAGCAAGCTTTGGGTGCATCTACAGGAAACTAAGCTGCATGAGTTTGTGTCATTTTATTTTCTAGAACGTGACTTTTAACATTACTCAGAGATTCTCAGTATTTATGTGTTTATAAGTCTCAAATTCCTGGGAGAGGGAAACCAATTGATCTACGTCAGATTAATCAGGGATGGCCAGGTTGGGAAAGGGCTATACAAAACTGAATAATCCTTGAAGTACTCTTAAGCAAAAGAGAGCCGCTCAAATTGAGTCTCCTGTACCAGTTAAGCAATAGAACAGGAACCTAATTAGGCCTGAGTAAGGCTATTTTATTTGTATCAAGCATACAATACTTTTTAGTATATACTTGTTAAAGGAATAGAAGAATTTTCCTGTAGTATTATTTGTTTAATAAAAGAATGCATAAAAATAGAAATATATAGGGAAATTGATCTGAAACAGTTATAGTCTTACTAAGGGTACTTCTCTGTGCCTCTTGTATAAATTTAATATAATAATATTATCTAGTTGACAAAAATTTTGTGAGAATTAAATGAAATAATAGCTGTAAACTGCTTCACTTTTTTCCCACCTTTCTCATCTTACTCCTTAGGAGTTAAACAGGCTCACTTGCCCAGCCTCTTTGCTATTTTGAATGGCCATGCAGCTTAGTTTTAGCAATAACCTAAACTGATGTAGAATTCTGAAGAATGTGAAGACTTTTTTGTTAGTTTTAATGATAATGATGGCTCTATATCTGTGTTAGCTGCCTTGTAAGTAAAAAGAAGAGTGTAAGAATTAAAATCCACAATATCAAGGAGGAAAAAGGACTTGTAATCTTGATTATATTTATTACTCAATTGAACAGATCCCAGAAAATATGCAATTTGAGACTACTTATCATGTTAGGGAAAAAAAAAACTATTTTAATGCAATATTAGTTGAATTATTTATTACATGCAGACAAATGTACTATTATTGAAACAGACACAATCCCATTCTTTTCCTGATCCTACAGAATGTCAGAGAATTTTTAGACTAGTAAGTTTTTTATATAAAAGACTATTAATTTGATAAATATATTTCCATATCTATGAAATTAGGAAATTACCATCAATATTATCAATAATTCCAAACAGTAATCTTGACAGTTGAATCAATTGCACTGACAATGTTCTGATGCAGAAGTATCTGTTACATTTATTAGCATTTGTCTTCAGATTTCTTTAGAAAAAGTTTCTCGTAAAATCTTAGCAATAAAACCTCTAAAATAATGCTGTAAACTTCTCAGTGCACCATATGCCACACATTATTATTCAATTACTAGGAATGTTAATGTGATTCATCTTGTTATGTCAATCTATGTCATTGGTGTCTGACAGGTTTTCCATCATATTTTCACTATTTTTATTTCCTTTCAATTGATTAGTATTTTGTGAGAGGTATTCTATGATAACTCATCAAACTTATATACACCAGCATTAACATCCATTGTTGGATCTTATCTGAAATAACCCTATGTATGATAATTGATCAGGTGAGGAAGTAAAGGGGAAGGAAGATAAGAAGTGAAGAGATAACTTGAGAAGAGCAGACGGCCATTAAAAAGAAGATGGGCTATGATAGGAAGGTGGGGAGGAAAGTAAAAACAGGAAATGAAGGGAAGATGGAAAGTCAAAGCTACAAATGTTGTTTTTAAAAGAAAATCATCATGATAGCAAAATACCTCTCTTGCATTTATATGACTGATAAGTCAAAGCCAGTTTCTCTGTTTCCAAATAGAAAATTATATACATAAATGAAATTAAAATGTTTTAAAAAATGGTGTTTAAAGGAGAATGACCAAAGAGGCTGACTAGAGGCATCTGGTAATTGACTCCTCCACAAATAAACATAAAAAGAATGAGTAGATAATCACACTTAAAGTATATCATCTAAGAGAGAACTCTGAAATTCAACATAGATGTGACAGGAAACACTTAATCAAAGACAGAATGTAAAGCAAGGCAGTCTGCTCAGCTGGGATAGGCTGGGAGTTCAGAGAGGCTCCTAGTACAGGAATAGGGTAAGTGAGAGATCTCCAGCAGTCCACTTCCCACCATGAACCCCAGCAATCCTAGCCATGGGAGAGCCCCTAGACCCTCAAGGACCCTAAGACTAACATAGGGAGCTGGTTGGAGACCTAGTGAAGGCATTGCTTCAGAGAGGAAGCTGACATTGGGTCCCACATCCCATTCCCCAGGTTCTGCCAAGCTACAACCAGGCCCCATATTGTCAGCCCAGCCCCAACCAAAATGCATATTTCCCAGGGACCAACAGCCTTTTCCACATCCCTAGAGCACCACTGATATTGCTCTCTTACAGCCATCAATGTGGCCAACAGTGAGCAAACAGTCCCTAGCTGTTTGCATATGCATACTATCACTGAAAACAACCCCACTCTTCCTAGTATCAGAAAGCATTCCTAGTAGCACAGCCCTAGCCACCCCAACTTGAGATCTTTGCCAAGGGCCTGGGGATCACCTTGCCCTTTCCCTGGTTCCTGAAGTCTGAGGGCTTTTGAAAAATACCTTCAAGTTTCAACAATAGATTAGATCAAGTAGAAGAAAAAATTTCAGAAATTTAAAGCAGATCTTTTGAAATAACCTAGTCAGACAAAAGCAAAGAAGAAAGAATTAGAATGAATGAATAAAGCCTAGATGACATGTAGGACCTGATAAAGAAACCAAATATCCAAAATTTTGATGTTACAGATGGTAAAGAGATGACCATAAGGATAGAAAACTTGTCTGATGAAATAATAGCTGAAAATTTCCCAAGTTTAGCAAAAGACTTAGACATTCAGATAAAAAAAGCTAAGGTATCCTCAAAAGATACAATTCAAAAAGGTCTTATGCACAAATATAATACTCAAACTGTCTTATTATTTGTTTTTGTCCAAAGACAAAAAGATAAATCTAAAAACCACAAGAGAAAATTGTCTAGTCATTTATAAGTGAATCCACATTGGACTAACACTAGATTTCTCAGCAAAAATCTTACAAGTAAGAAGACAATGGGATGATGTAATCAAATTGCTACAAGAAAAGAAACTGGCAACCAAGAATGCTACACCCAGCAAAGTTATTCTTCATAAATGAAGGAGAAATAAAGTATTTTGCAGACAAACAAAAGATGAGGGAATTCACTACCATTAGAGCAGCCCTACAAGAACTGCTTAAGGTAGTCCTATGCCTAGAAGCAAAAGGGCAATATCTATTAGGTTGGTACAAAAATAATTGTAGTTTATGCCTTTACAGGTAATGGCAAAAACTGTAATGACTTTTGCATCAACCTAATACCATCATGAAAACATATAAAAGTATAATACCCACTGGTAGAGCAAACGCACAAAGAAGGAAGAGAAAGGATTCAAACTCAAATGTTATTGCTACAGAAAACCACCAAATAGCAATAATAAACAATAAGAGAGAAAGAAAAAAAGAGGATATTCACAATGAGAAATCAATTAATAAAATGAGAGAAACAAGTGCTCACATGTAAACAATAACCTTGAATATAAATGAATTAAACTTTCCACTTAAAAGATATAGACTGGCCAAATAGATTTTTTTTTTTAAATAAACCATATGACCCAACTATATGCTGCCTACAAGAAACTCATCCTACCTGTAAAGACATACATAGACTGAAAGTAAAGGTATGGAAAAAGATATTCCATTCAAATGGAAACCAAAAGTGAGTGGGAGTGCCTTTGCTTATATCAAATAAAACAGATTTTAAGTCAGAAACAGTAAAAAGAGAAAAAGAAAGTCACCATATAATGATACAGTGATCAATACAGCAAGAGAATATAACAATTCATAACATATGCACCCCACTGGAGCACACAGATAAGCAAAGTAAATATTATTAAATCTAAAGAAAGAGATAAACTTCAATACAATAATAGTTGGGGACTTCAGCATCCTACTCTCAACATTAGACAGATCATCTAGACAGAAATAACAAAGAAACATTAAATTTAAACAGTATATCAGACTAAATGAACCTAACAGATATTTATAGACCACTTCATGCAACAGGTACAGAGTATACATTTTTCTCATCAGCATATGGAGCATTCTCCAGGCCAGACCCTATGTAATGACAGGAAACAAGTATCAACAAATTAAGAACAGAAAACCAAACACCGCATGTTCTCACTCATAGGTGGGAACTGAACGATGAGATCACCTGGACTTGGGAAGGGGAACATCACACACCGGGGCCTATCATGGGGAGGGGGGAGGGGGAAGGGATGGCATTGGGAGTTATACCTGATGTAAATGATGAGTTGATGGGTGCTGATGAGTTGATGGGTGCAGCACACCAACATGGCACAAGTATACATATGTAACAAACCTGCAGGTTATGCACATGTACCCTAGAACTTAAAGTATAATAATAATAAAAAATAAATTAAAAAAAAATTCAAATAATATCAAGTATCTTCTCAAATGACCATGGAATAAAACTAGAAATCAACAAGACAAACCTGGGAAAGTGTATAAATACATGAAAATTAAACAACATGCCTCTGAATGATTACTGGGTCAATGAAGAAATTAAAAAGAAAATTTAAAAAATTATTGAAACAAAAATCAAAACACAACATAAAGAAAACCTATGGAATACAGCAAAAGTAATTCTAACAGAGAAGTTTGTCACATAAATGCTTGCATCAAAAACTTTAAAGATTTCAACAATCTAATAACATACCTCAGGAACTTCGAAAGCAAACTCGATCCAAACAGAAAATTAGTAGAAGTAAAGAAAAATATAAATTAAAAATTAAAGAAGAAAAAAACAGAGACTGAAAATTCAGTGCAAAAGATCAAAAAAATGAAAAAAAATTTCTCTTTTATTAAACAAAATTGATAAACTGCTAGCTAGAAGAACCAAGAAAAAAGAAAGAATACCAAAATAAAATCAGAAATGAAATGAAAAAGAAGGCAGTACAGCTGATACCACAGGAATACAAAGATCATCAGAGACTATAAAGAATATACAGTGACAAACTGGAAAATAAAGGTAATACATAAATTCCTGGACACATACAACCTACCAAAATTGAATCAGGAAGAAATAGAAAACCTGAACAGACCAATAATGAGTAATATATTTGAATAATGAATAAAATATCTTGTCCCACTAAAAAAATCCAGGACCATTTAGCTTCACTGCCAATTCAACCAAGCTTTTAAGCAAAAACTAAACTAGTTCTCTTCAAACTATTCTGAAAAATTGGAGAGGGGAGAATTCTCCCTAACCATTCCACAATGCCATCATTACTCTGATACTCAATCTATACAAGAATGCACCCAAAAAGAGAAAACTACAGATCAATATCCCTGATAAACATATTAGAAATAATAAAACAGCCATGTTAGAAAACAGTATATTGATTTCTCAAAATACTAAAAATAGAACTGCTATACGATCTAGTAATCCCACTACTGGTTATTTATCCAATGCAAAATAAATTAGTAGATCAAAGAGATGCCTGCACTCATATGTTTATTGCGGCACTATTAACAATAGTAGAGATTTGTAATCAATGTAAGTGGCCATCAGTGGATGAATAAAGAAAATGTGGTCTATATATATACATGACATACTACATTGGGCTAAAAAAAGGAATGAAATAATGTCATTTGCAGCAATATGAATAGAACTGGAGGTCGTTATGTTAAGTGAAATAAGCCAGGCACAAAAAGAAAAATATATAATCTGTTATTATATGTGGGAACTAAAAAATTGATCTCGTAGTGGTAGAGAGTGTAATGGTAAATATCAGAGGCTGGCAAGGGTGAGGGTGTGGAGTAGTGATCAATAGAGACAGGTTAGTGGGTACAAACACACAGTTAGCTAGAAGGAATAAATTCTAGGGTTTGATAGCAGAATAGGGTGACCATAGTTAACAACAATGCATATTTCAAAGTAGCTACAAGAGAAGATTTGAACTGTTTCCAACACACAGAAATAATAAATTCTCAAGATGATGGACACCCCTGACTTGGTCATTATACATTCTATGCATGTAAGAAAATAAGATGTGCACTCAATAAATATGTACAAATGTTATGTATCAAAAATTTCTTTAAATGCTTTAAGCAATGATATTCAGACACATGTTTAGTTAAGTGGAGCAAGAATCAAGATGTCAATCTTTTGTTTATACTTCAGATTAGGCATTTATTTTTTGAAATATTGTCTAAACAATTGCTGCAAGGTTTTAGAGATTTAAAAAACAGCATAATTTGTATATTTATTATGAAAAAAATCTAGTCATACTTTACAGAGATACAGGAATGTGAAAATATTGAGGGGCTGTTTAGGAGCAGTTCAGCATGTTATATGTGCTGATTTCTCCATATGAGTCCCCCATTCATACAGAAAAGTAAGGCATTATTAGTGTTTGTGTCATGCATTTTATGCACTAGGGGCAATGTAGTAGGTGGCTGATGGCCCAATGGGTAATGCTACAAGACAGAGTGACAGTGAAGAAATACTTACTCTTACCCTTCCTCAGCAACATATCCAACCTCCAGTCACAGCCACTGCCACCGTAACGCTTTGTTGAACTTCTGGAGCATGAGTTTTCATATCTATTATTTTAGTTCTTTGTGGGCAGAAATCTTGTCTTATTCATCTTTACAGGCCTTGTACATAGCACAATGCCTAGCCCATAGTAGAAATTCAATACATAAGTTTTGAAGGAATGAAAAGCTGACTAAAATGTTGCAGTGCCATTCTTAGTTAATACTGAGATCAAGCAGTAACTGCACAGAGCCCCGTGTATTTTTAGTTACAGCAGGCAGGAGTGGTTCTTGGCAATAATCACACTAACAACTGCTAGAGTGCTATTGCTACCTTTCAACTTTAAGAAATATTGTCTACCTACTCAACAGCTTCTGCTTGGCTAGTTGTTTAGGATTTGAATTTCTTTTGATGGCCTGTGATCAGGTTCTCTCAACAGAAGTTGATAGAGGCACCTTCCATGTCAGAAGCACCTTTTCCAGATAAAGGTTAGAACCTGAAGAGGAATTAAAGAAAATCCCTTTGGGGACTCAGGAATGATTTTTTTCTCCTAAATGTTTTGTAAAGCAAAATCATAGAGACCATAGAGTGGTTAAGGGTGTAACATCAAACAATCTGAGTTGAATACCAACTCTGCCAAATCCTAAATGAGCCCTAATTGAGTTCTGGCAACCCTATTGCCTTAAGACAATTTACTTAATTTTGTTGTGTCAGTCAAGGTCTCAACAGTCAACAGTTGTCATATATTAAAGGACTGATTGAAGAGAACTCAAGGTTGTGCAGAGTTAAGGAAATAACAAGGGGTAATAAAGAGTCAGAACTAGCAACAGCAGGAAGCCATTTTCACCTTAGGTCTGAAAGAAAAGAAGAAGGAAAGGTGTTATCACATCGTAGAGACAGCTGGAGACATAGAAGTGAGACCACTGATTTGAACTATGTCACAACGGAAGGCAGTCCCTAGCAGAACCATAGCACAGTGAATATAAATATCCCTATCTCTTCTCCCACAGTCCATCACCAATCAGTTCTTACTACCATCTGAATCCAACCATAAGACAGAGAACCATGAGCCCAGGAAAAGAAGTCGCTAGAGGTTAGCCTCTCAATGTGAGCAACAAGGCAGAAAAGTGCAGAGAATAGATCTGGAGGGAAATAGAGAATAAAAATAGTCCCTAATCTTCAGTTTTCCTTTCTATAAATTGTAGATTACAATCATATCTTTCTTATACAGTTGCTGTGAAGGTTGAATGAAATAATGGATTCAAAGCATTGGGCATGTAGTTTAGCACATTTTTATTACTTGTGAAGGTTTAATGTATCCTCTGAAAGTTTCCTAAAGCTCTGAACAGAGGGATCCTAACTTGTGAAAACAATTATTTTCTTTTCTTTCTTTTCTGTTTTTTTGTTTTGTTTGTTTGTTCGTTTGTTTGTTTTCTGAGATGGAGTCTTGCTCTGTCACCCAGGCTGGAGTGCAGTGGCATGATCTTGGCTCATACAATTCTTTTCTACTTAATCTTCTATTTCAAAACAGAATAGAATTTAAGAATGTCTCTTCTATTTTCAGGATATTCCTACATACATAGTTTATACAGTTGCAATCCGTACTGGCTTGAGATTTGTATTCAGAATGATCCAGGCTCCAATCTGGCCTCCAGTTTCTTTACTATTTTGTGTGGCTGGACAATTGTGTGTTTTATATAAGCCACAGTTTTCTCAACTAGAAAAAAATAAGGCAATAATAACCCTGCCTCACAGATGTGTGTCAAAAACAAAACAAGGTCTACCTAACATGATAAGCATTCAAAAGTTAGCAATGTTATGCTTTGATATTACTATGCAATACATTAAAATTTCAGTGTATATTTGAAGCTATTGGGCCAATATCCTAATAACAGAGAATGAGACTATAAGTAATATACAATCTACCAAAAGAATCTAAGAAATGCAGTAGATCCCAAGAATCTTCAAATATATTTTTGTATTCTGCATTACCAAGTGGTAAAGATGATAATAGGTTGAATCCGAATGTTCTCAATAACATGTCTTCTTGTTCAACCTGGCTTTATTTTCCTCTGACCACTGAGCTATATGGAGTCATTTAGGCAATCACACAGTTTTCCTTGCTCTGCCTGGTCAAGAGACACTTCAGGGAAAATGTTTGGGAGAAAATAGAATCACTCTACCTTTTCTTAGAGGGAACCAGCAAATGTCACTGAATGAGAAATGTTCTTGACGCAGAAGAATGCACCAGTGATGAGCATATTTACCATTCTTGATGACTTCATCAAGTCCACACCACCATCAGCATTCAGTGGAAACCAAGACCTGCAGGAAACCATTCTACTTGTAAAAGGTCAAACACTGGTAGCCCTAAGCTGTTGAAATGAAGCAGAGAAAACAATTTTAAAGCCATTTACTACCCTGTTCTTTGACAGCTTTTGTCCTGGCTTCCAGTAAGAGAGATTTGCTTTTATAGTCACAATCCTTTAAGTAAATATGATGCTTCTGGGTACAAAATGCATTTGATTGCTTTCTTTGAGTCATAAGGCTTTTATCTTCTTTCTAAAATCATAAAGCCTACGAGGCATTGCATTTTTCCAGGAGTACTGACTGATGTCCATCCTATACATTTAGGTAATCAGATAAAGGTGTAGATGATGATACAGTAAGTTTGGTAATGCAGGAAGAAATTCATAATACATTAAATCATTTTTACAATGGAAGTAATGTGCCTTTTGTAGGGTAGAAAAATTGTTGTTATTGTTTGATTGTAACATGTTGCATTTCTAATACACTTCCCAGCCTCATTGTGTATTAACAGGAATATATTTGGAGGTTCTTCAGCATTTTAACAGAAAAAAAAAAACAAAATATATAAATCATTAAACTTGCTGGCATATTTCTAGAACACTGTAGCAAAATAAGAGGAGTAATAATTATAAAGCAGACAGAAGCTGGTACAAAATCAGGTGTAGTTTTTGTTATAAATTGATGGTTGAAATGCATTCTATGTGTACTTTTATTAAAACAAAGTCACAGAGAAAATAAATATTTTAGAAAAATGTCACAGTTCAACTTTAAAATTAGTTCTACTTAAATGAATTTTATAACATTTATTTAATGATCTTCTTTAGAAATGTAAACAATTCATAGAGTCACTATTATTTAAAAGGTATAATTCCTACTCTCATTTTACAGTTAGAAATTTAAATGATTATGTGATTATGTGACTTTCCTGAGGTTACATACTAGTTAGAAAAAATACTTACTCTCAAATAATGTGAAACAAGAAGAGAAAAGGAAAGAGAATGATGTGCTCTAAAACTTCTGCTCTAGGCCTGTTCATGTTTTTATACTACTGTAAATATACTGTAGGGCTTTCTGAAATCCATTCCCTGCTGTGAGGCATTTTAGGTCAACAATTATGTATGTTTCAAAATAGCCACCTTTTTTTCCACATTTATTTTTAGACCTATTAGGTAATAGGCTGTGGTAAGCTATGGGATAGAATTCTCTCCTTCATGGAATTTAAAGTCTTACAAGTAATTCACAAAAGTAGTCAATGCTACTGAAAGAGTAGTAAAGGATGTTCTTACAGCATGTAGACTTAGGTAAGAAAGTCCTCGCTACATAAGTTATATTAAACTAGAAATTAAAGGATAAATACAGATTAACAGAAAAAGTGAGTAACTTGTTGCTGATGAGAATAGAGGCAGGAGCGAATAAGGAGAAAAGCATTTCAGGTAAGGGAACAGCTTGTTCAAAGACTCAGAAAGAGAAAGATACAAGCTAGAGTGTACTCAAGGCATCAAAGTAAGTCCAAGTTCAGTGAGGTGGAAGTATAGAATTCATGATAGAGAAAAGAGGTTCAATAGTATAAAATAGACCAACTTACATTAAGATTTACTGAGTTAACACAAAGGGTCTTATTGTCAAGTAAACTCATAGAAATAAGCAATCTTACCCAGCACCAAGCTTTACTCATAACATTAGGGATGTAAATAATCTCAAGTCTTAGGCAAAACAGACCAAAGTTTAGTACTATCAATACAACTCCACAGGTCCTTCTTGCCACATTAAAAAGGTTTTCTTTGGCTATAATTAAAAGTGAACTATCTAAGTAATACATTTTGTCACCATTTACACAAAAACAAGTTACTTTGGTCATAACATTTTTCCATTGTATATTCCAGTTGCTACATAATTAATTAAACATAGGTAAGAAAAAGAAAGGAATTAACAGTCACACGTATTTGAGCAACAAGGTAGATGGAACATCAGCTGAGATAAGGAAACACGTAAAGGAGTAGACTCGGCCTTGAAAAATCAGATCACTTTTGGGAAACATGAAAAGGAAGGATGCCTGTGGGCAGTGGGACAAATGGGTTAGCAATGCAGGAGAAAACCCTGGGCTGGAGAGTTGAATGGCACGGGCATAAAAATGTTCATTAAAGCCATGAGAATGAATGAGTTTATCTAAGGAGAACAATTAGGAAGTGGACCAGAAGAAAACCTAGCCCAAATTTAGAGTACACAATGAATAAACCAAAAAAAAAAAAAAAAAAAAAAAGCAAGTGTAGTGTGGAATCTGGGAAGCCAAGGGCTGATTTTTAGATAAATAAAGAGAATGTTTGTGTCAAAAGCTTCTGAGTTTCCAAGCAAGTGAAAACTCTTCATTGGATTTAATCATGTGATGGGACATGGAATAAAGCCCAAATACTGAGAAGAGACAGATAGATAAATGACACGCAAAATATCTAGTTATCAAGTTAAAAGCAAGATACAGCTATAGACAGAAGGAAATATAGGTTCATGGAAAAATTGTAATAGTATAAGAGAGTGAATATCTTTGAATACTGGTAGAAGACAAATAGCAGATAGAAATTTAAGATAGAAAGTTTAACTCCTTCTCTAGACTGCGTTGATTTTAAGACTTGTATCTCTGTATTCCCCAGAACCAATAGAGAGCAGTTAATAATTATTTTATTAACTCAAGGAAAAAATAACTTATTTTTGAAAGTAAATAATTTTTAAAAATTAACAGAAGATAGACGGGGTCCAGAATAATAATTATGTCCAAGGTACAAATTTCACACAGAACTTTAATATCACTGTCTAGTATACACTTATAGCACTTTTTCCTTTTTTAAAAAATCTGCTGAATCTAGTGAACATGAGTGTGCTTCAGGCATAAAATGATCCATTCATTTTAGCTTAATCAAAAGAGTTAGAAAAGAATATTCGCTGCACAAGTTATTATATAATACAATCCCAATACAGAGAGAAATTTTATAGACTTGCTATTGAATTATCCATACAACTCTCCTGTTCCATTCTCATGAATAATGGAAAGCTGACTATATTTTAAGTGAAAAAAGACTGATGTGCATTGACATGTTGATATACTCACATATCTCCTTAGTATTTAAATATGAAAATGTTGGTAGGATTGAAAAATCTTTTTTAGCTTGAAGTAATAATAATAATAATAGAAACAATTCAAATATCATGCTTTTCAGACACTATATTACTGATTCATCATTGTTAAGATTTTTTTTGGTTAGAAGTGTATGCATTTATATTAATGTACCTCTTCGTAAACAATGGCACTCTGTTTAGAGATTGCTTATAGAATTTAGGGACCAATATTTTAGCAGGGAAGAGACGAAAAACATTTGAGTGTGAAGAGGATCACCACTTATCTCCCTTTTTTTTTTTTTTTTTTTTTTTGAAACAGAATCTCGCTCTGTCCCACAGGCTAGAGTGCAATGGTGTTGTCTCAGCTCACTGTCACCAGGTTCAGCCTCCTGAGCAGCTGGGACTACAGGCAAGTGCCACCACACCCGACTATTTTTTGTAATTTTAGTCGAGACAGGGTTTCACTGTGTTGGCCACACTGGTCTCGAACTCCTGACTTCGTGATCCGCCTGCCTCGGCCTCCCAAAATGCTGGGATTACAGTTATGAGCCATTGTGCCCGGCCCACCACTTATCTCTTATACTGTCACATTTTATCAGTTGAACTCGCTAACTCAGTATAGGACTTTTAAGAATCACTTCTAAGTGTGAAAAAAAAATGCTATTTTACCATTTGTTTGAGAGTTAAGTAGTTTAAGATTTTTAAGCTCATCTAATCATCAAGGGCTATGTAGTATTTAAATGCAGGATATCCATAATAACCCTGCCTTTCCATGAACTCAATAAAATATTAAAGAGAAAAACCCCTCAAGCTTCTAAAATATAAAACAATTGCTAGGCAAGATAATATTTCTATTTGTTAAAATTATACTGATGGTCCTCGTTGCTCTCCATTGTGAACATCCCTAAAATGTCATCAGGTTTATGACTCCATAAATCTGGAAAATGCCTTACAGTAAAATAATGATCATCTGTTTCTAAATTAAAATTGTATCACAATACTGGGGGCTGATATCCACAAAGTTGTTCACTCTTACAAGTAAAGTATTAAATAAAGGAAAAATTCTTCTTAGATCGGATATTTCTAATACATGTAGGCACTTGAAGAATGACATTAAGAGATATTGATTTTTCTTTTCACATTAAAAAATAAATTAAAATGTTGAAGACTTCTTCATCCAGTCTAGACTGCAAATATGGCTAGTTACACAAAGGGGAAAGTATAACTAATTCTGACATTATTTTAATTAATATATGAATATTTTGGAGTAGGCATTCCTGAGCAGGGTATACATAAATTAAATATGTGTGAAACAAGTAGATTCTCTGACCAAGACTATGTTAGAAAAGAATTGTATTACAGCAACTGGACCAGAGAGTCCTGGTCTTTGTTCACTAAAGGAAAGAATATGAACCAGCAGAAAGATATCCATACACTTTCTTTGCTCCAGGCAAATGCGACATAAATTTGGTTTCTGAAGATGTGCTTCTAAAGTATAATCTGAGCCAATATAATAGCTTCTCCACAGGAAAATAGCTCAATTACCCACTTATCCCTTGCCTCCATTCACCTTGGTGTGATAGCTAGAAGTACCACCATCACTGTCACTCTAGAGGTTAGGTATACTATGCTGCCTCTGAGAAGAAATACATTAATGGGGGATAGTTTATTTGATTAACTCTTTCCTAGACAAAATGGAACAGATACCATAGAACCTAGAACATTTGAATGTATTCAAAGAATTTGGTACATATTCATATGTATTCAAGAAATGAGTTGCCAACACAGAACAGAAAAAGGGGGAAAAATGCATATTGTATGCAATTTAATCTTACTGTGTCTAAGATTAAGTTTTAGCTACACATTCTGCCTCTATTAATTCTTTTCTTGCTTGTGGTTTCCTTGGCAAGGTTTTCAAGTCCTGTAAGTTGGCTCTTTATGAAACTATTTATTACTAAAATTAACTTCTCTGGTATACTGTAAGGGGTTCAATGCTATCCAATCAGGGTTCGATTCTTGGACCCCTTAATAATTAGGTGAATCTAGGCAGAACACTTCACTAAGGACAGGACACATCTTTTTCCCTGTCATGTCTTTGGTGTTTTTTTTTTCTTTCTTTTTCTCTTCATTATTGTACTTTACGTTACAACACTCTCTTATAGATACCTTTTTAGACATTGTGTGAGAGTTCCTCCAGTAGGTAAATATTCCTCTACCTTTTCAAGCTACAAATGCTGGATAATGGATTATTTGCAGCTTCAACTTTACTAAGCATTGCTGGATGTTTTCTAAAATGTACTTATTAACACTTAATAAGAAGTGTATATGAGTTTTTATTCTATAATACCAATATATGGTATTATGTTACCCTTTACTGTTTTTCAATTTAAGCAAAGGAATAGTTTTAATGATGTTTCATTTTTTATTTTTTTAAATTACAAATTAGATTGAGCAAATTTTCTTTATTTTTGTCATCGCACTTCCAGAAACTGCCTGTATTTATCCCATGCCATTTTATGCAGTTATTCATTTCTTGAAATATTAATGTGTAAGAGATTTATAACTTCCAGGTATTATTTTCTATTGCTTAAATACTTGCAAAAAGATCATGCAACTCAGAAGTTGGACTTTTAATTTTTGTTATATTGCCACTTGAAATTATTTTAAATGTACTTACATTTATTTTCTTTCTCTTACATATTTGCTTTTGGAGCCTGATTTAGAAAATCAATACCTGCTTTGATATTGTGTTTTCTTCTAAAGTACTTTAATGTTTGCTTTTCACATTTTTTAATCAATGAGGAGCTTCGTGATTGGTTGTTTTAACCTTCAAACATAATTTAGAAAATTCAGGGAGGGAAGGAAAATCTATTGTATTTGCTCATGTTTTCGCTTTTTCTATTGTTCTTCATGATGTGTCGAAGCTTGTTTATTTATTATTTCCGTCTTGCTTAAATCACTTACTTTAACCATTATTATAGAGTAGTTTTGCCAGTGACAAATGCTTAGTTTTTCTTCGTTTGAAAATGTATTTCCCCTTCATTCCTGAAAGACTAATGTTAGATATAAAATTTTGAGTTGATAGTATTTTTTTTTTCTTTCAGGACTTGATAAATGTTTCATTTCCCTCTGGCTCTTCCTGATTTTTAATGAGAAATTCACTGTCTTTTCAATATTTTTCCCCTATACGTGTTTCTCTCTGCTGCTTCTAAGATATTTCTTCTCTGTCTTTGGCTCACAGTAGTTTGACTATAATGTGGTTTGGCTCGGATTTCTTTGGGTGTATCTTGGCTAAGGCTTGCTCAGCTTTAACAGTCTATAGGTTTATGTCTTTTACCAATTTAGGATAATTTCAGCTATTATTTATTCAAGCACTTTTTTGACCTCACCCTTTTTCTTCTTTCTTTTTATTTTTCCTGGACTCTGATGACATTAATGTTAGTTTTTTTGTAATAGTGCCAAGGGTCCCTAATATTTTTCCAATTTTGTGTTTAATTCTATTTTTTCTCTGTTGCTTAGACTGGTCAATTTCTACTGTTTTATCATCAAGTTCCCTCATTCATTCGTGTAAGGTCTCCCCTACGTTGTTGAGCCCATCGATTTAGGGTTTGTTTTTTGTTTTTGTTTTCTACTTTCATTATTGTATTTTTCTGTTTCAATTTTCTTTTTTTTAATATCTTCTACTTTTTCCTAAATTTTCTGTTACTTTGCTGAGAATTTATTTTTCCATGTGTTTCAGGGGTGTTTATTATTGCTTCATAATTGTATTTTTATCATAGCTATTTTTAAAGTTTTGACATATAATCCTAACATTTATGTCATCTTGCTTTTGGTGTAGGTTGTTCATTTTTTTTCTCATTCACGTAACATTTTCCTAGTTCTTGGTATAATGAGGGGTTTTACTGAAAGCTAGACATTTTGAGTATTAGTTGTAAGAATGCAAATATTCTTTAAATATTTCATTTTAGCTGCTTTCCTCTGATGCTGTTCCAGTGGGGGAATGGGAAAGAATGTCACCTTCTACTTTCATGTAGATATAGAGTACAGTTTCCACCTAAGCTCCACTGACATGAGGAAAAGTGAAGGTTTTTTGTTATTGCCCATTGAGATGGGAGTCCTGACTCCCCTTAGGCCACTACTTATAAGGAGCAGGGTACCCTATAAGGAGCAAGAGCGCCTTGTTTTTACTGCTCTTGTGGCCTCCATGACCTCATGGGGTTATGGCTTGTTAACAGGTTGGTGGTGAAGGTTTTTACTCCAACTTCTCCTTCAGCTGCATCTCATTGACTGCAACTGGAGAAAATGCTCTGCTTTTAATAGCTTATATGATTAGACATGGCCTACTTACACAATATAGGATAAACTCTCATGTCATGGTTTGCACCCTTAATAACAACTGCAAAATCCATTTTGTCTTGTGACATGACAAATTCTCAGGTTTCAGGGATTAGGATAGGGACATTTAGGGTCATTCTGCTTACCACACTGCAAAATAATGTAGAACAACCCTATTCAATAGAAATAAAATCTGAGTCACTAATGTGAGTATCCATTATAATTAAAAATTTAACATAGTAAAATAATTTTTAAAATTGATGAAATTTTGTTTTACTAGTGTATTTTATTTAATCCAATACATCCAAATTATCGTTTTAATATAATAGTTAATATAAAATTCTTATTCAGATATTTTACATTCATTTTCTCATACTAAGTATTTTGTACATACATCTTTATTTAGTCTAGTCATATTCCAAGTGCTCAAAAGCTAAAAGTGGATTGTGGCTACCATCTTGAACACCTTTGGTTCAGCCTATATTGGTTAATACAATTTAAGATTTTACTTTCTTTATTGGCTTGGTTCAATGTTAATTGTAGTGTCAAATTTTTATTGGCCTGATAAGCTACATTTGATTGCTTTGTACTACTCTGAATGATTGCATGAATAAAAATCATATGCTTCTTTAAGAATTTTTATAACCAATTGGGCCTAGTATTTTCGGCTGGGAAGGAGAAAATTTTTTATTATTAATTCAATTACATTATAGGGTTCTATTTTCTTCAGACATTACCTTTATTTAGTCAATTTTGATAATTCATAATTTTCTGGAGTATACCAATTTAATTTTTATTTTCAATTATTAAAAATATCTTATAAATGTATTATTTTATATAGTCTGATTTTGTTGATCACATTTTTATCTCTATTGCCTTTTGAATCAACTTTTTGTGAAGGTAAAAATTATGTAAAATAAAATATACCATTTTTAGTATACAGTTTTACATTTTGACAAATGTATTTATCAGTGCAAACAATACCACAATAAAAATATAGAACATTTCTATTATTCCAAAAAGTTTTCTTATAGCCCATCACACTTAATTGTTTCTTCTTTCCTCTAGTCTCTGGCAACCACTAGTTTTCCATTACTAAGGAAGCAGTATACATAGAATTTCATGTACGTTGAGTAAGGCAGTATCTAGTCTTTTGTGTACAACTGATTACCCTCAGCATCATGCTTTTCAAATTTATGCTTTTTAAAAAACAGATAGAAGAGGATGCAATGCAATTTTTATTATATGGATATATTGTATAGTGATGAGGTCTGGACTTTTAGTGTAACCATTACCTGAACAGTGAACACTGTACCCCACACGTGTTTTTTTCAACCCTCATCACCCTTCCACCCTCCTACCTTTTTGAGTCTTCAATGTCTCTTATTCCAATTTATGTGTCCATGTGTAACCAACCATTGTTTAGCTCCCACTTATAAGTGAGAACATGCAGGATTTGACTTTCTGTTTCTGAGTTTACAGACATATGTGTATATATATATGTATATATAAATACACACACACACAGACCTACACGCACACACACATATTCATTGATCATTCATTGACACATACTTAAGTTGATTCCATGGCTTTGCTGTGCTGAATAGCACTGTAATAAACACATAAGTGTAGGTAGTGTAAGTGTCTTTCTTATAAAACAACTTTTATCATTGTTTTGGGCAGATACCCAGTAGTGGGATTGCTGGATTGAATGGTAGTTCTATTTTTAGTTTCTTGAGAAATTTCTATACTGTTTCCCATACAGGTTGTACAAATCTGCATTCCCACCAACAGTGTATAAGCATTCGCTTTTCTCCACATCCTGGCCAAAATCTGTTGGTTTTGACTTTTTAGTAATAGCTATTCTGACTGGTGTAAGATGGTATCTTATTGTGGTTTTAATTTGCATTTCTGATGATTAGTGATGTTGAATCTTTTTTCATGTTCGTTGGCTTCTTGTATGTCTTCTTTTGAAAAGTGTCTGTTTGTGTCCTTTTGCCAACTTTATAATGGTGTTGTTTTTCCCTCATTGCATTAGTTGAATACCTTATATACTTTGGATATTAGTCTTTTCTTGGATGCATAGTTTGAAAATATTTTCTCTCATTCTGTAGGTTGTTTTAATAAATGTATCAGAAATTCAGTCTTTCTGTTGTTGAGTCGTATTTCATTATGTAGGTATGCCACAATTTGCTTACCTATTCACTTTTTGAGTTGCAAAGATTTTTACCTATATCTTTTTTAGGAAAGTATAAAATTTTACATTTTCTGTTTGGTCTATGGTTTATTTTGAAATATTTTTGTATGCTCTAAGGGTCAATGTTAATTTTTCAAAACAAATATCCCCTTATTTCATAATTTGTTGAAAAGATCAGCCTATTTTCTCCATTTTGAATGAAGTGCAAATCTAGTTCTAGACTTCCTGGGCTTTTAATAATAAGTTGTTATAAATCCAGTAACTTCGTTTCACTCTTTTAGTACTATCTATTATAGCACCATTGGATTTTCCTATAAATTTCAGAATTAGCTTGTCAATTGTCACATTTTATTGGCATTGCACAGAATCGATAAATATTTGTTAACACCTTAATAATATTGTGTGTTTCAATGTATAAATCTGCATATATTTTTATTAATTTAGGTCATCTTTATTTTCTCTCAGCAATGTTTTATAATTTTTAATATCTTCTGCATATTTTGTTAAATTTATCTCTAAGTATTTTGTGTTTCCAGATTCTATTGTAAATGCTTTTCTTTAAATTTTAGTTTTCATTTTGTCATTTCTAGGATATAAAAATAAAATTCATTTTGATGTAATAACCCTGATTAACTCATTTGTCAGTTCTGAGATTTTTCTTTCTTTCTTTTTTTTTTTTGGTAGATATTAGAATATTATACAATGGTTCAGGTGGGTCGATAGTGTTGTTAGTCTTTTCACTTTTAAACATTTCTAATTGTTCTATCATTTAGTGACAGAAGAGTGGTACTTGTTTATTTCTCCTTTAAGTTCAACCAATTTTTTGTTCATGTATTTGAAGCTTAGTTATTGAGTGTATACACATTTAGGATTACTAAAGTTGATTCAAAGTTGATTGACTGATGTTCTCCTTTATACTTAATAATATTCCTTGCTTGAAATTTATGTTGTGTGATATTAATAGTGCCACTTAATCTTCATTACGATTAGTGATTTATTTTTCACAAATATTTCACTATTAATCTAGTTGCTTTTTTTTTTTTTTTTGAGAGAGAGAGTCTTGCTCTGTCACCCAGGCTGGAGAGTGCAGTGGTGTGATCTCCGCCTCCCGGGTTCAAGCGATTCTCTGCCTCAGTCTCCCAAGTAGCTGGGACTATGGGCACCTGCCACCATGCCTGGCTAAGTTTTGTATTTTTAGTAGAGACAGAGTTTCATCATGTTGGCAAGGCTGGTGTCAAAATGCCTGACCTCATAATCTGCCCTCCTCGGCCTCCTGGAGTGCTGGGATTACAGGTGTGAGCCACCGTGCCCGGGCTCTTTTCCTTTACATTAAAGACATTTAGAAAAAAGCAGAGTAAGATGCAGGATAGAAGGCCCCACTAAACATTTTCCCCTGTAGGAACACCAAATTCAACAACTATCTGTCTATCTATCTATCTATCTATCTATCTATCTATCTATCTATCTATCATCTATCTATCTATATCTGTCTATCCATCTAAAGCATCATTGTAAGAATGAAAAACCAGTGAGCACTCATGGTACCAGGTTTTAACATCATATCACTGAGAGGGGCACTGAAGAGAGTGCAAAAGACAGTCTTGAATTGCTGCTGCCACCCTTCCCTCATCCCCCTCCCACTACTCCTGCCCACAGTGGTCATGTGGCATGGAGAAATCTGCACTTAGAAGAGGGAAAGCACAGCAATTGTAAGACTTTACATTAAATTCAGTGCTTCCCTGTCACAGTGGACAGAAAAACCAGGTTAAACTCAGCTGACGCTTGCCCATGGAGGAAACATTCAGACCAATCCTACATACAGAGGAATCGCCATCCCAGTGGTCAGAACTTGAGTTCCAGCAAGCCTCACCACCATATAATAAAATGCTCTAAGACCTTAAAAAGAACTTGAAAGACAGCTGAGGCCGCAAAGCTGTTTCTCACATCTTAAGAAAACTGCTTAGTGTGTGGGTTGAGAAGAGAACAAGAATAAACAGGTCAGTGCTTCGGAATCCCTCTAGAAAAATTAAGCATATATTGGGTTTGGCATCAAAAGTAGTCATGGGGCATGAAAGACAAATATATCTACTTCACTGCTTTACCTTAGCTCAGATTTGCTTACCTGTGATGTCTTGCAAAAGTGCTGTCTGTGTAAAGTTAATGAGTTACATATAAGCATGAAAACATGGTTTAATAGAAGAGTTACTTATCTGATAATCAGAGATTAATATATTTTACCAAAGCTTATATTATGAGCTTTTAATTTAGAAATTGATAAAACCAAAGTCCAACTCATTATAAGGAATTAGCGATAGGTACCCTAAAAAAGTATTTCCCTAATTATATTTTATCGTTGTTTATTATTCAAAAAATATCTGATTAAAGTCTGGATTTCTACTATAAACATAGTGTTAATAATTAACAGAAATTTTATGTGGAACTAATCAGTGTATAAGTTCTTTCTGATTTATACAGATATATTTTTGAATTATGAACACTAGAAAGTATATTTGGTAACTTTTTCACTATAAGGTATACAATGCTCATACTATTTTATTTTATTTTTTATAGCAGTTATATAAAATTGCTTTATGGAAACGTTTCATCAAAGATATAACTGAAATCTTCAAAACAACATAGGTTAAATAATTTTATAATATAGATGAAGAAAAACTTAAACAGATAATATGAGTATGTACAACACCAAAGTTACAGATACAATTCTAAAAAAAATTGTTACTAGCTCTCCCCTATTCAAACTTTAGCCGTAAAATAATTTTATTTCTACATCCTTTTTATAGCATTCTTAAATTTCAACTCCACAAATTTAAGAAAAATACAGTGATGATTTCTATCATGGCAGTCTAGGCTAGCTTTTATATCTTTAATGGTATATGTTTACTTGCTCTATCCATTTCTGAGAAAGAGGTTTTAAAATCTTCAACTACAATTGTGAATTTGTCTTTTTGCAGTTCTATCTGTCATGGCTTCTTATATCATGAAGCCATTTTAGCAGAGACATAAACATTTAGGGTTATTATGTTTTCTTGTTAAATTCAGTCTTTTATTATTATAAAATGACATTCTTTATCCAACATAAAACTCTTTACTCTAAAACCTTAGTCTGATATTAATATAAGCCATTCCAGCTTTCTTTTGACTAGTGTGGTTAACATGGTGTCTTATTCTATACTTCTATTGTAAAGCTCTTAGGTTGTTATGAAGTGGGTTTCTTGTAGGCAGTAAAAAATTATACATTGTTTATTTATCCAATCTGATAATCTCTTATAATTTGAATATTTAAATATTTACATTTAATATGGTTATGGATATATTTGAGTTCTATTTTATCATCTTACTCTTGTTTCCATATGTTTAATCTTTTCTTTATTCTTTTTCCCTGCTTTTTAAAAATTAATTGAATAGTATTTTATGATTTATTTTTGTTTTCTTTGTTGGTTCATTAGCTAACACTCTTTTTGTCAATTTAGTGATTCATTGTTGCTTTACAGTATGTATCTTTGATTTACTGCTGCCTACCTTAAAGTGATATTGTATCACCCAGGTGTGGTATAAGAATCTTGTAATTGTATACGTCTATTTCTTCCCTCTAGTCTCTGTGCGAAGGTTGTCATACATTTTTGATAATTGCTATAAATTTCATAATATATTTTAGTACATTTTTATTATTTTTGTTTTAAACAGTTGATTATCTTTTAAGTAGATGTAATGATGGAAGAAAATACATGTATCCACATAGTTACTATTCCTAGTTTCTGCATTCAATTTGTAGACATATATTCCCATTTTATATTATTTTCCATCATTCTGAAGGTTTTCTTTTGACTTTTCTTGTGTTCAGGTATATTGATGATACTTTTTTCTTTTCTTTTTTCTTTTTCTTTCGTTTTGAAGCAGGCTCTCACTCTGTCACCCAGGCTGGAGTGCAGTGACATGATTATGGCTCACTCCAGTCTTGACCTCCTAAGCTCGACTAATCCTTCCTAACTCAGCCTCCCAAGTAGCTAGGACTACAAGTGTGCACCACCATGCCCAGATAATGTTTGTATCTTTTGTAGAGATGAGGTTTCATCAGGTTGCCTAGGCTGGTCTTGAACTCCTGGGCTCAACCGATCTGCCTGCCTTGGCCTCCCAAAATGGTGGGATTTTTATTATTGTTTTTAACTATAGCCATCCTATAGTGGTATAGAACACTAGGAGTTTTTCTTCTTATCCAGCTGTAATTTCATATACTTTAACAAATCTCTCTCTATTCCCCCTTTCACCCTACCCTTCCCAGTTACTAGTATCCTCTGTTATACTTTTTAATTCTAGAGATCAATATTTTATACTTTCATATATGAGTAACAACATGTAGTGTTTAACTTTCTGTTCCTGGCTTAACTTAATATCATGTCCTCTAGTTCTATACATGTTGCCACAAATGACAAATTTCATTCTCTTTGTTGGTTGAATAGTATTCATTATGTATCTATACCATATTTTCTTTCTTTTTTATTATACTTTAAGTTCTAGGGTACATGTGCACAACATGCAGGTTTGTTACATATGTATACATGTGCCATGTTGGTGTGCTGCACCCATTAACTCGTCATTTACATTAGGTATATCTACCCCCACTCCCTCCCCACAATAGGACCCGGTGTGTGATGTTCCCCTTCCTGTGTCCGAGTGATCTCATTGTTCAATTCCCACCTATGAGTGAGAACATGCGGTATTTGGTTTTCTGTTCTTGCAATAGCTTGCTGAGAATGATGGTTTCCAGCTTCATCCATGTCCCTACAAAGGACACGAACTCATCATTTGTTATTGGAAATTTAGGTTGATTTCGTATCTTGACAATTATAAACAATGCTGTGGTAAACATGGCGATATAGGCATCTCTTCAATATACTGATTTATTTTCTTTTGGATAAATGCCCAGTAACTGGATCACATGGTAGTTCTATTTTTAGTTTTTTGAGGTACCTCCACACTGTTCTTTATAGTGGCTGTGCTAGTTTATATTTTTACCAACAATGTTTAAGAGTTTATTTTCTCTGTATCTTTGTCAGCATTTGTTATTTTTTGTCTTTTTGATGATAGCCATCCTACCTGGAGTGAGAAGATACTTATTGTGGTTTTGATTTACATTTCCCTGATGATTAGTGGTGTTAAGCATTTATTTAATGTGTTTTTTTGTTATTTGTATGTCTTTATCTGAGAAATGTCTGTTGAGATCATTTGCCCATTTTAAAATCAGATTGTTGTTTTGTTGTTCAGATGTTTGAGTTTGTTCTATATTCTGATACTGATTGCCTGTTGAATGAATAATTTGCCAATGTTTTCTCCCATTTTGCAGTCTTTTGACTCTTTTGTTTCCTTTACTGTGCAAAAGCATTTTAGTTTATTATATAATCTCATTTATTTACTTTTGTCTTTGTTTTCTGTGCTTACAAGGTCTTCATTACAAAAGCATTTCCCAGATCATTGTCATAAACTGTTTTCCTTATGTTTTGTTCCAGTAATATTATAGTTTTGGGTCTTACATTTAGGTCACTAAACCATTTGGGGTTGATTTTTATGTAGGGTAAGAAGTGGGGATCTAGTTTCATTCTTCTGCATATAGATATCCAGGTTTTCTAGCATGATTTATTGAAGAGACTGTCCTTTCCCCAAAGAGGGTTCTTGGTACCTTTGTCAAAAATCAATTGAATGTAGATATATGAATTAATTTCTAGGTTCTCTATTCTGTTCAACCAGTTTATGTGTCTGTTTTCATATCATTACCATGTTGTTTTGGTGACTACAACTTTGTAGTAAATTTTGAAATCTAATAGTGTGATGCATCTAGCTTTGTTCTTTTTACTCAGGATTTCTTTGATTATTCTTTGTCTTTTGTGGTTTCATACACATTTTAGGATTTTAATCTATTTCTGTGAAGAATTTTATTGGTATCTTAATAGGGATATCATCAAATCTATAGATTACTTTGGATAGTAAGGTCATTTTAACAATATTAATTTTTCTAATCCATGAACATAGGATGTTTTTTCATTTATTTGTATCTTCTTCCATTTCTTTCATCAATGTGTTGCAGTTTTACTTGTAGAGGTCTTTCACTCCATTGGTTAAATTTCATTCCTAGGTAAATTATTTGTAGATTTTTAAATGGGAGAGCCTTCTTGATATCTTTCTCAGCTAGTTTGTTCTTTGCATACATAAAGACTACTAATTTTTTAGTTGATTTTGTATCCTGCAACTTTATTGAATTTATTTATCAGTGTCAAAATTTTTTTGATAGAAACTTTGTTTGTCCATATATAAGCTCACGTCATCTGGCTTCTTTTGTTAACTGGGTTAAATAATTTGATTTTGTTTTTCTTTGATGTGATTTTGTTAATTTTCTTTTGTGATTGGTGTTTGTCCAGCATCTTGGATTTATAGGCTTCTAACTTTCATCAGATTTTGAAAATTATGGCCCTTTATTTTTTAAACATTGTGTTCCTCTCCTTTAATCTCTCCTTCTAGTACCCTGATTTTATATATATAATATATATTATATATATTTTATATATTTTGTATATAGAGACACACACACACACACATTAGGCAGCTTGAAGTTGCTCCATAGCTTATTGATGCATGTTTTATTCTTTTTCACTCTTTTCCCTCTCAATTACATTTTGAATGGTTTTGTTACTGTCTTCAGCAATGTCTAAACTCATCTTCCGCAATATTTAGCTCATCGAATACAATTTTTATTTCAGATCTTATAATATTTACTTTTTGAAGTCAATTTAGATCTTTATGTTGACTAAGTCTCTTAAGATGTTCAAATATCTTTTATCTTCTTGAGCATATGGAATACATTACAATTGTTTTAATGTCCTTATCTAATAAATAATCATATGTGTCATTTCTGACATGGCTTAATTAAATGATTTTTTCTCTTAATTTTGGGTAGTATTTCTCTTTTCTCTGAAGGTCAGATAATTTTTAACTGGACACCAAACATTATAAACTTTACATTTTTAGGTGCCTGATCATTTGTATTCATATTTATTTATTTATTTATTTTGTTTTGAGATGGAGTCTCGGTCTGTCTCCCAGCCTGGAGTGCAGTGGTGCACAATCGTGGCTCACTGCAACCTCTGCCTCCCGGGAGTTCAAGCAATTCTCCTGTCTCAGCCTCCAAAGTAGCTGGGATTACAGGCACCTGCCACCATGCCTAGCTGATTTTTGTATTTTTAGTAGAGATGGGGTTTTACCATGTTAGCCAGGCTGGTCTTGAACCCCTGGCCTGGAGTGACCCACCCTCCTCGGCCTCCCAAAATGCTGGGATTACAGGCGTGAGCCACCACGCCTGGCCCCTGTAAAGATTTTTGAATGTTGTTCTGTACATGGTTAAGTTCTTATAAATAACTTGCTCCTTTAGAGTCTTGCTTTAATAAGTTAGGCACTTCAAGAGCAGGTTAAGTATTCCCCACTTTGAGGTGAAACCTTTCTAAGTACTCTTCCAATGCCCTCCTGAATACTGCTCCATGGGGGTAGTCATTAAACAGTTATTGAACATTCAGGTATCATTTCTTCTAATCTGTTTAGATGATTCTTTACTTGGCTTTGGGTAGTTTCCCCACAAAGGAGCATTGATCAATATTCAGCTGAATACTGCAGTAGGAAACTTGCTGGTATCTGGAATTGTCTCTTTCCACTGCTCTTTTTACTCTGGAAACTCTGGATATCGAGCCTGCCCGGACACCCAGGTTAGCCTATTCAACTCAGGTAGACTATCCAGCTCACCTTGATCTTCACTTTCTGCATTGCTGCCTGGAAACTTTATCCAGGAATTACACTGAGGAAATCTTAGAGTTCACCTCATTTCCCACATTTCAGGAAGCACTATCCTTTATTGTCTCTGTGCAATGACTTGAGACTTTTTTTTCATGTATTTTGTCTGTTTTTTTTTTTTTTTTTTTTCCTCCAGTTAGATGGGTAGATAGAGTCTCTGTTTCTCTATCTCGTCAGGAAGATTATGGCTGTTTTTATTCATTATGGTGGTTTGGACTCAGTAAGACTCACTGAGTCATCTTGACTTCATATATTTTCCTGATTTCCTTTCCTTCTTAAAATATTGCATTTTTGTCCAATCTCTTTCTTATTAACTAGAGTAAGAAAACTTTATATAGTTTTTAATGGTGTGGAGGTAGAAATATGACCACTTTTGTCAGAGTCATTTTTCTTAAAAATTTTATGAACTGATAAAAGGTTTAGAGACTATGAGTCAGATCCTCAGTTTGGCCATTTGACACATGTGATTTTATTTAATGCAATCTTTATAGACTGAATTACATCAGTCTCATTGTTCTTTGCATGTTGCACAAGCTGCCCAGGTTATTTGTTTTCATTTTCACCTCTTGATCTATTTTTTGTTTTAAATTTTTAAAATTATATGTAAGAAAATGCTAAAGTATGCCTAAATATTATTTTAGATGGGACTATTTCCTTGTCTTGTGACTCCTTGGAGCCTTCAATGTGTACTTTTCCAATAAGGAATTTTATTTTATTTATATATGTGTGTGTGTGTATATATATATATAGAGAGAGAGAGAGAGAGACAGACATGGTCTCGATCCGTCACTTAGGATGTAGTGCAGTGGTGCAATCTAAGCTCACTGCATCCTCCACCTTCCAGGTTCAAGAGATTTTCATCCCTCATCTCTTGAGTAGCTTGGATTAGAGGCAGGCACCAGCATGCCTGGCTAATTTTTTTGTATTTTTAGTAGAGACCGGGTTTCACCAAGTTGTCCAGGCTGGTCTCTAATTCCCGACCTCAAGTGATCCACCCATCTCAACCTCCCAAAGTGCTAGGATTACAGGTGTGCGCCACCATGCCTGGTTAACTTTTGTATTTTTAGTAGAGGCAAGGTTTTGCCATGTTGGCCAGGCTAGTCTCAAACTCCTGACCTCAAGTGATTTACCCTCCTTGACCTCCCAATGTGCTGGAATTACACGTGTTAGCCACTGCGCCTGGCCAAGAATTTTATATTTGATACGTTCCAGATTTGTTTGACCGTGAATTTTTTGTTATTGTTTATACATATTTAAGTAATATATGTTGGAAAATATGTCCTTCGACAGTATTTTTTAAATTACAAAGAAGCATTCTTCTGACACTTATTCTGAAAGAATTACCTTAAATAACATGTCATCATCAGACACTAAGGTGGTAGCATTTTTTTAATTAACCCAGAAGCATCATCTAAACTAGAATGCAAAAAGATTGAAAAATGACTTATATCTGTTTGCTTTGTCATTTGTGCCATTTGTAAAATGTTTTTCAAATTATTATCAATAACATAATTATGCTAATAAAATTAGAAATATTAGCATGAGAATCATAGATATCAAGAAATAGGAGTTTTATTTTGTTAGAGGGAAGCCAAGTTTTTCCATTTTGTTTTTTTTTATGCTAGCCCTAGATATAAAAATTATAGTACTTATATTTGAATAAAATTATTTATAATACAAATAACTGTCCATCCTTTGATAGCTTTTACCTTTATATAGTTAATATTTCAAAAAATTATATACTAATAATTTTAGTAATTCATATTTTGTTTGATTTTTTTGTGACTTTCCTTGAATATTGCCGTCTGTTATTACTAATGTTGATGTTAGAAACTGTAAGGTTGTAAGAATTCCATTGTCCTTGGTTTGATTTATCCACTGAATGCAGAAAGTGCCTACTATTGTTACATTTGTAGTAATATAACTAAAATACTTAATCAATGGGTTTGTGGCTAACTTAGCATTGCCAATAAAAGTTTTAAAATGTTTTTTACTCAGAAAATCAGATATTTGGTAAAAAATGCATTGTACTTATCTTAATTAAATCTTTTGTTGATGATTAAGGGACCTGTCTAGTTTTAGGATCATCTTTCTGAATATCAGTGAACTCTGGGCAGTATTTTATATGAAGTAATAAAATATTGGATGAATCTATTCTAATTATCTGGCAAAACCTAGAAATATATTTGCTTGTGGGTCTTGTGATTGAACTCTTACCTCTAAAATTAAACATGGAGAAAAAATAAGAAAGAGATTTTGGCTAATTTATGATTCTCTATTATGGTTTTCTCCTGGAAGTGTTATTTTCTGTTCTTTTAGTCATATTTTAAAAATATTGCATAAAGAAAAGACTAAATGATGTATTTCAGTGTTAAACCTTAGTATATAATGAGAGCTGGATAATTTTCTAGCTGCTATAAACATCTTTGACTGTATCAATTCATATATATATGACAGAAGAAAAAATAATGGGGATTATAGCACCTCTGCATAGCAAACAGAAAAATATATTACATAAAACTGATTTTAAACCCCTTCCTTATTCATGGAAGGAAATAATTGGAAGAGTTGATATTTGATCATGGGAACCATATTATTTTCGTAGTTTTTTGCACCTTCATCATTTGCTTCATTGTCACAAAAAGCCCACAAAATGGAAATCTATGTTAAAATTGATCATATCTTTCAGTAGTTGGTTGTCTTAATGCTCATAGAATAGTACAAATTATAAAAATCTGCCTCACTAAAAATTAATCTTAACTTCTTTTACTTATATGTACAGAAAATTGCACATCTCAAATTTTAACCTACATTATAAAATATTTCATTTAAGTTATATTTTTAAGTCATTACTTTTTAAGAAAATTTGCAAAATTATTGGACACTTTTCTTGTGTACTTCTGAGGCCACACAAAAAATTAAATAAGAATGATCAATTTTTTTAACTTCTCCTCCTGTTCTTTCAAATTTCCACAAATCAGGTTTGCTACCCTGCTTCACTGCTCAATGTGGTCTCAGATTAATCTACAGAGTGTCAAAAAATCAAAAACTCCTTTTCTCATGCACAAAGTGCATTCAATCAATTTTACTTACTGCTGAATTTCTGTTACTATCGAATTTCTGATCTATCTTTGTGCATTTAATAAATAATTTAAGCATATGATAATGACTGGGTATTCATTGTTTTAAAGTGCTCATGGACTATAGTAATATTAAAATATTTTGAACTGTAATAAATATTACCTCTAGTTGTTACTAGAGCACAATGTCTTAGAAATAATTTGTTTTTCTATGGTACAAAGTTATAATATCTACTACGGATATTATATTTAAATTGGACGTGGTGTATATAATCATATTTGTTTTTATCTACTTTATTATGTAAAATAATGAACTATTTTATTATGTATATATTTTGTTGTTACTTTTATCCTACTCATTTTTTCTTAAATTTTTATATTGAAATAACTTGAACTTGCAGAACTTGAAAGAAAATTAGAAAAGATTCCCATATGCCATTTTGTCTTATTAGCTGTATCATTTCTCTGAATATTACATATATTTATATCTAGGTATATATTTATTTTATATTCTTATGGTATATATTATATAGCATATATGTGTAAAAACCTTTTATATTTATATATAATATATAATTACTTTTTCTACCAATTGATAATAAGTTTCACACGTGACACCCATTTAACTAAAAGGCAAGTACACTTTCATATGCTTTCACATTTAATTAATGTGTTGCAACTAGTTGAATGGGCTTGCAAGAGCCAAATGTGCACATTTCTTCCGAATTTTTACTCACTGATTCCACATTAGTATCTTTGAATCAGCCACTGTAAGAGTATTTACAATATGGAAATCAGTAAATGTTAGAAATCAGGGCTTCCATGTCACCACCACCTCTGTAGGTGCGGTTTGCCAGAACACCACTGGAACAATCATGACTTTCAGGAAATTAACATTACTATAGTACTACCAAAACCCAGAGACATTGTTCATATATTGAATTTTAATAATGTTCTTTACAGCCATAAAACAAAACAAAAACCTATTTTTTGTTTAACAAAACACAAGAAATATTTCATATTGCTCCATCTGGAACAGTTTCTTGGGTGTGTTTTGTATTTTATGACCTTGAAATTTTGGTTGAGTACATGTCAATTAATTTGTAGTGAATTTTCCCACAATTTCAGTATATATGATATTTCTTCATGATTTGATTCAGTTTATGCATTTTTTGTCAGGAACCAAGAGAATACTATCTCCGTGTTGTTATCTCCCAAATTATCGATCTAGTCTAGACTTCTATCCTAAAGCATTGAAATTATTTGTTCAACTGATAGTTGGATGCCACTACTTTGATAAATTAGAGATATTATTAACTTAATATGTTCAAAATTAAACTATTGTTTTTCCCTCTAAAACTTGATCTATAACCTTCCTCATTTCAAATTAATATAAATATCCTTTCATTTCAGGCTTAACTCCTTACTCTCTCTATACCCTACACACAAAATTTCACATATTACTACAAATTTAGTGGCTTAAAATAGCACATATAGATTTTCTTACAGTCCTGGAAGTCAGAGGTCTGAAATGGCTTTCACTGAACAAATAACAGTGTTGGCAAGGCTTTCTTTATTTCTTCTGGAAAAACCTGGAGGACAATCATATTTCCTTTCACTTTCTAACTTGTAGAAGTTGCCTGCATTCTTTGGCTAATGGCCCCTTCTTCCATCTTCAAAACCAACAGTTAGCATCTTCAAATTTCCCCCTCTTTCTAATGTTTACTTCTATTGTTACATCTCCGTATCTGACTCCTAACCCTCTTTCCTCCCTCTTATGTGAGTCCTTGTGATTAAACTGGGTATTCCAGAATAATCCAGATAGTCTCGTCATCTCGAGATCCTTAATTAAATACATCTGGAATGTCCTTTTTGCCAGGTAAAGCAACATATTCATAGTGAGAGACAGGACTAGCTGGATTTCCTAGGCCAACCAAAAATTCCTAAGCCTAGCTGGGGAAGATGACTGCACCCACCTTCAAATACAGGGCTTGCAACTCAGCTCACACCCAACCAATCAGGTAGTAAAGAGAGCTCACTAAAATACCAGCTAGGCTAAAAGCAGGAGGTAAAGAAATAGTCAATCATCTATCTCCTAAGAGCACAGGGGGAGAGACAATGATCAGGATATAAAACCAGGCATTCAAGCTGGCAGTGGCAACCCCTTTTGGGTCCCCTCCCATTGGATGGGAGCTCTGTTTTCACTCTATTAAATCTTGCAACTGCATACTCTTCTGGTCCCTGTTTGTTCCTGCTCGCTGGAGCTGAGCTTTCGCTCGCCATCTACCACTGCTGATTGCCGCCTTTGCAGACCCACTGCTGACTTCCACCCCTCCGGATCCGGCAGGGTGTCCGCTGTGCTTCTGATCCAGTGAGGTGCCCATTGCCACTCCTGATCGAGCTAGAGGCTCACCATTGTTCCTGCATGGCTAAGTGCCAGGGTTCATCCTAATCGAGCTGAACACTAGTTGCCGGGTTCCATGGTTTCTCTTCCATGACCCACGGCTTCTAATAGAGCTATAACACTCACTGCATGGCCCAAAGTTCAATTCCTCGTAATCCATGAGGCCAAGAACCCCAGGTCAGAGAATAAAAGGCTTGTCGCCATCTTGGGAGCTCTAAAAACAAAGACCCACCAGTAACAATAGTGGAATAGGATGTAGACATCTTGGGGAAGAGGTACTGTTCTACCTACTACACACTCGCTCTTATCTTCCATATGTAATACACGAGAATTACCTATCCACTCTCTCTTCAAAATATATGTAGATATAGATATATATATATACAGAATCCAACTATGTCTCACCTCTCCACTGCTAACACCTTAATCCTTACTGTCACTGTCTATTGACTAGGGTATTGATAAAACTTTTTAATGTGACTCCTTGCCTCTCCTATCAGAAACCAAAGTGATTCTGCTAAAATGAAAAAATCCAGTTGTTTATTAGCCTTCTGAAAACCTTCTGACTTAGAATACTTCCTGCAAGTTTCTACAAGATCTTTTCCTTTCCTTCTTTACTCTTTAGACTTATTTCTTCTGTTCTCAGTTGGTTATAACCACACTAATATTTTTGTTATTCTTTTAACATTTCCAGTGTAATCCCTATTAGGGTTAATACTTGCCTATTTTCTCTCCCTGTATTATTTTCATTTCAAATATTCAAAAGCCTGACCACCCCTGACCCCCAGAAAAAGCCTAACTCCCAAATTTCCGTAAAGTGTTTTCACAAATATTTCCTTTTTCGTGAGGTCTCATTTGAACTCCCAATAAAAGCTATTAGGTTGGTGCAAAAGCAATTGCAGTTTTTGCAATTAAAAGTAATGGGAAAAACCACAATTACCTAATAAAATCAGTTTCCCTCTTACCCACCATACTCCTGATTCAACTTTTCATGCTTTATTTTTTGCCTTAGCACTTATCACCTTCTAACATACCATACAATTTGTGTCGTTTATTTTCTGCTTCTCCCTAATAAAATGTAAGACCTTCAAGAATAGAAATTTGTAAATGTGTGTTTTTGTATGTATGCTTTTTATTCATGGTTGTATTCTAAATGCTACAGTAGTATCTAGCACATACAAAATTTTAGACAAATACTAGTTTAATCAAATTGAATCTCCTTGAGTGGTAATTACTTATTTTACGTATCTAATGACAATAGAATATAATCATACAATGACTGTTTATTTATTCATATTATGTCCAAAATATAAGACAATCTGTTCCTTGGCTGCATTAGCACCAATTTCTATTCCACTAAGCTAGCTTAAACATGATGAATTTTGTCTATCTAGAAACAATGGATGGTCTTATGTATATATGGAAGTAAATAGCCAAGCATGACACAGTAAATTGTTTATTATTGTTGCTATTAATTACTAGTCTTCTCATTTTCCTCAAATTTCCTGCCATTTTAATATTTTCTGAAATTTCTTTTGAGGAAAAAAAAAAAGCTGTATGTAATTGCTAAGAAAATAAAATCTTCATGTAATCCCTGAATATCAAATTTAGAAGGCTACTGACTAATTAATTAATTTTGCAAATAAAGAAACTAAGACAAGAGAGTTAACAACTTATTTCCCTAGGGCCATGGAGTCATTAAGTAGGAGAATGGACCTAGGCCACCAACCCTAATGGGCCATGGGGTCGTGAAGTAGTAGAATGGGCCTAGGCTCTTTCTCTACAATACTCCGGAGCAATGTGCATGACTTATTAGATGTATTATGGATCCTCAGTCTAAGTAGGTATCCTTACAACCACAAGCAAACCCATCAGACAAGCAGATGTAGAAAACATCTTCGTGCCAAAAATCAAAATAAAAAAGTTTAATCATTTTGGCTAAAGTTATCTGTAAATATAAAAACAAATTTGTATGATTTCTTTACATTGTTAATATTATTTACTCAACATCTGTTTTACCACAGGTGGCCTCTTGGTTTTATTCGTTTCTTTATTCATTGAATTAAACAAACATGTATTTCAGTGACAACATTTATACGTTTGAGTTGTAGTCTCATTTACGTGATTGAATCAGTGAAACACCAGGGAAGTAAAGGAGTCAGGTTCATATAATTTAAACTTTGGAGACACAAACTCATATACTTAGGAGGTCAAATGGAGAACATAAAGTCATGGAGGAGAGACCCGGGTATATATAAAAGAAAAATATCTCCCATGCGGTAACTAATCTCAACAGCTGTCTGTCTATGCTAACTTGTAGGTGAGTTCCTACTTTTTAAACTTAAAGTTTAAAAATGCACAGAAACTTAGAAGTTCACAGAACTTAAACATGTACAACCACTTATCTCATATGCCTACCTAGATACAGAATTTTTCTGTCACCCCGGCAAGAATTCTTGTGCAATTTCCAGATCAATTCCTTCCTCGGGCAGATAACTACTAGTCTGATCTCCATAGGTTAGTTTTCTTTCTTTAAATTCATATAAATGGAATCATAGAGTATGTGACCTTATATGGCTGGGCTTTCTGTCATCTATATGTGCTTTAGATTTGACCACGTAGTTGTGTGCATCAGTAACGTTTCTCTTCACTGATGAGTATTATTCCATTGTATAAACCTATTACAATTTACACATTGTCTTTTTAAATGGACATTTACATTGTTCCCATTGTTTGGTTATTATAACTAAAAATACTGTAAACATTATTATCTTATGGGTGTATGTTTTTCTTTTTCTTAAATATGAATAAATTGCTGAGTCAGAGGAAAAGCCTCTTTTCAAAAGTGGTTGAAACATTTTACACAAGCAGCAAATTCTTGCCCATATTTGCACCGCCAGACATTTTAATTTTAGCCATTCTAATTCATATGAAGTATAGCTTAAATTGTATTTTGTGATGATTAATTATGTTGAGCGATTTTTCATGTGCTCATTTCACACAATTTTTTTGTCCATTTTTACGTCAGTTGTTTCTGTTTTTATTATTGAGCTAGTAGTCTTTTTTATATTCTAGATCTAAGTCACTTGCTAGTTATACATTTTAAAGGTGTTTTCTCCCAGTATGTGACTTCCCTGTTCATTTCCCAATTACGTCTTTTGATAATCAAAGTTTTAATTTTTAAAATTTTGATAAAATTCAACTTCTCAATTTTTTCTTTTACAGTTAGTATTTTAATTGTTCTGCCTAAAATACATATTTTAAATGAGTTTAGATATTCTTCCATGCTTCTTTTTAGAGGCTCTAAAGTTTTAACTTCTTGTGTTTAGGATTATGACTCATCTCAATTTTTTTTTTTTTTTTTTTTTTTTTTCTCAGTAGAGACAAGGTTTCTCCATGTAGATCAGGCTGGTCTCGAACTCCTGACCTCACCTCAGGTGATCTGCCCACCTTGGCCTCCCAAAGTGCTAGGATTACAGGTGTGAGTCACCACACCTGGCCCCATCTCAATATTTTTTAAGTGTATGAAGTGGAAATAGTACATTAGTACTATTAGTACAATAGCCAAAGTACATTTTTGTTTTCCCGTATATCTTTCCATTTTACCAGTACCATTTGTTGATAAAACTGTCTTTTCCCTCATTTAGTTGCATTCTTTAGTTGGTTGAAAATTGGTCATACAAGTATTAATTTTTAAAATATTGTGCCAGACAAACAAAATGACAACATTTGGCTTAGTTTCACCAATATGTAGCTTTTGCTTTACAGAAAGGAAGGAGTAACTTGTCTCTACTAAATTTTTATTTGATATCAAGCATGATGTTAGTTACCTTATCAAATTTATCCTACTAATTTTAAAAATTTCATTTCTTTCATTGTATTAATTAAAATCATGTAAAACAGTTCGGCTGGTTGAATTTTTAAAAATCAGCTTTATTGAAATCTAATTGACATGTAATAAAATTTACCAATTTTATTTATGATTTTATGAGTTTTGACTGATCTAAACAGTCATATACTGTGTGTCACAATACTACTGTGATAGAGAAATTTTTTATTACCCCAAAAACTTTTTCTCATGTCCATTTGCAGTTACTCCCAGCCACCTCCCCAAAACAGTCAGCCACAGTCAACCACTAATCTTTTTGCTGTCAATATACTTTTGCTTTTAATAGAATTTCATGTAAATAAAATCATGCAGTGTGAAGTCTTTTTTGGTTGGCTGCTTTCACTTAGCATCATGTTTTTAATTCCCTCATGTTGTATTTATCAGTAGTTCATTCTATTTAATTGCTGAGTAGTATTACATAGTGTGTATATGCCACAATTTGTCCAACACTGGTAAATTCTTTAGCCTGGAATATTATTAGAACCTATAATTTTCAATCTATTAACATAATTCAGTTGTTTTATGTCTACTGGAAATAAATTTGCTGTCAATTACAATAGACAACAGTAAATTCAGTTATATAAGAATGTGAGATGAGAGAATTCAAAATTTCAAACATCCATGCTGAGAATTTTAAAAAGGTAACAGCTCAAAGAAGTGTTTGCCAACACTAAGAGAGTGATTACAATGACATACCTAGAGATAAACTGGGGGGTAAAGCAAAAGATTTTGTCTTACACATTTCAGATTATATAACATTATTTTTATTATTAATTATTTGCATTAGTTTCTCTAAAAAAAGTCAGCTGTAATATGTGACAATGTTTCCCTGAGTTGATAGGGAAATGAATCAGTCATGATCAGGACTTGAAAAAAGAAAGCAGACATTGTAGGGGAATGTTATAATCTATAGAAGCAAATTCATAGGATGCTCAAGCAAAAGCAAGACTTAACTTGCATGAAAAAGAGAAAGAAAGGAAGAAGAAACAATAGTGTAAATAAAAATTAAATGTAGAGAAAGTAAAGGAAGTACAAATAACACTAATTTATTAGTAGTACTAATAATAACTAAAAAAAACTTGAAAACTCTATATATGGTTGTGAATAAGAAAATCCCCTAGCATTTATATATTCAGAAGTTATTATTTCTGTTTTGGGGCATTAGCCATGTAGAGAACATATACAAAATGCAATTGGTCGACATTCTACTACTCATGCAATAGTGTTTAGGAAGAAGTTTAAGATCAATTACTTTTTGGAGTGACAACATCAGTTTGGCAGTACAGGAGATCCCTCACTCGTATCTCCTCACAGCAGCAATAATTTGACAGCCAGCTATAGGCAAGCATATCTTTGAGGGAACTTTGGGATTCACACAGGAGGGTGCAAAATCCTATTGGAGCTCAAGACCAAGTAAAGCTGTTTTGAGAGTACAGACCCACGCCCAGGAAGCAGACTCACTGACGATGGTCTTAGTTTCAGACTCAGAAATGGCACAATCCCCAGTGGACTCAGCTACAGCCCCATTTGGTCTTGCTCATGCTACAACAACCATCTTCCAAGGTACCTAGAGGAGTCACATCTATTCATGCCTCTGGTGACAGACCCACTAACCTCAGTCCTGGCTGTGACTCTTAAAAGGAGCTCTTACAACCCAGCTTTATCTCATTCCAGTCATTGTCCAGGACCACTACTGTCTGCCCAGGGATTCATCATGAGATGCTCTCATCCATGCTTCCAGAGTCTGGCCTGCAAACTTCAATCCTGGCTGTGGATCCTGCAGCATCCCTATGAATTGACTCCAGCCACTCTAATCCATAGTCCAGGGCACCAGACCTGCTTGCCCATGGATCTATCCAGTGATCCACTAAGAGCCCCAATCTAGAACCCAGAGGGAGCTACACCAAACCACACACCTGGTAACAGCCTTGTTATTTGTGGACCCTGAAGCATACCCTCATTCCAACATCCACTCTGCTGACCAGCATCCTGGAGGCAGTCTCATTCTATCAGGGATCAGATAAGGTCCATGCTCATTCATGCTTCTAATAACAGGCCAGCGAACAGTGGATTTAATGGCAGGACTAAATGTGACCTGACTCCAATTCTGCTTGATAGAACCCTGGAGAAAACCAGTCTAGACACTGAATAGAAGGGTTTACCTGCTAAAACTAATCTGTAAAGATTAGGGCAGGTGTTTACTTCTTCATATGCATAGACTAATATAAAACTGTATGGATGACAATGAATCAGGCAAGCATGATACCATGAAAGGAAACTAATAAAGCTCCAGTAGCCAACATGAAAGAAATGAAGATCTAAGATTAATGAGATGCATTAAAACAGATAGACAACTAAATGAAATTAGGAAGACAATGCATGGACAAAATTAAAATTTTAATCAAGTAATAGAAACCATAAAAAATAGAAATCCTGGAGCTGAAGAGTACAGTGACAGAACTGCAAAATTAAGTGGAAAGGTTACACAGTAAACTAAACCATGTGGAAGAAAAAATTAGTGAATTTGAAGACAGACCATTTTAAAGCAGCCAATTAGAGGAACAAAAGGAAAAAAGTGAAAAAAGTAAGAGACCTATTGGACATGACCAAGCACACAAATATATGAATTATGGAAGTCTCAGAAGAAGAGAAGAGAGCAGAAAGTTTATTTAAGGAAATAATGCCTGAAAATTTCCCAAATCTTGGAAAAGCCTGTGGACAGCTAGATTCATGAAGCTCAAAAGATCCCAAAGAAGATCAATTCAAAGAGAAATACTCTGAGAGACATTACAATTAAACTGTCAAAAATCAAAGACAAAGAATCTTGAAAGCAGCAAAAGAAAAAAGACCTATCACATACAAAGGAAGCTCAGTAAGGCTATCAGTAAACTCCTCTGCAGAAACTTTGCATGAAAGGAGGGAGTGGAGTAATATATTCAATGTGCAGAAAGAAAATATAAACTGTCAACCAAGAATGCTGCACCTGACAAACTAAATGTTACATGCTATCATTACAAAAAATAAAACCACACAATGCCCCTTTTCTGTTCTACAAATTTTAGGAATACTAATTTGGTCTAAGTTCTTCGAGATGCTGTCACAAAACTGTCATCTTGAGACTTTATGAGAGAGATTTCTGGCATCAATCAAATGAGTTTTTGCTTCCCCTGATCTCTCTTTGGAGAGTAATGCTGTGCACATGAGTGTGTATGAGTGAAAATCTACAACTATGCCTTTCAATTCATTTCTTATCAAAGGTTAAGTGTGTGAAAGGAGAAATGTGGGCAAATTTCTATAGTGACAATTTGTTCTTTCTTTAAATATAATTTACTTTACTATCTTTTAAAAAAAAGGTGGAGTTCAGAAAGTGATTTTGTATATGTAGAGGTGATGCTAATAGGGGTTATGATGGGGCATAAAAAGAATGCTTAAGTTTAGAAACCTTGATAAGATTTAATAGATATTAATCTATAAAAACGAATTAAAAGCCTTGTAAATTTCAGTAAATCTTCTTTCACATTCTCACTCTTAATCCAACGATAATACATTATCTTATTCATTTTATTTTCATATTTTGATATTACACACTAAGGCAACTAAGAAAGGACCATAGAAAGGAATGACAAAAAGCCATATTTTAATTTTCTATTAGCAGGATTTCTCATGCTTTAATTTCCAACTGATTTTGTAACATCTAATTTAGTTTACGGTGACCATCAATATTCAAAATATACTTTTGGTTTTCTTTTAACTCCATAAAGAGCTAGTATTTAAGTTTCACTGTGCACAAGATAGAGCTACTGTATTCCACTTTTGTTGTCTAGTGATAAGTGATAAAGTGTGAACTTTCTTTGGCATAAAAAGGCCTCTGTCTATAAATGTGCATCTACTCATCTAATGGTGTTACACTTGAAATGCTTAAAAAATATAATTTTGTTCAAATTAGAAAAGAACAATCTTTTTAATGTGATGCATATACTATGCAGAGTAAGTTAATTATATTATAACTTAACTTATTATAATTATATTAACTTACCTTGGATAGTATATGTATCATATTAAAAATGATAAAATTCTCCATTTTTGTGGTAAGAATATTGTATCTTTTTCAATTATGACAAAATACATATAACATAAAGTATATTATGTTAACCATTTTTAAGTATACAGTTGAAAAGTGTTAAGTATAATTCAAACTGTTATGCAACCAATTTTAACTTGTTTATCATGCAAAATTGAATTGAAACTCTATACCCACTAAAGAACTCCCATTTTCTCTTCTTCATACCCCCAGCAACCACTATTTTACTTTCTACGAGTTTGACTACTTTACATACTTTTTATCAGTGAAATCATACATTATTTGTGACTGGTTTATTTCACTTAGTATAATGTCTCAAAGGTTCATCCATGTTGTAGCATGTATCAGAATTACCTTTCTTTTGAAAAACTGAATAATATCCTCTTGTATGTGTATACCACAATTTGTGTATCTATTCATCTGTTGGTGGGCACTGGAATTGCTTCCACCTTGTGCCTATTTTGAGTCATGCTGCTATCAACATGTGTATGCATCTATTGTTTTCCACTAAGCTAAGATATGAGACTTAGCAATTGCATAAGCTCCAAAATTTTAAACTTAAATATATTTTTAAGTTGTAATAATAGAACTGAATATTTTGCTTTTGCCTTTCTCCCTTTCTGCTTTAAAACATTTCAATTATCATGATGTGGAAAAAGATCGCCTATTCAGAAAAGTCCTGTATTATGAAAGATAACATGAATTTCAGGACCATTTGAAAAACTTTACATCCTAAAATAAGCCAGGATTCTGTTTCGTTTTAATCTAAGGCTAAAACTTCTGCTTTTTATTCAGATTCATCCACACAACATTCCATCAGAATTTTCTACTGTCTTACAATAATTTGAATCATATATAAAGCCTTCTTTGTTCTGGAATGTGAATTGTTCTAAAAGTTGAACTCTTTTGCATTTTTACATATTTTATAATTGCAAGTAAAACTCCACTCACTTTTTAAAATATTGTCTATGAGATTTATATTTTGACAATTTACATTGTGGGGGTCCCAGTGCAATATTCACATAAAACACACAACATAGTTAAGTAAAAGAGAATATTTTATAAACCTCTTATGCCAGTCCTGCCTCCCTTGGTTCCAAGCATGATAAGAGTTAGTGTTGCCATGCAGAAAACAATTTTTACTTCCATTGAGCCAGTTTCATAGTCATTTGGTGTCCAGGATAGATTTGCTTTAAGGCCAATCCGAGTGATTTCTGCCTTAATGGATGCCTGGTCCTCTCTGGTAATGGGAAGGGCAGAGAAGTTGGTGCCCATCTATGCTGTTTTGGTGTTCACAAGATTCTGATATATTTCCTGTAACCGAAATACATCTTCAAAACTGCATCATGAGGGCAGACATTTTATAAAGATCATGGTCCAGTGTCAATTGCGTAAGTGAAAAAGTTGCCCATATCATGTCCAGCATCCCTGATATTATTTTTATTTCACTGTAAAAGTAATTCTTAACTTGTCTGCTTTCACCTTGCCTGCAGAAGTTGTTTGCATATGTGTTTGTGGCTGTATTAACTTTTGACTCATGGTTGAATTGCCAGATGATACCAGATCTCTCCCTGCACTTTATAAAAGAAACATTATTAAATACAATAAATGACTTATTTGTTATCATTATTCTTTTGAATGTATGCACAATTTTCTCAGGGAGTCTCTCTTAGGGATTTGTTAGGCATACAAACTCTCTCATATGTGTACACTGTAAGGATATGCAATTCAAAATAAGTAATTAAAAAACAGATGCACTATCAAAAAAATACATGTGTACAAATGTTTAAATATTTAAAACTGGATTTGCAGGACTTGAACGTGAAAGATTTCTGCTATAAAACTAAGCAGTGTCCAGCTTGTATAACATTTGGAATCAGCCTCAATGTATGTTTTAAATCTTGACTACTCAAATATCAGACAGGCACCTGTCCTTTCACATCTGCTTTGTCCAGCAACTTTATTACCTCTCATTATTGTCACTGAGCTATATGAAACATTGAAACGGTCAAAGAGCGCTTTTATTCTCATTTTTAAAATAGAAAGTAGGTGACTTCCACAGAAATATACAAATGGGTAGAGTCAATATATGATTAAAAGCTTTATGTTTTGATAACAAAGTATTACATTTTAGATTTGATTTAGTTTGACCCATGATCTGACAGGGCTACAGAAAAGGGCATATATGAAACAAAGATAATTATGTTTTGTCCATCAACTCTTTCCTTCAGTCATTTATGGGGACTAAGATTCCTTCCCAGTTCTCAGCCCTTGAGAAAAGGAGTTATAATCTTCAGAAAAAGGCCACCTCTAACCTGCCGAAGAGTTCGGTAATATTCTTCTGTTGTAGAATATGACGTATTCACTGAGCAAAAAAAATTTATATACACTTGTATATCTCTGCAATAGATTATTAATGTAGTCACTCATATTTTAAAAAGCCCTATTGTAAAAATGGGTATTCATATATATCTAAGATAAGGGAGCAAAAGAAATATATTTTAGAGAATTTCTTAGAGACAGAAGAAAAATATCTGCTTTTTAAGAAGAAAAAATTCTTGCACAGAAACTGCTAGCTTAGAAACACTGAACTGTGATAACAATGACTGATTATTACTTAAGAAAGAAACAAGAAAAAATAAAAAAATATAGCAACTAATAGTCATAAAATGCCACAAATAAAATAAACATTTTAATATATTGTAAAATAAATATAAAAATAATTATACAAATCCAAGTTCGTGTACCATTCCCAACTAAGGAAAATCCTTAAACAATATGAATCAGTTTAATAATTTTTTGTAAAAACAGCTGTAAGTTTTCTCTGTGAACTTGGATCCTACCACTGTGCAATATTATGCAAATACCACATCATCTTTTACATTTGGTATGTGTTTCATTTTTTTTTTTTCATTTCCTTGAACTTCCTAAATTTTCCTCACCGCTTTTATAAATCCTATAAATGGTCAAACTACTTAAATTCATGGGAATGTACAAATATTTATTTAAATAAATTGAATTACAATAAGATTTTTTTTTTTTTTTGCTTTCTATATTTATTTTTTTAAAAAACTCCAGAATGGGTAAGAGAACAATCATCCAGGATGTAGGTGCCAGACAGAGGGCAGAAGGTAGCTAGAAAAGCATGCCTTAGAGAAGTTATGGATCTAGCCTCATTCCTACTCTGTTTTAATAGCTGTACCTAATATAAATAGCTACGTTTTCCATTGTTCTAGATTCCTTTGCCCCATCTACAAATATGGAACAGCCAGCGTGACTTGCAGGGCCTCAGTTGAAGGACCCCATGTACACACAGGCCAGTATAGCAGTACTAGGCTAACCAGAAGGATCTCATCCCTATATGTGGTCTCATTTCAAGTCTATGGATGTGTGCAAGATGTTGTGTGCAAGATGGTTTCACCCCTTGAAAATATAGCCACTTCAGCATAAAATAGTTAAATCTTTATAATGACCAACTCATCCAACCTCCTTTTACATGCAGCCGAAAAATGACAGGCTAGAGATATAGAACACTGTGAAATTTATACTGTTAGAATCACTGTCCATTAAATGATCACTAGCTAATGGTCACTGCATTTACAAATTTAAGAAAATTATATATAGAATACTGCAAAAACACAGTAAAAAGACTGAAGTTTGCCCATTTCTGCTCAGGAAGTCTCTTCACTCCTAAGCTTCATATGTTGTCCTTCTGGCTTCAAAATTTCTGCTATTATTACTGTTTTTCCTCCTTTTGATCTTCCTTTTGTTCCCCAGTTCCAGAACTTCCAGAGTTTTCTCACTCAGATGCCATCTTTTTGTATGCCATTTCGAAGAGCTTCAGTGATGCCTGCTGAAGAGCGGTTGCTGCCTGTGTAATGTTTTCTCCTGTTTCACTGTCTTTTCTAGCCAGGAGCTCCCTCATTTTGGAAATCTCTTCTTTCAGCTTGTTGCACTCATCAGCAGGCAATTTGTCCTTGAATTCTTCCATTTTGGTCTCTGTGTCTTGAATGATTCCTTCAGTCATAATAACTGCTTCAACTTGTTCCTTCTTTCGCTGATCTTCCTCAGCATATTTCTCTGCATTTTTAACCATAGTTTCAACATCATCTTTGCTTACCCACCAGAAGACTGGATTGCAATCTGCTGCTCACGTCCTGTGCCTTTATCTTTAGCAGAAACATGTGTGATCCCATTGGCATCAATGTCAAATGTAACTTCAATCTGAAGAACTCCATGAGGGGCTGGTGGAATTCCAATCAAAGTAAACTGTCCAAGGAGTTTGTTGTCTCCAGTCATGTCTCGCTCACCCTGACACACTAATTTCCACTTGCGTCTGACCATCAGTGGCAGTAGAAAACACCGGGCTCTTCTTGGTTGGAATAGTGGTATTCCTATTAATAAGTTTGGTAAAGACAACTCCTAGAGTTTCAATACCCAGAGACAGGGGAATGACATCAAGGAGCAGCACATCCGTGACATCGCCAACCAATACACCTCCCTGAATGGCAGCTCCAATGGCCACAGCCTCATCAGGATTGACAGCTTTACTTGAGGCTCTGCCAAAAAGATCCTGCACAGTCTGCTGAACCTTGGGCATCCTAGTCATGCCACCCGCAAGAACCACTTCTCCTACATCACTCTTGCTGACTTCTGCATCTTGCATAGCTTTGTGGCATGCAGCTATTGTCCTCCTGATTAGATCAGTGACAATCCCTTCATATTCGGGTCAACTTCATATTCAAATGCTTGGGTCCAGAAGAATCCACTGTAAGATAGTGCAAATTGATGTCAGTCTGCCTTTTCAGCAGCTTTCCGTACCCTCTGAAGTGCCATGTTGTCTTTGGTCAAATCAACCCATCTCTCTCTCTTGAACTCCTTCACAATGTGCAAGGCCTGGTCAGTCTTCACCGCCTAAGTGTCCGCATTTGTGGATTTCACCTCGAATACTCTTTCTGAATTTCCAGGATAGAATTATCAAAAGTTCCACCACCTAAATCCTATACAGCAACGACTTTGTCTTCTGATTTGTCTAGACCATAGGCAAGAGCAGCAGCTGTGGGCTCGTTAACCACCTGAAGCACATTCAGTTCAGACATCTGGCCAGCATCTTTAGTGGCTGTCTCTGCGAGTCATTGAAATAAGCTGGGACTGTGATCACAGCATTTTTTGCTGTGTGCCCCAAGTAATTCTCTGCAGTCTCTTCCATCTTCATCAACACAAATACTCCAATCTGACTTGGAGAATACAGTTTCCCATGAGCCTCAACCCAGGCATCACCATTGGAGGCACGGACACTTTTAAAGGGAACATTTTTAATGTCTTTCTGTACTTTAGGATCATCATATCGCCGGCCAGTGAGACGCTTGGTAGCATAAAATGTATTCTTTGGGTTGGTGACAGCCTGTCGCTTGGCTGGCATTCCAACAAGTCGCTCACCATCTGCGGTAAAGGCCACAGCTGAAGGGGTGATTCTGGCACCTTCGGCATTCTCCAGCACCTTTGCTTGTTTACCTTCCATAACTGCCGTGCAGGAGTTGGTAGTACCCAAATCAATACCAACAACTGCTCCCTTGATTGCTTCTGATGCATAATCCCGCCTTGAAACAATTGCAAAAGCCTCATGACTAAGGCCATTCCAGCCATCCTGATGGCCGGCGGCCCTAGGGCCCCGGGAGGCTGCGGGCCAGGAGACCGGCTGCTGCAGCTCCACGGGAGCTTATGCTGGTGGATAGATGGAGGAGTACCATGCAACAAATAGGCGCTCAGGCGGCCGGGAGCTGCGGGGTGCGGTGGTGGCAGCCCTTCTGGAAACCTACAATAAGATTTTTTTTTTAAAGTATCTGTCATTGTAAACCTCAGACAATGTTCACCTCAAGTCTTTTTCTGCTTTAGCTAACTGGGTAAAAATTTAAATGTCATTTTTTCAAAAAATGTTTGATCTATATACTAATTTTCTCGTTTGATAGTTTTAACTTACATTATAATGTGAATATAATTAATTAACTTTAAGACCTTGAACTAATAAAAGATTGAGTTAATACATGAGAATTAAGACGCTTAAAATTAGAAAAGAAAAAAAAAAGAGAGAGAATGAGAACAATCTAGGTCACCAAGCATGGTTTTAACTCATATATCCATGTTTTATAAAATATTTTTGCTATTTATAAAACTATTGTCAACTAAGAAAACTCTAGCTTTAATGTGGTAGATATATTTCTGCTGACAAGATTCGCATATTTGCGCTTATGTGTTGCATGTACATTTCAACACAAATATAGGCTATTATTATTCAACAAAGCTTATGAATGATAAAAAGGAAGACTCAATAGTTTGGAAGACAACTGGTCTCAGTCTGGTGTTGACAGGCAGCGGCAGAAAGGCACCCCAGGCCTACTTATTTATCCAGATAGTACATATTCTTTTAATTATCAGGCACTGTTACTTCCCAACAGACTATTAACCTTTTTGGTTTTGTTATTGTTAACAAAATTTCATGCTTTTGAAAATAGCTAGAATTCTTAGACATTATTACTTGCTGCTATGTTTATTTTGAATATTCTCATGCTAAACAAGGACTGGAGTCATTTCTTATTATGCTGTGGATACTTATGACTTACATTCATAGCTTTACATAACATGGGCTGTCAGGCCTCAAATTCAGAATAATATAACTGGGTTTTTTTTTTTTTTTTTTTTTTTACATATAATTTTTTGGAGATTACCTTTTGGTCATTGGATAACACCAAGTTTTACTCTCTCAGCTTCAAAAGTAACGGAGGCCATATGTAACTAGATATGTTTGGTATTTCCCATTTTTATTAGTTCGCCACTGTTATGAGCTGTCTTTTCATTTAGCCACAATATGGGAAAGTCTGCTGTAATGTTTATTTGATTTAACTAGATGGGCATCTCTTTCCCCAAGGATGCCCAGATAGCTAGTAAAACAGTATTTCTGGGTGCTTGCCTGTGAGGGGATTTCTGGAAGAGATCAGTATTTGATAGACTGAGTAAAGATGATCACTCTCCCAAAATGTCGATGGGCATTGTTCAATCCATTGAGGTCCTGAATAGAACAAAAAAGTGGAAGAAGGGTGAAATTGCTCTCTTGTGGAGCTCAGACATCCAACTTCTTTTGCCTTCAGACATCAATGATTCTAGTTCTTGGGCCTTTGGACTTGGACTGGGACTTACACCAATGGCTACCCTTGTTCTCAGGCCTCTGGGCTTGGATTGGCTCTATACCACTAGCACTCTTGGGCTTTCCCCCTGCAGATGGTAGATTGTGGGACTTTTCAGCCTCTCCTATGTTATCACATCACAATCCCTCATAATAAATGTCTTACTTCCTATCTATCTGTCTATCTTATTGGTTCTGTTTGTTTCAAGAACCCTGACTGATACATCTGTCAAATCAAATAAAGGAGTTAAACCTTCCCTAGGTCTATTGTGTAAATGTAAAATCTTATTCAAATGAGTAAATTTCAATGTATTTTTCAAGATGAATGGATGCATACACATGTTCATGTGCAAAGATTGGCATAATAATTCTCATTAAGTTGATATTATAGAATATATATTGTTTCTTGGTTTAAAAATACCTTTGTTGATTGATTGATGGCATTTGTGAAACACAGTTTACTGGATGATTCAGAAGGCATGAGAAGTTTGTTGATGTCTTCACTATCCATAATATGTTACTGCCTTCAGGGTAATCAGTAACTAAAAGTATGTTAGTTTATTATTATAATATCCCCAAACAGGATTTTATAATCCTCCATTCTTCTGTTGTTCATTACTATAATAAATTAACCAGAAATATTTAGTTTTGAAGAATGATAGCCACAATAAAAGACTGTGTCATGTGCTCTTGACAACTTATACTTCACATACCATCTTATAAGCACAGGATTCCCAGTGGAAGATGGCACTGCCATGAGCACCCACCGTTAGTCTGTTCTGAGGCAGAGTCAGCATTTTCAGCACTCTTAGTCCAGATGATGTCTTCAAAACGGTATACTACTAACCTAAGATCAATCAAACAAGAAGCAATTATATAGAAAACATAAAATGAGTGTGGGAAAACCTGTGTGATTTTTCTTTTTACAGTATTATTGGCCTTGTTTTTAAAATTCTATTTTCTGATAGGTGTATGAGAAAATTTTCTCCTTTATCTGTTAGTCTCACTATAATTGGTTGTACTTATATGAAGTGAAATGAAACATTTTTTTAAATGATATTTTAATTTAAATGACCCTTGGGAATTCAGGAAAACTATTCTAATATTGGAATATTAAAGATTCTAGAATGTTCTAAATATACAGTAAAAAGTAATGCTTAACTAAAAAATTTCCACACACCTATGCTTCAGAATCTACATTGTTTAACATCTATTAACATCTCTCAGAACTCTAAGGTTCTCAAAACATAACTGAAAAATATTGCAGTAGGTTTCATCTATCCTTAGATTTTTAGAAATGTTTCCTCCAACATGTATTAGTCCTTAACAAATTTCTCTTTATTTGACTTTTTCAAAAGACTTGAAAGGGAGGGGAAGTCCTCAGCTTCAACTCCCTATGTATTAGTAGAGAATTGCTATAAATATAATTATAAATTATTGATGGACCCAAATTGCTGATAAGTCCATTTTAAACTACAAATGTACTATAGTTTGGCTTGAGTCGCTTAAAAGAAATATTAAGTTAGCACTGAAGAATCAGGAGATTTTGATTTCTGGCACAACCTGATAAACTGGAACATCTGCCAGTGTTAGGAATGCCTTCCTTCATGGCAACACTCATATATAGCTAAGTAGTGTTGCTGCATGTAGGAGGGGACATACCAGAAGAAACTCCTGCTGTTGCACTTATGTTTTCAGCCTAGCTCCTGTAAGCATGTTGGTTTATAATCACTAATTGTATAGTAATTGGTCTTAGTCCCTTCTCAATAAATGGAAAAGATTTAAACAGAAAATATACAAAACTAAAGCTTATAGCCTCTGTACAGATAAATCAATAATAACACAGAGAGTTTCATCTTACTAGAAAATGAACAGTATTAAAAATGTCTCAGATTAAACTAAGATGCCCATTTTAATCAATCAAAACAAAGTATATATAAAGAGACTATCAGAGCATTGTAAAGAAAAACTAGCAGCACTTCAAAGTAAAGAAATACTCTCTTTATGTCCACATAAGTTTTTCAGAAAGTAGGGATAAAAGCTCATGCTCGTTTTTCTTCATTTAATAGACATTTTTACACAACTCTTACAAGTTAGAGACTATGTATTGGAAACCACTTGACGACTGCATTATGAAAGTACTTGATTGGGTGTATTTGGAGGGGGTGAGAAGAAAAAGTGAAAACTGGTAAGTTAGCAGCATACTTTATATCAAAAAGTCACTTTCAGCCACAAATCACAGATAGAAAAAAATCACCTATCAAAATATATAGGGAGCCAAGAATTAGAAGAAATCGTAAAATTCTGTGAATGAGTATGGAGCTAAAATTGGTCATAGCCTAGAGTTATTCTTTTTTCACTGAAACAGAATTTTAACTTTTGACTATTTTTTCCCAAATAAATAGTAGAAAAGATAATTTGCAGATAAACATTTCAATCATTTCTGTATGCAGAATAAGTTTTGAGAATCCCAGCTACGACTTGACATATTAATCTTGTTAGAGTTCAGTTTCCTTATTGAAAATAAATCATTAAATTTCTAATTTGGTGGTTTATTTCATCCAAAATACAGTAACTAGACATTAAGATTCTGAGAAAATTTATCGTAAAAATGTTTTAAAAAGAAAAAATATTTTGATATAGAGGTAGAATTATTTTTAATTGAAATATTTTTTCAAAGTATTCCATAAGCACTGGGCTACCTAAATACATTTTGAAGAATTTAAAGACTATTCTAAACGTTTTTGAGAACTTCAGCAACTGAATGAGTAGTTAGTCCTTTCTCTCACTTTAATCAAACATTTTCAGTATGAATTTATTCACTGAATTCTAAGGGCCATATCCTTTGAAATTATTCATAAATCTTCTATGCCCTACTGTACAGAAATATAAAATTTAACAACACTTTTTAAAGTCTTGAATTATACTATCCTGAATTTTTAATAGAACTCTAGATTGAATATGACATCCAGGATCCTTTGGAAACTATTAAAAATTTGCAAACACATTTTGGATGAGACTTTCTGAAGTGTTAACACATATGCATTTTTAGACACTCTAATTTATTTTTCAAAGAAAATATTTGTTACTTTTTTAGAAATAAGCCTGTAATCTTTAGTAAAATTTTTCTCTATTGGTAATATACTCTATAACCTTGAACAAATTATTTACTTGACTAAGTTTCAATTAACCGCATAGATAATTAAGATGATGAGTGTTTGAGCTTTTTAAAGGCGGAAATTAATTATATATCACATTTTCAGTAACATACATTTTAAACTTCTTATTTTGAAGTAATTTTAAATCTCAAATATAGTAGAGTTTCTCCATACTGTTCACTCAAATTCCTTTAATTTTAATATTCTACACTGCTATAATATATTTATCAAAGCTAAAAAATTAATGTAATTGTAATATTATTAATTCAAACTTCAACTTGGATTGAATTTCACCATTTTTACTAATGCCCTTTTTCCATTTCAGTATCTAATCCGGGATACCACGTTGCATTTAGTTGCCATCTCTCCTTAGTCTCTTTCAATGCATGACAATTTTTTAGTCTGTCTTTCATGACTTTGACACTTTTGCAGATACTAGTTAAATGTCCCTCAGCTTGGATATGTCTGATATTTTCTAATAAATTGATGAAGGTTTTGAATTTGGGGAAGGAATACCTCAGTTGCTCTGTACCCTTCTCATTGCATCATTTTGGGATAATGTGACATCAACAAGACTTATCAAGGGTGATGTTTACCTTGGTCACGGGTTAAGGTGGGTGTTTGTCAGATTTTCCTACTCTAAAGTTTCTGTTTTTCTCTTTTTGTGCTCCGTGTACTAGAAACAAGTCACTAAGTCCAGCCCAAACTAAAGTAAATGAGAATTCAGCTATACATCCCGGAAGAAACAATATCAAATAACTTGTGGACATACAGTAAAGTCACACTATACTTAATAAATTTGTGGGAGAAATTTGGGGGTTATGCAAAGATCTTGTTTTCCTTAATTTTTACCTATAATTTTAGCATTAATCAATGAAACTTGCCTAATGCAATTAATTCTACATAGATTAATTGAAATTCTTCATGAGAAAGATTTCTTTCTTCTCTCCTATTTTTAATTTATTCACAATGTAATTTTTTAATATTTTATATTAGTATGGCTTCATGGAGATTTATTTTGTTTTTGCATTTTAATCTAATATTATCATTATTTATTATTTAAGCTATTCCAACTCTTGTTATTGGAGCCTCTTCATATTGGCTTCTGAGTCACTTTGACATGACCCATCACTGCTTCTTGTGTGTGTATGTGTGTGTATGTGTGTGTATGTGTGTTTCACTACAAGATGCTTATATTGTCTGTGTGTCAGTCTTAGAATAAGCTATTTTTCCATGGAACTCTAGCTTATTTTATTAGGCAATGATATTTGTATTAGTTATGGCTTGAAAACAATGGAAATTTATGCTTTCACAGTTCAAGAGGCCAGAAGTCCAAAATCAAGATGTCAGCAGGGTTGATTTCTTCAGGAGGCTCTGAGGAGAATCGGTCCCACGCCACCCTCCTAGCTTCTGGTGATTCCTGGAAATCCTTGGAATTTGTTAGTTTGTAGCTGCACCACTCCAATCTCTACCTCCGTCATCACATGGGCCTTCTTCCTTCTGTGTCTCTCTGTGTCTTCTCCTGTTCTATTTTAAATTTAAATTTAATTTAATTTATGTATTTATTTATTTTTGAGACAGAGTTTTGCTCTTGTCGCCCAAGCTGAAGTGCAGCGGCGCGATCTCGGCTCACTGCAACCTTCGCCTCCCAGGTTCAAGCGATTCTCCTGCCTCAGCCTTCAAAGAGTAGCTGGGACTACGGGCTTGCGTCACTCCCAGCTAACTTTTTTGTATTTTTAGTTAAAGATGGGGTTTCACATTGTTAGCAAAGATGTTCTCAATCTCCTGACCTTGTGATCAGCCCACCTCAGCCTCCCAAAGTGCTGGGATTACAGGCGTGAGCCATCGCGGGGCCTTCGCCCGTTCTTTTAAGGATACCAGTCATTGGATTTATAGCCCACCTTAATCCAGTCTGATCTCGTTTTAACAATAACATCTGCAAAGGCCTTTTTGCTAGACAAGATCACATCGCGGAGGTTCCGTTCACTGCAATTTTTAAGTCAACATATTGGCACTGCATTTTTAAACAAAAAATTAAAGTGTATATACTTATAATTAAAACATATAAGAATGTGCCATTTTAAAAAAATGTTAAAATCTGCTTGTAATTATATTTCTTTACCCTTTTGTTCTACACTGCATTTCCAAGTCAAGAAATGTACTTAGACATAATACTATATTCTACAGATTTTGAAGGCACATTGAATATTTCAATTTTCAATGTGTATATTTCAAAATATCTTTATGAAAATCAAATGTTATGTTCCAGGTAATGATGGTACTATTAAAAAAAAAAGTCTGTTTTCAGTCTTTCACATAGACCATAGAAAAGCAAAACCTATAAAATTTACATTACTTCCATTTTGCTTAAAGTTATTTAAATTTTAATTTGCTTAAATTGTGAAATATTTAAAAGATACAGCAATGGTATACCATAGTAGACCCTCTGTATCCCCCACCCACATTTAACACATGGTTTGGTCCTTTACAATGCTAATTTTTAAAAAGAAAGTAAGTCATTCTAAAAAGAACTAAAATATTTCAATAAAATTGAAGGCCCTCTTTTTATCATGTATGTCCAAATTTATATCTGTAGTCATATAATCACAAACACAGCATTAATTAGTATGTTTCTCATATTTATATTAATGACATTATGCTATACATATTCCTTTTTAATTTGCTTTTACTCTGTTATTTTTTTCAAGATTTATGTATGCTAATACTATAGATATAGTGTTTTAATAACTTCATATTATGTAATTTTCTGGATATTAGAAAAATATAGTATAATTGACTATTCATTTCTCTATTACTCAAAATTTAGGTTGTTTCATTTTTTAATATTAAAATAATTCTTCACTTGCTATTTATGCACAGAGAATTGCTAATTCTTAGTGTATGTGGTTGCCTAGCTCTGGTGGATACTGTTAAATTGTTCTTGAAAGTGGTTATTTTTGTACACATGCCTATTAGTAGTATAGGCAAGGCTCTGCTTCTCCAAGTCCATGCCTATTGAGTATTATCATATACATGTTTATTTGCATTTTTGTCAATTTTATAGATATGAAATTATATCTCATGCTTTAATAAACACTTCTTTAATTTCTAGTAATCTTGAGTTTATAAAATGTTTATTAGCAATTAAGATTTTTCTTGTGTGATTTGTCCAAATTCTTGATCTATTTTATTAATTTTTTTGTTATGACATACCAACTTTTTATGCATTCAGACACTAAATCTTGGTTAGTTATAGGCAATGCAGGTATAATTTTGCAGTGTATAGTTTATGGCTTAACTATATATATATATATATATGTAGAGAGAGATTTTGTTATACAGATATATTAAACATCAATGTAGTAAAATTAATCATACTTTTATTTGTTGGTGGTGGTGGGAGTGTATTACTGAAGAAATTCTTTTTACCCTGAAGTCTATAGCTGTTATTTTAAATTAGATATTTACTCTGAGTTATATTTTTCCTATAAGGTAAAGTACTCATTTGTGTTTTTTGGTTTTTTTATTTGAATAGGCAATGTTGAGGGGATTGTGTGTTGAATAATCTGTCACCTCTTCAGTAATGTAGTTGTAAGACCGTCACCTTTGGTATATTCTGAACTACCGTATCAGTACAGAGCTGCTTCTGAGCCACCTCTTTACATCCATTTCTCTATTTGCCTTTTCCTGTGCCAAAATTATAATATATTAATTTCAACTTATTTGGTAAGTAAAGTCTGCTTTTCTGTAGTATATGAGCAGTATAATGCATTGATGTATATGTGATATTTACAGCTAGCATAGCCAAGTTCAAATCCCAGTTCTATCCTCTGTTCACAATATGACAGTGGCAAGTTACCTAAACTCTCAATTTCTTCTTGTGCACAATGAAGATTTTAATGATTTTTATATCATGGTGTTCATTCAAAAGTTAAATGTGCTCATTTATGTAAAGCATTATGGCTAGCAAATAGTACTCAATAATTAGCTATTACTAAAAATTTTCTTCACTTGGTCTTTTACTCTTTATGAATTTTATGATCAGCATTTTGCATAATTTCATAAACCGTACACAAATTTTTACTGAAATCACACTAAATTTATAGAATAGTTTATATTCTCTAGTTGATTCTACAGATCAGCTTTGTTTGGGCAGCATTAATTCCTAACAGTAAGTTATGATAGAGAGAATAGTAGTCCGGATAAACAGTACTTTATGGAGTAGTTTTGCAAAACTTTATTACTATAAAGTAATTTTAGAAACTTGTAGGCTTTTTTGTTTGCTTTTTTGTTTTTTTTTTGGGGGGGGTGGGTTGTTTTGTTTAGATGGAGCAGTTACTTAACAAATAGGTAAAGTAAGTCCTTTATGTTACAAATAAGTAACGTGAGGACCAGAAGAACTGTGACTTGGTCAGTAAGTGACAGGTGGTCTTGAGCAGTACTCAAACTCACAACTGAAGTTTTCTCCCTGTGTCCACTAAAATAGATTTTATCAAAAGTAGATTATTTGTTCTTAGGGTATTAAAATTTAATGAGACATATTAATGTTAAATCTCTACAGAACATTGTTTAGTTTAGTTTTAATGACTTTGACATTACATGTATTTTAAAGTGTCTCCAGGTTGATAGGAACATAAGTTGATTCTTTGAAAAACATTAAAAAGCCAATTAATAGAGATTCCTGATGTGAAAAATAGCATATAAAATCAGTTTTACTGTGTTTTGATACTTAACTCAAAAACTCCTGATTCCTTCTCTCATATTCTCTCTTTTCCTCCAAAGCCTATTAAACACTCAACTACTCTGTAAATAGAGGTTAGGAGATATTGATTAGCTCTGTCTAGTGACTGATGTAGAATCAGGCTTGCCTTTTGAATGCAAGTCCTTTTGAATGGTGGCTGTGGGGAGGATCCTGAGTATACTGATGAGGTTATTCCCAAAAACATCTATTTCCCGAGTCACACCCACCTTACAGTGAAAACTGTATTTGACTTCAATTCCTCTTTCAAAATTCTGCTTTGCTGTCATCTCTTCTGTGAAGGTTTTTCTGACATCGGCCAAAGGAAAAGGCTAAAATGTTTTATTCATAGCTACATCCTCAAAGAAAAAAAGAATGTATTCTAATTGGATAAAAGGCTACCAGATAACTTTTTTAAAATGTAGTACAAAGACCATGCATTTGAAACTATGGCTTTGCAAACCACAAACAAAAATCCTGGTGATTAGATTAAGGGAGGAAAATTGCTACTTATTTCCTCAAGTAGTTCTGCTGAATTTTTAAGCAGGCAGATTCTTGAGTCACTGTCTTGTTGAAAATGGTCTTACAGAAAAAAGTGTGATTCTGCATTTGCTGTTTACCCATTTGTTCATTTTGCAGCAATTTACACTAGGACTTGTGATTGCTCATTCTTTTTAGAATGCATCAGCCTGGTGCAGAGGCTCACGCCTGTAATCCCAGCACTTTGGGAGGCCGAGGCGGGCAAATCACGAGGTCAGGAGATCGAGACCATCCTGGCTAATAATGATGAAACCCCGTCTCTACTAAAAATTAAAAAAAAAAAAAAATCAACTGAGTGTGGTAGCACACACCTGTAGTCCCAGCTACTTGGGAGACTGAGGCAGAAGAATCGCTTGGACCTGGGAGTTGGAGGTTGCAGTGAGTCGAGGTCGTGCCACTGCACTCCAGCCTGGGTGACAGCGTGAGACTCCGTCTCAAAAAAAAAAAAAAGGAGGAAAAAAAAAGAACGTATCAACTCAGATAGATATGATTGGAAGACTACTTCAAAGCTTCTATTTTCAGTAGCTTGTTACTAAACTAATTAACTGGTGAAATGAAATGATTCATGCTTATTGTCAGTTTAAAAGTGAATTTCACTGTATGGAAATAAAATCCTTCAAGCTATTTTAGAGGATCAGATTAAAATAATTATGTATTGCATAAAAATTCTTTAATGTTGTGAGTCAACACTGACTCACAATCATTTCTATGAAGTGTCCACCACATCCATATAAGTAACAGCTACCCAAGTGACACTGTATTGTGCCTATTTTTTATTTCCCTCATCGAAAACATAAGTGTGATCTCATCATGCTAAAGAAGTCAATTTTGTATATTAAAAAACAAAACAAAAGCAATCTTTCCTGCAACATTTAGTATTTCATGTCTTATGCCTCCATACTGTTTATTTGTCAAAATATATGGTTACAATCAGTAACGTCTACAAGTGTATAATTAGCAATAAGTCACATCTGAACTTCATTTGCTCAATCCTTAATAGCTGTGTAACATTGAACAAGTTACTTAGATGTTCCATGCTGTAAAGTAGAGAAACAATACCTACTTTACTGGTTTGATATAAAAGTAAATATGATCTGGTAAGAAGTATAAAGATCTAAAATGTTTACATAAGAAAACACACTTTTGGTTTATTTTTCCCTTCTTTTTCTTCAGAAAGAATAGAACACAATTCTAGGAAGATGTAAGTATTTTCTGCTCTTACAGAAAGGAGAGTTTGTGTTCCTGAATATGGGAAGAAATCAGGAGATGCTGATACAGACAGGAGACATGGAAATACTGGGTAGAAGAGGGAGGTTCCCTGGCAAAGGCTGCATCCTCAAGCCTGGAAACCCACAGCCCTAAATGGGAACAGGCATTCCTGTTTTCACACCCAAAATTTGCCTTCTGGCCTGCTATGCCCCTCTACCCTGTACCCATATAAGCCTCAGGCCCCAGGCTCCAGAGACAGATGAGGAAATGACCAGAGGAGCAGAAGAATGGCAGAATGGTGCAGCAGAGAAGGAGAGAAGAGGAATGTCTGAACTCAGAGAGTTCAGCTGGGGCAATTGGAGAGGAGATCGGACACTGGATGGCCAAACTCCAGGGGAAGATATCTTCCCACTCCATCCCACTTCCAGCTCTCCATCCATCCTGTTGAGAGCCACCTCCACCACTTAATAAAAGCCCTGCTTTCTTCCTTCAAGTCCATGTGCAACCTGATTCTTCCTGGATGCAAGACTAGGATTTGGGTACCAAGAGGGCACTGAGCTGGTTAACACTTAAGCCATCTGCGGATGGCAAAGCTGAAAGAGTGCACTGTAACGCACACCCACTTGGGCTCTGGAAGTCACAGGCACTCACCCCTAGACACTACCATGGGGCTGGAGCCCCAAGGCACTGGTCCCGGCTCCTGTACCTGTCCGTCTGGATGCTTCCCCTCCAGTAAGGGGTGTGAGAAGGTACAGTGGCCCAACAGATGAGCCACGCCCCTGTTGCAGGTCCTGTGATGGGGGTCAGACGACTCTTTCATTTCAATACTATCTACATATGACTAGGGAGATGAGAAGCCAGACAACCTAAGGGAAGTTAGGCCACAGTAAATAAGATCATTTTCTTAGAATACTTGGGCAAGTAGATATAGTGAAGGATCACCCTGAGTGATTAGGAGGTCTTTGGAGCTGAGTCATGTTATGTTAAATACCCACCATTCATGAAAGCAAGACTAGTCAATTGCTTGTGCCAAAGGTGCTATAATGTGTGTGTTCAGTTGGGGATCCAGAGGATTTTACTTTGTTTGCCTTCAGCACTTTACCTGTTAATTGCTGGCAAGAGTGAGATGAGTAAGTTCCTCATATGATTCCTATATTTCACAAGCTCAACACAAAAACACAACATGAAGGACAAAATAAGCTCAATTCTCTGATCATACGCATAACAGGGAGGATGAGTATTTAAGAGCAATGTAGAATTAATATACAAATTTTACTTAGAAAGACAAAGAAATAAGAATGAAGAAAGAGATAAGAATTAGTAAAATTAGGAAAACAGAGTCAAGGAAACTAGGAAAAATCAAAATTTTGAGAAAATGATTAAAATATTAAATACTGCTAAATCAAATTGAATGATGACTAAGAAGTAGCTTTTAGATTTGACAGTGATTTTTAAATTTTATTTATTTATTTATTTATTTATTTAGAGATGGAGTCTCACTTTTGTCGCCCTGGCTAGAGTGCAATGACCCCATCTCGACTCACTGCAACCTCCACCTCCCAGGTTCAGTGATTTTCCTGCCTCAGCCTCCCGAGTAGCTGGGACTATAGGGACCCACCACCACACTCAGCTAATTTTCATATTTTTAGTAGAGGAAGAGTTTTGCCATGTTGGCCAGGCTGGTCTCAAATGCCTGACCTCAGGTGATCCACCTGCCTTGGCCTCACAAAGTGCCGGAATTACAGGCATGAGCCAACGTGCCTGGATGACATTGATCTTAAATCGGTAAAGTAGTGGGATAGATGCAGAGTGTATAGGATTCATAAGTGATTGCAGGTGTGAATATTAAGGTACTAAATGCAGAAATCACAGAATTGCACCTAAGAAACTTAAATTAAATAATGGGTTCTAAAATTCAATCTGTCCAGAGGAAAACTTATTCTTCCTAAATTAAAATGGTTTTTGGGGCCTGGTGCCATGGCTCATGCCTGTAATCCCAGCACTTTGGGAGGCCGAGGTGGGTGGATTGCTTGAGGTCAGAAGTTCAAGACCAGGCTGACCAATACGGCAAAATCCCATCTCTACTAAAAATACAAAAGTTAGCCAGGCATTGTGGTGGGTGCCTGTAGTCCCAGCTACTCAGGAGGCTAAGGCAGGAGAATAGCTGGAACCCGGGAGGTAGAGGTTGCAGTGAGCGGAGGTCGCGTCGCTGCACCCAACCTGGGCAGCAGAGCAAGACTCCATCTCAGAAAATAATAATAATAATAATAATAATAATAATAATGGTTCTTGGTTCTGTTTAGCCATCCTATTTTACCATTTGAGTAGGAGGATATCTTCAAGTGATAGGAAGAGATGGATACCATTAGATAACTTTGGTTGAAGGGAAGAGTAAACTATGTCCCTGTTTGTTTATCACTTCAAAATCACTCCACTGGTCAGAGTGGAGTAGAACCTAGGAAGGCTCTATTATTAATTAATCTTTTAAAATAGATTCTTCTAGTCAGTCATCTTAAAGGAAACATGCTAACAAGTATTTTCCTACCCTCTCTTACATAATGTGAAGAATTATGTGGAATTGTATTGTGAGAGGAGATCTGTTAAAGGTCTAACCTTCTAATACACTTGCTTGGAGGAATCAAGCCACCTCAAATGTGCCCTCAAGTAAGTTTAATATTTGTATAAGCCCTTGAAAAAAATGGAAAAAGGATACCACATGTCCAACAGGTATGGAATGCAATGTGGTCTGTACTGTGAAGATCTGCTACAGGAGATTGTAATGCCACAGTATAGTTTTGTAAACTATTACAGAAGATGAATCGGAACCTCATCCATTCAGCAATTATTTCTTTACTAAGCATAAAATAAAATAACAATATAATTTTATGCATATATTTCTATGAATGTGTGCTAACTCGTAAGGAAGGCACATACCAGTGGAATGTCCAATCAGCTTTAGAAATGGAAAGACCAGGTACTTAGATTATGATGAATTTACCAAAAGAATGCCACAGTATAAAATGGGACCAGGCCCCCAGCTAGTTTCTGGAAGATAGTCCTTTAGGTTGCATTGTGTTTAAATGTCTCTATGACACCTTCTGCAAATGAATCTGCTGAGAAACATACTTTTAAGTTTGAATATATAAATATGCAAAAATGATTACAAAGCTGCATCCTTTGTAATAAACATAATAGTTGGCCCATTATTTCCTAAGTAACTAATGCTATTTTTCACATTATTTCTAATAATTGTTTTAAGTAACTAACTTAATATAATTTGTCCGTGTTAACAGTTTATTTTATACTCTTTTAACAAAGCTAATAATATCTTATTTTATATTTTGATTTCATTAGAGTTATATGTTATTTTATGACATTTACTAACTATGTTTTAGTCCTAATATGCATACTTTTAGGCTAGAAAAATTCTTAGGTTGAACCATAATAACAATAAATAATTCATTTATATGAAACTGCAATTTTTACAATAGAATTTATAGAAAAAGATCCTAATTTTGTGGTAAGTGATGACAACTTGTTTGTTTCTCTTTAGAGCAATCTTTAGGACTTTGGCTTCTATCAGGTAATTTTGATGTATTTGTTAAATATATAATTATTACTCAAACCATATTAAATATTTCCAAATTGATAGGAACAGAAAGTGTAGTAAATAGCTGAAAACATGACATGGATTTCAAATTTCAAATTAAAAGTCTAAAGCACAGGTCAGCAAACTTTTCTTGTAAAGGATCAAATAGTGAATATTTAGGCTTTGTGAGCCATGTGGTCTCAGTTACAATTACTCAACTATGTTGTAATGAAACAATCATAGGCACATGTAAACAAATAGGTGGAACTGTATTTCCATGAAATGTTAACTTCCAAAACAAGCAACAGGCTATATTTGAACTACAGTCCAGTTTGCTGACCCCTAAACTTTAGCATTTAAAGATGTATGCTTAAATTGTGACTAAAATGTCACTGAGGCGGAGTATTGTTCTGGAACCTAGATTTTTGAAATCTCAGACTTGGGTTTTATTCGTTACCCAAGACTTTTCCAGCTTTATGACTTTCGACAAGTTACTTAGCTCCTCTGGTGCTTCAAATTCTTAAAATGCAATTATAAATACTATCAATACCTATTTTGTAAAAAATGTTTGAGAGAATTACCCAAGATATCATAATTCATGTAAAGTGCTTAGCAAAGTGCATCTTGGCACACGAAAATCAGTCAGTAAACCTTCGCAGTGTTATCAGCTATTCATTTTTCTCTGAGTAAAATTATATATTTCATAATTCAGAAGGTACGTTACTTTTGCAAAGTAGCAATACACACATTATTTATTTGGGAAAAAATTTGATTGGTAAATTTTTGCCCAATAACTTTCAGCAACTTTTCCCCTTAATTCTGTTTTGTTTGTTATCTAAAATGTATTAAAACAGCTCTGTATCATTTTAAGTCAACACACTTCCATTTAGTTAACCAATTATATGTATAAGTTTGGGAATGCTTAATAGGGAATACTAAAGTCTAGACACATTAGAATTTAAAAAAGCCAGATGATTTTTGCAATTAATTAAAAGCAGATTCCCATTAAAACAGGTGATTCAAAAGGTTTCTACATGTTAACCACCAGTTATATGGCACAGCAACATTATGAAGAAATAATTTTGGTCTTGAAAGTGAGGGAAATGAAATGTAGGCTTTAAGTATTTCAACTGGTGCAAATTGGCAAACTCTAGAACTGTTTAAATATATTTTAATAAATAAAATAAAAATGAGTGATATTTATCACATGCTAAAAAATAATTTTCAGTGAATTTTTCCTTACATCATTTATATATACATATTCATATAAATTTATATATGGCTATACAATTGCATAAATATGTTACACAATGTTTGCCTCAATAAAGTTTGATAAACAGATGTATTGATATAATTAATCTCTCCTGATGATTTGTTATCCTACAAAAGTAAGCATGGCTATTGCACTTGTATTTAAGGGCCTCAGGATGTTCTGATTATTGTATACATTTCACCTGATATTAAAAACTTATTATGTTGTATAATCTGATACAAATCAATTAAAAAACATAATGTTTCATTAATTTATGCACAATTTGAAAATCATAGCAGTCTGTCTTTGGAATTAGAACTGTGATATTCCATGCTGTTATGGTCTGAATGTTTTTGTATTCCCCACAATTCATGTTTTGGAACCTAATCTTCAGTACAATAGCATTAAGAATTGGAACCTTTAGGAGATGATTGGTTCATGAGAGCTCTGCCCTTATGGATAGGATTAGTACACTCATAAAAGAGGCTTGAGGAAGCTTATTTATCTCTTCTGCCATGTGAGGATGCAGCTAGAAGGCACCATCTTTTAAGCAAAAGAAGGCCCTCACCAGACACCAACTCTGCTGATAATTTAGTCTTGGATGTTCCTGTCTCCAGAACTGTGAGCAATACATTTCTATTGTTTATAAGTGACCCAGTCTAAGATATTTTTTAATAGCAACCTGAACAGACTGAAACACACGCTCAAGGATCTTTGTTTCTGTTTACACCTTTGATAGAGGAAGTTTGACTTCTGAACTTCACATGTATACCAGAATTTAATGAAATACTCTGTTTTTGAAAATATCCAACTTTGAACTCTTGGAAGAAAATGGTTCTGTTCACTGAACTCTATCTGTTACTTGTAGACAATGAAATTAGAAGCCTATTGCCACTAATGAGCTTAATTTTGACTATTAAAACTTTTCTATATTTCAAGGTTTTAAAGAACATCTCCAAAACGTTTTGAGGGTGTGGAAAACATCTTCAAGTGTCTATCTTTTCTCTCTTGTACTTTTGCCACTATCATGATTTAAACTAATCAGAGGACTTGATTACTAATCAAATATTTTAGAATTTGTAAATTATAGTTAAAAAAAAAAGACCCAGTGAATCTCCAGAACTCAGTATATGGGTTAAATAACTCTCATTACTCTTGATTTTTTTCCAAGCTTCAGTTGGTAGGATGTTTAATGATAAGCTGAGCTGGTCTTTTCACATTTGTTTCTAACAACTGTAAGCCAGAAACCAAGATACCTAAAATGCATTAATATGTAAACATGTGGTTTACCTCAAATGTTTAAAGTTCTGGGGTTTTACTATCAGAGACAAACTAGACTTAAATTAATTGAAAAATGAAGAAGGAAGTTGTTAACATAAAATAATAAAGAATTTTTAAAGGATAATGGTCTACTATTTTCCCCCTCCTAAAATGATGAAATTATTATAGTACAACCTTCCTCAACACAAATCAAAATATATCCAAAAGGTATCCATCTTGTATTTCTCATGCTTTTATGTGAGTTTTGAATATGCTTTCTGAAAAATAACTCACATAATTTTCCTTGAGGTTTATTGGTGATCTTAAGGATTGTATTTAAGAATAACATTTTAAAACAACCTGAAAGTCTACTGCTCTAATGTCCTTGATTTATTACCTCTCCACATACAAATCAGTCCTTAAAAGGAGCAACTGAAAATCTGTAGTGAAAGGCAATTCAGCAAAGCCAACTGAAATGAGTAATGCAGGACATGGCATAGAAGGAGCCAGGGGTGTCCTGGAGAATGTTTTTCCTAACTCAGGAAGCCCAGTTGTACATATCTCTTCCCAACTCTGTGTTAGTGACATTGTGTTGGTAGCATGAAATCAGCCACATTGGGAGCATTACATCACAGAAATCAGACAAATATTACAAAGCAAGTCTTTTATATTTTTTTTATTTTATTTTTGTTACTCTGGAGAGCTGGTTCAAAAAGATTTATGAGCACACCATTGGACACAAATTATGATTAACAAGCTTTTGATAAGGATTCAAATACATTTTATTTAGGTTTAAAAATATTCTCACTTAGAATTGTTGTGAGTGGACTAAATAAGGAAAGAAGAAGAATTAATGAAAATTAATAGCAATAATATTGCCTTTATTTTAGACAATAGACTATGTATTATTAATTCATTCAATTAATCATTTCTTCTTTTGTCTTGTATGTAAAGTGTGCCAAACACTATGGCTTGGTGAAAGAGTTTTGGAGATAAATGAGAAAGGTCTTGCATTTAAGGAGATCATATCTAAAGGAAAAACACATAAACAGAATATGTGTTAAATACAAATGCAGAGATGTGCATGAGATATTGAAGAAACATCAAAGAAGAGAAACCAGGAACAGTGTAATGAGTACATGGGGGACTCCTAGAGAAAGTGGCATCTAACTGCTAAATAAAGCTTCTTGGAATGTTGATACTAGCAAAAATACTGTTTATTAAATTAGTAACAAAAAAGTAAATCTTGTTACTTAAAATTTTAAGTTTAATACTGATTCTTTGGCCAGGAAAGGAAACTTCAGAAGTGTGAGTAGGAGCAGACCTCCAGCCCTTTGCTTTTATTTCTGAGGCTTCTCACCCTCAATTTTTAAAATTGAAACACTGGACCACTGTCAGCCAGTTAAAGACAAATAGCATGGCTCCCAGCCTTTCCATGAGAGGACTTTGTCAATGCCCCATGACCCTCATGTGGTGGGAATGTTAGTTCTATTCTAAACCAGTTTCCTTTCATGGAGGACCTAGCCATCACGTGGGGCTGGAAGGAGGTCCTGGGGTAACTGAAGGCATCTAGCTGAAGGCTACACCTCAGTGTTACCTGAAGGCCCCTGGGCTAGCTCCAGCCCCCAACATCTCATTAATATGTTGGCACCAGGACTTCTAGAATTTTCTATCACATTTTCTTTCTTTCTTTTCATGGCTACCATGTTTCATATCCCTTCTTTACATGCAATGTTGCAGGTGTTTTTACAGTCCAGGGAGATAATCTTGTTGGGTAAAGTTAGTGAGTGCCTTAGTAACCAGAAATGTAACTCAAAATATTGCTGCTTGCTGTGATTTCCTTGGGATAGGAGGATTTCAATATTTCAGTCTAAACTGTCACCTAGTAAGGGCCTTTTTGTCCCCCAGTGATAGACATTCATTGCATGGTGTAAAGGATGTTTCACTTTGAGTGAATACACTCTTTTCCATTTGATTTTTTTTTTTCCATGTAAGAACTCATCACTGCCCAGTGAATCTAAGCAGTTCCTCTATGAGACAAGTTAATTTTTTCCTATTAGGAGGCATCTTGTTAGAACAGTCCACCAAGTCCACATCTTTCTTTCTAACCTCAGCCTGGCAAGAATTTAGTCAGAATTTTTACCTAACATTTCAAATCCTACAGTACCATCTAGTGGGATGGGATTTTTCCCCATGAAGAGCCTGTTGTCTCTTTGCCCCAAACCTCTATTTCCCCAATTCCTTTCCCTCTTATGTCCCCTTCTCAGTGATCAGGCCCCACGCCCTAGTTGTAAGCAGAAAAACTCCACTTTTGACAGTTGAGAGGAAGCTCCCCTTGAGAAGCGAATTCTAACCTCAGTGCTATCCCTATTAAAGAAAGGACAGCCATTAAATCCCTATGTTCTTTTGAGGCCCTGTTCTTCATTCAACTAAACTGGCATTTAAACAAAAAGGGGATTTTATTTTTGGAAGTCAATCAGTCCTATTCTCTGGGATTTCAGTGTTTCACTGTGAAAATAGCAAGGGAAGCCAGAGATAGTTTAGAAACACTTCCTCCATAAGAAGGTCTCACCCAAATCCAACGATTGTACAATCTCTTCCAGACCCCTGGGGTACCCTGGGAGCCTTATGTGCCAAGTGGCTAGGAAACAAGCAGGGCAGAAATCTAGAGTATTGCATAGCTAAGCATGACTATTACTGTAGACGAGCTCCTCCGGGATCATGGGTGAAGGTCATGCTTGCATCCATGGATGGCACCTATGATGGTTGCTGGGGCCCAGAGAAGACAGGAGAAAAGAAGAAAAGGGGGATGCCTTTTCTATCTTTCTCTCCACCCTGGATCACTATAAAGGAGGAAAAAGTCGCCTTCATATCCCCTCCTTTCTAGATGGGTAACAACCCATCTTCAAGCCTGCACTCCATTCAAGTGTACCCTGGATCTCTTCTAACCCTCAGACTCTGAAGTTTTCTCTCAGCAAGCCCCATCTTTACTCATGTATAGAGACCTTCAAGGATTTAACCCCAGTATTTAAACTCTCCTGGAAAGATGTTATGTTATTCTTAAATCAAGCCTTAACAGCTGTTGAGAACAGGCAGCCCTACATGTAACAGAGAAATTCAGAGATGGATAGCATGTCTCCTATAGCCAGTAAAAAAAAAAAAAAAAAAAAAAAAAAAAAAGCCAGTGAAAAGGGGAAAGAAGGTTAGAAAAAGGTAGGATCCTTATTCCCAGTAGAAAGAGAGGCAGTGACCCTTGAAAATCCTAATTGGAACCCTGGTAATCCCACAGATTAGTGGAAAAGAAAACACTTTCTGATGTGTATATTAGAGGGCTTACAGAGGCCCAGAGCCAAACCTCTTAACTATCCTAAGCTATCCATGATAAATCAAAAGCTAGATAAAAATCCATCAGCCTTTTAAGAAAGGCTAGACAGGCTTTGGTAAAACACACCTATCTCCTAATTCAATTGAGGAACAGTGAATCTTGAAAGACAAGTTTACTCAGGTGGCCTCCGATATCAGAAAGAAACTGCAGAAACATGCTATCAGACCAGATGGCACCTTAGAAAATCTCCTAAGAATAGCCATCTTGGTCTTTTATAATAGAGACAAGGAGGAGTTCCAGGAAAAGGAGAATAAATACAAGAAAAAGCAGAGAGAAGAGGGATACCTTGGAATGGAATGAAGTTCTGGGACTCCATAAGCCGACTGTTCAAGCCAGTCCAATACACTGGTCAGTAACAAACTGCTACAGGCCTCCATCCTGTTTTATGTCCTTGAGCATGACCTGTAACCCCATGACAGTATTTTATTTCAGCCTCTGCCATTTTACAATGGCAGCCTGGGTTCAATCCTGGCTTAGGGAATGAATACTTTCAAGTTAATAGCTGTGTAACTTTTACACAGCTAACTCTGTTCCCCCTTCATGAACAACTTCTAACTTCCTTTCTTAAATCTTCCTTTCTCTAAGTTGCCTTTAAATATTCTAGATTTTGTGAAAGCTGCTTACCACTCTTTTAAAAATAGCTTGTACACTCACAGTTAAGTCATAACCTAATTGAGTCTTGTTGGTTTCAACTGTGAGGTTACTGTTGGTAAATTGGTTACTGCTGGTAAAGTTCAAAATCCAGAACTGTTAACTGCTTGGTGTGCATAAAAGCAGGTAACAAGTATTTAAAACAATTTTCTTAAAGAGTGCTCAGCTTAACTGAAAGTGGATATCCAAGTTATAGGTATATTTAAAGGGAATGTTTGTTTTTCTCTTCTGGGATCTTGTTTTTCTGGAAAAGGTTTTTTCTTCGTTGACTGAATTATTTTTCTCCATTTTGTTTTGCCACACTTAATGCATGCATGAGAGGCCCTAAGATAATTTCCGATGGCCTGGGGCTCCTTGGGAAAAGCAGAAAAGGTGACAAAATTCCATTTTGGGAGAAACATCTATTTTTCTCATGGAACCCCAGGAATTAGAGGTGGATAGTTCCCTCTCAAAATCTGTTTTCTTTTTTTTTTTTTTTTTTTTTTTGTCTTCAAGCTATACCTGTTTATTAGGTCCTAGATACGTATGCATGCCTTCCTAGTGTTGCTCTTAAAGGGCCCCACCAAAAGGCCAATAATCCAATTAGACAATTGATAAATGAAAAATTTTGTAACTACTGGATCTTCTTCTGCTTGTCTGTGTAGTTATATATGTGTTGTGTGTGATGTCTATAAAAAGCTGTAATTGATTGGCTTAGAGAAAAATGAGAACTTAAATCAAATATTTTTAAAGAAAAAATAAAAGCTACAGAGGGGCACACCCAAGATGGCCAAATAGGATCAGCTCCAGCCTCCAGTGCTCACCATGAGTGACACAGAAGATGAGTGATTTCTGCATTTTCAACTGAGGTACCCGGTTCATCTCACTGGGGCGTGTCAGACAGTTGGCGCTGGTCCACAGGTGCAACCTGACCAGTGAGAGCTGAAGCAGGATGAGGCATCGTCTCACCTGGGAAGTGCAAAGGGGAAGGGAATTCCTTTTCCTAGCCAAAGGAAATTGAGACACACAATACCTGGAAAATCCAGTAACTCCCACCCTAATACTGTGCTTTACCAAGGCTCTTAGCAAATGGCACACCAGGAGATTATATCCCACACCTGGCCTGGAAGGTCCCATGCCCATGGAGCCTCCCTCATTGCTAGCACAGCAGTCTGAGATCTAACTGCAAGGTGGCAACAAGGCTGGGGGAGGGGCACCCGCCATTGCTGAGGCTTAAGTAGGTAAACAAAGCTGCTGGGAAGTTAGAATTGGGTGGAGCCCACCACAGCTCAAGGAGGCCTGACCCTCCAATTATATCAGTGTTTTTTCTTGGATAAGGGGGCAGCCAGGGTGGTCACTACTGAATGTTCAGCACCAGTATTGACCAAAAACGTAATGTCCTTGCCCCCAATTGTAATCCTGACCATGGGCTCCTTGGGGGTACTTGAGTCTGGTTACCTTCAGTCCAATAGCCCTTCAGCCAGATTGAACAAAGCTCCCTCGTCTTTATCTGAGGTCTTTTGTTCTGAACCACCTTGCTTTTTGTCCTATTTCCTTACAATAGGTGCATTGGTTACATTGCAAGGATGGGCGATTAGACTCGGTATTCATCCCAGAACACCCCTTTCCCTCTCCTTTCAGGGGAATTCCCTTAATGGCCGTGGCCAGGAAATTGGCGTTTCACCTAGCCTGGTGTTCGCCTTCCTTATGACTTTCTCTGCAGCTTGTTGCATCTCTATTCACAAACACTTGATTGGCTATTTCCAGTAACTGTGAGGTATTCCTACCCACAAACCCAGCCTGTTTCTGCAATTTTCTCCTGATACCTTCTGCACTTTGACTAAGGCCATGTTAATCATGTGTTGATTTTCAGGGCTATCTCTATCAAAAGGAGCGTACATATGGTAAACCTCACACAGTCTTTCATAGAATTGCGCTGGACTCTCCTCTTTTCCTTGGATGACCTCAGAGACCTTATTTACATTTGTAGCCTTTCGAGACCCTTTCTTTAAACCTTCTATTAATGCCTCACAGTACCATCTTAGCCTCTCTATGTCTGGTCCCTCATTCGGGTCCCACTGGGGTCTGTTCCTGGCAGTCGAATTCTTACATATTCTTGGGGTTTTGGTAATTGGCGGGTATGTGCTACTCTAACCACTTAGTTGCTACCTGGAGCACCCTTTGCCTTTCATCTGTATTAAAGAGGTATATGAGCAGCTGGTGGCAGTCAGCCTAAGTAGGATTATGAGTCTGTATAATAGTTTGGGGCAAGTCAATTAAAACTTGAGGCTTTTCAGTGTAAGATGGAGTATTATTTTTCCAATTGAGGTCAGCAGATGTGAAAGGTTGATACACAAAGGCACGCCTTTCCACCATGTGTGCATCCTTATCTACCCCAGTATAATGCTGCTCTCTCAAGGGCATTTGAATTCCAGTCTTGGGCTGTAAGTGAGCTGCCAAGGGAGGAGTTTCTCTGAGGTTTCACTTCCTCTCTTTTCTACTCCGGGCAGTCTAGGAGTGTGGTTATCTGGTGGAGGTGGAGGTGGTGTGGGCTCAGGGGTGGCAAACCCTTCCTCCCGACAAGGAGAGGGTATTGCCAGTACCAGTTCCTGCCATGATTCTTCTAGTGTTGGGTCAAACAGGACTTTTGATGCCAACTTCCCTCAGCGAGTGGAGCGAGAACCTTCCTTAACTAACTGTCCCTTTGCTACTAGTACTGCTGCTGCCTGTCCTCTTAACCACTGTGGGGGGTCCAAAACTAGCTGTAACCAAGAATCTATATATGGGAACTGATCTGGGTACCCTGGCTTACAGGTTACTCTGTGCCATACCTTCGAGACAAGGGACCTGTCCAGGCTTCCTTCTGATGGCCAACCCACCTCTAATGCTGGCCAGTCTATCTCACACAAAGTTCTAAGTTTTCCTGGTGTCATGGTGATTCCATAGTCTCCCTTAAATCCCTTTTTGAAATTTTTCAACATAGTTCCTAGTGGGGTGGGCTTACTTTGTGCCTGACTCATGTTTCCTCAAGACAAAACGCCACGCTCACACCACACGCACACCACAAAACAAAGAACAAGTAAAAGGAGCACACACACACTTTTACAGTTTATGCCAAACCAGGATCAAAACCAAAATCAGAGTATCAGGAAATCCAAGGCACGTCAAAACAAAAACCAAAGTATCAAGCAATCCAAGTCAAGTCAAAAACAAAAACCAAAGTGCTGGTACAGGCACACCATGGGTGATCAGGCCACGCTGCCACTCAAATGGAGTAGGCAAGTTCCCAAGACCAGTCCTGTCAAGCAATTCTAACCAAGTCAAAACCAAAACCAAAACCAAAGTGCCGATTAAGCCTTGCTTCCACTGAAATGGAGTGGGCAAATTTCAAAGGCCAATCTTACCAAGTTTTAGATGTCCAGACTCCAAGTGCCTATTCCTTCCCAGTGTTCAGCCACTGTGTTGATCCTCCATGGGAGTCTGCTGTACACTGCTCTGTTGAGGCGTCTCACCAGGGCAAATGCCTACCCGGGAGCACTCTTAGGATTCATGTAGCTTGTGCTTGTCGGAGTCCCCTACAAGGATGTTCCACAGGGCAAGCTTAAGCTGCCTAAGGAGCTGCATCAACCATCCACCAATCGCCTCGCTTCCCAGTCAGTGAACCAAGAAAGGTAGCAGGACCAGCCCTAGACAAAACTCCTCAGATATGGAGTTGAAGAAAGAAGGGGTTTATTTGGCCTGGGGCATCAGCAAGACTCCTGTCTCAAGAGCTGAGTTCCCCAAGTGAGCAATTCCTGTCCCTTTCAAGGGCTCACAACTCTAAGGGGGTACATGTGAGAGGGTCGTGATTGATTCAGCAAGCAAGGGGTACATGACTGGGGGCTGCATGCACTGGTAATTAGATCAGAACAAAACAGGATAAGGATTTTCACAGTGCATTTCTATACAATGTCTGTAATCTGTAGATAACATAACCAATTAGGTCAGGGGTTGATCTTTAACTACCAGGCCCAGGGTGTGGTGCTGGGCTGTCTGCCTGTGGATTTCATTTTTGTCTTTTAGTTTTTACTTCTTCTTTCTTTGGAGGCAGAAATTGGGCATAAGACAATATGAGATGTGATCTCCTCCCTTACAACTATTATTCATAGAACCAGAATGCACCAATCCCTCACTCAAAAACTGTTACATAAAGTTAACAATACTTAAATGCTGATATGAAGTCAATAAATCTTATGTCACATGATAAAGGAAAAAGAAACAAAATGAAGATATTTTCTTAGTACAAGTGTATAAATGCACAAACATGTTTTTAACAAAAGAATGAGAAAATACGTGTGACAATTATAGTCCTTGTTTCTGTAGCTGGTCACGTGGTCATAGCTGGTATTAATAATTACCTTCTTCACTACCAATTCTGTATTCCCTTTTCCTTCAGCACAGCAGGTCATGTTTTCTTTTTTCCTGGTAAAGTGACCCAGACTTTCATTCCTGAAGGGTCTGGACAATTTGTAGTTCTGCCTGGATTGGGCTGTTGTAGTTTCCCATTGACCTTAAACACAGGACTTGGTAATACTAACAGATGCCCTCAAGGATCTTCTGTATTCCATGCATACTCTTTCTTACCTCTGTTATGCAGTAGTAGACTGATTTCAGTTTCAAAATTGTCTCTACTGGCTCCTGGTTTTTGTATGCTACAGAGGGCCCCTGAAGTATCCAGAAGAGAGGTAAACAGAATCATCTAACATATTTAGGTACATGGGATTCCCAAATTGATGTTTAATCTTTTTCAGGCTATATTTTAGTAAATAATATTAATATATGTCCCCAAAATAATATGGGATGTCTGTAAATAGGGTGCCCATTACCTGGAGGTTTCTTTGTAGGGGGAAATGAAACCATGGACATTAACCAAAGCCAAGCCCCATGAATTCAAACCTTAGCAGGCATAATATAGTCACTAGTTATCTGGGTGTGTCAGCAGCCTTGGGATTTTTGGGCTTTCCTTACCCCATCCTTGTTTCATTTTAGTGCATGTCTTCTAATAACCCAAATTGTTTCTTCTCACTTAGAAGCTATAAAACTCTAGATGGTACCATAAATGGAGCTCAAGATGGAGACGACTTTCTTCCAAGGACCCGTAGATAAACCCTAAGAGAAACCCTAGATGCTGTTCCCCTACACAACGCCCCTCTCTAGCAGGAAGTAGTTAGAAGAATCATTGCCCCATTACCCCTAACAGAAGTTAGGGTGTCCACCCCGATGAGTGAAGTGAGAGAGGAAAAAGGAAGAAACTGGTCAGTATGGCAGTTAGGGTGGGTTCTCAATTGATTTCTTTCAAACAAAAATGAGCCTGCAGGCACAGAGAAGGGAACTTGCACAGGGGGGCTTGCCTAAGACATGCTTACAGCCACACAGATAAGAAAGGCTACACAGGTGACTTGCCCAGCCATATTCACAAGGAAAAATCTCATCTTCTGAGACATGCACAATAAGGGGAACAAAGCAATATGGAGTAACTCAAGCTAAGTGCCTGCATGCACATTAGGATGGAGTTCAACTCTGAAAAAGGCATTCCACTCTAAAAAGAGCAACCCATTCGGGTCCCCTCTTTGCTCTGGAGAGCTTTCTTATTTCACTTATTAAATTTTTGCTCCAACCTCACCATTTGTGTCCTTGTTTCTTAATTTTCTTGGATATGAGACAATTAATTTCAGGTGATACCTCACACAATGAGAGACTGCCACATCGTGTTGCATTGGTGAGACTGTAACAATATCAGATATTTAAATCTATAACAACAAAATGTTAGATATTGAAATCCATAACAACAAAAACATCTTTCCTTCTAATAAAGCAGACATCTCCCTACTCCCTCTGGATCTAGCTATATACATCTATCATTATATTATCATGACGTTTCCTGTGTTCAAATTGTCAAAGAGAATTTGATACGTTCCCAGATTCAGCAATGATAGTGTAACTGCCTGATGGGTTCTTCCTGCCCACTGCACAAACAAAATGAATTCATGGAGACTATAGCATTGTAGTAAAGCAAGATTATAATTGATGTGAGGTCAGCCACCTCATGCCGAAGAAGGATTTATTACTCAAATTTATTACTCAAATCAATCTCCCTGAAGGCTCAGAAGTTAAAGGTTTTTCAAAGATAGTTTGGTGGGAGGATGCTAATTGGATAGGTCAGAGATGAAATCATAGGGAATCAAAAGTGTCCTCTTGAGCTGAGTCAGTTCCTGTGTGGGGCCACAGGACTGTTTGGCTGGTCTGGGTAAGACCATCAGGTTGTCAGGAATGCCAAAGCCTGAGAAATCATCTCAAAAGGCCAATCTTAGGTTCTACAAAATTGATGTTATCTGTGGGAATAATTGGAGAATTTGGAAACTTGTGTATTAGCCCATTTTCATGCTGCTGATAAAGATACACAGAAGACTGGGCAATTTACAAAAGAAAGAGGTTAATTGGACTTACAATTCCACATGGCTGGGGAAGCCACACAACCATGGTGGAAGGCAAAGAGGAGAAAGTCACATCTTACATGGATGACTGCAGGCATAAAGAGAGACAGCTTGTGCAGGGGAGCTCCTCTTTTTAAAGCCATCAGATCTCAAGAGATTATTCATAATCATGAGAACCGCATGGGAAAGACTTGCCCCCATGATTCAATTACTTCCCACTAGGTCCCTCTCACAACACGTGGGAATTCAAGTTGAAATTTGGGTGGGGACACAGCCAAACCATATTATTCCACCCTTAAACCCTCAAAAATCTCATGTCCTCACATTTCAAATCAATCATGCCTTTCTGACAGTCTCCCCAAGACTTAGCTTATTTCAGCATTAACTCCAAAGTCCACAGTCCAAAGTCTCATCAGAGATAAGGCAAGTCTCTTCTGCCTATGAGCCTGTAAAATCAAAAGTAGATTAATTACTTCCTAAATACAGTGGGGGTACAAGCATTGGGAAAAGACAGCAATTCCAAATTGAAGAAATTGGCCAAAACAAAGGGGCTATAGGCCCCATGCAAGTACAAAATTCAGTGGGGCAGTCAAATCTTAAAGTTCCAAAATGATTTCTTTGCCTTCATGTCTCACATCTGGGCCATGCTGATGCAAAAGCTGGGTTCCCATGGACTTGGGCAACTCTTCCCCTTTGGCTCTACAGGGTACGGCCTCCCTCCTGGCTGCTTTCATGGGCTGGCATTGAGTCTCTGCAGCTTTTCCAGGTGCACAGTGCAAGCTGTAGGTGGATCTATCATTCTGGGGTCTGGAGGATTGTGGTCCTCTTCTCACAGTTCCATGAGGCTATGTCTCACAGTCCCCCCAGTAGGGACTCCATGTGGGAGCTTCAACCCCACATTTCCCTTCTGCACTGCCCTAGCAGAGGTTCTCCATGAGAGCCCTGCCCCTGAAGCAAACTTTTGCTTGGGCATCCAGGTGTTTCCGTACATCCTCTGAAATCCAGGCAGAGGTTCCCAAACTGCAGTTCTTTACTTCTGTGCACTTGCAGGTTCAACATCACGTAGAAGATGCTGTAATATCTTGGTACTTCCACCTGCTGAAAAGCAACCCAAGCTGCACCTTGGCCTCTTTTAGTCACAACTGGAGTGACTGGGACACAGGGCATGAAGTTCCTAGACTACACATAGCAGAAGGACCCTGGGCTGGGCCCACAAAACCATTTTTTCCTCCTACACCTTTGGGCCTGTGATGGGAAGGATTGCCATGAAGACCTCTGACATTCCCTGGAGACACGTTTCCCATTTTCCCGGGAATTAACTTTTGACTCCTCACTACTTATTTCTACAGCTGACTTGAATTTCTCCTCAAAAAAATGGAAATTTCTTTTCTATTGCCTTGTCAGGCTACAAATTTTTTAATATTTATTATCTACTTCCTTTATAAAACTGAATGCCTTTAACAGCACCCAAGTCACATCTTGAATGCTTTGCTGCTTGGAGATTTCCTTTGCCAGATACCCTAAATTATCTCTCTCAAGTTCAAAGTTTCACAAATCTCTAGGGCAGGGGCAAAATGCCAGCAGTCTCTTTGCTAAAACATAACAAGATTCATCTTTGCTCCAGTTCCCAACAAGTTTCACATTTCCATTTGAGACTGCCTCTGTCTGGACTCTATTGTCCATACCACTATTAGCCCTTTGGGCAAAACCATTCAACAAGTCTCTAGGAAGTTCCAAACTTTCCCACACTTCCCTGTCTTCTTCTGAGCCCTTCAAACTGTTCCAACGTCTGCCTGTTACCCACATCCAAAGTTGCTTCCACATTTTCAAGTATCTTTTCAGCAACATCCCACTCCTAGTACCAATTAACTGTATCAGTCCATTTTCACACTGTTGATAAAGACATACTGGAGACTGGCCAATTTACAAAAGAAAGAGGTTTATTAGACTTACAGTTCCACGTGGCTGGGAAAGCCTCATGATCATGGAGGAAGGCAAGGAAGAGCAAGTCCCACCTTACATGGATGGAAGCAGTCAAAAAGAGAAAGAGCTTGTGCAGGGGAACTCATCTTTTTAAAACCATCAGATCTTATGAGACTGACTCACTATCATGAGAACAGCATGGGAAAGACTTGCCCCCATGATTTAATTATCTCCCACTGGGCCCCTCCCTCAACACATGGGAATTCAAGATGAGAGTTGAATGAGAACACAGCTAAACAATATCATTTTGTGACCTCGGGACTAATAGCTAGTAATTATTTAGAATTCAGGCCCCTCTTATCCTTCTAACTTGGTGGCCTCTCCTTAGTTTTCATAAGGGAAGTTTAGTTTTGATAAAGGGCTATTATAATTTAAATCATAAACTAAATTTCACCCAAAGTTAGCTTGGCCCCTGCCCAGGAATGAACCAAAACAGCCAGCCTTGAGGCTACAAGTGAGATGGAGTCAGTCATGTCAGATTTCCCTTACTGCCATAATTTTGCAAAGGCATTTTAGGAAGAAAGGCAACATTTTCCACGTTGATTTTATTTTTAGGGGCTCTGACATCTATATCCACAGGTATACTTACTCAACTATGTTTTGCATATGTAAAATAAAATATATTTTGTGCTCGGGTTATAGGAGTGATTTATTAGACATTAGTTAAATAAATAATAAGTTCTTTAAAATGTTACCCAAAATGAATTTGAATACTTGAACGCATAGAACATGTCCAAATTGCACTAGATGCTTTTTGAAGATTTCCAGAGGTACTTTTACTCTCTTTGCACACAATGGCAATTTAAATAATAGAATATCTTGACTATTGATTGTATGAAAAGAAGTGAGGGAGGAGAAAGGAAGAAACTGATCAGGCAGGCAGTTAGGGTGGGTCCTAGGTTGAATTATCTCAAACAAAAGAACAGCTTGCAGTCACAGATAAAGGAACATGCACAGGGGAGCTTGCCTAAGACATGCCCACAGACAACAATATAAGGAAGTCTACACAGGTGACTTGCCTGGATATGCCCCCTCAATTGAAAATTCCATCCCCTGAAATGTATGCAATAAGGGAAACAAAGCAATATGGAGTAACTCAAGCTAAAAGCCCACAGGCAGATTAGGAAGCCTGGGTGGAGCTATCAGAAATTTATGGCTTATGCAAATGAGATGTCTAGCCCTCATCAGTTGCTTATAAAAGCCTTTGCATTCAACTGTAAAAATGGCAACCCTTTGCCAGGCCGCTTCTCCACAGCAGAGAGCTTTCTTCTTTTGCTTATTAAACTTTCACTCCCACTTCACCCTTTGTGTCCACACTCTAATTCACTTGGTCTTGAGACAAAGAACTCCAGGCGATACCTCACAACAAGAGACTGCTACACTGTAGTGTATTGGCTAGACTGTAGCAGAAGTAATTAACAATAGAAATAATGACCTCCATTTTACGCTACTGAACATTGAGCATTAAAGCCAGATAAATCACCTGAAAGCCTGAATTATAATGAACGAAATGTTATTCGTACAAATCTTAGATTATGTAATACTTTTCAGGCCCCCAAGTCATTGCAATAAGGCAAAAGCTTCAAATTACATCACTGAATGTTTACTTTCCTCAATTAGTTATGTCGAGTCTTAGTCAGGAGGCGTCATTAGTAAATTTATAAGAATGTTCTCCAAGTAATTTTTCGGTGATGAGGTCTAAAACATAAAGAAGATACAAAGAATCAATCTGAAAAATAAATCTGTTAGAGTTTGAACTACATGGTAGATTTCAAATAGTGAAAACTTAATATCCATGGAACTGTCTTTATGGAGAAATATTATGATACACACATAGCATAGTCACCTTGAACACTGTGTAATGATGAAAAATGCTAAACTCTATCCAACAGAATGGGGTAAATGTGAAGGTTATCCAAAGGAGAATAAAATCTAAAAATTAAAATAATAACCAATAGTTGAATAGTGCATTACATTTTCAAAATACTTTAAGGAATAATGTTTCATTTACTCCTAAAAATACTCTGTCCAATGGAATTATTTTTATCATGAATCATATGATTTTTATCTTACTTGAAGACAGAGGACTAAAAAGAGCTGTAATTCAAATTTGATCAGCAGTATTCAAATTCCAAATTCTGGTTTCCTCATATCATGAGAAGAATTTTTAAGAAATTCCTTTAGCCGGAATGGAGGTGAATCCCTTAATTATGGGAGTGGACAGAGTGAAAATGTTTCCTGATCACTTGGGTAATTTCCCTTGGTGGTAGTGGTGGTGGTGAAATGTTCTGATCCATTCAGTGTATATCCTAGGGTAGACAATGTGGCCCTTTATCGTCATTCAATCACAAAATCGTTTTCTCTTCTGTGATATGTGAAGAAAAGGTGAAAAAATTTCCCGAAGTTTTTTGTAAGGAAGTAAAATTCAAGTAGGTTCTAAAGCAAAAATCTTTAAAGCAAGTGATTTTGTGGATGTTAAACTCTTTCAGTATAGATAGCTGGATAATTTGAGTACACAGAAAGAAAACTTTCTGAGAGAAGGAATACTTATGGGAACACCAGGGGAGTTTCTTTGTTGGCATCCTAACCAAAAATAGAAATATATGTTGTGTAATGACTGTTCCTTGGCAGTTTTAGGTGATGCCTGGCTTTTGAATACTGTAAGCTAAACCACAAGGTGCATATAAAACTTCCATTAAACTTAATTTATTAAAGACTGTTTATATCCAAAATGTTAAAGGATAAATAGAGATAAACACAATCAGGTATCTGACATCCAAACATTTATAATTTATTTAGTGATGATACACACAGACATTTTTTTTAATATTACAATAAATAGTATATAATAAATGATAATAAAGTGGAAGACAAGGAGAGAAAAAGAAAATTCTTCACTGGGAAGATGATACAGCAGACATCACATAGAATTATGATAAGGAATGGACAATAAGTCAAAAAAGTGGAAGGGGTAATTAAGAAAAGACATGTTTTGAGAGAGGTTTGAGTTTGGGGATGGCTTGATGAGGCCAGCATAAAAGGATCTTGCCAAGAAGACTGAGAACTACAGATCTAAAGACACAGTGGTAACTTAGAAGCCCTGGGAGGCCAGAGGAAAAAAGAGTCTCAAATGAATTCAGGTCTTTAAAGTATTCATTGTCTCTAGCACGTAGAGATAATTGTTTCATTTCCAGTTCAGTTTCCAAGCAGTAGAAACCGGTGGAAGAAGAAAGTAATGTCAATGAAGTAAAGAATGAATGGAAGAAAAAAAAAAGAGAAGATGTGGGGTGGGTGGAGTAACACTTCTTCATAAAGAGCTGTGGGATGAAGATGCTTAGTTGAATAGCAAAGCATCTCAACGAGCAAACTTAAAGGGCTGAGGAAAAAGAGCCAGTAGAGACAGTTGTAAGAGGAGAAGACAAACTAAATGAGTCATTGCCTTGGATGAGACTGAATCTCTCTGACCAGAGAAAATGAGGTAACTTGCCCTGAGTAGAAGGAGGGACTCTTTATCTTCTAAGACTGGAAGAAAAATAAAATATATGGGTAAGGTTATGTACGGATGTATAGTTGTGTTGTATGGATAAGTAAAAGTGAACAGAAATTGAGAATATTCGTTTTTACTTGCTCCAGTTTTCTACTTGAAGTAGAGTTACTAGAAGATTGTGAGGCAGAATAAGATTTGAAAAGTAGAATAGTCAGTGAAGGGAATAAAAGATGAATCTAAGGACAAATGAATGTATCACTAAGTAGATTTGAGGCTCCATCTCTGTTTGAAAATCATTATTTTTTGGTGTCATCAATCTACAAGGTTGCACTTCTTAATTTTAAAAACAGATTTAGAAGAACTTAGGAAGCTGCATCTGTATGAGGAAAACGACTGTAGGTTTGAGTCACAATTCCAATTTTGCTAGGCATTTTCAGCAAAATGACAGGAGTACAAGATGGTTGAAAGTGTTTGTGAGTACAATTTCAGAAGAGTAGGCTAAGCCCAGAAAAGTGAGATCAGAATCATTTAACATATTGAGTTAAAGTGGAGGGATAGAAGAATTGGAGTTATGAAATTGAAAAGAAATTACAAATAAAGTGATGTCTAAGTGGTCAGAGGACTGGAGGTTGTGGTTCGATAATGAGATTAAATTGAGACATCTGATTTTTAACAACTTAAAGTGATAAAAAAAAAAAGATAGGTGGAGTGCATGTGTGTGCACACCCATGTGCATGCTTCCTTTTTATCAGAGCTTCTTTTCTTCAGTTCTGAACCTCACCTTTTTACGTCATAATTCTAATTGTTGTCAAAATTAATGTTGTATTTTTTAATATCACTTATAGTTTAGAGCTTTTCTCTTTAAAAAAAAAAAAGACAAAAAATAAGACAATCATATTGCAGCATCAGTGCCCCCACCTCTGAACTGATTTTGGAAGGCCTGCTTGGCAAACAGCCAAGTTTTTTTTTTTTTTTTTAATAGCTGATTCAGCTCAAGTAATGAGAGTAGCATCTCATCGACAATGTAGGTATATGAAGACAAAATGATTTTAGCAGGTAAATTTTAGACAATTGAACATTCTTAGCAGGATCTTTGTGAGTGTGGACCCACAGATTTCTAACTTCTGGAGGCTGTTTGCTAGTCACCACTGCATTACTTTGAATTAATTTATTATTGCATAAGCTATTGTACATGCTTTAAACCATAGAGTCTTCTAACTGCGAGATTTAACTGTACAATTTGAGGGGTTTTGCACAAACAAAATGTGCATATGGGTACAATAAAAGAGTGATACCTACAGGCTCTGAAACTGGTAAGAGAAAACTTTATTTATTGTTGCATAACATTATTTCATTCTGGATCAAATATTGACATAAATTTGTGTTAAAGGGTGTCGAAAGCTCCCCTTGGCCATCCTTCATTTTTTTATTGGTCTGCTTACTTTTGTCTTTCTTGCATTTTAAGATATCCTTAGTTTCCCAGACTGAGTGTTTAATTAAGGATAGAGCAATACTGAGGAGATATTATAGTAAGTAGAACTTGCTTTGTTATTTTTTCATGGTAACCAAAAATATATTTACCAGAAACTTTCAAAGCTAAACAGTGAGCATACCTTGTTTGTGTTAAACATACATTCTTTTTCAGATCCATATGTAAAGATATTATGGAAAAGATATATATTTATATACAGATTTCCTTCAAAATGCTCAGCACTGTTCGAGGTGTTTTGGGAACATAGACAAAAATGAAACTTAACTCATGACCTCAAGTTCCTACAGTCTAATTGGGGCAGATTAGTATCATGCAGTAAATAATAAGGGCGAGGGAAACAAGGTGAAATATGAAGTGCTGAGCCATATGCTCCTGAGAGTCATTTTTTAGCAAATATTTATGGAACACTTCAAGTTTCAAATGCTCTGCTAGGTGTTAGGCATATAATACCCATAAAACTGATGAAAACACCTGCTCTCATACGTCTTATAGTGTAGTGGAGCAGATAAAGATCAAAACAAATAAGTTATACATTAAACAGCAAAAAAAAAAAAAAAAAAAAATGCTTAATAGAAGCACTAAGGAGGAAAAGGGTATACGAAATGCCGACAAGGAATTTGATAATTTGATAATTGATAATAAGAAACTTGATAAGAGTGTCCAGTGAAAGACTCACAGAGTAGAAATCTGAAGGAAGTGAAAATGCTGAATTGGTCATGCAGATAACTGGGAGAACACATTCTAGGGAGAGGGAAAGTAAAATACAAAGGTCCCATGGCAGGAGAATATTCCAGCTTGAAGGGGGCACAATAGTGGGAGTAGAGTCAATGAAGAGAGAATGGTGGATAATGAAGTCAGAAAGAAAATGGAGACTCAGACTGTGTAGGGATCTGCAGCTCATTGTAAGAACTTTGGCTATAACTCACCATGAGAGTTTAAGATGAGAAAGGACAGAAATCACAAAGTAGTTGGAAAGAAAGGATACATTCGGGATTTGAGATTTGCACTGGGTTTTGACAGGTGGACAGGCTTTGAAATGATGCCTTATTACTGATTAATATCTCAATAAGAGCAAAGACACAATAGGAAGTACTTTACAGTCTTTGAGGATAAAGTGTCCAGTGTGCCTTGAATAGGGGAAATATTCTTGGACTGGCTGATTATGGTGGAAGTAAATTTTGCATAGCTATTAAAGGCATAAATAGTAGCTTATGTGTGATAAAATAGAAAAATAGGGAATTTTGGAAGCTTTTGACTATCAGAGCTTGATAAACTAAAGACAGACCAGAGAAAGACTATAGATAGAAGGAAAACAGAGGAAAAAAATCATTCTATAACATTTTCAAAAATCAAACTCCTATTCCTAGCCTTTAGTGGACTTTGACTTTTTTCCCACAGTTTGTTAACTGGGGTAATTTTGCATACACTCACAGAATCATTGATAATGATAATGTAAGAAATGTAGTTTGAGATGGTAAAGAATAGGAAGTGAAGAAGTTTAAGAAAGATTAGGTAGAAATAGAAAAATAAAAAATATCTGAGTATGCAAGACAAGCCAGAATTTTGTTAATAATTTTTATTAATTTGTTGTTATGAAAGTTTCATGTGTTCACATTTATTGCTGTGTAGTAAACTACTCTTCAAGTTACCTCCCACTGGTTCTTCAGCAGTCAACATTTTAAAACAGACAACGTTTTGAAGCCTGGTTTTCCAATGGTAACATAAAAAAGGACTTTAATGTTTGCCTCCTACTGCCTCTCTGACATGGAAAGATTTTCACACAGGTTGATACGTTAGGTAAAAATAAAAATTGCTTTTACTGAGCCATTGCCCTGGGAAATGCAGTAAATTTCTAAATGGCAACAGTGTTTATGACTGTGGGGGATTTGCTTACTAGAGGGTATACTTTAAGGTGTGTTGGGATCTGTGAAATTCCATTTGCTATGGGAGCTTTAGCAACTACAGGAGATGAGAAAACATTTTTTTAACCTTAACAATTTTACAAAAATTTCTCCATTAATTAGATTGTCACTGTCAGTGCAGGGTTAAACTAACTGAAATCCAAATCAGCCTAAATATGTGAGCTGAAACGATTCGTGTTTCTGGGTCAAAAATCAAAAGCAGAGAGTTTTGTAAAAAATAAAAAAGAAAAGAAAAGAAAAAAAAAAGAGCCACGGCCGGGCGCTGGTGGCTCACGTGTGTAATCCCAGCACTTTGGGAGGCCGAGGCGGGTGGATCACGGGGTCGGGAGATCGAGACCATCCTGGCTAACACGGTGAAACTCCGTCTCTACTAAAAATGCAAAAAATTAGCCGGACATGGTGGCGGGCGCCTGTAGTTCCAGCTACTCGGGAGGCTGAGGCAGGAGAATGGTGTGAACCCGGGAGGCGGAGCTTGCAGTGAGCCGAGATCACATCACTGCACTCCAGCCTGGGCAGCAGAGCAAGACTCTGTCTCAAAAAAAAAAAAAATTAAAAAAAAAAAAAAAAAAGAGCCACACAATTTTCAATGTTTCTCAAAGTTTTAGTGATTTCTGCATGTGAACAGGGGTTTGTTGTTGTATGTCTTAAAGGAGACAACCCTGCCATGGAAACACACATACAATGGCTTAATTATCTCACACAAGAATTACTAATGGGAAGGGAGCAGGAAGCAGTATTGTAAGACCAGGGTCCTCAAACTATGGCCCATGGGCCATATCTGCCTTCCTCACCAGCCTTTTTTTTTTTTTTCGTAAATCAAGTTGTATCGAAACATAGCCACACACACAGCCACACTCATTTATGCATTGCCTATGAGTGTTTTCACCATACAGTGGCAAAGTTGAATAGTTGCCATAGAGATTGCCTGGCTTACAAAGCTACATGTATTTACTACGCAGTCTTTTAAAGAAAAAACTCTGTAAATCCCTATTGTAAGAGAAACACCATCTGTGAGAACCACACTGCTGTTAGGTAACATAGACATTCTCTTAATGTAGGGCAAAGGAAACTAGGGAAGGAGAAGTGAGTGGCAGAGATAACCCAGTAAAAGAATTCACAGGGATTATGAAACAGCTTTTGAGTGCTACCACCTAGTACAGCTTTGAATAACCACATCATCCATGTTTTATTTATTTTTTTAAATAAAATAAGAGTTTGTTTTCCAAGTTCTATAATGGTAATTCTTTTAGATTGCTTTAGGATGAGATATTTCTTTTCATTCATCAAACTAACACAAATACAACTAGTATGAAATATAATGAACAATTGTTAACATTTACGTTTCTTTATCAAGGCAGTAAGAAATAGGCTCTTGTCATTTTCTCATTCTCAAGTACTTTTTATCATAATAGCAATAGTATTGTTCTGAAGCTATAAGAAAGAAAATTGCTATTTGCTGAGATCACAATGTAAAGGTAAAATAGATGAGAAATTCAGATCTATTACACGCCACATGTACTACTATTTATTTAAAGACTGAAATTTTTTGTATTTATTGAGTGGAGCATTCCATTTTTTCTCTCTTAAAGAACAGATTTATATCTTTTCTCTCTCATCCATGAAAACTTAACAGACAATGCACTTTATGAACACACGAAAAAACCTTGAATTCTGCAATAGAACAATGGAAACTAATTTCAATTACTTACTGTGACAGCTATTTTTGTTGCTGCTTACACAGCTGTTGCAGTCTTTGTTTACAAAACTGAATTGATAAATAAAAAAGTCAATTTTCACTTGTTATAAGACAATTATTCTTGAATTCTGAAGGAACTGTGCTTCTTTTTACTTTTTCAATAAATTTAATTCTAATTTAATAACAGTCTAAAATGATGGGGATGTCTGGAGTAGCATTTTTCAAACTTTTTGGTCTCCAAATACTTTCATATACTCAAAACCCAAGAGTTCAATGAAATTTTCTTTATGTGTATCTATTGATATTTATAATATTAGAAATAAAAAAAGAACTTTAAAAATATTTACTAATTCATATTTATTTCTAAATATGACATGTATACATAAAATGTAATGTCTTAACCATTTTTAAGTATGTAATTCAGTATATCCACATTTCATGCCATTTTTTAAATGACAATAATAAATACTACACAGGATGACTAATAACATTATGACTAGAATAAACCATAATAAACACTATACATAGTGATATACATTAATGCCAGTAACTGTTTATTTATTTTTAAAATAAAAATAGAAAGATTGCCTTGCCTCCCAAATTCCGTAAAGGTAAAACTGGCATTGTTTTACATTTTGTACACCTTTTTAATTTCTGGCTTAATATAAGACAATTGGAATCTCACATCTAGTTCTGCACTCGTTATGTCACAAATACGTTGTTTTGATTGAAGTAGATAAATAAGTTCCAGGTTTACATAGATAGATAGTTGATAGAAAGAAGAGTGTTGTAGTAGCCTTTCCAGATAATTGTGGATTTGTCAGGTAGCCTACACTGTGCACTTAAAACAAGTATGAACATAAAGAGGTAAGTAACATCTTAGTGTACTTGAAAATAATTTTGACTTCACAGGACCCACCCCCCTACCATGAGTCTTTGGAAAACATTAAGAACCACTGGTCTTGGGTACAGCATGGTTCAAATTATGATGTGACAATTCCTAGTGGCCAAGGATACAATCCAAATATTGGAGTTATCAGAAAAAAAATCTTTTAAAATATTTTAAAAACATTTTTAATTTTGATAAAAAGAATATAACATACATGTTACCATCTTAACCATTTTTAAGTGCAGAGTTTAGTTGTATTAACTATATTTAAGATGTTGTGTGACAAATCTTTCAAACTTTTTTATCTTGCAAACTGAAACTCTATACCCATTGAACAACAACTCCCATTTCCCCTTCTCTTACTCCTGGCAACCACCATTCTACTTCCCATGAGTGTGACCACATTTGATACCTCATACTAGTGTAATCATAAAGTATTTGTCTTTTGGTCACTGGCTTATTTCACTTAACATAATGTCCTCCAGGTTCATCCATGCTGTTGCATGTGTCAGAATTTCCTTTTCTTTTTAAGACTAAATAATGTTCCATAATGCATATGCATGCATTTTGCCTATCTACTCATCCCTCAATAAACATTTGGGTTGCTTCTACCTCTTGGCTATTGTGAATAATGCTGCAATGGACATTGGTGGGCAAATATATCTTCATGATTCTGCTTTCAATTATTTGGATATATATCCAGAAATGGGATTGCTGGATCATATGTAATTCCATTTTTTTATTTTTTTGAGGAAACTCTGTACTATTTTCTACAGTAGTTGTGCTACTTTACATTCCCACCTAGAATATGCAAGAGTTCAAATTTCTCCACATCTTCCCAATCGTTTTTTTTTTTTTTTTTTTTTTTTTTTTTGAGATAGAGTCTTGCTCGGTCACTCAGTCTGGGGTGCAGTAATGCAATCTTGGCTCACTGCAACTTCCGCCTCCTGGGTTCAAGTGATTGTCTTGCCTCAGCCCCCCAAGTAGCTGGGATTATAGGCACCCATCACCACACCCAGCTAACTTTTGTATTTAGTAGAGACGGGGTTTCATCATGTTGGTCAGGCTGGTCACAAATGCCTGACCTCAAGTGATCTGCCTGCCTCATCCTCCCAAAGTGCTGGGATTACAGGCACGAGACATCACACCCGGTCAGATATTGAGTATTACTGATATCTTCCACTGAACATTGGATGACTTTCAATTTCTGTCATCTTTATTTTGTTTAAGCAACGTTTGTAGTTTGAAGTGTATGAGTCTTTTGCCTCCTTGGTCAAGTTTATTCCTAAATATTTTATTCTTTTTGATGGTACTGTAAATAAATTATTTTCTTAATTTCCTTTTCATATTGCTTATTGTTAGTGTAGAGACACATAAATTACTTTTGTATGCTGATTTTATATACTGCAATTTAGCTGATTTTTTTTTACTCATAACAGTTGTGTGACTGTGTGTGTGTGTGTGTGTGCGTGTAATTCTTGGGGTTTTCTACAAATAAAAATCATGTCATTTGTAAACAAAGATAATCTTACTTTTTCTTTTCCAATTTGCATGTCTTTACTTTTTCTTACCTAATTTCATTGCCTAGGACTTCCAGTACTATGTTGAACAGAAATTGTGAGAGTGGGTATATGCTCCTAAATCTTGATCTCAGAGGAAAAGCTTTCAGTTTTTTATTATTGGATATGATGTTGTCTGTGATCTTTTGATAGATAGTTTTTATTATGTTTAGGTGCATTCTTTTTATACCTAGTTTATTGAGTGTCTTCATTAAGAAAAGGTGATGAATTTTGTCAAATGCTTTTTCATCAGTTGAGATAATCATGCAAATTTTGTATGTCATGCTATTGATACAGTGTATTACATTGATAGATTTTTGTACTTTCAACTATTCTTTCATTCCAGGAATGAATCCCACTTGGTCAAGATAGGATATCCTTTTAATGCACTGTAAAAACTAGTTGAGGAATTTTGCATAAATGTTTATCAGGGATATTGATTTGCAATTTTCTGATGGTGTCTTTTTTAGGCTTTGATATCAATGTAATGATTGCCTCATAAACATGTTTGGAAATGTTTCAACTTTTTCAATTTTTTGGAATAGATTGAGGAAGATTAATGTTAATACTTTTTAAAATGTTAGGTAGATTTTTCCACTGAAGCCATCTGATCCTGGGACTTTCTTTGTTGGGATGTATTTCATTATTGATTCAATCTCTTTATTAGTTACAGGTCTGTCAAATTTTTTTATTTCTTCATAATTCAGTTAATAAGTTGAATATTTAAAAATGTATCTATTGTTCTAGGTGTTCCAGTTTGCACATAAATGTTCACAGTAATCTCATGTACCTTTTGATTTCTGTAGCATTAGTTATAATATCTTCTCTTTCATTCATAACATTATTTATTTGTCTTCCCTCTTATTTTCTTATTTGATCTAGCTAAGGGTTTCTCGATTTTTAAAATATTTTCCAAAAAACAACTCTCAGTTTTGTTTAGCATTTCCATTATTTTTCTATTATTATTTTATTTATTTCCACTATTATCTATATTATATCCTTTCTTCTGCTAACTTTAAGTTTTGTTACTTCTTTTTTCTGTTCCTTGAAGTGTAATGTTAGGTTATTTACTTGAGATCTTCCTTCTTTTTAAATGTAAATGCTTACCACTACAAGCTTCTTTCTTAGTCCTACTTTCTCTATATCCTGTAAGTTTTGGTATGTTGTGTTTTCATTTTCATTTTTCTCAAAATATTTTTAAGTTTTTATTTTTCATTCTTCTTTGTGCCATTTATCATTTAAGAGTATGTTGTTTAATTTCTATATGTTTGCATATTTTTCAGTTTTTCTCTGTTACTGATTTCTAGTTTTACTCCATTGTGGTCAGAACATATTTTGTGTGATTTCAATTTTCTTGAATTTGTTAAGGCTTATTTTGTGGCCTAACGTGGTTTATCCTGGAGGCTGTTTCATGTGCACTTGAAAAGAATGCATATACTGCTTTTGATGTGTGGAGAGTTCTGTATATTTCTTTTAAGTTCAGTTAGTCTATAGTGTTCAAGTCCTCTGTTCCCTTATTGATATTTTGTCTGGTTGTTCTATTCCTTATGGAAAGTGAGGTTTTGAAGTCTCTTACTGTTGTTTTGTTGCGGTTTATTTCTTCCTTCCGTTTTGTCAAGGTTTGCCTTGCATATTTGGTAGCTGCATATATACCAATACGCCTATGGTGTTAGGTGTATATATATTTATAATTGTTATATTTTCTGGTTTGTTAACCCTTTTGTAATTTTTAAATGTCCTTTGTCTCTTATTACAGTTTTTGATTTGATGATATTTTTTCCATTATGGCTACCTTTCCTCTCTTTTGATTATCATTTGCATGGCATATCTTTCTTCATCTTTTTACTTTCGGCAAATAAATGCCCTAGTATCTAAAGTGAGTCTTTGATAGACTTCATAATAGTTGAATCTTATTTCTTGTTTGTTTTGGGTTTTTCAGTTATTCAGCCAACCTACGCTTTTCAATTGGATAATTTAATTTATTTACATTTAAAGTAACAACAGATGGACAATAATTACTACTGTCATTTTAATCTTTTAATAATTAATATTTGATATCTAAGATTATGTGAATTAATCAAGGGTGAAAATTGTATAATAAAGCAAAAATTCCAAAAAAGCTTCAAAATGACCCATTTCTTCATCCTACCTTTCCACTTGGCTGGTGGACTAATACAAATTTGCATATATCATAGTTGTTGGGCTGACTCAAGTAAGAAATATTAATATTAATTATTAAAACATTTAAAAGAAGAGTTAAAATTACTTCTCATTCTCCTTTAACCCTTGACAAAAGTGGCAGGACAAATTTAAGATGCAAATAAGTCTCCCATTCAACTATCCCCAGTTAAGTCCACCAAATATTCATGTTTTCACTTACTCTGTGTAATATCTGCAGAGTCAGCCTGATGGCCACCTTCCTAAAATTGTTGGTTTGACTTTTGTTGTTTGATTTTTCCCTTTCCTGCCCAGACACTACATTATTAATCTCCACCAATCCCCTTTATCTTATTACTTCTTCATTCGTCTATATGAAATATCACAGGGCCACCATCAGTATCAAATACCAGTATCAAAACCATCAGTATCATAATAGCTACATTGCAAAATGATAGCACAAGACATCCTTCAGTGATTGAAATGATATCAAATCAATGAAAACTTTGTTTAACTAAAATGTCCAGCATTCTGGTGAATATCTTGCAAGCTCAAACTCTTCTAGCTTATTGTTAAATATGACCTAACTCTTTATGCCTCAGTAATTTTGTCAGGCAGCATAATGAATCATGGACTATTGCACATCTATGCACTACTAATGGGTGTGCCTATTTTTGGAAATTCTTCACTTTAAAAAGACAAAAGAGTAATTTCTATGGCAATTTTGACTTCATGCTTATTGATTGTAATACATAGCTGGATACATGCTGTGGTAATTAGTAAATCTCTGAACTGCCTCATGATAAAAAAAGAAGAAACCTGTCTTTTTAAAGATATGACACCTCTAAATGTATGTATGTTTGCTCTAATGATGAAATAATCCGCATATTCTGTTCAGGTAGTCTTTACCCTTTTGGTGATCTCCTTCTGAGTAAAGATTAAGCGCTTTCATAAACTATCTGAGTCATAAATATTTAGACTGATACTGTGAGGAGGTTACTTTCAAGAAGTTATTCTATCTGAAAGAGTACATCACCAACATCTGTGTTCTTTTGGGCTATAAAATATAGTTATTTCCACTCCTTAGTTTGCAAAGTTTCTATATATATATATAGCTAAGAGACTCATGGATCACTGCTACAAAGGAAAATAAAAAGAACATTTAAAATTACCGTATTTTCTTGAATACTGGCTAAAATGCCAATATATACAAACACTATGTAAAATATAGTTACTGGCATATATAACTGAAAACATAATCTTTAAAGTAAGAAAAAGCATTTGTTTTTCTTATACATCTTAAATATTAACTACTCACACTTCTTTGCTTCATAATGCCTTTTTGATGAAAGAATGTTATATTTTAAAATCTTAATTAAAAAGTTATTAAAATATTTGTCATTAGTGTGTACATTGAAATGTAATGTTTTACACTCTGAATATAAAAGATGGTAACTTAACCTAATTAACCACACAAAAAGATATTTTTGTCGATCTAGTATAGCATTACTCAAAAATGATAAAAATCTTTCAACTAAATTCTGAAGATCATGCTTGGGATAGTTTGTCTTAATAAAAAAGTCTATGTGGTATATGTGAAATTCACTTTGACCATCCTTGGGTGGCATTTAAAAATATAGTCATTCTGCAAAATGGAGAAAATAAGCATGAATTTCCATGTTCAGATAGTGTGACGGCATAGTCTATCAATATGTAAGCTGTGTGGCACTTGAAATGCATCCATTTATATGATCAATAATAGAATCACATTTATGTGTTTGAAAAAATAAGAGATAGATTGGAATGACTTACTATTTATGGCTATTTATTACTTTAAATATGTTTACTAACATGAGTTATACATGTCACACATATGTAATGTTCAGTGAGAAAAGCAAGTGTGCAAGATTAATATGTAGAATGATCACATTTTCATTAAATGATCTTTGTTAGGATTGGAATGGCTATATTTCAGTCACAGAGCTGAAATCTTGGAGTACTCATACACATAAAGTTTGATATAGGTCACTGAGTCCTTCATCTTAGAGTTACACTCACTGGTGCCCATGGTGTCCAAGGTCATAGTGGTTGAGAAGGGAGAAGCAAAAAAACCTGCACCAAAATGCGCTACATGTTCTTTGTGATGCAGTCTTTCATCCAGAAGCAGATGTATGCTCCACATACTCATGCAAGTGGTCCTAGGAGCATGCAAGAGGGGGTACATGGAGCACTGGGTAAGCGCTAACTTTCTCTGTCATATACACATTATATAAAAAATCATAAAATATTTTTTATCTAATATATTAAGGAGACACATCAAAATATTAACATCGGCTTTCTGTTTGTTTGGTTAATTTTAACTTTCTTCTTTGTATTTTTCTCTCCTTCCCTGAATATTCCATAATATGTTTATTATGGAATATTTTATTAAATAAAATAATTTATAATTTAATTTATTTCATAAAATAATTTATTAAGTATTCAAACTGTAAACTACTAAAGTCGTGCAAATTACTTTAGCTTTTTATTTGTGTTAGAAACTGTTAATTTACTTATTTTTAAAAATCCCTTTGGACCTCAGTTAAAAACAATTGTATTCTTTTAGTGCATATTTTGTGACTGGATAAAAGATTGTAGATATTTTAAGTTTGCTCAGCTTATATACAGTTAAATGCAGTTTGTCAAACTTGTAGCATAGTATTTTTAAGTTTATGTTAAAATCCTAAAAACAAACCATTAAAGCAGGAATCAAAAGATAATAAACTATGTAACAGGGCAGGAGATATAATGAGATAAAGTGAGAGAATGAGACTCAGAAATAACTTTAAGGGGAAATCACTGACACAAAATGTCAAAATATGTATCTCTGATATAAGCAGCTGTTAAAAACCATGGGATATGAATATTTCTAATCCATTTTTAATTTCAAATAAATTACTGTAACATTTATCTATCAAATTATATCAATCTATTTAGATCTCTCTCAAGAAGTCTGCCTGGGACTTGAGTTACAAACTCAGAGAACTCTTCAGTCAATAAAGGTCAGTTCCACTGCCAAACATCAGGTGAAGAGGTAACTGGAGGCTCAGTTTCACTGTCATTGCTTCTGCCAAAGTTTCACTGGGGCACTGATGAAAAGCCTCCCTGCGAGGTCAGTTTTCACAGATTTTAGTGTATTTCACACATTTCAGCTCCTAAAGTTACAGCTTTTTAATCAAGACTGACCTGCTTAGCAGTTGTTTCCAATGCCCACACACTAGGACAAGATAGATCCGGAAAAGACACACATTTTCATCTTTCTCTCTATCTACTCCCCTTTGCTGCATGACTTGACAACTTATCCCATCAAGAAATGAGTTTATTTTTCTACCCTTTGAATCTTCCCTGGTCTTGTCTCTTGCTGGATTAATAGAATATGGTACATGTAATACTGTTACCAGTTTCAAACTTTGGCCTCAGAAAGCCTTTCATTCTTCTTTTCAGTCTCTTAGAACCCTGAGATTGCCATTTAAACACACCCTACTAGCCACCAGAATGAACAGAGACATGTCACCCTCATCACCATACCTCATAGTAAGTGAAGACTTCAAGATGAGCCAGTTTCCAGCCAACCCATCAGAGAAACACGAGCAGGCCCAAGCCATGATCGGTCAAGCCTGGCCCAGATCAGCAGAATCACCCAGTTAAGCCATAGATTTATGAACAATAACAAATGATTGTTACTTTAAGCCATTAGGTGTTTGGATGAGTTGTTATGCAGAGAGTCAATCAACTCCCAAAACTCATAAACCTTTAGAAGGCTTCTATGGAGTACAGAAAACCAGTCTAGACTAACACTGCCTTTCTTCCTGGTGAGTTTTCTTTAGCTGCCCTTGGTTCTCTTTCCTGCCGATGGACAATAATTTATCAAATAACTTTTGTTAATACTGAACTAAAAAAATGAAGAATTAAAGTCTAGAACTTATTGCTTCCAACAAGCCCTTTTCTTCCTGTGCAAATTTACTGAAATCCTTAATAGTGACCAGCATTGCATGCCAACAAGTACCAATAAATACAGCATTTAAAATTTTTTTAAAGCTACCGTAACTTTCCCCAAGGGAAACAAAATTCACAAAAGGTCTATGCAATCAAATATGCTACAAAATACCTTTGTGCATTTACTTTGACATGTAAGATACAGGCATATTCTTTAGCAAATTGCTAAGCCTAAGTTGGTCTACTGTAAGTGAGAGAGAATGGATCCTGGTAGATTGCAGGGAGTACAACAGGTTTATTCCTGGGTTTCGTACATCTTAGCTTAACTTAGTCAAGTTGCTTAACCTCACTGAGCCCTATGAAGCTTATCTATAAAATGATAGAGAAAATATGATCTGCTTCATCAGTGGCCCAGGTAGGTAAATAATTCCTAGCATCAGGGCACTGTACTGTGTGTGTAACCTCTCTGCCTGCAGTCTATTCCCACTAGATTAGAACCCACAAAGATTGTGTATTTCTCATGTCACCTACAGTGTCATGGAGGGCCTAGGTCCTCTCTATTCCTCTTTCTACACTCCTGTGCTTTATTGTTTTGTGTAGAGAACTGAATAAAATGCCTGTCCACCATGCACATATGGCATGTCCCATATAGAATAATTAAATAAATGCTTGTTATGGTCATGATGATAAAGAAGACAGTAAAGATAGATACTTGTAGGAATTTGGGAATCACTTAAGGAAAACCTCTGATAACAAAGGACAAAAGGACTTAAATGAGATATACGATGCAAAAGTCTTAAAACTTTGAGGCTAAATAAAATGTGTGCCGCAGATCAGTGATTTGCTGTGATTTTCCAGAGAGAAAGTACCCATCTCTGCGGAAAGCCTGGTAATTTTGAGGCATTCATAGATAAAGGTGGTATAGTGGTTAAGAACATCCGACAGAGTAGCCTGCCCATCTTTTTTTTCTGACATTATCACTTTCTAGCAATAAGGCACAGTTGAGGAACTGCTTGTTGTAGTGCTTGAGTGAAGCCTCTGGGGCCAGTTGTTCTGTCACTTAGCAGGTGTGTTATTTCAAGGAAGTTATAATTTTCTGGGCCATTTCTGTAAAGTGGGAATACTAATAGTACCTATCTCACAGTATTGCGGTGAGAATGAACTGAATTAATACATGTGAAATATTCAATTCGTACATGTAAAGTCTGAGCCTCACTTTGCATTTGTAAAATGAGGAGACTAGTTTACACACTCTAAATTTGCAGATATGAGTAGCATGTTTACATGATATGAATAGCATTTTCTATATAATTTAGGAAGTGTGCATGTTACCAACATGATCGACATTACAATCATGGTTATTATCTTTAAAGACTAGATCTCTCCCTTTTATTGCCATGAAAAAAATGAACTGAATTTTTATTTAAATTAAATTATTTTCCTTTTTGAGTTCAAAAAATATTTCAAGTTAATGCTAAGAAACATTTTTGTAAGTATATAAACCAATACTTTTGAGTACCTAATATGTATCAGGCATGTCAAGAGCTTCATTATTACATTGTCATTCAAGGGTAGTGTTGCTGCAAAGTAATGTAGTCCCTGATGCAATCTTTATTATTTTTTTACATAATAAAACTTCAGCTGAAGTTTTTAAATCTAGTAAAAGATAGATCCAGTACTCAAATTCATGGCTGATTGCCTCTTTCATCGTTATCTGACTATATTTTATATTTATGCATCTATGAGGTAGTATCTACATGAAGTAAAAACATAGGCAAAACGTAAGATATATAATAAAGGATTTAATAATTTGACTTGATAATTTTTGAGCATATAAAAACAATAATTAAAATTATTACACTGAAGTTTATTTTTACTAAGAAAATATAGGCTTATAGAAATATAAATAGAAAACTGTTTATAGAAACAATAGTTACCCACAGAAAGAAAGAATAATGCTATCTTAATATTTCCAAAATCAAAGAAAAAATATTGGGCTACAATACCATAAGAACCAAAGACTTTAGGAAAGAGTTTTTAAATATTTCAAGAAAAGGAAACCATGCTCTTATGGCAGAGGTAAGAAGGACTATGACCAAGTAAATTCCACACACACCCACAAAAACCCACTATAAACCAAATCTGGCTGTTTATTTTTATTTTTTAATTTTTATTTATCTTTTTGAGATGGAGTCTTGCTCTGTCACCCAGGCTGGAGTGCAGTAGCATGATATCGGCTCACTGCAACCCCACCTCCCAGGTTCAAGAGATTCTCCCAAAGCTGGGATTATATACGTGTGGCACCATGCCTGGCTAATTTTGTATTTTTAGTAGAGATTGGGTTTCTCCATGTTGGCCAGGCTGGTCTCGAACTCCTGACCTCAGGTGATCTGCCTGCCTTGATCTCCCAAAGTGTGGGATTATAGGCGTGAGCCATTGTGCCCACCCCTGACTGTTTAATTCTGGATAATTTCAGTGAAAAAGAAAAATAGGAAATGGAATATATACAAAGAAATAACGAACAGTTAGCTCCATGAAGTAATTGTACTGCCCAAAAAAAAAAAAAAGCAACAAAATATAAATTTAAAGTGAAGTGGGTATTGAATAACAAAGACAATGCTTACCAAGAAGTGGTATGAAAATATACTGAAAATTTCAGGCATGCGGTGACTCACACCTGTAATCCCAGCATTTTAGGAGGACTAGATGGGCAGATTTCTTGAGCCCAGAAGTTCAAGACAAGCCAGGCAACATGACAAAACCCTGTCTCTACCAAAAATTAAAACAAAAACAAAAACAAAACAAAACAGCAGCAACAACAACAAAAAACTAGCTTAGTATAGTGGTGCATACCTGTAGTCCCAGCTACTCAGGAGGCTAAGGTGAGATGATCAGGCCACTGTACTCCAGCTTGGGTGACAGTGTGAGACCTGTTAAAAAAAAAAAAGGAAATTTCAGTGACATGAAAATCTTAAACTGTTATAGGATTTTGTTTTTAGAAGCCAGAGATAACTTCTAAAGGATTTTTTACTTGTTGTTTTTCACTTTAAGAATGTTCAAGCTAGAAAGGGAAGAAAATGAAAGCTTTTCATGAGTATACTCTGTGGAGTCTGACAAGTCCTTTCAAATATTTAAACTGGAGAAATCATTGCCCAGACCTTTACAAACATAAAATATCATTCTTACGACTCATCCTTAGTATGGATCATAAATGTTCTTGTATATGCTAAGGAAAGACAGAGATGAGGCTTTTTATGTGACATGTTTGCAACTTAATTGTGTGATGTCAAAGGATTTATTTAACCTCTTTGTCCCTTAGTTTTTTCACCTGTTAAATGAGGATAAAAATAGTTCTTAGCTCATACTATTATTGTGAGATTTAAATGAGTTAATATATTTAACACATAAAGACTAAATGGTGGCATGTTTTGCTTTCTATTTTTATTGCTCTGCTTGGCGTGCTGATAAATTATTAATAACCGGGTGTGTAGAGGAAGGCTTGAATTGCAGTGTTTGCGAATGTCTGTGGTGTAAATATTCCCAACATGGCTGATGTCATTTATCGTAAAGTAACTGAATGAGAGTTCAGAGGACATGCACAAAAGCACGCAACTATATAATATTTCCATCATATAATAAAAATACCAGTAACCTCAAGAGCATAGATGACGGTATAATAATTAGGATGTGATGGATTTCGAGTATTTATTACTTAGTTTTTAGAAGGGAAGAAAGGAATGAAGAGATTACTTGTGTGTAACGAATTACAAACATATGTATTCGATCTTTGCAAAGCATGCCTGGAATCTTAGATTCTAGAAAAGGAGAACTATACCACTGACATTATATGCTACATCTGACATACATTTGACTCTCCATAGAAAGGAGTTAATGAATAAAAAGTAATTGTTCATATAGAGGCTGTATCTATAATATAGTATTAGATAGCTTCATATAGGTAAAATTTGCTTTGCTATACTTTGTAATTTTCCTACAATAAAAAATATAGCACTGTTATTATTAAGAATTAACAAGAGTGAAAAGTGAGGTTACATAATATTCAACTCAAAGTAGTTTATACAAAAACATAATTAGTTAGCTAATATTATCAGGAGGTTAAGGCATGATAGTGACTTTAGTTATGGTTGGATTCAGAGGTTAATACAATTTGTTACAATTCTGGTCTTCCCTTCAATTGCCTATGACTGTGAGTTCGTTTTATTCTATCCTAATCTCAACAGTTTTCCATCATTTTTTTTAATAGGATAATCACATTCTCCCGGTAGTGTGACTTAAATGTGTCTTTTATATTTAATTTAGTGTATAAGTCGTGCAGAGGATACTGTTTGACCCAGTGCAGATAATATTCCAATTCATGAACAAATCACAGCAGCCTTGGAAACAGCAGATTCAAATTGACCAGTACAGATCACATTTTCTTTAGTGAAGGAAGAGTGGTGTGCTGAAATTGCCAGTTCCACAAAAGAGAATAAATGATTTCTTAAGGAAATGTACCTTGGGCAGTAAATAACATAGGTCTACTGTAATTGTGAAGTGAAGGTGAAAGGTAAATTGGTAGCTAGAGGGGAATATAAAGCTGACGGAAAGCACATAAAATAAAATGTTGTGTATGAGATTTGTGAATTACCCAAAGCTAAGATGAACTATAAATATAGTCGATGAAAAGATTGGATTCAAAATGATCTCAATAGGCAGAAACAAGAAGAATAAAACAAGATGTGATTTCACAGGAGCAAATACAAATTCTTACACTTTGGTTCAAACAGTTGGCTTTATATAAATAAAAAAATAGAAAACAGAATTTATAGCTGTGCTACTGAAATAAGAAAACCTTGAAGTTTTACTTAACTTCAAGTTCAATAGGAGCTGACAGCATGACACTGTTGCTGAAAAAGGTAATCCAATCTCTGGCTGTTGTATGATTCAGAACAAAGGAGATTATAGTCTCTGCGTGCTCTTTGGGTGATCATATTAAATCCAGATCATTGCTTCCAGTTTGGAGTTCCATATTTTAAGAGTGACACTAATAAACTCAAGGGAATCCTGAATCAGATGAAGAGGGTAGAATAATATGTCTCCAAAATGACAGAATAAACAGGGTATAATTTTTATCATAAAAGGGATGGTATCAAGGATAATTAATAGCCGCCTCCAACTATTTTCAGATGTACCTATAGAAAAGGAAGAATGTTAATTCTGGTGTCCAGAAGAACAGGATTATGTTAATTGATTCAAGTCAAAATGAAAGGAATCTGGAGGAAGACTTTCTTTCTAATGTAGGTCTGTCAGAGACTGACATTAAATCATTGTTAATTATTTCATTGTTAATTATTAGCAGAGGACACAATCTCAACCATAGGGATTTTGTGATTACTCTGTATTCACAAATCACTCTTTTAAAATTCTATTTATTTTTGTTTTTAATTTTTTTCTATATGTTTAGTTCCAGAGTACATGTGCAGGATGTGCAGGTTTGTCACGTAGGTAAACGTGTGCCATGAAGGTTTTCTGCACCTATCAACCCATCACCTTGGTATTAAGCCCAACATGCATTAGCTATTAATCCTGATGTTCTCCTTCCCCCCACCCCCTGCCCATACACCACAGTGTGTTTTTCCCCTACCTGTGTCTATATGTTCACATTGTTCAGCTCCTCACTTATAAGTGAGAACATATAGTGTTTGGTTTTCTGGTCCTGCATGAGTTTGCTGAGGATAATGGCTTCCATCTCCATCCATGAGGAGGATGACATCTTTAACTGTGAAATTACTGCATTTCAAAATTGTGTGTGTCTTTGTTAAAGATGTTAATTTAAATAATAAATTAGTATGGTTGGGTAAGAGAGGAAAAATATTAAAAAATGTATGAATGAGTATAAGGTACTAAACAATGGTCCCTATTGAAACCCTGTTTAAAATAGTTAAGATATTTATTGTGAATAGTGCTGCAATAAACATACATGTGCATGTGTCTTTATAGCAGCATGATTTATAATCCTTTGGGTATATATCCAGTAATGGGATGGCTGGGTCAAATGGTATTTCTAGTTCTAGATCCTTGAGGAATTGCCACATAAATGATGAGTTAATGGGTGCAGCACACCAACATGGCACATGTATACATATGTAACAAACCTGCACGTTGTGCACATGTACCCTAGAACTTAAAGTATAATAAAAAATTTTAAAAATAGTTAAGATATTTGGCCGGGCGCGGTGGCTCAAGCCTGTAATCCCAGCACTTTGGGAGGCCGAGACGGGCGTATCACGACGTCAGGAGATCGAGACCATCCTGGTTAACACGGTGAAACCCCGTCTCTACCAAAAAATACAAAAAACTAGCCGGGCGAGGTGGCGGGCGCCTGTAGTCCCAGCTACTCGGGAGGCTGAGGCAGGAGAATGGCCTGAACCCGGGAGGCGGAGCTTGCAGTGAGCTGAAATCCGGCCACTGCACTCCAGCCCCGGCGACAGGGCAAGACTCTGTCTCAAAAAAAAAAAAAAAAAAAAAAAAAAGTTAAGATATTTAAAATACATTTTTCAAATATGTTCTAAATTTTATTTTCCTTCTGCAATTTTACTGCATGCTGCCTTTATATCTACTTTTTCAATTTCATTTTTAACAGTTTTATTGAGGTATAATTGACATATGATAAACCACACATAAAGTGTGTAATTTGATATTTTGACTTATATATCTGTGAAACCATCATTACAATCAATAAAGTGAATATATCAATCACCCCTATAAGTTTTCGTATGTTTTTCTCGATTTCCTCCTTTCCAAAACTTTTCTATTTCCACTATCTGCATCCCTAGGCAAATGCTGATCTGTTTTCTACTAACATTGATTTATTTGCGTGTTTTAGAATTTTATATGAATGTAATATTGCAACATGTTTTCTTTTATCTGGCTCCTTTTATCCAGTGTAATTACACTGTGGTTTCTCCATGTTAATATGTGTATCAGTAATTCAATCATTTTATATCTGAATACTGTGTAGATGTCTCATAATTTGTTCATCCATTCACCTACTGATGGAACATTTGGGTTATTTGCAGTTAGAGGCTGTTACAAGTTTTGGTATAGACATGTGCTTTCATGTTTTCTGTGTAAATAAGAGAATATTAGCTGAACTATATGATAGATGAATGTTTAACACTTTAAGAAATTGCCGACATTTTCTCCAATGGGTTGTACCATTTTACATTTCCACCAGAAGTGTGGAAGTGTTCTCATATCTTCACATTCTGATCGGTCTATTCAATCTTAATTCTAGTGGATATGTAATGGTATCACACTGTGGTTTTAATTGTATTGCCCCAGTTCTTAACAATGTTAAACATTTTTCCATGGGCTTATTGTCCAATCATTTGCCTTTTTTAAAGTAGCCATCTAAATCTTTGACTATTTTTAAAAATTAGTTTGATTTTCTATCATTTTACATTGTTGAAATAAGTCCTCTTTCAGATTTACTATTTGCAAATATCTTTTCCCCATCTCTTGCTTGTGTTTGCCTTCTCTTAATACTGTTTTTCAAAAGGCAGAGTTTTTCATTTAAATAACATCAATTTATCAATTCCTTTTTAGGAATTATAATGTTTTATAGATTGTGCTAAGAACTATTTATCTAACTAAATATTCATAAATATTTTATCTCATTTCAAAAACTTTATAGTTTTAGATTTTACATTTAGGACTGTGATCCATATTAGGTAATTTTTTCATGTGGTACACAGTATGGGTTCAAAATTCATGTATTTTTATGTAGGAATAAGTAATGGTTCTAACGCTGTTTATTGAAAGGACTATTCCTTCTCTACTTAAATGACTTTACACCACTGTCATTATATGTAGTGTTTTTTCCTTTTTCATTTTTAAAGACAGGGTCTCACTCTGTTTCCCAGGCTGGAGTGCAGTGGCATGATTATAGCTCATATAAAAGGCTTTATAGTAAGTTTTCAAACCATGTGTTGTTAGTCTTCCAACACTGTTTCTCTTGTTCAAAGTAGTTTTGATTATTCTAAGTCCTTTGCATTTTCATATGAATTATAGCATCATTTTGTCAATTTTTATTAAATATCCTACTGGAATTTTGGGTGAGATTGCAGTTGAGTGAAACCAATTTGGGAAAAATTGTCATCTTAAAAATACTGAAGCTTTTGACCTAGAAGACTTTATAACTCTCCATGTTTTACATCATTTTTTTTTTTCAAGAATGTTTTGGAGTTTTAAATGTAAGGGTCTTGCACATATTTTATCATATTTGTCATTAATTATTTTATATTTTTTGTGCCATAAATAGTATTTTTTGGTCATTTCAATTCTACAGTTTGTTAGGATAATGATATATAGGATAAAGAATAGGATAAAGAAATATAACTCATGACTGCATATTGATTTTATACCCTGTACTATTTCTGGTAGATTTCATCAAATCTCCTGTGTATATGGACATATTGTCTAAGAACAAAGTCAAGACAGTAACTCATGGAAATATCATGACTTTAATGCATAACACCTCTCGTCTCTACTCAGTATAGAGAAACTCTTTATTGCTTCAAAACAATATTAAAATATTTTTCTATGTGAAATCATGTAATTATAAAAATATAAAAATAAGAATTAAATACAAGTAAAAGAAAATTAAAAATATATGTATTTAGCTCAGTTCTTTTTATAGTATTGTGGCTTTTGTTTTGATGCTGTTTAATAATTTGATGTCAACTTTTTCTAGATAAGACTTAGTCTATTTGTCTTTTCTAAAGGTAGAGAACTAAGAGAAAATAGAAAATAAGCCTGCCTACAAAATTAAAAAATGAAGATTTAAAAACTAAATGGATAGAAAAGTATTGCTATAATGTAGAATGCATATATATTAATTATATAGAAAAACTAGTTTTATATATAGTTATATATATGTGTTTATACATATATATAAAATTTTGCTTATTTACAAAATCATCTGCAACGAAATGTTCCCCCTTTACAGAAGAGGAACCAAGTTTAGGAAAGTTAAGTAATTTGCAAAAGGTCACATTCAGTCTTAAGTAGCCTATTCACAAATCCAATGCTATTTGTCATTTGACTTATTGCAAACTAAATATCCTCACATAAAAATATTGAGAGATTGAACCAAATAATCCTTCAACTCATGTCACTTTGCAGATTCTACCAAGGGAATAACAAAAGTTTAGTTTAAAATTATGTGTATGTGACATTAGTTAAATAAGTAAAACTAAAATAGACTGTCCATCTGTCTCTGGTAGCTACTCACTTCCTAGAATTTGTAACATCAAAGTATTTTATCTATTTGAGTAAAAATATTTTCTTTAAATATGACTATTATAGCTTAAAGAAAATTATAGCATTCATTTCTAATTCTAAAATACGGTGCTAGTATGTTCTTTCATTAAACCAGAAAAATACCTTCCTCTCTCACTAGCCTGACTCATATTTCTTTTATTAATTCAATATGGGGTTCATAGAACAATGCATTTTATGACTATTAATTCACAACCTGTCTTCACAGTTTTCAAGTGGGACTCCTCTAACTGTGAAAAGAATTTCATATTAAAATCTATAGGCTATGACCCATGGTTTTGTGCCTCAAGAATTCTATCAGTGAAATTATAACTCTATAATTCAGGTTAACTGTTTCTAACTCCCATGCTTGATAGCATATATTTAAAATATGTTTACAAAGCTTGGAGAATCAAATGTTTCTAAATTCATTTCTGTTTTAACATTATAGACTGTTTCCTTTGACGTGATTTTTTATCCCAATTTGATAAATTAAATATGAATCACTTATGAACAAATGAAATACCACTAAAAATGGAAGCAAATTGGAAAATGAAAATGATGGAAAATGCAAGTGCAATTTCCTTGGATATTTTTTATCACAAAACTTAGAAGGAATTACTTCTGAATATTACTTGAGGACCCGGTATGGCTTATGGCATATCCCTCAAATCCTGCCGCCATCTGATGAAGGGCACCCCAAAATCTTTGTAGTAAACTTTAAAAAATAATCTCTATTTTTTAATGTTAAAAATTTAATAACAAATTTAAAATGTTTCTTCAATCAGTGTGAATACATTCTGAATACTTTCTGAAAGCTTTCATTTAACATCTTTATTGAATCAATCACTGTATATTAAGTAAAAGTTAGATGCCCAACACAATCCTAAGCAACAATCTACACAGACAGGGCTCATTATTCCATGGCAGATATACTGTGAGGCTCTGGCTAACATAGGAAGGTAAGGCAGAGAGAGACTCTCTGGGGAGGTGAAATCAGGACTGAAAATTGAATGTGGAGAGTCTGAATAAAAGAATTCCAGGTGGAAGGAACAATGAGTGCAAGGATACTGAGACAGAAACCTTCTTAGCATATTTAAGGAACAGGAAGAAAGTCAGTGTGACTGCAAGGTGAAGAGAATGGGGAGAGGTTTGGAAGATAATATTAAATTGATATTCAGACAAAGTATGTAGATTTTGTGAACCAAGGGAAAGAGTCTGGATTTGATTCTAAATGTGAGGAAGTTTTTAAGCAAGGAGTGATCTGATTCAACTTATTTTAGAGACTATTCTGTTTATTCTTTGAAGAATAGATTGTAGGTGGCAAGTGTGGAGATGTATAAGTATAAAGTGGGAACTTTAGCATTTCACAATGAGATGAAACAGGAGATTGACAGTAGAGAGATGAAGAGAAACATATATATTTAAGATATATTTTGGAAATCAAGTCAATAGTATTTATAGATTCGTTAGATTTAGGAAAGACAGAAGAGATTAATTAAAGACCCCTCTCAGATGTTTTTACCACATCTTCCATTTAGTTTCATTTACTATACAAGGAAGCCAGAACAGGGTATACCTATAGGTTTGGGATATTAAATGGGATGCATAAAATGCCCTATATTCAACATGTTAAAACTGAGGTGACTAATTTTCAGCTAAATGAAATGTGTAGTAAGAATTGATAAAAATAGTCAAACTCAGCAAAATACTTGAAGAGATTTATTCCGAGCCAGATGTAAGGACCATGGCCCATGACACGGCCTCAGGAGGTCCTGAGAACATACACTCAAGGTGGTTGGTTTACAGTTTGATTTTATACATTCTAGGGGGACAAAAGTTACAAGCAGACATTAATCAATACATGTAAGAGGTGTACTTTGGTTCAGTCCTGGAAGGTGAGACAACTTGAAGCAGGGGCTTCCATTTAATAGACAAATCTAAAGCTTTTCTGATTGACAATTGATTAAAAGACTTAAGTTGTTATCTAAAGACAAGGGATCAATAGAAGGGAGTGTCTGGGTTAAGATAAGGGGTTCCTTATGCAGATAAAGCCTCTGGGTAGTAGACTTCAGAGCCCTTATCAGACCTAATGATGTGTAAGTCATTTAGTTAACTCTCTCCTGGATCAGAGAAAAAGGAAGGGGATTCTTTACAGAATGCAGATTTTCCCCACAAGTGATGGCTTTTCAGGGCCATTTCAAAATATGCTAAATAAACATATTTCGGGGTAAAATAAAGATAATTCATTTTCCTTCAGGGTCTGCTATCTCTCATGTGATACTATACTAGAGTCAGATTGGAATTTGGTGTCTTATTGCTACAAGTATCTGATTTGTCAGTCTCGAGGTCTCTGTTTTAACATTAATGTTGGTCAGTTGTGCCTGAATTCCAAAGGGGGAGGATATAATGAGTGTGCCCCACCCCTCCCTTCCCATCATGGCCTGCACTAATTTTTCAGGTTTACCTTGGAATACCCTTGCTCAAGAAGGGGGTTTGTCAGTCAGTTGAGGGGGCTCAGAATTTTATTTTTGTTTTTCCATAGAAAACTGAATATTTAAGTCTCAGCCTCAAGGGAAACATAAATATGGAGGTAGATAATTATGAATCAGTTAAATATAAATAATATTTAAAGCTATGTTCACAGAGAAATGATATAGATGATAAAGAAATTAAAAGTGAAACTATGGCTTAACCTAACATTTAAAGGTCAGTCATAGCAGAAGGATTTCAGAAAGGGAATTGCTGCAGAAGTGCCTGTGGCATTTAAGAACAATCAGAGACATGCTGTGTTGTGGAATCTAAGACTGGAAGGTGTTTTGGGGAAAAGCAGTGGTCATCCGTGTTGATGAGAGATTGAATGATATGAAAACAAAGTAGCGACTGTTGACTTTGGCAAGATGAAGGCTGCTCCTGGAATTGAAAGCACGTTTTTACAATAGATTTGATAGATAAGGGCATAGAGCTATGATGTTACTATAAGAAAACTTAATGTTCATGGGCAGAGTGGCAAGGCTAGGTTTGCTAGAGGCAAATTTCTTCTAATGCATATATATGTGCTTAGAGACAGGCAAAATGCACATTCTATTCTACATGGAAAGCTTACTTCTTTCGCTTTTGTTTTTTCATTTTAATCCAGTGATATTTCTGAGTCAATAATTAATTTGGCAGCCTAATTTTTAATGGAAAAAAATGATTCCCAGTAGCATTTACCTCCTGAGTGCTATCTTAGGCAAAGTTGCAAGTGTTTCTTTTCAGCTCTATCACCTTGCACAATGACTACTCTTGCAGTATTTATCTTTTACTTCTGTTAACAAAAACAGAAAAGAAACAAAAGACAGAGCTCTAATAGGAATTTTAAATTTTTATCATCAATAACACTGGTATAATCTTTGATGGTATTAGAGTAGGTAGTCAGACAGATATGAGCAAAGTAGGAAAGGGCCCTCGGAAATGGCAGGCACTCATTAGGTGATGGTCAGGTGATCATAAAACTGTCTCTCTGAAATGATAAGTGGCTATGACTGATGGCAAGAGGAAAAGAAGTTCTCCAACAGATAGAAAATATCAGGAGCCAGCAAACCACAATTCCCTGATAAGGTCTCAAGCATGTGCAGTAGCGGGCAAAATAATGGAGTTTGGCTGGTATGTGACCTTTGTCTGGGAGTGCTTGATCAGTAAGGGAAAATCACCCCCAAAGTGAGCATATGCACAACCTCAGTAAACACATTGTGTCTAGGGCCTTTCCCAAGTGCTGACAGGCCACTGTGCATGCAGCAATTGAGCAACAGCCTGCCCAAAGGGAGGGGAAAAGAAAACCCTGGAACCAAGCCAATGTAAAAAAAATCCCAAGCCAAGGGCTTAGCAGGGCACTTGATTTCTCAAGTCACCGTCTTGGCTATCTTCCAAGTGTACTTTGTTTCTTTCAATAAACATTTGCCTCTGCTTTAAAACTTCCCTAGTGTTGCGGGAAGTCAGGGACACGAAACAGAGGGACTGGCTGGAGCTGCGGCAGAGGAACATAAATTGTGAAGATTTCATGAACATTTATCAGTTCCCAAATATTACTTTTATAATTTCCTATGCCTGTCTTTAATCTCTTACTCCTATTATCTTCATAAACTGAGGATGTATGTCACCTCAGGACCACTGTGATAATTGTGTTAACTGTACAAATTGATTGTAAAATGTGTGTTTGAACAACACGAAATCAGTACACCTTGTTACTTACTCTTCATCTTTTATCTCTACCACACCCTGAAATTTAGTTTTCTAGTGGCTCTTGAGGAGGTTTCTCCACCTTTACAGGGCCTCCATTTATAGTCCACTAAAAGAACCTCTCACCTCAATACTGGAGATAGCTCCTTTTTGGGAAAAGAGACAATCTTTCCTCTGCCTAGTAAGAGCCCTTATTCCAAATTCCGTCTTTCTCCAGAGGTTTCTCCTTTATTTCAAGAAGGCAGACAAGCACTGTCCCCTAGGCACTAGAGGCTGTTTTCTTCTGTGAAAAAACAAAGGCTTCCCACAAGCATCTCTCATGCTTCCTTCCCTTCCCATCTATTACAGAGGGATTGCCATGCCTGTTTAAACATATCTTTTGCATATTGCCTATGGAAGATGATATTTTCCTACCTTCTTCTAACTCCCTTCTTAACATGCCCAAAGATCACCTAGTCTCCATACAGGAAAAAGAAATCTGGCCTCTTTATGACTATTGTCCAGCAACAAGGCCCTCATTTACCTAAAGAATATGGAAAATGGAAATAAGAGAATGGGAAGCCATGTCGTTGTTAGGATGCTCTGGAAGCAGGTCACTACAAAATCCTGGAGACAGGGATATAGGCTGGCCCAAGGCCACAGGCACATGAGACCAAATTACTCACAGAAGAGAGATAAAGACTAGTCCCAGGCTAAAAGCACAAAACTGATTACCAACAGAACAGAGATAAAGGCTGGTTTCCCAAATGGGACAGAACCAGGAATAGAGGGAACTGGTAAATACCAGTTCATTCCATAACTCCGAGAATTAATGGACGGGGGCACCTTGCTCACTCTGGGTTGCCATAGGCACAAGATTAAGGGAACAAGACAGGGATGCCATCTTCTTTCCCTCTCTCCTCTTTAATCTCTTTGCAGAAGAGTAACCACACTTCCATAAAACAACATGAGACCAAGGTTAGGGGTACCAGGCAAGCACTGATTCATTCTGGGATCCGTAGGATGAGTGGTTCTTTTCAATCCAATCTGCCGTAAGTGCAGGAACCCCTATAATACATGGGAAAGGCACTGCTCACTCCAGTCTGCCATAAGCACAAGCAAAAGTAGGTAAACAAGGAGGGACACCTTATCCCTTCTCTGTTCTCTCTTTGCACATACTTAATCATGTCCCCGTACCAGACAACATGTTCCTCAAATAAATGCATCCTCAAGAACTGGGAAATGTTTAACCCCTAAACCTCCAAATATGACCTATCCTCAAGGAACACTGCAAGATAAATCCACCCAGTTTTGCCAAGAATACCCAAACACATGAAGTACTCAAAATTTTTGACTCTCGCCTACTAATTACATTTAATGTCTTCAGATTGCCAGTCTCAGCTCTACAGTAAAATGGGTTCTGTTGGACTGATATGGTTTCGATCTGTGTGCTCACCCAAACTTCATCACAAATTGTAATCCCCATGTATTAGGGGAGGGGTCTGGTGGGAGGTGATTAAATCATGGGGACAGACTTTCCTTTTCCTGTTCTTGTGATAGTGAGTGAGTTCTCATGAGATCTTGTTGTTTGAAAGTATATGACACTTCCCCCTTTACTCTCTTTCTACTGCTCCACATGGTAAGACATGCTTGGTTCCCCTTTGCCTTCTACCATGATTGTAAATTTCCTGAGGCCTCCCAGTCATGATTCTGTTAAGCCTGTGAAACTGAGTCAATGAAACCTGTTTTCTTCATAAATTACCTAGTCTCAGGTAGTTCTTTATAGCAGTATGAGAATGAACTAATATAGAAAATTGGTACCAGGAGAGCAGGGAATGGTATAAAGATGCCTGGAAAATGTGGAAGGGACTTTGGAACCGGGTATTGGGCAGAGGTTGAAACAGTTTGGAGGGCTGGGAAAAAGACGGGAAAATGTGGGAAAGTTTGGAATTTCCTAGTGATTTGTTGAATGTTGTGATCAAAATGCTGACAGTTATATGCAAAATGAAGTCCAGACTGAGGTGGTCTCAGACGGAGATGAGGAACTTACTAGGAACTGGAACAAAGGTCACACTTGCTATGCTTTACCAAAGACACTGGTGGCATTGTGCCCCTGCTCTAGGGATCTGTGGAACTTTGAACTTGGAATAGATTATTTAGGGTATCTGTCAGAAGAAACTTCTAAACAGGAAAGCATTCACAATGTAGCCTGGCTGCTCCTAACGGAGTATAGTCATATGTGTTCATAAAGAGATGGTCTGAAATTGGACCTTATGTTTAAAAAGGAAGCACAACATAAACGTTTCAAAAATTTGCAGCCTGACCATGTGGTAGAAAAGAAAAATCCATTTTCTGGATATGAATTCAAGTCTCCTGCAGAAATGTGCACAAAGAGAAGCTGAATATTTATACCAAAGACAGTGTGAAAAATGTCTCCAGGGCATTTCAGAGACCTTCGTGGCAGCCCTTCCCATCACAGGCCTGGATGCCTAGGAGGAAAATATGGATTCATGGGCCAGGCCCAGAGACCAGTTGCTCTGTGCAGGCTTGGGACACGGCACCCAGTGCCCAGCTGCTCCAGCTCAGTTACGGTTGGAAGATGCCAAGGAGGAGTTCAGGCCATGGCTTCAGAATCTATTAAAATCAGAGGGTATAGTGGGAAGGAATTGCTTCAATTTGTAGATGGACATCACCAACTTCCTGAAAACTTTTTCTAAAATGGATTATGAAAATGACTAATTTAAGGGCAATATCTTTGATTTTAAATGCTGCAGAGTGGAAGAGCACATTTGGGTTGATGCAGGACCCACAGCTCACTATTGAATAACTGCAGATGGCTATCTATGATCCAGACACAGAGGAAGTTATTCCCAAGGGAACAACCAGGCTTGAGGACTGGATAAAAGCTACTTTAAAGTCTGTTTACCATGAGAAAGGTGACTGCCCAACTCCCCCTATAAATGCCAGGTGGGGCACCCCAGATGAAGCAGCTAAAATGCTTCATATACAAGCCATGTAGGACTGGCATTATGATGACAGGGATATCCACTCACTGAATATGCCTGTTACCTAGGTTATGGTAAATGCTGTGGCTAAGTGTACCTCTTCTACATGGGCACTCCACATAAATTTACTCTTGCAGAGTGGAACAATAGTTTGAGCAGCCTCATCAAATTTGCCAGGTTCTCAGCTTCCCCCATGGGTCTTGCAGATGTTAATTAAAACATTAGGTTAATTAACAAGAGAAGGGGAAAGGCATAAGGAAGAGTCAAAGGACTCATCCCAGAAAAGTGGAAATTTTTAAGAGGTCATTAAGAAATGAGACAAAGGAAACATTGATAGGGGTGAAACCAGCAAGGAAAACAAAGGGAAGACTCACTGGACTAATCCCAGCATGATGGAAATCTTTAGATGATTATTAAGAAATTGAATGAATAAAATGGAAATTGATGGCATTAAAACAAAGGTCTTAATAAAACATTATCAAAGATTCGGTGAACCAAAAGGAGCCCCTCCTAGTCCCCCAACATTAAAGGACCCCAAACTAGGTTGCTGTATTTCCCCCAGTTTGGAGAAATTTTAAAATTCAGAAGATAGAGATTATAATGAGAAATCAGATCCAAGATTGCCAGGGGTAATAGTCCAACAGATTAATCAAGACAAAGACGACGAAAGGGTCGGGATCCTTTGGTCCAACCTCTGGCTGGGGACAGAAAGCCTTTTGCACAAGGAAGGATAAAATGGTCTAGGGGTGAAGAAGAGGTATCCTTGGACCTAGAACATAAAAATGCAAGAGCTGATAGGATTATGAAAGTTGGCATATTTGAACACAGTTCATGTGAAGTGATTGCATCTCTTTTACTTGATTGTATCATGAGTATGAACATTGTATCTAACTGGGAAATGTTTTCCCTACCTAGTGCCATAAAATAGAATGCATGTCAATTTGCCCTTCAAGCAATATTAACTAGACATGCTAAATGGCAACCAGTAAGGTTGCCCAAGTCTGCACAGTGCAGAGTAGAAACTAGGTTACTGATGGGGACAAATTCTCCATTTAAAGTCCTTTATGAAGCATTTTTAAAATTATGGCAAAGGCTTATGAGCACCTCCCAACAACAACTACTGACACTTTGCACTAGACAATTTCAACATGAGAGGCGTTTACTGTTTTACTATGAAATGTTAGCTGAAGCTATCCTTGTGACACTTGAACTACTCATACTGTCTTGAGTGATGTCAGAGAAACATTCTAATGGGAATGGCAGTTCCGGAAGAGGTCTATAATAAAATTGAAATAGTTTATAAAGAATCATGCTACCTGGGGAGCGCAAGGAGGAGACACCCTCAAGCAGGGACTGTCTTTTCTACTATAATGGCCTCTGAAACTGTGTAAGAAACTGCTGGATTCAAGAGAGCTTGATAAACAGCTCTCAACTGAGTGACAAAAAACAACTTGGCTCATGGATGGCAATTCCCAGGTAAATGGACACCATCCTGTTTGGAAGGCAGTTGTTTTGACAAAAGAAGGTAAAAACAGATCTGCCCAGTGGGTTGAATTGCCTGCTGCTTTCCTAACAGTAATGGAAGCTTTGAACAATTGTAGAAGCCTCTGTGTTTGGGTTTTTACTGACTTATGTGTAGTTACTAATGACCTGGCTATACATTCAGGTGAGAGGACAATGGAAACCTGGATGATTAAAGGGATGCCTGCAAGGAGCATGGACCTATGGAAAATTGAAGGGTACATTAAAGTAGAATAAGTCAATGCCCATTCCAGAATCCCAATACCCATTCTGAATCCATTCCAGATCCAGAAGGTTACTGGAATTGACCCCATATGCTCTCTTGATGTGGCCTCCTGGGCCCATAAAATCAGTGGATTCAGGGAAGCTACAGCAGTGCAGAGATGGACTGAACCTAAACATGTTCCTTTTGTACCACCTTAGGCACATAATGCCAATAAGACTTCTATTTGTCAGAAAAGGGACAGAGGCTGCCTATGGCTGTATGGCAGATTCCTTGGTGGGAAGGCCCTGAACACAGCTGGAAAGTGAGATTGATGCTGGTAGCCCTGGGGGCTACAAATAGATCTTGACAGGAATAGCCACTAACTCTGGAGTTGGCGTTGCTTCCCTGGTGGAAGATGAAAATGCCCAGTGTGTCATAAAACAAAAATAAAAACAAACAAACAAAAAATTAGAAGATATTGCATGGGTTTGGATTGCCTGTGTCATTTCTTCAAACTAAGAAAGATGCTGTATGGCCACAACAGTGGGCAGAGAGATATCCTTCTCACAGTAACCGTTTTATGGAAAAGTGGAACTGGAAATTAAAACATGGTTGTTTGAAACAAGGAGAGGGAGGCAAAGGCGTGAAAGGCTAGCTTACACGCCTTTGCAAGTGTATGTTCATTCAACATGAGTAGGACTAAGGGAGTGTCTCCACTAGGTTTTTCTATTTTTCTGGTTTATCTGGGGAAGAGGGCATGGGGAGTATGGTGGTAAGACTATGCAATTTTTGCTAAGGAAAGAGTACACTGATTTAAATACTATAATTTTTTCTTTTTTCCCCAGATCACCTCAAAGAGATTTTTTTTTTCTCTCTCCTTTTTGATGCAATGGTCCTAGGACAAGTACTGGAGGCAGGGGTGATTTCTAAGCATGAAATTGTAACTATGTTTTCATTTATTCATTTTTGAATTGAGGTCTTGCTCTGCCACCCAGGCTGAAGTGCAATGTCACAATCGTGGCTCACTGTAGCCTTGACCTACCAGGCTCAATTCGTCCTTCCATCTCAGCCTCTTGAGTAGCTGGAACTATAGCACACACCACCTCGGCCAGCTAATTTTTGTACTTTTCATAGAGACAGGGTTTTGCCACATTGCCCAGACAGATCTCTCACTCCTGCACTCAAGCAATCTGCCCACCTCTGCCTCCCAATATGCTGAGATTACAGGTGTAAACAGTTAATATTTTATAATTAAAAACCTGTACCTCCAAAACAGCCTGCTGTGCTTACTTTCCTCATAGATACTATTAGTAACGAAAATTTAAATCATTATAAAAGATGTCTTAGAATATTTTACCCATTTTCAACGCAAATGACTATTATTCTATAGCTTCCTGGAAAAAAATAAGAAATAATAAATCATTTAAGCATTACTAACATGTATAGTCAATACAGTAAATAAAATTATGTAATGATAAAAAAATCAGGATTAAAATAATTAGCAAAAATATACCATCACGAGTTAATGTACAGAATTAAAAATGAGTGTCCCAAATTTCACTCAATTCAAAATGTAAAAAAAGTCCCAGAAAATTGCTAGCAGGGTAATCTTCTTAAACAAAATTGGAGCTTTTAAAAATACACATTTTCTAAGAGATTTCAGTAGCAAAGCAGTTATTTTTAGCAAAGCAGTTATGAAATGATGTTTACTTATATTAAATACATGTATTCAATATGTATCTTCCATTCAAGCTTGAATTAAGAGGAGGAAAAACTAAAAATGTTTGTAAGTTAATTTATGTCATATTTTGAAAAGATTATCTAGTAAATTATTTGCTTCTTGTCTTCTTATTCAGGACTTTACTGAATATCTTATGTTTACATACAACATACAACCTAGGTTCTTAGATTCTTGGAAATGTTGGGGGGCACATATTTGTGCTGAAAATGGCACTGCCAGTAGTTCTTATCTCTTTTATCTAGAAATCAGCACATAGTAAGTTAGTGATATTATTAGCTATTATTAACCATTTACAAGTGTATTTTCCTGAGGCCACTTTCTTTTTTTTTTTTTTTTTGAGACGGAGTCTTGCTCTGTAGCCCGGGCTGGAGTGCAGTGGCCAGATCTCAGCTCACTGCAAGCTCCGCCTCCCGCGTTTACGCCATTCTCCTGCCTCAGCCTCCGGAGTAGCTGGGACTACAGGCGCCCGCCACCTCGCCCGGCTAGTTTTTTGTGTTTTTAGTAGAGACGGGGTTTCACCGTGTTAGCCAGGATGGTCTCGATCTCCTGACCTCGTGATCCGCCCGTCTCGGCCTCCCAAAGTGCTGGGATTACAGGCTTGAGCCACCGCGCCCGGCCGAGGCCACTTTCTTGAGACACTTTCAAAATCATGTTCATTTACAGAAGCTTTTGTTTGAAGTTGACAATAATTTTTTTCAACCTTTAGTTATCTATATTTTTGGTGCCTCAAGCTACTGGTTCCCATGTTAAATATGCAAAGTGTTACCAACTGAAGAGACCTAATTTTGAGGATCCAGATTAGAATGCCAATCTGGTAATTATTCTTGACTCCAAAAAAAAAAAAAAAAAAAGTTAAAGTAAAGTATATGAGATTGGCCTCCTAACTTGAGTCAGAAATGTCAAAAAAAACTATTCAGGCAGAGGCTTTCTAGAAAGTCATGATTTTATCTTAGAGAAAACATTTTCCTTATTATGTTTGGAAAACAATGTATCAGTGTATTTACTTTTATCGATACAAGTTAGAACACCATTATTAGCAGAATTATTCCTTTTTAAATGTGAATCTCTCCCTGAAGAAATTGTTATTTCCAAGTTCAGCTTCAATCAGAAACAATGTTTGCAGACTACTTAACCAGAGCCTGTCATGCTATGCCATACAATTCTTCCTGAAATGCCTCCTTTTATGTAATCACAACAATGAAAACAGATCTTGTAAAAGTACTTGTCTTTGGGCCAGGAATATCTGCAATTATAATTCATGCCCACAGTGGGCCTGAGATTTATGAGATTCATTGGGAAAGGGGTTGCACTTCAGAATATTGCAATACTCTGTCTGCACTAAAAAATTAACGATACAAAAAACTGTCTGAAAGACAAAAAGTATTGGAAACACTCCATCGCTCAATAATCACTCTGGTATTTAGTATTTCAAGTTGGGAAAGATTGTTTCCAATGTATCATTCTGCTCAAATGAAAGAGTGCTTTTGAGAAAAGAAGAGCTTGAGTTATTTCTTAACAAGAAATTGAAAAAGATCTTAATGTTGTCTAAGCAGATGAAGCACCAACGGCCAGTTTTTCCTTAAAATAATATGCTGTGAGACATATGAAAAGCAGCAGCTCTCTATAACCATGATATTCAAAAAGCTAATTATTTAATATAAGTGTAGCTCTTTTAAGAGACTTGGAAAAGTACAATTGAAATTAGTTCCTGAAATTTTCTTAAATTATAAGATTCCCTAGTAACATTAAAAATAATGTTGCATAGATTTTGAAAAATGGTACCATACTATTAAATGTCTCATTCGTTTCATACACCGTTCTTAGAAATAGAAACTGATTTACTACTGAGTGTTTCTGAGTTAAGGAACTAAAGATTGAGAAAATTAAATGAATCTCAAAAGCTTAAGAAATTGCAAAATATTTTTTTCCAGTATCAGAGAGAAATAAATATTTTCTGTGGCCAAGAGGTCTAAAAGATAAGACAGAAAGTAAGCATCTACCATACACACTGAGATCCAACTAATTATAAGATATCTATCACCATGAAAAATAAAATGTGGACAGTGTATTTTGCATCAGGACCAATAAACAGGCCCATAAATGACTCTCATAAAATGAGTTAAAAATGGTCCATGTGTAAGAGTTTTATATTTGTGTAATTAATTAAAAAGCATTCAACTTCAATAATTTGAAAAAAGGTATGATTTTATTAGAAGTTTTAGCCTAAACATTATTTCATTTCACTTCATTTATTCTGCAAATGTCTCATTCATTACCTACTATATCCTAGCTACTCTTTCAGGAACTAGAGATTCAGATGAAAAAGACAAACAAGGTCCTTCCTGGAGTACGCATTTAGTTGGGAATGCTAAAAAGAGACAGTACCCAAATAGACACATATATCATTTTATGGAATTGTAAATTCAGTGATATAAAATAAAGCCAATTCGAGTCTGATTTGGGTAACAAATGACGAAGAGTGAGAAGCGTTTTACACAGGTAGGTCAACATTGACCTCGCTAAAAGGTGATGTTGGAGCTGATTTCTGAAGGCTGAATAGGAATCAAATATGTAAGGCTATGGAAGAAGAGTGTTTCTGGTTTAATATCAAGTGTAAAGGTCCTGGGATAATAAACAGTTCAAGTTCCAAGGTGTTATTTAAAATTTTGGCTGCAAACTTTGGCTACTGTTCATGTTCATATTGAAGAAAAAGCATAAAGGTAATGTTATAGATGTGTAAATTTATAGATTTTCTCATCTACTGGACTCTTGGGCCATTTATTTCTCTATTCTTATTTCAGTACAGTTCCATTAAAGAAACTACAAGCAATATGATTCAGATTTGTTTAAGTTTGCAAATATTTTATTTCAATGACAAAAGTTAAATGATGTTATTGTCTTCAGAGATCACGAAGACAGAAGATTTAATAACAAAATGTGGTGTATACATACAATGAAATATTATTCAACCTTAAAAATCACGGAAATTCTGACAAAAGTTACAACATGGAAGACATTAAGCTAAGTGCAATAAGCTAGTAACTACAGGAAAAATACTGTATAATTCTACTTACATGAGATCACTGTAACAGTCAGATTCACAGAGTTGGAAAATAGAATGGTAGTTGTCTGGAGCTGAGGAAAAGTTAGAGTGGGGAGTTATTGCTTAACAGGTAGAGTTTCAGTTTTTGAAGATGAAAATGTTCTGGAGATTGGTGGTGATTATTATTGAACAAGAAAGTGAATGTACTTAATGCCACTGAATAGTACACTTGAAAAATCATGAAAATAGTCAATTTCATTATATGTATATATTTTACCAGAATTTAAGAAAAGAATATATTTAATTATTGTGGTGACGTGTGTTCCCTAAATTACATTATAGAAAGACTGTACTTAATACAAAATTTCCAGTAAAGAGATTTAAAATGTACTTTTTGTTGCTTTGATCATATTCATTATTTCAAAATCTCTAGGACTGTATCTTATTAAAGCAAAAACCTTTCTTTCTGAAATATGTTAACAAGAGCTAAAAAAATGTCAACAGGCAAATTTATAAATGATAAATGATGAACAGTAGCAGAATAAATTATTTTTAGGTTATGTTCTGGTTAGACATTATTGAGTGTATGTATATATTTACATATATACTGTCTTATAGAAACAGCCAAAAATAGAAACTACTGTGAACATATACCTCAAACAAATCTAATTTATTGGTTGTAACATTGTGTATTTCATCACAACTTAAGATGGATGCAAAATTCTAACAATTGTAGTAAACCCTTATCCTACTGTTTATGAAAAAATGGTTTCCTCCTGGAGTTAAGCAATTAATAAAAAAGACTATTCGTCATTCATGATACCATTTTATATTTTTTAAAAAACATTTCTTTCTACTAATTCCATAGTGAATTCTCAAACGCTGTGTTATGTAAATAATTAATTAATATAAACCACATGCAGTGAGAAGGAAGTAAACTGCCTTATTCCCTCTTGATGAGCTACAGGAGCCTAAAGATAAAAGGCTCCTTTACTGCAGGACATCTGTAATGAGCAGTGAAAAATCATGGTGGGATTGCCACATTATGAATTTAGGCCTACCAGGCAGGACAGCCGCAAAGACAGTTAGCATTAAATCAAATCTGCAAAGATCGTGAAATATCTACTGGCATCATGGAAGGCATTCCTGGGCAGAGGAACCCGCCAGACACTTAGAAGCTGTTGCACTAAGAAGTAGCATCTCTCATCATTTCTGCTACACAAAGATTATTATAGTAGAAAGTAAGGGAAATTATCAATAACAATATAACAGACAGGAAGTGGCTCAACTCTGTAATTGAGTGCTAAAACTTAGATTTTAGCTTATTATTTATTTTATTTGTGTAACCAAACCCTATCTATTGTAGTTCATTTTGTGTTGTTCTAAAGAAACACATGGAATAGGTGATTTATAAATTAAAAAAGTTTATTTGGCTTGTAATTCTGATTACTGGAAAGTCTGAGATTGGGCATCTGCATCTGGTGAATACTTCAGGCTGTTTCCCCTCATGGCAGAAGGAGAAGAAGAGTAGAGTTTGCAGAAGCCACATAGTGAGAAAGGAAGCAAATTGGGGTGGGGAGGTGCCAGGCTCTTTTTTTAGACATTTATTTTAGAATCAGGAGTATATATGCAAGTTTAATACAAGGGTATATTGTATGATGCTGAAATTCTGAGTACAATTAAATTCAGTGCCCAGGTCAGTCACTGTGGAAAGCAGTTTGAAGATTTCTCCAAGAACTAAGAGTTGAACTATTCAACCCAGCTATCCCAGGCTCTTTTTAACAACCAGCTCTCTCAGGAACTAATAAAGCAAGAATTCACTCACCCCCAGGGAGGGCATTAATCTATTCATGAGGAATCCACTCCCATGACCCAAGCCCCTTCCAATAGGCCCCACCACCAATGTTGGGGATGCAATTTCAACATGAGATTTGGAGAGAATAAACATCCAACCACAAGACTCTTTTTTGGTCTAGATCCACACAGATAGATGACCATGCTGGAAAAATAAACCTATGTGGATTCTAAGGACTGATATTAAATTACAACCAAATTCTTCAAGCTAAGCACTGCTTAGCAATCCTTTCTTATCCTCCTAGACAATTGTCTCTTAGTTTTATAAATTCCACATTTCTTCATCTTTCCTTAAAATTCCGTCTCCATTTCCACTCTCCCGATTTTTGAATGATGTCCTTATTTTCTATTTCACTAAGAAAGTGACCAGCATAAGCAATGCTAAGTGTATGAATCCATCTGCATCTGTGCTTTGACGCTCTCCCTTCCCTCCTGACCACACACCTGTTGAAGGTTAGCACCGCTTCTCTTGCACTGGATGCTCAATGATTTCCTCAAGGAATTCTCTCCTCCCTCTTATGTCATCAGTTTCTTACCTCACCAAGAATCTACCTATGAAAATGCAAATTAATTATTATTTTAATAGTTTAATGATTCCCTTCCTTGAATTCATCTTCTCACTCTAATTGCACTACATGTCAACTGTTCTTTACAGCAGAAATTCCTCAAAAGCATAGACTACACTCATTAAAAAAAAGAAATCCTCACCTCTCATTTTCTCTTCAGACAATTTTAATTATGCTTTTGTTCCCATGTAATACATTTCTTCCAATGGCTGTCTTGCAAACTTCAGTGATAAGTTCATTCTTATAAAAATCACCAGGAGCATGGCACAACTATTTCTTCTGTTTTACATTTAAATTCTAAATTATTACTTTATTTATTTTTACAACAAATAAATTTGAGAATGAATAGAAAGTTAGTGATTCTCAATTTCATCTCCTGAAATAATAAATGTTAAAAACCTATTGTCTTTTCTAAAAAAATTAGAAAGACATATCAATGCTTAACAGATACATAAAATGCTCAACATCACTAATTTTTTGGGGAGATGGAAATTTAAACCACCACGAGATATCACTTTACACCTGTTAGAATGGCTATTACCAAGAAGACAGAAAACAAGTGTTGGCAAGGATGTGAAGAAATGGGGATCATTGTATACTGTTGGTGGGAATGTAAATTATTACAACCATTATGGTAAATAGTATGGAGATTACTCAAAAAAACTAAAAATAGAATTACCATATGATCCAGCAATTCCGCTTCTGGGTCTTTACTCAAAAGAGTTAAAATCAGTATGTCAAGGAGATATCAGCACCCCCATAGTCATTGCAGAACTACTCACAATAACCAAGTAATGACATCAAACCAAGTGTCTATTCAAGGGTAAATGGTTAAAGAAAATGTGTTATGTATGCATAATGAAATACTATTCAGTCTTGAAAAGGAAGATATTCTGTGATTTGCATCAAGATGGATGGAATTGGAAAATATTATGCTAAGTGAAATAAGCCAAACATAGAAAGACAAATACCGCATGTTTCTTACTTACATGTAAAATCTAAAACAACTGAACTTCTAGAAGCAGAGAGTAGAATGGTGGTTACCAGAGGCTGGGAGTGGGAGAAATGGGCACATAATAGTCAAAAATATCAAGTCAAAATAACCTTAGTTAGATAGAGGAATACATCTGATGTTTATAAATCAATAGCACAATATGCTGATCACAGATAATAATTACTGTACATTTCAATATCATTCAAAGTAAATTTGTAATGTTCTCATCACAAGTAATGTTAAGTATCTGAGATGATATGTTAATTAAACTAATTTAATTATTCCACATTGTATTAAAAAATAATAATACCACTCTATATCCCATAAATATATACAACTATAATTTGTCAATATATAATTTAAAAATTCTCCAAAAATAATCTGTTGGTTTACTTTCCTAGTGTTTTCCCATTATAAAATTGTGTACAATAGCATATGTACATATAAACACTTCGGTTTGGTATTAAAATGACAATTGAACCACACTAACCTGGTTTTCTATGATTTCTATGTGTCTTCTGATTCATGAAGATTAACTCAGTCATTTGGTGTGTTGAATAGCATTTCATAATTAGGGCACTCTGAATTTCATTCAATTATGCCTCTACTGCTAGTTGTTCCTAACTTTTTCTACTGTTAAGAACACTGATATAATTAACATCCTTGTTCGTATATATCTGTGCTTGGGTTCCCAGAAATCAGAGCCTAAAACACATGGTTAAATGCAAGGGTTTTACTACGACTTATTGCTCAAAGAGCATGAGTGAGACAAGAGAATGAAATAGGAAGAATTGAGAGCCAATACAAAGATAGGTTATTTAGTTGGCCACTGCTAGGGTATCTATTTGCTCAATGACTTGTGGCCATTTGAAGAACTGTAGGACCCTCTGTCCTAGAAAAAACAAAGGAGAAAACATTAAACCGTTAGCCCTTTTTCCTTATTAATCACAGGTTTACTCCACAGGGCATTAAGTCCCCTAAGCTTTTAGGTGCACATGCTTGAGTTCTTAACTCGTTCCCAATGTGTCCTCTCCGCTTATGTCAACTATTAATTTCAGGGGGAGCAAGCAAGAATAGTGGAAAAACAAGACTTAAGTGAGACCATGGTCAGGTCAGGTTGTAACTGTGAACCTGGTGAGAATTTGCATGAAACTGATTTTCACAGAAGTGGAAAAAATAATTAGTTATGCCAATAGAATATTTAATGTGCATAAGAGATGTTAATAATCCACTCTTTGCACCACTCAGAATTTCTCATGTAATTCCAGTGTCTTTCAGGGAGGTAGCTAACTGCAGTCTCTGCAAAGACTTAATATATTATGGTTATTGAAATAAGCTACAATTATCAGTTATTCTCAGGGGCACAAATTGTTCTCAAATATTTTACTTCTCCACTTATTCTAGATTTCCTTCATCCTCAGTCGGCACTTCAACTACTTTGGGCCCTTAGTCACCATGCCCTTGTTAGCTGTGTTAACTGCCCAGTCACCATTATTACTGGGTACAAGAGTGTCCAGTAAATTCTGTGGGTCTCATGCATACTCTTTCCCAAATCCAATGTATAAAAACAATACTAGTTTGTCATAATGATCTTAGTAGATTTCCCCCTCTCCACCACGTAGAAATTTTAAAATGTTGGTCCATAGTCATGAGTAACCCATAATTACTACATGGAAACTACAGTTTCAAGTTTAGTGGAAGCTTTTTCTCTTTACCCTCATAGGAGTCTAATGACCCTGAGGACCAGGACCCCTAACCTGGAAGACCCTAAGTTTGAGGGTAAGATGAGAGCACTAGTACAGAAAGCTCTATGAAAGTAACCAGTTGTTTGTTTCTGGACCTGTGCATTCTATTAGAAACACAACACTATATACTAGTTGTTTACTCAGTGCATCTACTGCATCATAATTGGGCATTTCAACGTTCTTTTAGGATTTAGTTAGATGCTTCTGTGCAATAAGGTACATGGTAAGACAGTGGATCACATTTTCTTCTGTCCTCATTTTCACTATAGAATCCCTCGAAAACATCTCAAAGCATAAAGTTGATCTGAAGTTCTGAAGAGGCTTGCATTTAGCATTAACACCAAAAAAGATTCTGCAACTCCATAAATACCTGTATACACATACACATATGCATGCACACACTCGCACATTGCTTCCCAGGGAATCTCATTTTTTCTACTTTCCCCTACCTATTATTTGTATTTATTTATTTATTATTTTTTTCTCATATCCCAGTCTCAGTCCTTCCCTTCTCCACCTAAGTAAAGACTCTAATAGTTTAATAAGTATCTTCTGACTTGTATGTGTTCTCACAAAATATGTGCTGTATTTTGAGCATAAAATTGAGCTTACATAAAAAAAAAAAAAAGAAAATGACCAGTTGATCTGAGACAGTATTGTAGGGAATATCATGCTCATAAATCAGGCATCCTGTAAATTGAATAGACCAAGCATTGTAATTAGGGAAGTCACACCCATATTTGTAATAGCTATATATCCCAGCAAGGAGTGAATTACTACCTTCCCCAAGATAGAAATTACATATATATATATATATATGTAAAACCCCATTGTAAAAAATGAAATATATATATTTATATATATATAAATTACATATATATAAAAATTTTTATATATATATAAAATTACATATGTATGTAAAAATATATAAATATATATATTTATATATATATAAAACCCCTGCCCACCAACTAAGTGATCTCCTTAAGAAATAGTGTCAAACTGAGGGCTAGATGTCTCTTTCCCCAATAGGCAATCATTTAGGATTTTCAGTAAATAAATCAGCCTTAATGAGAAGCCCATACTGTCTGGATCACAAAGAACATCCCTCTCCACCATTATGGCAACTTTGTTCATGAGCCACTTGTGAAAACAGTGATGTGAGTAAGGAAAGAGGCTGCCTGAATTTCACAGGACAAGTCATACTTTCTACCTAGTTGCAGAGGTTTCTCTGTAGTAGACACGCTCTGGAGGGATATACAAAGCTCTACTGGCCTTTTGCCTCTCCACTTGTATTAGCCCATTTTCATGCTGCTAATAAAGACAAACCTGAGACTGGGAAGAAAAAGAGGTTTAATTGAACTTACAGTTCCACATGACTGGGGAGGCCTCAGAATCATGGTGGAAGGTGAAAGGCACTTCCTACATGGTGGTGGCAAGAGAAAAATGAGAAAGATGCAAAAGTGGAAACCCCTAATAAAACCATCAGCTATTGTGAGGCTCATTCACTACGGTAAGAACAGTATGGGAGAAACCACCCCCATGTCAAGTTATCTCCTAACGGGACCCTCCCACAGTATGTGGGAATTATGGGAGTACAATTCAAGATGAGATTTAGGTGGGGAAACAGAACCAAACCATATCGTTCACCCCTGGTCCCTCCAAATCACATTTCCTCACGTTTCAAAACCAATCACGCCTTCCCAACAGTCCCCCAAAGTCTTAACTCACTTTAGCATTAACCCAAATGTCCACAATCCAAGGTCTCATCTGAGACAAGTCAAGTCCCTTCCACCTATGAGTCTGTAAAATCAAAAGCAAACTAGATACTTCCTAGATACAATGGGGATACCAGTATTGGGTAAATACAACCTTTCTAAATGGGAGAAATTGGCCAAAACAAAGGGGTTACAGGACCCATGCAAGTCCAAAATCCAGTGGGGTAATCAAATTTTAAAGCTCTAAAATGATCTGCTTTGACTCCATGTCTCACATTCAGGTCGTGCTGATACAAAAGGTAGGTTCCCATGGTATCCGGCAGCTCTGCCCCTGGGTATAGCACTATTCCCGACTGCTTTATTGGGCTGACACTGAGTGTCTGCAGCTTTTCCCAGTGCATGGTGCAAGCTGTCGGTGGATCTACTATTCTGGGGTCTGGAAGATGGTGGCCCTCTTCGCACAGCTCCACCAGGTGGTGCCCCAGTACAGACTCTATGTACGGACTCCAACCCCACATTTCCCTTCTGCACTGGCTTAGCAGAGGTTCTTGATGAGGGTGTTGCCCCTGCAGCAAACTTTTGCCTGGACATCTAGGTGTTTCCATACATCTTCTGAAATCTGGGTGGAGGTTCCTAAACCTCCGAAGAAAAATTACATGATCATATCAATAGAGGCAGAAAAAGCATTTGACAAGATCCACCACTCATTCATGATAACAAACTCTCATTAAAATAGAAACAGAGAGAAACTTCCTCAAACTTGATTAAGAATATTTATAAAACCTACTGCTAACATCGTACTTAATGAGAAACTCAAACCTTTCCACTAATATCAGGAACAAGGCAAGGATTCCCCCTCCTACCCCTGCTTTTCAACATTGTACTCAGCTAATGTAATGAGAAAAAAAAAGAAAATTTAAAGTATCTTCAGATTGTGAAGATATTCTTGAGTTCAACTATATCCTTCCTAATTTTCTGCCTACTGGATGTGTTCATTTCTGATAAAGGATTGTTGAAATCTCCACCTATAATGCTGTATTTATCTATTTCTCTTTGCACTTCCACCAGTTTTTGCCTCGCATATTTTAATGCCCTATTTTTGGTCACATATATTATCATAATTTTTATGTCTTCTTGGGGAATTGACCCATAACATTATGTCATGGCCATCTTAATCCCTGATAACTTTTCTTGCTTTAAATTTGACTTTGTTTAAAATTAATATATCTATTCCTAGTTTCCTTTGATTAGGATTAGCATAATATATTTCTTTATTTTTTAATCTTTACAATTAACTTTCAATTTCTTTACATGTGGAACCAAGAACAGAATGGTTTTCTTATTTTTAAGGCTGAATAATATACCATTGCCTGCATATACCACATTTTCTTTATGTATCTGTCGCTATACTTTTCAGTTATCTCTATATCTTAGACACTATGAATAATTCTGCAATTGACCTGAGAATGCAGTTTTCTCTTTTAGATTCTTATTTCTATACTTTTGGAAATATACTCAGAAGTGGAATTGCTGGATTATATGATAGAGTTTTTGTTGTTGTTGTTGTTTTGGGGGAGATGGAGTCTCGCTCTGTCGCCAGGCTGGAGTGCAGTGGCGCGATCTCAGCTCACTGCAACCTCCACCTCCCTGTTCAAGCGATTCTCCTCCCTCAGCCTCCTGAGTACCTGGGACTACAGGCACATACCACTATGCCCAGCTAATTTTTGTACTTTTAGTAGAGACAGGGTTTCACCATGTTGGCCAGGACTGTCTCCATCTTTTGACCTTGTGATCTGCCTGCCTTAGCCTCCCAAAGTGCTGGGATTACAGGTGTGAGCCACGCGCCCAGCAAACAGTTCTACTTTTTAAATTTTTTGAAGAGCTTCCATACTGTTTTCCATAACTGCTGTGTCATTTTACCTTTCCAAAACAGTGTACAATAGTATACAGTTCCAAATTTCTCCATATCCTCACACTTAATATCTTTTCTTTTTTTGATAATAGACAACCTAACAAGTATTAGGTGATTTCATTGCAGTTTTGGTTTGCATTTTCCTGATAATTATTGTTGTTGAGCAGCGTTTCAATACTTGTTGGTCATTTGTATGTTTTTGGAGAAATGCTTCTTCAAGTTCTTTGCCTATTTTGCCTATTTTTAAATTGGGTTATTTGTTTCCTTGGTATTGAGTTATAGGAGTTCCTTATATTTTGGAAACTAATTGCTTATCAAATATATGGTTTACAAATATTTTCTCCCATTCCCAAGGTTGCCTTTTCATTTTATTATTTCTTTTGCTGTGCAGAAGCTTTTTTATGTGATATATTTCCACAACATCACATAAATATTTTTGCTTTTGTTGCTTGTGATTTTGGGGTCATATCCAATAAATTAATGCCAACATGCTTTACTCTTATGCTTTCTTCTAGGAGTTATGTAGTTTCAAGTCTTATATTTAAGCCTTTAACCACTTTGCCTTTGTGTGTGTGTGTTTGATGGAAGATAGGGTATTTAATTTCTACTTTTTTGTGTGTGGATAACCAGTTTTTCTGATACCATTAAATTTTTAAAAACCATTTTTTCCCATTGCATGCTTTTGGCATCTCTGTGGAACACAAGCCTATTATACATGTGTGGGCTTATTTCTGAGCTCTCTATTCTGCTCCATTGGTCTGCATGTTTGTCCCAATGCCAGTACCACACTGTTATGGTTACTGTAGTTTTGTAATATATTCTCAAACCAGAATGTGTGATGCCACAGTTTTATTCTACTTTTTCAAAATCGTTTTGGCTCTTCTGGGTCTTTTGTGCTTCCATGTAATTTTTTTTTCTATTTCTGTAAAACTAAAGGCCATTGGGATTTTGATGGGGATAGCACTCAATCTGTAGATCACTTTGGGTGGTATAGACATTTTAACGATATTAAACAGTATGAATGATAAAAGTTGGGAACATTTAATACCTTTCAGTAATGAAAATGCTCAATAAACTAGGTATAGAAAAAATGTACATCAATATAATAAAGACAATATGTGATTATACCACAGCTAACATCATATTCGACAGTGAAAATGTGAAAGGAACAATACAAGAACAACACAGGAATAACCACTCTCATCACTTTTACTCCAGATAGTACTATACTTCCTAGCCAAAGCAATTAGGCAACAAAAAGAAATTAAAGGAAACCAAACAGAAAGAAAGAAGTAATATCATTTCTGTTTACAAGTGACATGATTTCATATGTAGAAAACTCTAAAGACTCCACAGAAGAACTGTTAGAACACAATGAATTCAGTAAAGTTGCAGGATACAAAAATCTAAAAAGAGAATTAAGAAAACAATCCCATTTACAATAATGTAAAAAAGAATACAGTATTTAGGAATAAACCTAACCAAGGAAGTGAACTACTTATTACAGATACTGAGAAGAACACATTTACAGTCACAACAGTCACCCTACAAGCAAAAGAAGTTGTGCTGGTCTGCTCCAGTGTAGAAGTCCCATACAGCACAGTAGCTGTAATTGGAGCTACTGCTTCGTTAATGTTTTGGTAGTACACTGTCATATACTATGACATGTTGATTTTTACAGAGGGCTTAGATAGGGATACTATGAATTCTACCCACCCTGAATTCTTTACAATTTTGTTGGGGTTTTGGCAATAGTTTCAGTAAAACAAAGTGTGATTAGACAATTTTGTATTCAACCGAACAACTTATCAAGTACACAGTTAATGATAAACAGTACTGAATATGGAAGAAAAAAACATGTTATTCCCATGAGCTATTTCTGTACAATATAATACAGCTGTACTGTGAAATACAGTAGCTACTAGCTATATGTAGCCAAACAAATTTTAATTTTAATTAATACAAATTAAATTAAATTAAAAATTCAGCCCCTCATTAGACTAGCCAGATTTCAAGTACTCAATAGATAACATCCACTAGAGCCTACCGTATTTGACACCACCACATTTCCATTGTTGGAGGAAGCTATACAGAACAGCACTGCACTGAAGGATCAGCTTTATTAAACTAACGTGATTAGGAAACCTCCACACTGGAACTGTTGATGAACATCAAATATATTTAATAGGTGGAAAACATTCATATTTGGAAATAAAATTCATATTTGAAAATAAAGTTAGACAAATAAAGGTATAAATATTTATATGTAAACAGCATATACTTTGATGAGTAAATAATACAACTATTGATTTTCAGTAAGTAGAAAAGAGAGAAGTCTGATAGAAAACAGAATAATCCAAGAGATTTTCTTCTGGGTAACAGGTGGCAGATAAAATGTCACTTAAATTCGATAAATTAAATAGCAAAATATTAAGTATATTAAATGATAAACATTAAGGAATATAATGTCATTAAATAAAATTGGGTGGTACAGGAAAAATAACAGAAGTAGACAAAGCGGTAATAAATAAATTTCCTTTTGCCAGAGTAAGAAATCAGTAGACAGTGTCTAAAAACAAGAGACAAAATAAATTATATGTAAATAGTATTAATGTAACTTCTAGAATAAAAATGTGAACTGTATTAAATATTAGAACTAAACCATCATACAAAAACAAAGACATATTATTTAAAGATTTAGACAAAGTGAAATTAATATTTACATATATACTGGTTGTATCAATAATGTAAATGAGAATGGCTCACCTATTAAAATTATTTCTACATTGACTCACAAATGTTGTGCTATAGACATATACCTATGAAAGTTCATTATTAACTGGAAAAGTCGAGCAAGATGGCCGAATAGGAACAGCTCCAGCCTCCAGCTCCCAGCGCGAGCAACACAGAAGATGGGTGATTTCTGCATTTTCAACTGAGGTACCGGGTTCATCTCACTGGGGAGTGCCAGCCAATCTGTGCTGGTCAGCTGGAGCAGCCCAACCAGTGAGAGCTGAAGCAGGGTGAGGCATCGCCTCACCTGAGAAGCACAAGGGGGAAGGGAATCCCTTTAGAAACTGAGACACACAACACCTGGAAAATCGGTAACTCCTACCCCAATACTGTGCTTTACCAAGGGTCTTAGCAAATGGCACACCAGGACATTATATCCCACACCTGGCTGTGAGGGTCCCACGCCCACGGAGCCTCCCTCATTGCTAGCACAGCAGTCTGAAATCTAACTGCAAGGTAGCAGCGAGGCTGAGAGAGGGGTGCCAGCCATTGCTGAGACTTAAGTAGGTAAACAAAGCCTCCGGGAAGCTGGAACTGTGTGGAGCCCACCACAGCTCAAGGAGGCCTGCCTGTATGTGTAGACTCCACCTCTGGGGACAGGGCATAGCAAAAAAAAAAGCAGCAGAAACCTCTGCAGATGTTAATGACCCTGTCTGACAGCTTTGAAGAGAGCAGTGGATCTCCCAGCATGGAGGTTGAGATCTGAGAATGGACAGACTGTCTGCTCAAGTGGGCCCCTGACTCCTGAGTAGCCTAACTGGGGGACATGCCCCACTAGGTGCAGACAGACACCTCACACCTCACACGGCAGGGTACACCCCTGAGACAAAGCTTCCAGAGCAAGAATCAGACAGCAGCACTCACTGTTCAGCAATATTCTGTCTTCTGCAGCCTCCGTTACTGATTCCCAGGCAAACAGGGTCTGGAGTGAACCTCAAGCAATCTCCAACAGACCTACAGCTGAGGGTCCTGACTGTAAGAAGGAAAACGAACAAACAGAAAGGATACCCACACCAAAACCCCATCAGTACGTCACCAGCATCAAAGACCAAAGGCAGATAAAACCACAAAGATGGGGAAAAAGCAGGGCAGAAAAGCTGGAAATTCAAAAAAATTCAAAAAATCAGAGCATATCTCCCCCCTCCAAAGGAACGCAGCTGATCGCCAGCAACAAATCAAAGCTGGAGAGAGAATGACTTTGACAAGTTGAGAGAAGAAGGCTTCAGTTGATCAAACTTCTCAGAGGTAAAGAAGGAACTTCGTACCCAGCACAAAGAAACTAAAAATCTTGAAAAAGAATGGAAGAATGGATAACTAGAATAATCAATGCAGAGAAGGCCATAAACGAACTGACAGAGATAAAAACCATGACATGAGAAATACGTGACAAATGCACAAGCTTCTGTAACTTACTCAATCACTGGAAGAAAGAGTATCAATGATTGAAGATCAAATGAATGAAATGAAGTGAGAAGAGAAGTCTAGAGAAAAAGAAGGAAAAAGAAATGAACAAAACCTCCAAGAAATAAGGGATTATGTGAAAAGACCAAATCTACGTCTGATGGGTGTGCCTGAAAGTGAGGGGGAAAATGGAACCAAGTTGGAAAACACTCCACAGGATATCATCCAGGAGAACTTCCCCAACCTAGTAAGGCAGGCCAACATTCAAATTCAGGAAATACAAAGGATGCCACAAAGATACTCCTCAAGAAGAGCAACTCCAAGACACATAATTGTCAGATTCACCAAAGTTGAAATGAAGAAAAAAATGTTAAGGCAGCCAGAGAGAAAGCTCGGGTTACCCACAAAGGGAAGCCCATCAGACTAACAGCAGATCTCTCAGCAGAAACTCTCCAAGCCAGAAGAGAGTGGGGGCCAATATTCAACATTCTTAAAGAAAAGAATTTTCAACCCACAAGTGCATATCCAGTCAAACTAAGTTTCATCAGTGAAGTAGAAATAAAATCCTTTACAGACAAGCAAATGCTTAGAGATTTTGTCACCACCAGGCCTGCCCTACAAGAGATCCTGAAGGAAGCACTAAACATGGAAAGGAACAACCGGTACCAGTCACTGCAAAAACATGCGTAAATGTAAAGTCCATCAATGCTAGGAAGAAACTGCATCAACTAACGAGCAAAATAACCAGCTAATATCACAATGACAGGATCAAGTTCACACATAACGATATTAACCTTAAATATAAATGGACTAAATGGTCCAATTAAAAGACACAGACTGGCAAATTGGATAAAGAGTCAAGACCTATCAGTTTGCTGTGTTCAGGAGACCCATCTCACATGCAGAGACACACATAGGCTCAAAATAAAGGAATGGAGGAAGATCTACCAAGAAAATGGAGGAAAAAAAAGCAGGGGTTGCAATCCTAGTCTCTGATAAAACAGACTTTAAACCATCAAAGATCAAAAGAGACAAAGAAGGCCATTACATAGTGCTAAAGGGATCAATTCAACAGGAAGAGCTAACTATCTTAAATATATACATGCCCAATACAGGAGCACCCAGATTCATAAAGCAAATCCTTAGAGACTTACAAAGAGACTTAGACTGCCATACAATAATAATGGGAGACTTCAACACCCCACTGTCAACATTAGACAGATCAACGAGACAGAAAGTAAAGAAGAATATCCAGGAATTGAACTCAATTCTCCACCAAGTGGACCTAATAGACATCTACAGAACTCTCCACCCCAAATCAAAAGAATATACATTCTTCTCAGCATCACATCGCACTTATTCGAAAATTGACCACATAGTTGGAAGTAAAGCACTCCTCAGCAAATGTAAAAGAACAGAAATTATAACAAACTATCTCTCAGACCACAGTGCAGTTACACTAGAACTCAGGACTAAGAAAATCAATCAAAACTGCTCAACTACATGGAAACTGAACAACCTGCTCCTGAGTGACTACTGAGAACATAACGAAATGAAGGCAGAAATAAAGATGTTCTTTGAAACCAATGAGAACACAGACACAACATACCAGAATCTCTGGGACACATTTAAAGGAGTGGGTAGAGGGAAATTTATAGCACTAAATGCCCACAAGAAAAAGCTGGAAAGATCAAAAATTGACACCCTAACATCACAATTAAAAGAACTAGAGAAGCAAGAGCAAACACATTCAAAAGCTAGCAGAAGGCAAGAAATAACTAAGATCAGAGCAAAACTAAAGGAGACAGAGACACAAAAAACCCTCCAAAAAATCAATGAATCCAGGAGCTGGTTTTTTGAAAGATCAACAAAATTGATAGACCACTAGCAAGACTAATAAAGAAGAAAAGAGAGAAGAATCAAATAGATGCAATAAAAAATGATGAAGGGGATATCACCACCGACCCCACAGAAATACAAACTACCATCAAAGAATACTATAAACGCCTCTACGCAAATAACCTAGAAAACCTAGAAGAAATGGATAATTTCCTGGACACTTACACTCTCCCAAGACTAAACCAGGAAGAAGTTGAATCCCTGAATAGACCAATAGCAGGCTCCGAAATTGAGGCAATAATTAATAGTCTACCAACCAAAAAAAGTCCAGAACCAGACGGATTCACAGCCAAATTCTACCAGAGGTACAAGGAGGAGCTGGTATCATTCCTTCTGAAACTATTTCTATCAATTGAAAAAGAGAGAATCCTCCCTAACTCATTTTATGAGGCCAACATCATCCCAATACCAAAGCCTGGCAGAGACACACACACAAAAAAGAGAATTTTAGACCAATATCCCTGATGAACATTGATGCAAAAATCCTCAATAAAATACTGGCAAACCAAATCCAGCAGCACATCAAAAAGCTGATCCACCACGATCAAGTGGGTTTCTTCCCTGGGATGCAAGGCTGGTTCAACATACGCAAATCAATAAATGTAATCCAGCATATAAAGAGAACCAAAGACAAAAACCACATGATTATCTCAGTAGATGCAGAAAAGGCCTTTGACAAAATTCAACAGCCCTTCATGCTAAAAACTCTCAATAAATTCGGTATTGATGGAACGTATCTCAAAATAATAAGAGCTATTTATGACAAACCCACAGCCAATAGCATACTGAATGGGCAAAAACTGGAAGCATTCCCTTTGAAAACTGGCACAAGACAGGTATGCCCTCTCTCACCACTCCTATTCAACATAGTGTTGGAAGTTCAGGCTAGGGCAATCAGGCAAGAGAAAGAAATCAAGGATATTCAGTTAGGAAAAGAAGAAGTCAAATTGTCCCTCTTTGCAGATGACACGATTGTATATTTAGAAAACCCCATTGTCTCAGCCCAAAATCTCCTTAAGCTGATAAGCAACTTCAGCAAAGTCTCAGGATACAAAATCAATGTGCAAAAATCACAAGCATTCTTATACACCAGTAACAGACAAACAGAGAGCCAAATCATGAATGAACTTCCATTCACAATTGCTTCAAAGAGAATAAAATACCTAGGAATCCAACTTACAAGGGATGTAAAGGACCTCTTCAAGGAGAACTACAAACCACTGCTCAGTGAAATAAAAGAGGACACAAACAAATGGAAAAACATACCATGCTCATGGATAGGAAGAATCAATATCGTGAAAATGGCCATACTTCCCAAGGTAATCTATAGATTCAATGCCATCCCCATTAAGCTACCAATGACTTTCTTCACAGAATTGGAAAAAACTGCTTTAAAGTTCATATGGAATCAAAAAAGACCCCACATTGCCAGGACAATCCTAAGTCAAAAGAACAAAGCTGGAGACATCACACTACCTGACTTCAAACTGTACTACAAGGCTACAGTAACCAAAACAGCATGCTATTGGTACCAAAACAGAGATATAGACCAATGGAGCAGAACACAGTCCTCAGAAATAATACCACACATCTACAGCCATCTGATCTTTGACAAACCTGACAAAAACAAGAAATAGGGAAAGGATTCCCTATTTAAATAATAGTGCTGGGAAATTGGCTAGCCATAAGTAGAAAGCTGAAACGGGATCCTTTTCTTACTCCTTATACGAAAATTAATTCAAGATGGATTAGAGACTTAAATGTTAGACCTAAAACCATAAAATCCCTAAAAGAAAACCTAGGTAATACCATTCAGGACATAGGCATGGGCAAGGTCTTCATGTCTAAAACACCAAAAACAATGGCAACAAAAGCCACAATTGACAAAGGGGATCTAATTAAACTACAGAGCTTCTGCACAGCAAAAGAAACTACCATCAGAGTGAACAGGCAACCTACAGAATGGGAGGAAATTTTTGCAATCTACTCATCTGACAAAGAGTTAATATCCAGAACCTACAAATAACTCAAAACAAATTTACAAGAAAAAAAACAAACAACACCATCAAAAAGTGGCAAAGGATATGAATAGACATTTCTCAAAAGAAGACATTCATACAGCCAACAGACATATGAAAAAATGCTCATCATCACTGGCCATCAGAGAAATGCAAATCAAAACCACAATGAGATACCATCTCACACCAGTTACAATGGCAGTCATTAAAAAGTCAGGAAACAATAGGTGCTGGAGAGGATGTGGAGAAATAGGAACACTTTTACACTGTTGGTGGAATTGTAAACTAGTTCAACCATTGTGGAAAACAGTATGGCGATTCTTCAAGGATCTAGAACTAGAAATACCATATGACCCAGCCATCCCATTACTGGGTATATACACAAAGAATTATAAATCATGTTGCTATAAAGACACATGCACACGTATGTTTATTGAGGCACTATTCACAATAGCAAAGACTTGGAATCAACCCAAATATCCATCAGTGACAGACTGGATTAAGAAAATGTGGCACATATGCACCATGGAATACTCTGCAGCCATAAAAAAGGATGAGTTCGTGTCTTTTGTAGGGACACGGATGCAGCTGGAAACCATCATTCTCAGCAAACTATCGCAAGAACAGAAAACCAAACACTGCATGTTCTCACTCACGGGGGGAATTGAGCAATGAGATCACTTGGGCTCTGGAAGGGGAACATCACACACCGGGGCCTATTATGAGGAGGGGGGAGAGGAAAGGGATGGCATTGGGAACTATACCTGAGGTAAATCATGAGTTGATGGGTGCTGACGAGTTGATGGGTGCAGCACACTAACATGGCACAAGTATACATATGTAACAAACCTGCACGTTGTGCACATGTACCCTAGAACTAAAGTATAATTAAAAAAAAAAGAAAGAAAGAAAGTTCATTCTTAAACATTAAAATAAACAGGTGAGCAAAAGCCTACAGGTGACTGTAAACAAAATGAAAGTGGAGTTTTCTGTTATCAGAAATGTTAGATTTTGGTGAGAAAATATTGAATGAAATAAACATACTCTTATTCATTACAATTCACAATGGTTATAATAGTTTGTGTATGTATTTGCACCAAATAACATGAAACCTTTAAAGACTAAATGATCTCAATAGATGATATCAAGGTTAATTGGTATGTTCAGAAATATAAAAACAAAGGAAACTTATAAATGCTTTTATGAAATGAGTATAATAGTTGATAACACAATTTTTTAAATATTGGAAACCAATTATTATTGTATTTATTACATTATATACGTTTTTCTTTTAATAGCATTTTCAATATACTGGTAATGGTAACTGAAATTTTGTGTTGAAAAGGATTGTGAAGGTGCATCTGAACAGAGTGAATGCCTTTATTACATAATATTCTCTATCATGAGGAAAGACATAAAGAATCATTGATCAGATAATTATAATTCCTTACTTAAGAAAAAATAATTCTATGGAAGTATAGGAAATTTGAATTTTATTTTACACTTACATATGTGCATATGTACATATAAATCTATACACAAAAATACATATATACATATATGTATGTGTATACACAAACATATACACATATATACAGGGGTGTGTGTGTGTGTGGGTGTGTAGAAAGAGAGAAACAAATTTTACTGAACTCTAGTTCTGAATTAGGAAGTTATATGAATCAGCAAGCTATATGAAGCATATGTAACAAAACTACCACTTTGGTATTCAACCTGGATTTATATCCAGACTCATACAAGGATGAGCTCCTGTCCTCACAAAGATAACAATCTCAACTCGCACTTTCTTACATTTACATTTTTCTGTATTTGAAAAGAATTACATTCCACTTTCACAGAGAAAAGGAAAGATATTTGCAATTTAAACAACTTCAGGAAAACATGTTTGTTATGGATTACACATAGAAAGAAATATAGTGTAGGTCAAACTGTTCAATAAATAAAAGTGACTGTTCAATAACTAAAAGTACAAATATACATACATAATTTGTCATTGAGTGTTACTGAATTCCTAGAAGATTTTTATAATGCATTTTAGCTGATGCATAGAATAGCTGTTAAAATTTTAATCTTGGCATGGAACTATCCCTCAATGTGTACAAATGCCTTTAGTAAGATTGAATAAATTGGGTATAGTAATAATATAATTTTTCCAGATATTTGAAAGTCGCACATCACATACATTGCCTGTGGAGTAACATTTTCCATTGCAATTTTCAAGCCTTTTAATATACATAGGATTTTATCCGGCACTTAATTTCATTATTTTAAAATTTCTATTCAATCCTACAATATGACCTCGATCAGTATGTATGCTGTTACAACGACCAAAGCATAAAGAAGTGATTTGGAAAAGGTATCTCTATTGTTGCTTGAAATTTAAAATAAAAATGATTGTGAAAAAGTATGTATAGAATCAACAGAGAAACACTGAATCTGACAAAGTTGTCCTTTCAATAACAGGAACTCATATTCCTTTTGTATTTTATTATAGGTCATTAAAAATATGTATACTTAGTCCTGAAAAATAAGCCATGTGGACACCTGGTATTATTTTCCCCCTCTTTCTATGACTACATATGACATTTATTCAAAATTGTTTTAATGTGACCATTCCTCACTCTATTCAATTCATTGGACCTAGATTCCTTGGTTTATCTTTCCCTATACAACTATCGTTTAATCTTCTCTTATTGCTATCCAATTGACAACCAGAATCTTACCTTCCATGTTGGGTTTTTTTCTGTATGGTTAAGTGATTTAATAGGCCATGCTGAACTGCTTCTCCTTCATTATGTTTTCATTACAGAAACATTTCCTGATTGTCAATTTTACTAAGGAATGTGGGAAAGGCATTAAAAAGACAAAACAGCCCTACGGTGACGAGAATTATATATCAGTGAAACGCTAGAGACCAATTAAAAGGCAACAAGTCGGTACGCCTGTGATTATGTGGTATAATCAATATGCATGAGTACCAGGAGAGTAAAATATTAGGGAAAATAAGTCTGGAATGTAATTAGGTCTAATTACATTCCCTGATAATAAGCCTGATTGTCCAGTGGTAATTTTACATTTATGATTTGAGGAAATAAGGATATAGTTTACCCATTATTCATTCCATGCTGTAAGGAAATCCCTGCAAAGGATTATTTTATGTGATGAAGAGTGTTCTCAGTATTAGTTCTCTCCCTGTGGCTAGGAATTGACAGAATTTTGACTTCTGAGTAAATGTCTTGTATGCCCATGTTATACATTCTTTTAAAAAGGTTAAAATAGAGATCATGTAAACAGGAGATCATTCTGGGCATTGTAGATGAAAAAACATAGCCTATTTATATCCTGCTACTTTAACTTTGAACTAGAACAACACAGATTAAAATATATTTTTCTTATTAAATACAGATGGTGAGAGAGGAACAAAAACTTATCATTTAGGGAAAGTATAGTAACAATTTAAAAATCATCATTACCTTTAGTACCTTTTCATTTTTATCAAATACATCATATATTTAAGATACAATAAAGAACAAAAGAACTTCAGGTAAAAGTGAAGTTTCTAGCCTTGCCATTTTCTTCAAAAACAATAGTCTATATGAATCTGACATTCCAGACTGGGCCAATATAAATATGTAGTGACATTCTACGCATGAAAACATCCACAAATCACAAGTTTATATTACATGTATTATATGCGCACAAACTTGCTTGATTAACGAGAAAGCATATTTAGGATTTTTTCCTTTATATTTTTCCAAACATTTCTAAAAAAAAAGTACATAATTTTATAATTTTATTAACAATGTCTGAGAGACTGCCTTTGTTCATTCATATTGAATTTAAGTATATTTTAAGATTTTGTTTAAGTGAATAATACTTCATTGTTATTTTATTTTGCATTGTTTAATAATAATAAGAGTCACCATTCTTTCAAGTTCTTTTTCCATTTATATTTTGTTTTATTTTGCTGTTTTGTACATTGAGTTGTTAATCCTTACCTTATTGGTGTATGTGTTTTTGTATATCAATAAATTTAGCTAGTTAGTTTTCACATTTTTCTCAGGTTCTCATTTGCCTTTGATTTTTGGTAATTATTTTATTTAGGACCTTTTAATTTTAAACTATCAAATTTGAAAGATAGTAACTCTTTTTTAGAAATACCTTGCTTTCCCTTAAGTATTATAAACATGTTCTCTGCTAATGTACTTTGTATTATGTTACCACAAAAATAACAAAAGTGTATTTCACAAACAAATAAATGTTTACATTTACACTTTAAGTGTTAAAAATAGCTACAAAATTCTAGGCTTGTTGGTATACTAAAGCTTCAGAAGGCCAGACCAAATTTACATAAATGACAGAAATCTATTGCCAATTACTGATTTGTATGAATTAGAGAACAAGCCAGCAAAGATGATTGAAAATGAAGACTATATCATAAAGTGTACTGTGTTCATTTATCTTGACAAACATAGTTTGGTAACAATTTTTTGACAATGCTTCAGGTAGACCAGTAAATTTCTTTTAACACATTTTGTGAAAATAGGTTAGTGTGAATGATAATTAGGTCTCAGTCCAGTTCTCAGCTAATGATCTGCTGCTGAGAAATGGAGGAAGACTGCTAGATGTGCAACGAGAATTATGAAGTTTGCAGGCTGTGGAAATGATACTTAACAGGTTTCACTTAATGGGAGAACTATTTTGTCTTTTTTGGAGTAGGATGCAATTTCATGACTCTAATTTTAAAAGCCTGTGGTGAAATGAGTGTCACCGTAACTGAATGTTAAATATTAATGAATGAAAAACACTTAGTTGCAATAACGAAATATATCTATGACTGCAGAGAAAAAGTAACTCAGTGTACAAAATATTTGTATTCACAAGGGCTATTTTATAATATTTTATGTTCAATACCTATTTTTAGTTTTCCTATGAAGGAAAATTTTGTCTTTTTGCTTCCATCTATCTGATATAGACATTCTTGCATAAGCTTTGATATGCTAAGAGGAGTTCATAAAATTAAAAAAAAAAACAACCTAATTTTGATTCGTGTTAGACTTTCAGGAAAAGCATTTTACAAGGTGCCCCATGATAAGCATTACTACATGATTAAACACATGATTTTGAAAAAAGATAGTTCATTCATAAACAGCGTTTGATGTAGACAAAATTAGGATGGAAACTATCAACAGATTAATGATACATTGTACCAGCAAATCATGTGTTTGGCGAGTTGTGGATTTCATTTTTCTTCGGCCTCTCATTACACACATACATAAAATATGTCAGTTTATTTCCTAATGGAAAACACGGGTTAACTAGGAATAAAATTTTTTTTCAAATTTCCTTTCCTTCTTTTTAAAATACATATATTCTGGGTCTCTTCTTTTTGAGTCAGTGGTACATGGGGTCTTCTATTAAACTTTCCTCTTTCTTTTTCTGTCTCCTCTCCTCTCATTGTCTCTCCTCTCTTTTTTCTTTCTTTACAATGTTATGATTTTCTCCACTATTCTATTTCATTTTTTTTGAAAAAATAAAAAAACACAGAATGCTTGTTTATAGTCCATTTTTATGCTGCCGATAAAGACATAGCCAAGACATTTTATAAAGCAAAAGAGGTTTAACTGACTCACAGTTCCACGTAGTTGGGAGGCCTCACAATCATGGTGGAAGGCAAAAGCCACATCTTACATGGCAGCAGACAAGAGAGAATGAAGGCCAAGTAAAAGGGATTTCCCCTTATAAAATCATCAGATCTCAAGAGACTTATCACTACAATGAGAACAGTAAGGGGGAAACCACCTCCATGATTCAATTATTTCCCACCACATCCCTCCCACAACACGTGGGAATTATCAGAGCTATATTTCAAGATGAGATTGGGGTAGGGACACAGCCAAACCATATCAGTGTGAAACGTAGCAGGATTCAAAAATTTGAAGATGTATGCATCAAAGACAGATTAATTAAATACATTATTTCTGCCCATAATTCGCAAGTGTTTGCTGCCCAGGGGAACAACCTTACATTTAGGTTTGTAAGGACAATACTAATTTGTTCATGTTTTCCAAATGTAACTATAATAGGACTTCCTTTGATTCTCAAAAGTGTTGCAGTAGGAGGATAAATGGTATGTCCACCCTGGATATAGAAAATATTGTGGTCATGGTCTTGCTTTAACAGATATAATTACAACTAGCGCTTTTACTTCTCATCTTTCCATCACTTCCACCTCAATAAATTTTATCCACAACTTAGTTCAAATAAGAGAATTCAGAGAGATCCAAATTTCACCAATAGATGGAAAATTCCCAATTCATTAAGAATTAATTCAAGACTTTGTCTTTAAAACAATCCTTGAATATAAAAATATTTTGTCATGTGAAATAATGAAATTTAGTCAGGTTTAATTCAGAAAAAGATCAATAAATGAAAAAATTTAAAAAGTTTATTCCACTATTCAAGTTTTAGAAGTTGTTTTCTAATTTTCTTTAATATATTCATTGCCTGTGGAATCATAAAATTTTTTTGTGTGTTAAGTTTTGTTTTGATTTATTTTATTAATTTGAAGGAAAATAGATGGCAGAAAACCAGAAGGGGTGATTGAACCCATTTTCAGTAGTTTTGTTGTCTAATAAATAAATACAAAAAGTGAACAAATAATTACAAGGTTTTTAAAAAAGATTTTATCTTCTATTCTAAACAAATATCAATTCATTTTATTTGACCAATATTAGATATTTGATTTGAAAAAATATTTTCAACGTAATTATGATTAGTTATGCAGAGAGCCACTTCAAATGTGTATGTATACCTCAAAGAATTTACAATGAATAGGACACAAATTGATATTATGTAGTACCAACGGAGTAAGGCTCATTTTCAAAAGTATGTCTGCTTGCTAATTATCCACAAACATTGAAGACGAAGTTTACCTCATTGCTGTGGAATTAATCATACTGCTCCTTATTGTATGTGAAATGTTATTTCCACACACCTTTCTATTGTACCCAAAATGGAGTATAATTCACCTTCTCCATAGAAATAACATTATATTCACCATAGTATTTTGATTTCCTGAATTTATGCTTCATTACTTTTTATTTGTCTGATTTCATTGGATACATATAGTCATCTATAATTTTCAAAGTGAGATGCATAAGCACAATAAAATCTAATATGGGTTTCTTATTTTTAGAGAGGCAAGACATATATCAATCACTAGCCCAAAAGTATTGTAATGTTAAAAGAAATACATCCAGATCACTATCAACTTATACAATTGATTAGAGAGGAAAAACATAAAAGCTTTACTTGCTTTTATGTTGCAGGAAGCAAAAATGGAGTTATAGAAACAAATATATTTTCTCAGACCGAGGAGGCATTCATATTCTAGAAAAAAACGCCTAAGAAAGAACGAATATGAGAAGGATAGCTGCCGACCCCAAATTTATTCATACATCAAACATGACATATAAACGTGTCTTCTATTTTTTTATTGGGAACATTCAAAGGGAAAAATAGTTTCACTATATCTGTTACGATCCTCTAACATTATGCACATTTTATAACATTAATGTAATTATGTCCATAATTTTATATAAAAATGAGATATTATATTTCTTAACTTCATTAAATAAAACATTTTTATCAGATACATTATACATATTGAGAGTAAGTATTTTTTCCTTTAATTAATTAATTCATTCAAACCAGCTACCACACAAGCGCAATTAGGTTCTGGTGAGAACTGATAAGTGAGTTACGGTTACTGTCCTCCAGCAACTCAAAATTTGTTCATTGCTTAACAAACTATTTGTCACTCTAAGTCTTTCAGTTTGAAAGTAAAATCGAATTATACTTATTTCAAAGATATTATTAGGAAAATCAGCTTCAAAACTTAGTGAAGTTATTTAATTTTAGAAACAGTAAGTATCATTTAAAATATAGATGACCTTCACTTTGCACGATTCAATATATGTGTTTCAGTTAACACCATTTAGTTAAATAACACCAGTTCCCCAGTAATACAATTGAAATTTCAGTTACTACTATATGTTACCTGTGAGTAATTACATAAAGTATGAACTTTCCTTCTGACTCTTTGTTATACAAACCATTATATTAAAAAAAAATGCATTATAATCAGTGACCAATCACATACGGTCATGTGCTGCATGCCGTTTTGGTCAAAGAAGGTAACATATGCAACAATGGTCTCATAAGATTATAATAGAGCTGAAAAATTTTCATCGCTTGGTGACATGGTAGCCCTTACAATGCCATAGTGCAATGCATTACTCACATGTTTGTGGTGATGCTGATGTAAACAAACCTACCGTGTTGCTAGGCGTATAAAAGTACAGCACATACAATTAGATACAGTACACAATACATTATAATAAATGACTGTTAGTGGCTTATGCATTTACTACACAATATTTTTATCATCATTTTATTTTGTGTACTCCTTCACTTAAAAAAAAAAAAATGTTAACTGTAAATTAGCAGCCTCTGGCAGGTCCTTCAGAAGGTATTCCAGAAGAAGACACTGTTGTCATGGGAGATAACTCTGCATGTGTTATTGCCTTTGAAAACCTTCCAGTGAGACAAGATGTCAAGTTGAATGACAGTGATATTGATGCTCCTGACCCTGTGCAGGCCTCGGTTAATGTGTGAGTTTCTGTCTTAGGTTTTAACAAAAATATTTAATTTTTTTTTTCAAATTTTAAAACAGAAAAAAGCTTATAGAGTAAGGATATAAAGAGAATATTTTTGTACAGCTGCACAATATGTTTGTGTTGTAAGCTGTGTTATAGCAAAAGAGTCAAAAAGTTGAAAAAATTAAGGTTCATAAACAAAAAATGTTACAGTAAGCTAAGGTTAACTTATTAGTAAAAAAATGAATGGTTTTTTTCATTCAGTGTAGCCTAAGAGTATAGTGTTTATAAAGTCTACAGTAGTATATAGTAATGTCCTAGGACTTTGCATCCACTCAGCACTCACGCACCAACTCACCGAGAGCAGCTTCCAGTCCTCCAAGCTCCATTCACAGTAAGCTCTCTATACAGATATACCATATACCAATTTTAAGTCTTTTATACAGTATTTTTACTGTACCTTTTTATGTTTAAATGTCTAGATGCATAAATACTTAGCATTGTGTTACAACTGCCTACAGTATTCAGTACAGTAACATGCTGTACAGGCTTCTAGCCTAGGAGCAATAGACTATAGCATATAGCCAGATGTGTGACAGCCTATACCATCTAAGTGTTTGTAAGTATCCTCTATGATGATTGTACAAAAACAAAATCACCTAATGACACATTTATCAGGAAGCATCCCCATCATTAAGTGATAGATGGTTATTATTTCCTTCAAAAACTTTTGGTGATATACTGTAAATCTGTTATTCAGCTCACACACAGGCAGCAAAGTATATAGTTGTGTTTCTTTATCTCTCAGATGTAGAAAGAGACTAAGCAAAATAATTTAACTTTCAAGTACTACTACCATTGGAAAATGTTCCAGGTCACCTTGGTTCTCTTTGTAGCGTGAATGAAAATGTGAACATTTAATTTTTACACCAAATGCAACTTCATCAATCCAATCAATGGGTCCGGAATTTATTTCAACTTTGCCCATTACTACAAATTGACTTTTGGAAAGGCTATTAATGCTATGATGGAAGATCATGCAGTTTTTTTTTTTTTTTTTTTTGGCTGAATTTTGGAGAAAATATGACATAAAGCATAAAGCAATGGAAAACATTCAAGTATTGGCAGAAGGTAATTAGCAGGAAGATGCATGCAGTATGGCCTAATTTTACTGTACCATGCAAATAACTTTAAAGGATATGAGTCATGTAAATGGAGTTATAGCAGAAGCAGCTGTCAGAATGTTAACACTGCAGCTATTTGAGGGAGACTAGATAGACATCCAGAAGAATTTAGTGAAGGCCAACTTGTCAACGTAAGTGAGGAAAAATATGATTGTGATGAAAAAGATCAAGATGTCCCATGATTGACATAGGCACTTCTGGAGGTTTCTCAAAGGTATTTCATGACATTGAAGAAACAAAGGATAAAGTACTGGAAGTGGATCCAGATTAGAAAAGAGTATGATAATTCACAAAGTATAGAACGGATGCTCATTCCATATTGTAAATTATGCAACAAGAAGGAGCTAAAGACACTGTGTGTGCAAACTACTATTGACATTTATTTTTATAAGACATAAAACACTTTAAATGTTCTCATTATTTTAAATTATGGCATAAATATTACAAATTCACCATTTTTCATTTGTTTTATTTTCTTTTCATTTATAATTGGCATATTTTAATATTTTGACAAAAATGTTAAAGGTAATGGAATAATCATAAATTTCTCATTGGCTATTAAGATCACTTTTAAGATCATTCAGTTTACACAGTCATTTTTATTATGATACAATACTGTGCAAAAAGAGGACTTCCTAGATTTACACTGCTTGAAAGAAAAAAAAATAGTTATGAATCAATGAAACATTTTCATTTATATTTTCCCTTAAAAATCCTTTTTCCTTTCATTATTTTTTCAAGATTCACTTTTCTACAGAGAATAGGCTATACATACAATGCTAGTCACATAAAAATATGCATTTTTAAAACATTCTAACCAATGAAAAACTACAGTTTTTGAGAAACTAAAAGCCAGTGACCTGCCATGTTATCTGAGATCCCAGAAAAATAAGAGTAATGAGCATATATTAACAGCTATCTTTCTAATATTTTATTACAGAGACATCTGGCAGAAGGTTTTCACATGTTAGAAAGGTAAGTCACATCAAATAATATGGAAACCTGGACTAAATACAATGAAAATGGGCCAAAAATAAAGGTATCTATGAATACAATTTTTGTTTAAAATATTTAGCATATATTTTATGGAAGTTAACATGCACATAAAGATGTCTTTTATTTTTTAGATGTACAATTTCATTAAATTTGTTTATGCACTGAATTTACACACCTCAATTTATTTTGTGTCTTTATGTGTGTATGTATGTGTATGTATCCATATGTGAAAATTATACTACACTCCTTCATCCAAACTATAAACATTTCATTTCTAAGCTTCTCAGACCAAGTATATCTAGGTTTGACCATGATTACACTTTATTCCTAGAATTGCACAACTGAAAGATGGAAATGGAAATGAATTTGAGGAAGAATATTTGATAATCATAAGGGTGATATAATTTTCTAAACAATGCAAATTCCATTGCTCCCATTTCTTGTAATTACAGGTATCACATAAATATTTAGGCATTTTTGACATTATTCCAACATTTAAACATTTCTTAGACCATTACAGCAGCTATACGTAAAAGAAAGTATAGCTCTGAGGTAAGAAAACTGCTTTCAGTAAAGGTTCATCATAGCTAAAGAATAATTAAGCTTGTGGAAATGTTCATTCATGTATTCATTACATTAGGTGCCTAATAATCTGTGCCCTCAATTATTATTTTCCATATTGTTTTTCACACAATTTTTCCATTTATTCCTCTTGACTTTTTTGCATTCCATCCTATTTTTTTTCTTTTTTCCTTTGTCTTTGTCTTCCTTTCACTCTTTCAATTTCTCTTTGATTCCACTTGTGAGTGTATTATTAGAGTAAAGTAAACATTTTAGGTGCCTTGAATATGCAAGTTTGGATTGTGTTCAGTAAATAGTATAAATTCTAAAAAGTAATACAGAGATACTGAAGAGGCAGTAATTTTACAGCGGTTTGTAGCTTCTAATATGATAATCATCTCACACACACACAGTATCCCCTCTTATCCACAGAGAATACATTCCAAGACCCCCAGTTCATGCCTTAAACCGCAGATAGTACCAAACCCAATATACACTTTGTTTTTTCCTATATGTACATACCTATGATAATGTTTAGTTTATAAATTAGGCACAGTAAGAGATGAGCAATAATGACTAATAATAAAGTAGAGCAATTATAACAACAAACTGTAATAAAAGTTATGTAAAAGTGGTCTCTCACAAAAACACCTTATTGTACTGCATTGTATGCATTATTAAACCTCATGTGACTGCAGGTGACTGAAACCATGTGAAGTAAAACCAAAGATGAGGGATCACTATTGTAATACAAAATGTTCATATAAGTGAGCTACTCAGAGAAGAAATCCAAAGTGATGAGAAGTCAGTACAACAAAAGAGCATTTATTTTAGAAATGGTAATAGGCTTGTATCTTCCTCCCCTTTTTGTTCTTACTTTTTTTTTTTTTTTTTGAGATGGAGTCTTGCTCTGTAGCCCAGGCTGGAGTGCAGTGGCGCTATCTTGGCTCACTGCAAGCTCCACCTCCCAGATTCATGCCATTCTGCCTCAGCCTCCCAAGTAGTTGGGACTACAGGTGCCTGCCACCAAACCCAGCTAATTTTTTGTGTTTTTAGTAGAGACCAGGTTTCACCATGTTAGTCAGGATAGTCTTGATCTCCTGACCTCGTGATCTGCCGGCCTCGGCCTCCCAAAGTGCTGGGATTACATGTTCTCACTTTTGATCCCTTTGGTCTTCCTCTTCCCATATGCACACAAATATGTTATAAGCATTTGATCACATTGTTTTCTGATTGTTGGTTCTCAAAATTGTTTACAGGATCTAGAATCCTAGGGGGTCAAAGGTTAAATTCTATAATGGCTTTGGCACTTAAAAGTTGGGCCTCCTAGGCTAAGTGTGGTTGTTGTGGGAAGTCAGGGACCCCGAACAGAGGGACCGACTGAAGCCGTGGCAGAAGAATATAAATTGTGAAGATTTCATGGACATTTATCTCTTCCTCAATCAATACACTTGTGATTTCCTATGCCTGCCTTTACTTTAATCTCTTAATCCTGTCATCTTTATAAACTGAGGATGAATGTTGCCTCAGGACCCTGTGATGATTGCGTTAACTGCACAAATTGTAGAGCATGTGTATTTGAACAATATGAAATCTGGGCACCTTAAGAACAGGATAACAGCGATTTTCAGGGAACCAGAGAGATAACTTCAAAGTCTGACTGTTTGTGGGTTGGGCAGAACAGAGCCATATTTCTCTTATTATCGAAAACTGGTAAGATAAATATCCCTAAATTCTTTCCCCAGTAAGGAATATTAATAAATAACAGCCCTGGGAAAAGAAAGCATTCCCAGGGTGGCACCTCTAAAATGGCCACCCTGGGAGTATCTGACTTTATGCAAATGTAAATAGGGATGAAACATGCCCTAGTCTCCTGCAGTGCCCCCAGGCTTGCTAGGATTAGGAAATTCCAGCCTGGCAAATTCTAGTCAGACTGGTTCTCTACTCTTGAACCTTGTTTATCAATGACAATGCATGCACAGCTGGACATGGAAGTCCATTAGTGATTCTAGTTTCACCCTGACCTTGTGATCTCACCCTTATCTCCTACCTTGAGATCTTCTGTCGCCCTTGAAGCATGTGATCTCTGTGACCCACACCCTATTCGTACACTCCTCCCTTTTGAAAATTGCTAATAAAAACTTGCTGGTTTTAAGGCTCAGGGTCATCATGGAAACTGCCAATATGTGATGCCTCCCCCGGACACCCAGTTTTACAATTTCTCTCTTTTGTACTCTTTCCCTTTATTTCTCAGACCAGCCGATGCTTAAGGAAATAGAAAAGGATCCACATTGAATATCAGGTTTGGGGTTTCTCCTGATATATGGTGGCACATACCTGTAATCTCAGAACTTTGGGAGGCCAGGGCAGGTGGATCGCTTGAGGTCAAGAGTTTGAGACCAGCCTGGCCAACATGGTGAAGCCCCGTCTCTACTAAAAATACAAAAATTAGCTGGATATGGTGGTGCATGCGTGTAGTCCCTGGTACTCAGGAGGCTGAGGCAGGAGAATTACCTGGACCCTGGAGGCAGATGTTGCAGTGAGCTGAGATGGTGCCACTTCACTCCAGCCTGGGTGACAGAGCAAGAGTCCGTCTAAAAAAAAAGAAAGAAAAAAGGTTGAACCTCCTAAAGCCTGGTATTGAAAAAGGGAACATGGCTTTTAGTGCTCATGGAGGCTTGTTAATTAATTTATTATTCTGTCAAGTGCTTACACCCATGTTTAGCTATAGAGCTCTGTGTAGACATTTTCAGAATATGAAGTTTTGTCTGACATATTTATATGTTTCAGTTTAATTTTTACACAAATGCTCTAATCCCTTGGAGTTAAAAAAAAGAGTCACAAAATTCAGGTTAACTAAAAAAAATATATTTTCTTTGACTGAGAAACACCTAAAAATAGAAAAAAAGGGTTGAATGGCCATTACAGGCTGCATTCAAGATGTATTTCCCAGTTACTGGGAAAACAAAAAGAAACATATGCAGCCAAGTTACACCGGAGACTCATTGCAAAGAAATGCCACAGCTGACAGACATGCCAGTGAGTAGGCTGTTACCAAAGGAAGGGCTGGACCTGATATTTAAATGCAAGTTGACAGAGATCTTCAGGAATGCCTAACTGATCATGATCAAGTGGAATCCTGACTTTAATTATGAGGGAGGAAAAAACAATAGTGTGTTTAAACTATCTGAATATAATTCTAATGAGTGAAGCATAGAAAATACAATCATTAAATATAATTTCATCAGCCTTTACTACATACAGACAGGTTAAACATCTCAGTGACAATTCTGAGTACTGTATAATGAAATACATAAGGAATACGTGTGTTTCCCCCAGAGAAATTATAATGTGGAACGCTTTTGTTGCCTATTTAGATCTGCTTATGGTTCCATTACACAGGTGGTAATTTTGTGGTATTTAGCACTCAATGCTAGACACAGAAATCCCAAAAGAGTGAAGTTTAGATAGAATGGGTTTACATTCATTCATTCAAAAAATAGACATTGAGTTCTTACTATGTTATACATAATTTTCTTGAATTCATTGAAGTAGCAAAAAAGCAATGTACCATCCATCCTACTCAGAGAGAAAGAGGATATGAAAAGAAAGGAAGCAGTATCAGACTTTTGATTAGCCTCTTAGATATCTGCATTTTAACCATGCCAGATTCACGCAGGCTTTGTAGCATCACCTACTAGGACAAGAGAGTCATAATATCTGAGCCTGGAAACAGTGTACCAGGTAAATAACACTCTTAACCTCTACCTGTCGCCTGGATGCTTCCTGTTGGCTTTTAGACATACTCAAATCTTTACCATTGAAAACAAATACACCTTGTTACAGTCACTTTTTCCCTCATTCTCCTCCAGCTACTTCGCTAGCTTTCTATTCTCCTTAGCTCAAATTGTAGGAAGTTTTCTAAAGTGCTGTCTCCATGTTTTTCAACGCACTCTCATTATGATATTATCTATATACTGGTAAGAATGTATAAGTCTGGTTACTACAATAGAGATCCAAAATTAAGAAAGGTTTAAACAAATGTGAATTATATTTTGCTTATAAAAATTGAAACTGGTGGGTGGGCGCGGTGGCCCAGGCCTGTAATCCCAGCACTTTGGGAGGCCAAGGCAAGCAGATCACCTGAGGTTGGGAGTTGGAGACAAGCCTGACCAACATGGAGAAACCCTGTCTCTACTAAAAAATAAAAATAAAATAAAAAAAATTAACTGGGCTTGGTGGTGGGCACCTGTAATCCCAGCTACTCCAGAGGCTGAGGCAGGAGAATCGCTTGAACCCTGCAGGCAGAGATTGCAGTGAGCAGAGGTTGCACCATTGCACTCCAGCCTGGGCAACAAGAGCGAAACTCCATCTCAAAAAAAAAAAAAGAAGAAAGAAACTGATGTGACAATATCCTTCTGATAAAATTTCAAAACCCATGTTTATTCTATCTTATTCTGATATTTGTAAAGTTTTGCCTTTATCTGAATGGTCAAAGGTAGCATACAATTATGTTCACATCCCAGTCACTAGGCAAGGGAAAAGGAAAAAGCAAAAGCATTATCAGTAAGTTCTGTTACGTTATCTGTAAATTAACAATATAATCACATGCAGTTACAGTGATGGTTGGGAAATGTTTGCTTAATTTTGTAGGTGCACAGAGAAAAGTAGGAAGTTTTATTATTCTACTAGAGAAAATAGCATGTGGAAGACATGTAGCAGAATCTGTCAAATACTCCAGTTTTATATTTCCATCATTCCTACAAAATAAATCTTACTGGGGTATGTGATTATGTCCATAAATCCAAATCAAATGGGTAGTTTCTTCATCCTCCCCTTGTAGAATCTCTCAACAAAAATTGGCAGTTTATTTCCTTCTTAAAATATTTTTAGTTCAACTTCTATGAGCTAAGTCTCCATATTTCCTCTGATTTATCTGTCATATACTTTGCGGATTCATTTTCTTCTGTCTATGAAGCGTTCGAGTTCGTTATGATAATGCTAGACCATTTTTTTTTTAATCACTATATTCTACCTTCATAAAATCTCACTTATATCTCTGGTTTCAAACAAAACTTGTAATCAAATGTCTTATACATTTCTCCTCTTTACTCCACTGATTTATGCCACCAAAACCTAGGCATCTTCCAGTGCTCTTCATCCCCGTTAATGGCAACAATATGCTCCCAGGTTGAATAATTTCAGTGCGTAACATAGTTTCTAGTTCACAGTAGGCACTTAACACATATTTTTAAAATAATAAATAAATTATTTAATGGATTAATTAAATGATGACTAATCTATCAAGGAGACTTCTTCCTTTAATACTAAGCTAGCTACATTTCGTACTTATTAAAGTGATAAAACTATAGCTGGAGAGATGAAATTATTTCACAGGATTATATAGCTGAGAGAAGTGAAAAGACTCAAAACAAAACTGGTCTGCAAACCTGTGGTCTTTCCACAATATTGTGTTGTCTATTCCTGGATGTAATCTGAAAGAAGACAGTGGCAGGAGGATGAGAGAGGTGGAGAAGAGTGTAGAAATTCATTTTGTAATGTAAATCTAAAAGAAAAAAAACATAGAATTTTGAATTCGAGTCATTGGGAGAAGATTGGTTCAGTAAAATAAAAGGGGAGATAATTTAGGTTTTGACAGAATGAGTTTAAGACGCTGAAAATCTATAGGTTGCTGCAAAAGGTATTGTGGTTTTTGCCATTAATGGCAAAACTTTTGCACCAACCTAAACAGATGAGGATTTCAAAAGGTTATTTGGAATAATGATTGTAGAGATACATTTTAGAAGTGACAGTTGGAACCACAATATATGGTAAAAATGCCAAGAAAGGAAATATTGAGAGAGAAAAAGAGAACCTTTCTGAGATTTCTTTCTGACACTTCTAGTCTCTTTGCACAGGCTCAGTAAAAGTCACATTGCCCAGTTTTTCCTAAAGTGTACTACTGGTCATTTTATGAAAACCTTCTTTTATCACTTCTGACCTCAAAGGCCCTGCGAAGAGGAAATCTTCTCTGTGCTGTCACACTATTCTCCCTTATATGGTCAACTAAGATTGTTATTATAGATATATTAATTTCATATAATTTTTCTGACTTTTTGAAATGAAAGTTTAGTCTAACAAAGCTGGATTATTGAAATGCATGTTGTCCTTCCTTTAATATGTACACTGGTCATTCTCACACTTTTTTCTACTTTGATCCATATTCAGATGCAGAAATCATTCTCTGGTGTCATAAGATTTTAACATTCCCTCTGCTGTAGATATAAGTGATTGTATAAATAGAGGGTAGAACAAATGATGAAGTCGGCATTCATTCATGAGCATTGCCATTGAAAGATTAAGAGGACAGTGTGATCATGCTGCGTTCATAACAAGATTCTCTAAAATTGATTTTTTAAAAATTGAGACAGTGTCTTGCTCTGTCACTCAGGCTGCGCTGCAGTGGTGCAATCATAGCTAGCTGCAGCCTTGAACTCCTGGGCTTAAGGGATTCTCCCACTTCAGCTTACGGAGTAGCTGGGACTATAGATTCACACCACCTTGACTGGATGATTTTTTAAATTCACTTTCATTTTTTGTAGAGCTAGGGATCTCACTTTGTTGCCCAGGCTGGTCTCAAACTCCTAATCTCAAGTAATCTTCCTGCCTTCAACTCCCAAAGTGCTGGGACTATAGGCATGAGCCACTGTGCTTGGCCTAAAATTGAAAATTTTTGATGGTTGGGATATTCATTTTAGTTTCTTCTACACTTAGTCCATTATCTGGCACATTGAGGGGACTCAACATTTTTGGTTTTCTGAAATGAACATTTAGTCAAACACTTTGTATCTCACTAAGAAATATATATAATTCGAAGTCCAATTTCTAATAAAATATGAAAATACATTATCTTTTGCCTTAACTGAACCATGATTTGGAATGCAAAAGGTTTTCACAAAAACTTTAAAGGTCATGGAACAGAATGTTTATGTTATTGGTATTTACAGTGAAATCCTGGTACCAGTATTTTCTTTGGAAAGCATAATTGAATAACCAAAAAAAAAAAAACCAAACACAGTCAAACTGCCTCAAACTATTGCAAAACTGGGAGGGAGTCTCTTGCTGTTCAGCAAAGTGCCACACAATTTATCACGATTATTGTAGTGATTGTGTCTGCCTTTAGGGAAAATCCAAAGCAGGACTGGGTATTATACTACCTCAGTGTGATCTCTGCAGGCAAATATATCACCACGTGGCAGAGTGCCATGCCGAAACAAACTGCCCTGCACAAGTCTGAAAAATGATAACTTTTAATCCCTGTAAGATGTATGGCAGTATAACACTTTAACTGTTTTCCATTCTCTGGTTTTTAAAGCAATTATACTGTAGGCTGCAGGGCACATTGCTAGTTGCATTTTTCTGTCCTCAAAACTTTTCTTTCCCTGTTAAGTATTTTTCCAACATAAACATTTCCTAAATTGCTATGGAAACTTAGTATTAAGTACAGAAGTTGTAAAAGGAAGTAGAATTTTCAGGTTTTTAAACAAAGAAAGAAATAATCTGGGATTCATTTGTAATGAAAGAACCCTCTCATATGTGCTTATAATCTCTCCTAATGAGACTTACTTGAATGTAACTTCAGTGAATCTTGATTAACTTGAACTGTGAAATTGTTCAGTAGATCACCGACATTATGAAGGATATGTATTAATTGCTTTGTAATTCTCAAATTCCTTAATAACATTATAGTAAATACTTCTTTTTCCCACAAGGTAAATCATACTTGAAAGGTATTTGTGGGTTCCCATTAAATCTTTAATGATTCTAAGCAGAGAGTCACTTAAAAGCATATTTAAATACACTCTACTTGAGTTCTGTTTTTATAGAGTTCTCCTTCTTTGTGTTTATTTTCATAAAATTAGCAAAAAATTATGAATTTCTAGAGTTTTTGTACCAATGAGTACAGAAAAGCAAACCTTCATTGCAGGGTAGAAAGTACAAGTTGCCACTGCCTAGTCTAATTCATGAAAGATTAAAAAAATTACTGCTCCTTCTCTCCAGCCCCTCTCCATGCCTCAAATTTGTGACTCAGCAGAAGTGAAAGTTAATTACATGCCATGAAACGTCAAGTCTATTGTAATAAGTTGACATGAAAAAATTCCCACTCCAGAGGAAAGTTTGAATTAAATAAGGTCATCAGTTTGAAACTGGGAAAGTAGGTAAATATATTAACCTTTGATCTCTATTGGTAGGTCCATTTGACTACCTATTTATTTCCCTTCAATGTCCTTCACAATTTATACAGATTTATAGCTCTTCATAGGAACTCTTGTTATTATTCATTCATTTACTCATTAACTCAACAAATTATTGAGCACCCCCAAATGTTGGATACTGGGTGAACAAAAGAGTGAGGTAATAAGGTATTAAATTCAGGAATTTTTTGAAAATGAATAGGAAAAATTGTGATGTGTTCTTTGAGTGAAAACCTGTAGTAATAGGAGACAAAATAATAATAGAGTGATGCTATAGATTGTATGATTTTGACAAGCTTCTATCTGATGTAAGCCTAAAAATGTCCCTGTTAATAGCTTAGAAACAGTTATTTTCATTGAATACAATCATGTTTTCTCTAGGTGCTGAATGAAGACATTGCACTTTCAAAGATTGTGCAACTTGTTACTATATTGCTATGCCAGCTGTTGCCCTTTTTAGAGGAAAGAGTATCCACATCAGGGCAAAAGAGGGATTCCTGAAGGAAAAAAGTATATAGACTACCATCAGAGTGAACTTTATTATCTCACAGAATAATGCATTTTTTCCCAATCTTGAGTTTGCAGAATCATTGCCTCTGTACTCAGATAGAATGACCTTTGCCCCAACCCGGACAAATTTTTTTTTAATACTTCTAAAAACCAGAGTAAAGACTATTTTTCCAAATGAATACTCCTTAAATTTTTGGTATTTCCCATAATGTCAATTGCTACTCTGCTCAACAAAATAAAACATTAACTATATTGTGTATACTCAAACCATATATTTCACCTCTTCCCAGCCACCCTCAACACCTGCCTAAAATCCAAGATTACCATTGTTAGTACAATGCCCATAAGATTCAGAAGTAAAAACTATTTTGAATGCCATCTGCCCAGTTCAGTGATTTTTCACACTATGTAGGATTTAGTCAGGCAGGACTGTGGGCTCAATCTTCCTTTTTCAAAAAGGATTCATACCTGATTAATATCTGGCTGGTGATCTGTATAAGCTTTCACTGGAAAGAAATGTGCTGGGATCCCTAAAAAAATATAAAATTATTAACTTACTTTACTATATTATTATTTGTTTAAACAAATGAAAGATTAAGATATTTTTCCAAATTCAAAAAAGAAGTACTTTGTTACCTATAGCATCAGTGGTTGCTCTTTCTACTCACTCATTAATTTTTCACTTGGCCCAAGATGAGTTGTTACTGGTAGTCAGTGCATTCAAAATGTGATACAGACAAAAATGTTACAAGCATGGAAATATAAAAGTTATGTTAAAAGTCAGATTTTTCTTTCCTTAGAGGCTAACATTTTTAACCTTGTGCCGACTTTCAGGATTATCCCAGAATAAAAATGCTTCCATTAAGGCACAATCTCATTGGATATGTAAGAAAAAAATTACAAAAATTCAGCTTGAAGTCAAATATACCTCTGTTACAAGCTGCAAATCAGAACCTAAGCAAGCAAAAAAGACAGCTAAATGCAGGCATCAAGTTGTTTCACTGTGCTTTTATTCTTTCCAATGACTCAAACTAATTAAGAGGGTTTAGCACCTGTCAGAGACTTAAAATAAATAAATAAATAAAAATAAAAAAATAAAAAAAGGTAAAAGGGCTAGTTAGAATGTTGGAGTCTAGAAATCTTAAGAGAGTGCCCCAAACTGACACCAGAAATACTGCTGGGCAATTCAAGAGAAGACAGCTTATTGACCGAAATCACTAAAATTGCTAAGCTTGTGACAGTTTAGTAAAGGTAAAAAATTTACCTTTGATAACCTCTAGCAGCTATTTGTTCTGTTACAATCAAGAAATGATAATAGGTGAAGTCATGGTCACTGCTGTTTAGACCTAAGAGCACAGGAGACTGAATCTGTTTCTAGTCAGTGGTTTGTCATGGGATGGGCATAGTCACCTACAAGGAAATGAAATAGATTTTTGACAGCTTATCAGAATTTTTACATTCAATTGAACACAGTTATTTAAAACCAGTTTGAATGAACACATACTTTTTAATGGAGCTTTTATTTCTAAATTAGTTTCCATACATTTTCAATTTTATTTCTAAAATGTTTTTAATACTTTTAAAACTGTATTTCTAAAATATTTTAATATCTGTTTATTTCTATTTGCTCATATGTTATAAAAGTTGATTTCTGCTATCTTGAAAGCAACATAAATCTTTAAAAAATTGTTTTTGGTTTGGTATGGTGGCTCACACCTGTAATCCCAGCACTTTGGGAGGCTGAGGTGGGCAGATCACAAGATCAGGAGTTCAAGGCCAGCCTGGCCAATATGGTGAAACCCAGTCTCTACTAAAAATACAAAAATTAGCTAGGCATGAATTCAGGATGTGGAGCTTGCAGTGAGCTGAGATCGTACCACCGTACTTCAGCCTAGGTGACAGGGAGAGACTCCATCTCAAAAAACAATAAACCAAAAAAACCCAACAATAAATAAAAATATTAAATTCTTGCTATATCTCATTCTTTTGGGATACAATCCTACTGCTTTCCTTGTTACCATTCTTAAGCCACACAAATGTCAATATCTGAGATGCCAAGTCTTCCTCAACATAATCTTATTACAGTGTACCTTCCCTCTTTCACATGTATATTTAAAATCTGTTGGTTTTTTCTCAGTATTATTCTTTAACCATTATGTAGTTTCTGCCATCTTTCTATGTCTTAAAATTGCCCTTGTGTCTTCTGTTCCATGGCTCTAGAATGTTCTTCTTATCTGTCTGGTCTATTTCACTAGTTCCTTATCATCTTCCAGGTTCTCATATATAGGATTTTAAAATGATCAATTCTGCTCACTGAGGGAATTTGAAAATCTCAGACAAATTCCCATATCCATCATCTTCTTGAGTCTCAGTTTCTTCCCCAAGTGAAATATGTATGATAATCATAGCCAGCTTTACTCACAAAATTATTGGAATAAAATGGGATAAAAATACGCAAAATTAAATCACAAAGTTTAGTAATTTATGAAGATGTGTTGAACTATTCCTAACCAGTTAGAATTGCCTCAGTAAAGGTGTGCCTGTGATGCAAACTGGCTGATCAGATAACTCCGTGAATGCTCTATTCCTACTTGTCAGAGACGATGGATTCTTTCTCTTATGGTGGACAGGCTGGAGAATATGGCCTAATTATGTCTATGACACAGAGGAAGACTAAGGGACAGAGAGGGAAAGAATCTAGTGATATTTATTGAGCTCTTGAATCCAGCCATATACTTGGATGCTTCAGTAATATAAAACAATTATTTTTAAAAACCCTATTTAATCCTTATTTTAGGTTACCAAATAACTGATTTATTTTTATTCTTGTTCAATCCATAGTGGGTATGTAACTTCACTCCTATCAGGATAAGAATAATAATTTATTTGCATAAAAATTTTTATTACTCATTTAAAAGTGCTAGATTACTATAAAGATACACACAATCATAAAATTTTCTTTAATTAAATTAAACCTGAGAGGTCAAATATCTCAAGTTCCTATCATCTTGTTTGCTTACACTTATGTATCTATTTTGAATGCCATCTCTCTTCTAATACTTTTATGTTCTTTTGAAATATCACTAAACTCACCATGTACACATCAAATATCATTTCATTAAAAAAATCATATCTTGCTTGTAAAACCAGATACCCTCTCTTTCTTCCAGTAATCCATCTGTACCCCTTTTATGTCCATCCTTTCTTTTGGTTATAGATGCCTTTCAAATCTAATCTCTCTTATTAAAGAATAGTTTCTTTGAAGGTAGGGATTTTTTACTTACTTTTGTAGCTTTTGAAATGCCTAAAAAATGACTTGAAGATTGCTGATACTCTGTCATTCATTATTAGTTTGGTTGATTTAAATCATTTTCTTAGGAAAATGGAAATATTTTTTATCATTTACATGCTTTAAATTCTCTATCCATATGAAAACAGTGAGGACAGTCAGAGGATCAGTATATCAAGTAGAAGGAAAGTATTAGAGCCCTTTCTGGCTTCCAACGTTTTATTGAATTGAGTATTCAAAGAATTAAGATAATATATTGAAATAAAAACTCCCACTCTTCCAAAATAATGTGTTCACTATTAACATAATTATATAACCATAATATGCCTTCTGAATAGCCTTTAGTTATTCCCAAATTTGGTATTAACATTAGGATTACATTAGTACCCCAGACCCATTTATATATATTTATGGCATCTCTGAAATGACCAAGTGGATATAGGAATTCTCCTTAAAGTTAACACACTAAATTATCTTTTTACTAACTTATTCATAGCTTGACATAGTTTAATATAAAAACTTTAAGCCAGGCTAGAGGCATTCTTCAGCTTCCCATCTAATGCATGGAGGCTTCTAGAGAGCATCTTCTCCACCCAAAATAACTTTATGCTACAGCAGAGTAAAGAATAGAATGATGCTTTGAGCCCCTTTCTCACAAAATGTACTTTTTACTTTTTGTTGCTCACAAGATTACAATACAGAAACATCATTTATTTGCTTTTTCCTATACATTTTTCACAACTTTTATCATTTGTTCTGTTACTAATGTATTATAGTCATTAAAATGACTAACTTTAGACTCACAAACTTGGCATTAAATGGAGATTCGTAACCACTGATTATCTGATACACTGCCTACTTGTTTAGTCACGTCAAGCTTGATTTCTTACCATAAAATAGGTTAATCTGAGGATTCCAAGCAAAAAGAATATACTTATTATGACACCTTTAATTTGTGCTGCAAATAACAAGATTTTTAAAATCTGGCAAGGAGTTTGCAATGAATCTATGTATAAATACTTAATTTTTAAATTTTGAGTAAATATCGAAAATGTAAACAACCATATTAAAAAATGCTGCTTTGTCCTTTACAATAGAGGAAGAAGGACCCTATTTAGAAAACATTTCTGTGGCTGGGGCTTTATGTGCTGTTCAATTTTAATCACAGTAAATACAATTATGTTTCCTGATTAGGGTATATGCTGCCTGAAGACAACAGTCATGACTGTCCTAGACATGGACATTTCTCCAATATCCAGCGTAAGTTCTTGACACATTGTGAGAACTCAGTTTGTTGAATTAATTAATCTGTAATCCAGTGAGACAGAAAGTTCAAAGCTTCTATACTCCAACACTTGCCTAAGGGAAATAAATGGTAAGGACACTGATGAAAGAGTGAAAAAAAAATGCTTTTACGTGGGTATTTTCCAAATACCCTGAAAACAACCAGATGTATTTCCTATCACTCATCACTAAACTCCAATTTTTATATAAAATATGGATACTCAGAATAAAGACTACTTTGCGCAGCCTCCTCTAATGTAGTGTGTAGCATTCTGAATAAGTTCTTGACAATGTGCTATTTGTTACTGTAAGTGGCAAATAAAATATTCAGGAAGTGTCTCTAAGTGAAGACCATGGACCTTTTCCTACTCTTTCCTATTCCCTGCTGGTTATTTTGTTAGTATATTCACTGAGGTAGATAAATCATTTGGGACCATGAAATGACTTTGGGAGTGGAAGTCATGCATGTCAGTGCAAGATAGAAAGAGCCAGTATTTCTGGGTTCTTCAGAAAGCAAAGCTACCACACTGGTAGGGGCAGTTCACATGTGCAGACTTTAATTTAAGGGGTTGTCTTAGTCCCATTTGTGCTGTTGTAACAAAATATCTGAAATTGGGTAATTTACAACAAGCAGAAATGTATTTGCTCATAGCTCTGGAGTCCAGAAAGTCAAATATCAGTGTGCCAGCATCTGGTGAAGGCCTTCTTGCTACCTCAACATATGGGAGAAGGCAAGGGTGGAGGTGGGGGAAAGCATATGAGAGGGCCAGATTTCTTCTTTCATAATGGTACTTATCTCATTCATAAGGGTGGAGCTGTCATAGCCTGATCGCTTCTTAAATGTTCCACCTCTTAATACTGTTGCAATGACAATTACATTTCAACATGAATTGTCAAGGGTACTAACATTCAAACCCTAACAGGGGATACTGATTTCAAAGCCAAACTTAACCATGAAACTACTTTTGGTTTTAATGCTGGGACAGTCAATTTAATCTGCGGTCAGATCTTAGTTAAACTTACATCTTGCAACATAAAATAATTTGTGGATAATCAGCTATTTCTATACTTACAAAAGAATATATTGGAAATCAACTTGTGAGAGGCAGATAGAGTTCCAGCAATTCATTTACTAGCTGGGGGTCTATAGAAAAGTTATTTTATCCCCTCTTGGGCTCAGATGACTCAATTTCAAAATGAGAGGATTGGATTGACTAAATATAGAAAATGTAGGTTTGTCTAAACCTTCATGATGTAGGAGAAACATAAAGAGCGAGCCAGGGAGCCAGTGTATCTCTGAAGATCAAATAGTAAGCTGGCGTGGGGAGGTACTAGTTTTACATGAACCTGGAATACAGAACAATGAAACACTCTTTTTCTTCTAATTTACTTGCATCTCTTTTTTTTTTTTTTTTTTTTTTTTTTGCAGATGTATCATTTTGGCTTACAACTGTGAACATTGTAATACCAGGGTTCAGAGATAGAAAATGCTGCCACTTTAAGTGTAATTTTACTGGCGCCCCCGAAAGAAACCATGATTCTACTGCAATATTCTATTTTGATGCGTCTCAGTCCGAGAAACATGGTACACAACTTAAATAGCCGGAGTTAAAAGAGGTGTGAATTTAGTTAGGGTCTGGTCAAGAGACTTGAAAATACCCATTTATTCTAACAACAGAGAATAGTTTCTTAATATATTGAACTTCTCTAATATAAAGTATTTCTCAGACTTGAAAAAATTGAAAGAGAAAAAGGAAATAAAGTATCACAAAAACAACAGTGGAGAAAGCAGCTGCAAACCCTAGGACCAAGGAGAAAAAAGGGAAGACGCTGGAATTATTACAATTTAAGAACTTAAAGGATGATTCCTGTGGGGGCTGGACTCAGGTTTTTGAGGAAGAAACGCTGGCCAGCTGGTGTCAGAGGTCCCAAAAGAGTATACAACAAGGCTGAATCTGTAAGTGCCAAAAACACCGCCAACAGGAATCAACTACTAGCGCTTAGTGAAGAAGTAATGCTCAAGTAATACTGAGAGGAACAGGAAGCAAAGAGATAGCAAACAATATGGTCCCTTCTTTCTTCCTCAGTATTCCAGTTTCATCTAGCACCCCCTTTAGGTAGAATCTAATAGAAAAGCCAAAATATGATTTGTAGACTACTAACAGCCATATTACAAACCTGAGTGTAGAAGTGGGAAGGGAGATTTAAAGCTAAGAGACAATGGCTTAGCAATTGGCAAAGAGGAGGTGTGAAATTATAGAGGAGGATGTAACACAGGAGGAAGATTCATATTTTATGAAGGTGTGAGACTTAATTTAGAGCAGGTTTTCCAAGAAACAAGAAAAATATTCTTGCCTCTTTTTAATCAAAAAAGAATATGTGAGTTATTTCAAAATGCTTCATTCCCTCCCCCAGAGGGAAATAATGAAGAATATTAAATGTTATTGAGTGAAAGTTGGTATTTTAGTTCAGAAGAAAACTTTATACAAAGTGGTGAGTTAATACATTTTCCTTTTAAAAGGCACTACTGATTAAAAGGAGAGAGTCATAAATCAGTTATTTAAGCTAATTATTGTCAACTCCTTCATGCAGAAGTCTATCCAGAGGATCTTGCATATTTAACATTGCAGGGGAGATGCCCTTTTTCTTAATTGTATATTAACTGACCTAACTAGATAAATCCTCCCAATTCTAAAATTCTAATCTCTCCATAAGGAAGTATGAGATATGGTATAAGCAAAATTGAGGTTGGAGGTCATTGCAAGTATTCTATATTTTAGCTCTTTCTAATTCTCTACAACCCATCCACAATATTTAATATATTGAGCACTCAATTCCAGAATCTTCAGAAAGAAAATGGAAACATGTATTTAGCAAAATTGCAAAGAAAAAAACAGCACCATTTACCACCTCCTATTATCCTATTTCAGTTTCCTGAGGAGAGTATTTTCAAGGAATTTTCCCTCAGGGATGCATTTTGTTGATAATTTCTGCTTTTTTCACTTTTATTTTAAGCTCAGGAATACACGTGCAGATTTGTTATATAGGTAACCTTGTCTCATGGGAGTTTGTTGTAGAGATTATTTCATCACTCAGGTATTAAGGCTAGTACCCATTGGTTATTTTTCCTGATCCTCTCACTCCTCCCACCCTCCACCCTCCAAAAGGCCTCAGTGTGTTGTTCCCCTCTATGTATCCATGGGTTCTTATCATTTAGCTCCCACTTATAATAAGTGAGAACATGCAGTGTTTGGTTCCTGTGTTAGTTTGCTAAGGATAATGGCCTCCAGTTCCATTCGTGTTCCTGCAAAGGACATGGTCTCATTCTTTTTATGGCTCCATGGTATATATGTACCATATTTTCTTTATCTAGTCTATCATTGATGGGCATTTAGGTTGATTCTTATTTTTGCTATTGTGAATAGTGCAGTGAATATATGTGTATGTGTGTCTTTATAGCAGAATGATTTATATGCCTTAAAATTTATAAATTACCCAATAATTTATATGCCTTTGGGTATATTCCCAGTAATGAGATTACTGCGTCAAATGGTGTTTCTGTTTTTAGGTCTTTGAGGAATCACCACACTGTCTTTCGCAATGGTTGAACTAATTTATACTGCCACCAACTGAGTGTAAGCATTTTCTTTTTCTCTGCAACCTCGCCAGGATCTGTCATTTTTTGACTTTTTAATATTAGCCATTCTGACTGGTGTGAGATGGTATCTCATTGTGGTTTTGAGTTGCATTACTTTAAAGATCAGTGATGTGAAGGTTGTTTTTTTGTGTGTTTTTTTTTTTTTTTTTTTCCATATACTTTTTTGGCCACATGTATGTCTTTTGAAAAGTGTTCATGTTTTATACCCACTTTTTAATAGGGTTGTTTGTTTGTTTTCTAGTAAATTTGTTTAAGTTTCTTATAGATGCTGGATATTAGAGCTTTGTTGGATGCATAGTTTGAAAACCATTTTTCCCATTCTGTAGGTTGTTCACTCTGTTGATAGTTTCTTTTGCTTTGCAGAAGTTCTTTAGTTTAATTAGATCCTATTTGTCAATTTTTGCTTCTGTTGCAATTGCTTTTGGTGTTTTCATCATAAAATCTTTGCCCATTCGTATGTCCAGAATGGTATTGTTTTTCAGGGTTTTTTATAGCTTTAGGTTTTACATATAACTCTTTATTCCATCTTGAGTTAACTTTTCCAGGGTTTTTTTTTCAGGTTTTTTGTTTGTTTGTTTTTGTTTTTTATATAGCTTTGGGTTTTATATGTAACTCTTTATTCCATCTTGAGTTAACTTTTGTATATGGTGTAATGAAGGGGTCCAGTTTCAATCTTCTGCATTTGGCTAGCCAGTTATCCCAGCACCATTTATTGAATAGGATGTCCTTTCCCCACTGCTTGTTTTTGTCAGGTTTATCAAAGATCAGATAGTTGTAGATGTGTGGCTTTATTTCTGGGTTCTCTATTCTGGTCCATTGGTCTATGTGTTTGTGTTTGTATGGGTACCACTGTACAAGTTGTACAAGTTGTTTGGGTTATTGTAGCTCTATAGTATAGTTTGAAATTGGGCAGCATTATGCCCCCTGCTTTGTTCTTTTTGCTTAAGATTGCCTTGGCTATTCGGACTCTTGGTTTGATATGAATTTTAAAATAGTTTTTTTCTAGTTCTGTGAAAAATCTCAATGGTAGTTTAAAAGGAATAGCACTGAAACCTGTACATTGCTTTGGGCAGTATGGCCATTTTTACAATATTGATTTATGGTTTGATTCTACTCAGTTCTTTCAAAGGTTGTTTTTATCCAGAAAAAAACACACAGATGGGAGAGATAGGGTTTTAGGGTATCATCCAAATGAGAATGATGTGCCATCAGAGTTGACTCTTCCTGAGACTAGTATAGATAGTTATACAATTGTTATAGTTATACAGTTATAGTTAGGTTAGATTATATTCCATTGTCTTCAGTGCGTCACCATTGACAGGAGCCTGTCACAATAGGCACAGGAGTTTATCTGTGGGATTAATGTATCTATGATCGTATTTTACTATGCTGGATAGGTCAGTACCTTTAGAAGTCATATTTGGGAACATGGCTATTTACATGTATGTAAGTTGTTTATATATATAGTGGACTAGTTTTATATGCAGTTCGTCATTACTTTTGTTTCAGTTTGCTTTTATCTGGGTTATAACATAATTTAGCATGATGAGAGCTCATCTTAACCCTGCATGTAAATTATCGGGTTCCTGTGTAGTCTTACTGCATCTTTCTTGGTCCTATTCTAGCTTGCCTTTCATCAGTTTCTGTTACTTTCCTTAGGATAATCAATCATCTAGCAGGGTAATAGCTACCATTCTTCTGCTCCCTTAGTGTAGACATGAGTTTCATTTGGTATCCTTTTCCCTCAGTCTAAAGAATGTAACATTTCTGTAAGTGCAGTTTTGCCCCAAATTAAGTCTTGGCTTTTGCTTGTTTGAAATTGTCTTTATTTCACTTTTTACATTTTTTTCAACTTTTTTTATTTTAATAAATATGTGAATATTTAAGGTATACAACATAGTGTTATGAGATACATATATATGTGTATCTCATGTATATGTATTATATATATAGTAAAATGGTTACTATAGTGACACAAATAAATACATCTATTATCTCATATTCACTATTATTTTTGATTTTTTTGTTTTGTTATAAAACTCTAGGTTAGCCGCTTTAAATTTTTAAAGAATTATAAAAGTACTCTTCTAGTTTCTTATGGCTTACCTTTTTTCTGATGCAAAGTCAATGATAATTTTTATTTTGAGGTTCATTCTGTGCAATGTGTTTCCTTTCTCCTATTGTTATTTTTATATTAACTGTTTGTCAGTGGTCCCAGAAGTTTGATTGTAATGAGCCTTGGTATAGTATTCTTTGTGTGTTATAGCTTGGAGTTCTTTGGGTTTTTTGATGATTGGCATACAATTTGGAACATTTTCAGTCAGTATTTCTTTAAATATTTTGTCTTCCCTTCTCCCACCTCCTTTTTCCTTTCCAGGACTTCAGTCACATGCATGTTATACTGCTAATCTTTTCCCACAGATCATGGGGGTCTGTTTATATTATTTATTTTCTCAGCAGATTTTCCTCTGCTGTTCCATTTGGATAGCTTTATTGCTGTCTTCAAGTTTACCAAGGCTTTCATCCAGAGAATTGAATCTGCTATGAAGTGCATCTAGTATTTTTTTTAATATAGATATTACATTTTGGGGATTTAAAATTTCTATTCAGTTTTTTTTTAACATCTTTCATTCATGTCCCCATTATGTGTGTTTTCTTATTTGTTTCTCATGCACATTTATAATGACGTTTAAAATCCTTGCTGGCTACTTACATCACTTCTCAGTTCTCTGTCTGTTTCCGTCTATTCATATTTCTCATACATTTTGGTCACATTTTACTTCTTCTCATGTCTAGGTCTTTTATTATTGGAGGTTGAAGTGAATATTATGATATTGAGGGTCTAGATTTTTTTGTTTTCCTTATAGATAGCTGAATTTTGTTTTGGCAGGTATTTAATTTAATTTACTTGCAGCTTACTAAAATTTGCACACTCTTGCATTACCTGTTGCTGTGCCAGAGTCGAAAGTGCCTCAAGGCACAGAGTTGGGGGGATCATAGGGATCCTTTGCTTACTTCTCATCTCTCAAGAATCATGTTTCTAAAATATCTGTTATCTTGTATTTGCAAAAAGTTGTTTTAAAATATTTTTTTTTTCCATTTTATACTGTTTATAGCAGAAAGTCTAATCTGGTATGAATTACTGTCACAGACAGAGTAGAGAAGATCATTTTAAAAATAACATTAATTTTTCCCAGGATATGAGTGACACAAGAAAATACAAAGTATTAAATAACTGGAACCTAAATGTCTCAGAGAATTTGGATAAGAATTAAGACTACCTAGTTATTGTCTCTTTTATTACTCAATAGTTGAAACTACTTTTATTGATGGTAGGGCATTTCATAAAAATTCTTTCTAAATTTATATTGAAGAATGTCATGGGGCCATCCTCAGACGTGGTGCTAACAATTTTGTTTTTAGTTGCAGAAAAAAAGATGAATAATGACTGGGCTGAACCCAGTATGAAAAAGAAGAAATAAAGAATCCCCATATTGAAGCCATTGAAATTACACTTGACATTTAGATGACACTCAGACATTTAGAAAAGAACAAGTTGAGATGGCTCTGAAAGTTTAACTGGAAAATGAGGACACAAATAAAGCTGCCTAAGCAGTGCATGGGATAAAGGGGAGAAGGATCTCTGGGTGGGCTTTCACTGGACTTACCATAATAAGCAGAAATTGTGTAATTGTGTCGAGAGGGCTTATGTAAGCATTTATTAGTAATAGAAGGAAGCTGGGAAAAGCAAGTGTATTTAGTTTACAGCAAACTAGAAAGAAAGTACTACTACATTCAGATGATATGGAATAAGGATATCCTAGAGGAATAAAATATCATTACCTGTAGTTAATGTCCTGGGGTCTCTGCCCTACAATACACACACTAAGGGAAGATACAGTTTTAGAGGCCCAGCAATACATTATGTGCTAAATGTTTGCATTAACTTACACATCTATACACCAAAAAATCACATGCTGATATGATTTAGCTTTATGTGCAGTTTTTAGTTATTTGAATACAGAAAAACAAAATATTCTAGCTTCTTAGCACAGGGAGGCCTAAGTGAATTAGTTCGCTGGGGATGGAAATGGAAAGCAAGAAAAAGAGAGAAGAGAGAGAGAGAGCTGATAGTAATGCATCTATTTACAGCAGAATTAGGTCCTAATCATGCCAAACCATTAGCATCACTGAGTGTGCCATGTACAAACTATTGGCCTCCTAATGTATGCTGAGAGCTCCCTCATGTATTTATCATATATAATATTTTTGAAAAATTTATTTACGTTGACAGATCTTGGTTTAACTCATGCTTTTATTTTTATTTAGTTAGTTACTTATTTTGCTGTTGTCCCAGATTTATTGAAAATGTTACAGCATTACAGAAAAATTCAGCCAGCTCCACGAGGCATTTTGAAATTCATCCTAACGTAGACTGAGTGACTTGCAGGTTGGACAGACTGCTTAACTCCAAAAGCTTCAGCATTTCTTTAGTGTCAGGATCCACTTCAGTGATCTCCTTATCCAGGGCTGAGACCTCAGGATGGTAGTTACCTCTCCTTTCTCTCTCCTCCTCCTGCAGTTTGATGGAGATACATCTCACCGGGCCCCTCTGAATCGGCCTCATTAGATGTGTGACATAAACTGCTTTCTTGCTGCGGAGATTCTTGCTGGGGATAATGGCGATCTCTTCACGCACGCGCTAGTTCCTGTGGAAGTTGCTGCCCGTACGATGACCCAGGTCGCCTTCTTCACGGTTTGGCTGCGATCGCGGCCTATGTTGGCAGGTCCTTCATCTAACTCATGCTTTTTGTTAATGATTTCAAGGAATATTTAATAAAAAAGCCATAATTAATGCTTGAGCAAACTAAATATTTCTCACAGCTGCAGTGCTCCTATAAAGGAAGTGGCTCAATTTCATTGTTTTCATGGGTTTATCAGAGGTTCAATGTTTAAATCAAACAAGGTTCACATTTTTAAAACTATTATTGGTGTCAGTTATGGATGAACCTACTAGATTTGGATATGAGTTCTACCCAACCTGAAAAACACGAACGTTAACATTGATGATTGGTTATACTATGAAAGGTTAATTTGATCGCTCATATTTTGCCTCATATTTAAGGATTAAAAGGAAGTTATTCCTAAACTGACTTGCTTTAAAATATCTTGTCATGCTAGCACTGAGAAAGTCCAATTAAGAGCAGAGTAATCCAGATAAGAAATCTCAAATTTATTCCAACACAGTTCTAGATATGTGAGGAATATTAGATTCTTGAGATAAATTTAGATTAACCATTATTAGCTCATTTAATTATTTTCGGTCTAAAGGTATATTATCCAAAATCCTTCTAGCCATGATCAGCAAAGCTTTATATTAGAATATATATGAATATGGCAAGAGTTCTCTCCTGCTGTTTTGTAGGCCTTGTAAAAGACACAGGGGCCCTTCTTGCAGGTCTTGCTATATGTTCCTGTGCTTCCTTTTTCTCTGTGCTTTTAAAAATCATATTCTCATGGCCTGCCACATACTTAGCCTCTCTTCTGTTTAAATCATAATGTTTATTTTCTAATCTGACTCAAAAACTCTTTTTACTTTAATCTTTGGTCACACTCTTGTCCTGCAATTACAAGATAAAAATTGAACATATGTTATATGAAATATGTATACTTACATATTATTATATATATACTTATTGTATATAGAATATATATTCATATATATCCAATATGTTGGGTATATATAACTTTAGACAGAAAATAATTAAATAAGCAAATAATGGCTAATCTAAGCTTACCTCAAGAACCTAAGAATCCTCAGATATCTAGAATTTATTACAATAAATTTGAGATTTCGTATCTGGTTAAAAAGAAAAGATAAGATTTCTTATCTTTCTACTCTGCTCTTAATAGAACTTTATCACTGCTAACATGACAAGATATTTTAAAACAAGTCAGTTTAGGTGTTAATCCTTAAATATGAGCAACAAAATTAACGTTTCAGAGCATAAACAACCATCGTTAGTTAACATTTGTGTTTTTCAGGTTACGTGGAACTCATACCCAAATATAGTCGATTAAACCATAACTGACACCAATAACAGTTTAAAAAATGTGAACCTGGTTTGATTTAAACATTGAACCTCTAATAAAGTCCATGAAAACAATGAAATTAAGCCACTTCCTTTATAGGAGCACTGCAGCTGTGAGACATTTATGTATACACACACATATAGTACAAATATGTAATGTATCATAATATAACATTATCTTATATAATAATATAATATATTCTTTATATTATATAAATAGATTTATATAATAATTATATATATTTTATAAATGTAATTATATACTTATCAATTATATAATTATATATACTTATAATTATATCTCTATATATTCTTACTTATATAATTATACAAGTATATACTTACAAGAATAATATATATTTGTACATGTATATATAATTATATAATTAATAAATATATGATTATATAAATATATAATTATATATACTTGTAAGTATATATACTTATAAGAATTGTATATCATTCTTATAATACTTATAGGAATATATTTACTTAAAAGTCTTATATGTATATATATTCTTATATACATTATTATAATAATTCTTACAAGTATATATATTCTTATAACATATTCTTATATATTCTTATATAAGAATATATACAAAAATTATTACATTATATAAGAATATACATATTCTTATAAGTATATATTATTGTATTATATAGTATATAAAATATATTATTGTATTATATATTATATAATAAATTATTGTATTATACATTTTATATAATTGTATATACTTACATGTGTATAATATATAAAAAAGCCATATTTAAGAACAACATTCTTATGAGTATATCATTTATATACTTACAAGTATATAATGTATAGTCTTAATATAATATATACTATATAAAATTATTTATAATTATTACAAGTATATTGTGAGTATATAAGTATATTATAAGTATATAAATATATAAGTATATGTAATTATATGATATATAGTATATAACAATATATAAGTATATACAAGATATCACAAAATATATACTTTTAAGAATAGAAAATATATAATTATAATAATATAAATATATGTATAAAAGTATGTACATTATATATGAAATACTTATAATAATGTATATTATATATTATAAGGAATACTTATGAGAATATATTATATTATGTATAATATACATATATGTATAGTATACAGATACATGAAATATATAATTTTATATATTTATAAGTATATAGCATATATTATATTATATACTTATATATATTATGTACTTATGAGAACATATAATATACATAATATTATATATAATTATGTACAATACATTATATAATACATAATATAACATAATATATCCTCATAAATATATAATATATATCTTATAAGTACATAATATAATGTATACTTATAAGTATGTAAAATTATATATTAAATTATATATAATATATTCTTATAAGTATATTATATATCTTCTAAGTATATGATATATATTATATACTTATAAGCATATATAATTATATACTATATCATATAATTATATATGCTTATAAGTGTATATACTTACATATTATACTTACATATATACTTACATATTATACTTATATATTATACTTATAAGTATATATAACGAGTTCCACACAACCTGCAAAACACAAATGCTAACATTGATTATTTGCTATACTATGAAAGGTTTATTTGATTGCTCATATTTTGCCTCATATTTAAGGATTAAAATATATATATTATATGTATTTATATATAATTCTAAAATTAGCAGAGTGGGGTGGCCCACCAGCTTTAACTCATAGTTTTTTTAAATGATTTCATGGAATATTTAATAGAAAATTCATAATTAATGCTTGAACAAACTAAATATTTCTCACAACTGCAGTGCTTTTATAAAAGGAGTGGCCCAATTTCATTGTTTTCATGAGTTTGTCAGAGGTGCAATGTTTAAATCAAACAAGGTTCACATTTTTAAAACTGTTATTGATGTCAGTTATGATTGAGCCTACTAGATTTGGATATGAGTTCCACACAACTTGAAAAACACAAATGTTAATTCATAATACTATGAAAGGCTAATTTGATTGCTCATATTTTGCCTCATATTTAATGATTAAAAGGCAGTTATTCCTAAACTGACGTGCTTTAAAGTATCTTGTCATGAATTATATATAATATATATCACGTATTATATATAAATAAAATGTACAATATATAATATAACATTGTTCATATTATAATGATATATCTTTATAATGATATAACATAATTATAATGATATATGATTTATATTATACATAATATATTCATAAACTAATTTATATGTTATATAATATATAACTCTAATATAATTATATATAATTATAAAGCATGAGTTGTTATATATAATATATTATATATAATTTTGCTAATATAAAATATATATAATATGTAAATACATACAAATATTTAAAAACATCATTAACATAAGATATATGTGTTTTATATATAAAATATATATCATATATTATATATCTTTATATATTATATATTATAATCATATAGTTTACTTTCTTATAAGTTTCTACTCATAAGAATATATATTATATATTATGATATTTATAATAAATGATATATATATATGTATCTTTTATTTTTTGAGGCAGAGTCTCGCTCTATTGCCCAGTTAAGAGTGCAGTGGCATAGTCTCAGCTCACTGAAACCTCCACCTGCAAGGTCCAAGCAATTATCCTGCCTCAGGATCCTGAGTAGCTGGGATTACAGGCATATGCTACCATGCCCAGCTAATTTTTGTATTTTCAGTAGAGACAGGGTTTTATCATGTTGTCCAGGCTGGTTTTGAACTCATGATCTCAAGTCATCCACCTGTCTTGGCCTCCCAAAATGCTGGGGTTACAGACATGAGTCACTATGCCCGACCTATATCTTTTAAAATTATATTATATATATTGTAATATATATTACATAATATATAATTATATTATGTATATTATGTGATATATAATATACATATTGTATGTATTGATAAAGAAGTTGAGGAAACTTTTATATTTTAAAATATAAGAAAACTGTAATGGGGAGGCCAAGGTGGGAGAATTACTTGAGCCCAGGATTTTGAGACCAGCCTGGGCAACCTCATTTCTACCACCAAACAATTTTTAAAATATTAGCCAGAAGTGGTGACACACAATTGTTTACCTAGCTACTTGGAAAGCTGAGGTAGAAAGATTGCTTGGGGTGGGGAGGCCAAGGCTGCAATGAGCAGTGATTGCACCACTGCACTCCAGTCTGGGTGACAGAGCAAGGCCCCATCTAAAAAAAAGGTGGGGGGGCTGGAGAAGAAAGAAAGGTAAATAAAGAAAAAAAACCTACAAATATTTTTGTATGAGCTCTTTTTTGGACACACATTTTTATTTATTTTGAGTGAATGGAATTTATTCAAGTACATTGGAATTCCGAGCAAGTGGAACTGTTATGAAATAATTTTAAAGAAAAGCCAAAGGATTATTGAAAATGCAAAAATGTCTCCCTTATTCTTCTCTCAGCCATGTAAAATAACGTTAGTGGTTCTACATCCTTGCCAGCATTTTGTGCTCTCGGTCTTTTGGATTTTACCCATTCTAGAGGGTCTTTGAGTCTCTCTCCCTCTCTTTCTTTTCTCTTGTTGCGACCATTGTCTAAGTAACTTATTTCTGTACATTCTACCTCTAAACATTTAGAAACGTTCTAGAATGTTTCTCTGACAGTCCTTAATTATTCCAGGTATGTCTTTGCTAAATTAAGTTTCTTGAAGGCAATGTCATTATTTCTTTAGTACTGTCATTCTTTAACCTCTGGCAACTGGCACAATTCCCAGCATGATCAGAGTCTGCTAAATATACATTAACATTTTCAATTATGGAATATTAGAAATAGAAGCGACATTATCTTGGCAAATGCCTTGTTTTATAGCTACTGTACAGTATTCAGATTATAGTTGATATACAATGCCATGCCAAAATTACACAATGGCAGAATTCAAACAAGAAGTTGGATCTTTTGTTGTTGTTGTTTTCAGATGGAGTTTCACTCTGCCACCCAGGCTGGAGTGCAGTGGCACGATCTCAGCTCACTGCAACCTCCACCTCCTGGGTTCAAGCAGTTCTCCTGCCTCAGTCTCATGAGTAGCTGGGATTACAGGCATGGGCCACCACACTACAGCTAATTTTTGTTTTTTTAGTAGAGACAGGGTTTCTCCATGTTGGCCAGGCTGGTCTCGAACCCCTGACTTCAAGCAATCCACCCTCCTCGGCCTCCCAAAGTTCTGAGATTACAGGCCTGACCCACTGCACCCAGTCTGAAAACAGATCTTCTAACCCTTGATCTAGAACATTGTGCATCTTGTCAGGGTGCTTCTCTTCATAAATTGACAGTTTAAGTCTGATGTCTTTAAGAGTTCCAAAGGTGAGAGCATGCAGATCAGAGATCCCCTAAATAAGAATATATCCTCCGGAATGCTCACTCCCATGGCATCACCTAACCTGGGTGTGTGTTCTTAACCTGGGTGCTTATGACAACTTTCAATCCTGGGAAACAATTTCAAAGCTTGTTATTTTTTCTGGTGATCACCCTCAGAGTTTTATTTAGAGTGTCATAATGAAAATAAGGGATTACTGTCTGTCAAAAGCTATAATAGTTCAGTTTGCATTTGAAAGTTGTTGGCTACATGTTTTATTATATATTTTATTGGAATATGCCCTGAGAAAAAAAGGAAAATACAATTCAATGATTGGAAAGTGTAGCAACCACTAGATAAGCTTATAGTGTGAGGTATATGTTGTAAAATAAAGTTCTTAACTGGCTTTACAAATTTCACGAGTACCAAAAATATGGATAGATCTGAAATGTGCCAACTCTATGTAAATGTCAGAGTTTTAAATTACTGTATCAGCATATATCGCTATTTTTTTCTAACATGTTTTTTAAACTGCTATTCATATCTTCTCACATATGATAAACAGTACATGGATTATTGGCAAAAGAAAATTTCAAATGTCTACATTTAAAAATCAGGATTAGGACATTTCCTTATAATCATAAGAATTCTCCTTTTTTAAATGTAATTATTATAAGGAATTTAGAGCATGCCAGAAATTATGACAATGATTATCACAAGTCCGAAATATGGGTAAACATTATTTACTGCAGTACTTTTCTCCCTGAAAATCTATTAACTATTGCTTTGATTTATCTGTCCCATAAATCTTGGAGAGGCTGCTTTTGTAAATATATTTTTCATAATAAGCGTATAAAGACATGTCTTGAAATTTGGCAGTATATCTCATAGCATCTAAGCTCAGACACATAACTCACTTTTTCTGAAACGATGAACTATGATCTGGCTATTCTCAAACGCTTAAAGCAACTTTATTGTTTTGCATTTTGATGACTCTGATGCAGTCAACACAGAGTCTTTCTTTATTGTCACTGATCTGATTCTTACCAGTGCTGATCCTCTCCAAACACGAAGGTTTTACAGATCATTGTGTTGATAATATATTTTTACATTTATAGTCCTCTAAACTTCATTGAAGTTCTTTCTGGTAGATTTTGGAACACAGAAATATACTATAACATCACACTATGCTGAAATTTCATGACTAATGAATGTAAAATATCCTACCTATCTAAAATAGGTAGATACTACCTGGTTTCCATTTAATCACTTGCTAAAACATCAGGCTCCTTGTCTGGGACTCGCATTATTATCCTGCAGTCATAAAGGTGAGGTGTGTTATGTGGTTGGGAACAAAAGAACAAATGGTATGATATCCTTCATGTACAGTTCTGGAATAATAGCATACCCTCAAGGTGAATTTTTTTTTTTACTGATGTCGAAGATAAGAAATTTGGGAAAGCAAAATAAATACTGAATAAGAAACTGTACATTCATTTCATTGCCAGTGGCCTGACAGTTAACGTTACGACAAGACGTTTGTGTGGCATTGTAATTACATACCTTAGATCCTCTTTTGGTTCCTACTTTGTTTTTCACAATATCTGATAGCAACAAATAACACTACAGGATTTCATATCCAGTTAGTATTTATATCATGGTATCTTAGAGGAGTCATAGGTAATCTTGCCCTTTTAACCACTAGGCTGCATTACCTCTGTGTATTAATGAACACGATAGGTACCATTAATAGGAATTTATGATTTTAAATTCTACAAACTATTATTATATTTTCCTATAACATATTAAAATTATTACATGGTGAGATTTTCAGAAAGCAGCAATCAGTCTAAAGTATAGTTGTTTTGCCTTTTGTATTCAGTTTCAAGGGATGTGGGAGGAATGGGTGAGTTTATTTCTGGTGTTCTGCAGCTACTCATGTGAATTATCTTAATCTGTAAGCAGGAAATCGTTACACTAGTAACCAGTAAGAATTATTTTTAGAACAGCTTCCTGGGTTCTAGCAATGGAAGTGGTGGGCCAACAAGGTGAGTGGGTTTTTGGGACCCTAGGTGGTGGATGTGGCATGGTGATGGCAGTAGTGGTGGTGGAACAACCTTCTGGATCTCAGGCAGTTTCTGCCGGTGTTGGTGTTGATTGCAAAGGTCTGAGAAGGCCAGTCCCCAGGCCCAGATGTGATGCATGTGGGTGGGTACACGCTGTAATTGTAGCTGCAGGTTGGGTGGGCCCAATCTCAGGCCCCCAGGAGGAGTGCTCAGGTTCCAATCGTGCCGGATCAGGCTGAGAGCTCTCCCAACCCATGGACAGCATGTTTGTACACTGGGGATTACAGAGCTGGGTCATGCAGGCATGTCCTTAGGTCCACTAGTGGGTACTGGCCATGGTAGGCAGAAGTTGGTTATCCCTGGACCTCCATTGGACTGTTCAGGGAAAAAGGAGGTAAGTTTTGGCTCTAGTGATGGGAGGGCAGGGTTACTTTCAGTGGCTTTAGCTCTAGGCAGGTGACTGGGAGCATGTGCTTTGGTCCCAGGTGGTAGTTTCAGGTATGGTAGCTACGCTGTCTCAAGGGTGCTTGTAATGCATGGCAGCCCACTGCTGGGAATGGCAGGATCAAAGCCAGTGGCTCATATTCTGGGCTTGACCACAGCAACCAGCAGTGGTGGTTACTGCAGGTGGGGAATGTCAATAGGGCTCTAGAGATGTGGAGGTATATGGGCTGTAGGGCCCCTGGGCAAGACGCAGTCTAGTGGGGGCTAGGCTCTCAATGTGGCACCTTGTTGTAGCTGCTTAGGACTTGGAGTATGTATGGGACCCATCATGATCTTCTTCTTTGGGGCAAGGCTTTCATGTGGGCTCCAGGTAGCTCTCTCTGTTAATGTCAGGGCCCAAAAGGGTCAAGTGGTTCTCCTGTGGCTAAAACTTCAGGAGTCTGCAATAGGATTGTGGACAGCTGGGGATGTCTCACTTCCTTTTCCCCACACTGGGGAGCATCTCCAGTTTCCCAACAAATTCAGGCCAAGCAGGCTGCCTCACTTCCCTCTTCTTTGCATTAGGTGTTTCCTGTCACTCCTCTGTTGAATTCCAGTCTTATATCTATCTAATCTATTTGAAGTATGATTATCTCCTCACTATTTTGTTTCTCCTTTTTAAATAAAAGGAGCACCAGATGCCTCTAGTCAGTCATTTTGAAGCCCCTCCTCAATCAGTTGACTTTAAATAAAGATTGTCCTTAATAAATTGGGTGGGTCTATTCCAACCAGTGGAAAGCACTCTGAGGAAGAAATTTAGCTTGTAGACTGCAGCACCAAGGAATGAAATCAAGGATTGTATAGGAGATATGTTTTTATTAACTTGTAAAAGAGGATGCCTGAGGTCCACAATAACTTTAGTTTCAGATGTCTTTATGTAGTGGTGGGGTCTCCTTTGACTCTCTGGTCTCCTGATTTCCCCCATTTTTTCCTGTTACTCTTTCTCAGTCCAGACTCCACCGCATGTCCTCTGCTCTATTTTCTCTTAGATTCTGGGTCTTCTGACAAGAATGAATATTGATCAATTTTCTCTTCTCTCTTCTCTTCTGTGCATACTCTTCTTTATAGGCAACTTACATGTAATTGTGGTTGTAATTGTAACCATATGGTAATGATTTCCAAGTTCGGCTCATCAATCCAAATCTTTTTTTTTTTTCTGAGATGCGGATCCACATACATAACCGTTTATCTGACATCTTGACTTTAATATCTTCAAGTTGCTTGAGAACCAACAGGCTAAAAACCCAAATCTCAACCTCTTCTTCCAATGCTGCCCCAGGCACAGCTGCAGTCCCTTCATTGCCCAGTAACCTTGGGAAATCAGAAAAAAAATGCATATGTGCCATTAAAAGAAAAGTGTTGAGGAAATAAATTTAGTCAGTAGAGTTAACCATCATGATATTTAGAACTTCTTCCTCAGCAAATCTGAGTTTTAAGATGAAAACTTAAGCAAATCTTGTTTTCACTCCAAAAACAAGCTTCTTGATAGATAAACATTCTAATACTTTTATTTTTGAGTCCTTATATATGCTATCAAAAGCACAACTAATTTTTTATTATGTATCATTATTCACAATACAGGAGGTAATGGGAGATATAAATAATGAACGTTTTCAAACATTATTTTACCTAATTCTTAAAACAAGTTTTGAAAGAGGTAACATTAGTACTTTGTAGATAAAGCAATACGGGCACAGGAAAATACAGTATTTTCTCCATGGTCACACAACTAGGCTGCAGTAGAGCTAGGATTTAAATATAAACGTATCTCACTGAAGTCCCTGTGCTTTTGACTTCATGAATTCAATAATTGACATTCACTTTGCTAACCTATGATATAAGGCTAGATATTCAGAAATAACTTAGCTAATAGCAGTTAAAAATTGAGTCAGGCACTCACTTTATATATTCCTAGCGATCGTAACATTATATATCTTCTCATGTAACAAAAAATGGCATTGAGATATTGATTTATTTTATCAAAAATACTGCATTCTTATGTAACAACACTCTTAGGCTGTCTTTTTAACTCAGAGTAATGTGCATGTCCACATATTCACACGTGTGTGTTTCTCATGTCACAATTTCTTTATGTTTGGCTATTTTTATGTTACTCTGTGTTATTAGATTCTATAACCAATTTCTACTTTTACCAATGTTATTTTAAATAAAAAAGATTCCAAATTAGCTCACGTAAAACTGTTATTAACTTCCTATTAACTTGTTCTTCTAGATCATGACTCAATAAAATATCCTGTAAAGAAGAAATGAGAAGAATATTTTCATATTTTTTTCTTACACACAATTGAAACTTATTCAGTAAGGTTTTCTAATATAAAACAACCTTTTTCCCTCATAGATTTCAAATTACAAACACCTCCCTTCTCATTATAATATAAAAACTGTCATCTTGTTCATTATAGTGCCACTTACAAGGGGCAAGATTCAAATGCTTTGATTCTAAAAACCTAGTTTTTTTCCCCCCACTTTATATGGTTTGGCTGTTTACATATTTTTTCCCATCTTGTGTATAGAATTAGATCATTACCAAACTCCTTATAGATTCTACTTTTAGTTACCAATTGTCCCTGTCCTCTTTTTTCAGTCCTGGAAAGGTTTATGCAGCAGCCTGTTGCAGAGCTGTGAATCAGGCAAAGTAACTCAAACCTTATTGCCTAGTGCCTGCTGTTAGTTCCATGTTTTTGTTTTGTTTTGTTTTGTTTAGTATCTATGTTACATTATATGTGAATTTTTTTTTTTTTTTTTTTTTTTTTTTTTTGACGGTGTCTTGCTCTGTTGCCCAGGCTGGAGTGCGGTGGTGTGATCTCGGCTCACTGCAAGCTCCGCCTCCTGGGTTCACGCCATTCTCCTGCCTCAGCCTCCCTAGTAGCTGGGACTACAGGCGCCTGCCACCATGCCTGGGTAATTTTTTTTTTTTAATAGAGAAGGGGTTTCACCGAGTTAGCCAGGATGGTCTCGATCTCCTGACCTCATGATCCGCCCGCCTTGGCCTCCCAAAGTGCTGGGATTACAGGCGTGAGCCACTGGGTCTGGCCTATATGTGATTCTTCAAAGCGATTTTTAGTAAGAAAACACAAGTAAATGGGCCAGTATAGATCAGAAAAATCAAGCAGATTCCAGGTATATGCATAAAAAGATGAAAACATCCTCTCTGGTCAAAATGTTTATGTCTATGCAATGAAGTTTCTACTAGCTTTTCATGTTACAATGGCTAAAAGATACTTTTTTTTGGGGGGGGGTTAACTGCTAAAATTTCAACAAGAAATAAAATGTAGTAGAATTATACTCATTGTGAAGATTGGATTTAGATTATGGCCATTAAACTAAGACATGGAAAAAATGTTTTTATATTGCTTTCACTTAGATGATAATACAAGAATGGCCACTATCAGGAAGAGTACACACAATTTTTTAAACTAAAATTAAGTTATATGTACTTAAACCTTATTTGCACTTCCCTTACTCTGTGTTAAAAGTAAATATAATGTGTAATTCTTAGAATATTTCACATATTGAATACCTTCTGGTCTCTTGACTTAACTTCAGAAAGAATTGATTTAAATTATTCCATTTTGATATCTCTTTGGCATAGATAATTTGGAATGTTTTACCTTTTTAATAATTGAATGTATTTTAATTCAATTAGCCATGTGAGACTTTGGATCAACCATGTAGACTACACTCTGATGGCACATGCTAAAATCCATTCAATTCTTGAAGCTCTCTGGGTCTTGTCTTTGGACTGTGCTTTACAGCCTAAATAACAGTAACATTGCCTTCCTTCCTTCAGGAAAGAGGTGTTTCAATGGCTGTGAAATGCTGCCTTGTTTTTAAATGCATAATTATAGGTTTTGCATTCGCCTGAAGATTTTAATAATTTAAAAGATGCTTTTCTAGTAATCAAAATGAAGTAATTTTTCCTGATAATTACTTCAGTCACTTTTAAAGAGTTAGTGATGAATATATTCATGCTGTGAAATATAAAAAGGTAATTAAATAGAATTTAGCAGTGAATATACTTTTCTCTCTCCCAGATATTGAAATCGCTATTTATATTTAGCACTTGGGAGAAATTGGTATTTTCTTAATGGAAAACAATAAATGGCATATTTTTCATTTTAGAAAAAATAAAATGTATTAGGTTTCTTATTTTCATCATTTATGATTATAAAGTAGGAACAAACTGAACAGGTGTGGAGTGTCTATGACAGAATTATTTGAGGCCAGACTTGCACCTCATGATGGGAGAGAGACAGGAAATGAATGCCCTTCAAAAACTGCTTTCAGAGGAGCTTCATAGGCTAAACACCATATATAAAGAGGCAGAACTATCTCAGTGTTAATTCTAGGCTTGTTCAAGGGAAGACAGTTTAATATTATGAAGGAGGGGAGTACTAGAGAATCCCTGCAATAGTTAATGCGCAAGAATTCATCAAGCAGAGATAGATATTACTGCTAGCCTTCAACCCGGAGTTAGGGCATAGGGCTAGGTTGCATTCCCTGAAAGAAGACTGGAAAAATCAGGGCTTAGAAAAGGCTACTTAAACTGCAGATTGGTATTTAGATATATCTAGGTAAGAACTGGGTGAAAATAAAGAAGAGGAAGTAAGAAGGTGCCTAATACTTTGGTTGTTTAAACTCATCTATTAAGAAGGTGTTTATTTGGAGGTTGGACTTGGTAGGGGAAGGCTTAGGGAATTGGTAGTGGTGATGTGTAAATGTGAATATAATAAAATAAACCCTAAAGTGTGTTCCTTGGGCAATTAAGTACGTGGTCTTACTGGTAATAAGTTTATACAAGTATCAATCCAGAGTTTAGTGGTCATGACTAAACAACCATCAAACGTTTAAATCCGGATTATTTAATTCTGAGTTTTCTTGGAAAACGGAGCAGGCTGGGGCATCATGGATGTTGTTATAGGTAAGCAATGTGGAGGAAAATAATATTTGGGGATCAAGGTGAAACATGAAAGACTTCTCTACATTCCTATAACACTATGTAACGGTGCCCAGGTCTGTTCTGTATCTCAAGTAAATTTAGAATTAAATTGCCTCATATGATTTTTTTTCATATAGTGAAGTCTCTCAAATATTTCCTTTTTCTGGGAATAATTCCACCTTGCCTGCACAGCTACTTAGTTCTATACAATAGAATGTTAATGAATGCTATTTGTTTCTTTAGTGTAGAAGTTTCTAGAAATCCAATATTTTAACTCTGACATCAGATAATTGGTATTAGTTAGGAAAATTTGAGTAATCAAGAAAAATCACAATTTTGGAAAAAATATAAATAGACTTTTATTTCAGAGAAGACAGTGGCACTATCTTATGAGTCATGGAATTTGAAGTGAGGGTGTTTTGTAAGGCAGTCGTATGTTCTCATAAGTGAGGAAATTTAGGTTATGATTTTTCCATATTCTCATCTAGCCAATACTGATTTAAAAATATTTGTGTGGTGCCAATTATGTGTAAGGCACTGTACCAGAAATTAATGATGTACAGTGATAATTTTAAAAGTCATGCATTTTATTTAAGTTAATAATATTGTACCAATATTAATTTCCTGTTTTTAACAATGTATTGTGGTTATCTAAGCTTTCAGAATTGAAGGAAGCTGCATGAAAGGTACAGGGAACCTGTAGTTATGTTAACAGCTGCTTGTGAGTCAAACTATGAAAAAGTAATATGAACAAGCAAACAAAAACAGACATGGCGGCTATTTTCACAAATGTTACAATGTGCAAACTTGGACAGGACTTAAGCAAGCAATCACCAATTATATGAAAAACCTTAACTGTAACAAGTCCCGTGAAGCAAAACACTGAAACACAAGAGTTTTATGGAGACTTACACTAGTTAGAAAATCAGGAAAGCCTTCCTTGTAGAAGTCAAAATGCTGATTGAGAATTAACCAAGATGGAGGAGGAAGAGCATTGCAGATAGGTGGAGCAGCAGATGTCAATATATTGTAGTGTGAAAGGGGCATAAAGAGTTCAAATTTATCCAGAGTATAAAGCAAAATGGGAAAGAATGTCAGATTGACTGGGGCACTAGATAATGTAGGACTTGTAGGATACGATGGAGTTTTAACTTTGTCCCAGTAGCAATGTAAGGCCTCTGAAAGCATCTAAGATGATCTTCATATTATATGGCAATTAGTTAACCTTGGGAAATACATGTATCCTCTTTACTAGGGAACTCAACATGTTTGCATGACACACTAATCCTGTCAGTTCATGTGCATAAGGACGCGCAGTGTATAACTCACAATCTCAATGCTAACCTTTATTTTTAAACATTTTCATCCAAATATAGCAAATACATAGAAAAGTATACAAATCACGAAATAATAGTTCCAATAGTTACATGCCTATGCAGCATCACAAGTGAAGAAGTAGAACATGAATCATACCCCAGGAGCCCCTCTCAGGCCCCTTCCTGATCACTTCACCTTCCCATCTCCCAACATAGGGCCACTAGCTTCACTTCTGTCGTGAAGCCTAACATTTGCCTCTTTGAATTTGAATTTTTGTCCTCTTGCTTCTTTTTCTTTCTTTCTTTTTTTGTTTTTGTTTTTGTTTTTGAGACCCAGTCTTGCTCTGTCACCCAGGATGGAGTGCAATGGCGCGATCTCGGCTCACTGCAAGCTCTGCCTCCCGGGTTCACGCCATTCTCCTACCTCAGCCTCCCTAGTAGCTGGGACTACAGGCACCTGCCACCACGCCCTGCTAATTTTTTTGTATTTTCATTAGAGACGGGGTTTCACTGTGTTAGCCAGGATGGTCTTGATCTCCTGACTTCATGATCCGCCTGCCTCGGCCTCCCAAAGTGCTGGAATTACAGGCCTGAGGCACTGCGCCCAGCCACCTCTTTTGAATTCTTATGTATTCTTTTGCATACACCTTATTTCAATCAATATTATGTTTGTGATTTGTCCATGTTATTGCATATTAGCAGCTATTTATTCATTATCTTTATTGTTTTCTCACTGTGTGGATATTTACTGATTTATCAGTTTTACTCTTGATGGACATTCGTGTTGTTTCTATACACTTTTAAGCATGGAATGTGAGCGTTTACGCCACAGTTTTCGTGTAGCAGGTTCATGTGTGCAATCTTTTTTTTTTAAAAAAAAATAATTTAAGCCATAAACCTAAGTAAATTGAATTATTAACCACAGTATTGAACAGATTCATAATATTTTAAGACACTGGAGAAGAATAGAAAATTAAGGCATTTCTTATAAATGAAAGAATTGAAATATGAAAGGAAACAAAATTTATAATTTTGGAATTAAGGCACTTAATTAACAATGTTTAAATCAAATGTTCAATTTTATATTTTGGTGATTCATATATAATTATGATAGAGATATCTTAATTATATTTTTTGCAGAAAATGGATAAATAAAAACTTTAATCACAGTATATATGGTTAACAAATAATGTTATGTTTCAAAAATTCTGAAATTTTTTAATTTTTTTCTAAAAACTGTGAGGTTTGCCTATTTCATCTATTTACTGCCCCTCTAGTTCGTGATCCATACAGTAGAAAAACAATATTTTAGTTTGAGCCTTTGAGAAGCAGTTGTCAATAAAAGATTAGACATGCAAGAGATTTATTGGGGAAGATACCTGTGAAGGAAAAAGGAGAAGGAGCCAGAGAAGGTAAGGAGAGCCTTCAGACCAAGCTACACATCTGACCTCTGAGAATAAAAAGGAGCAAGAAGGAGAATTGACTAGGAAGGGCTGTACAATGCAAGACACCTTTGGCCAGGATAATGGGGAGTCCCTGAGCCTAGGTTGTTCAAGGCATTCTAAGTTTGCAAGAATGGGTCTGCTTTAGTATCCCTGTGAAAGCAGCTACTCAAAATGTAGTATAAATGGTGACCCCATAGGTAAGAAATGGCAGCAACTAGGACTGCCAGTCAATTATACTTCCACAGCAGGAGATCTAAATGAAGCATTTTAATGTCTGCCACAGTCCAGTTCTAGAGCTCCACACATCTACTTCCACAAATAGTTCTTCAAGAAGAGCTCCTCCATATTTTAAGTGGGCTTTTCTTCCTGAGGAGAGACCTAGAAGAGGAAAGTTGATTGAATGATCACTCTCATCACTGGGGTTGACCACAGAGAACATGTGGTACTCACCCTCTCCCTCCTTCACTATGCATGCTAAATTCCTCTCAAACCCTGCTATTACTTTAGCAGGTCTTGAAGAGTTACCTGGTGATGTGACTAAAACTGTCATATCTGCAAAATCTGAGACCTTAGCAATAATAAACTTTGAAGGCTAGGGTTTCTGCTTTTATTGATCACAGTTACACTTTGGCAAGGGTGGACCAGAAGGTTCGCCCTCCAGTGGACCACCTGGGATCCACACACACTCTTCCCTAGCTTCATTGTGCAACAGCAGCCCTAGCTCCTCTGCTGAGCAGAGTCAATCACCCCTTCCAAGATAGTGATTTCTTTTCTCACCTACTATTTCCTAGACATCAGAAAATCCACATTTCTTTGGGGCATCAATAAATTGTAGTTCAATTAAACATTCATGAGTAGAGTTCTGAAAGCATCAGGACCTCCAAATATACAGAACCCAGAGTTAGGAGGATAGGATGCAGTATTGCCTTTCAGTTCTCTCTTGGCTAAGGGGATGAAGTTCATTTCAGGAGTTTCCACTTGACTTTCGCTACCATGATAAATCTTAAGCTGTTGGAAAGGAACCAAAGTGGAGGTTATTCTAACTGCCATGTATGGCAATCACAATTATAAATGACAACCAGTAAGTCCACAAATGTGATTTGGATTTGGGAATTGGCTCAAGTCTGGGAAATGAAAGAGAGAAAATGATCATGACACTTCATTGGGGAGACATTCTTGGGCTTGCTGCCTCTCCATTGTTACCTTCTTCTGCATACAAATATTAAACAACAATCTTTTATGATGCTTGTCTACTCCACCCCGAGGCATGCCATGCTCTCTTAACCATCTGCACAACTCCATGCAGTTTGAACCCCTTGGTTGTCTTCTTGATCTGGCCAGTTCTTATTGTAGCTCTTCTAGCCCTCTTACCTCCAGTAATTAGGTTGATTGTCTTCTATTACTGTACATGGAGAGAGGGGAATGGGGATCCTTGGATATTAATGAGCTCATCTCTGTGATCATCTATCCTACCATCATCCTGGCTTGCAGAGGAGTCTGACCACTGAACTACTTTATGATACTCAGGCTATTCTTACTAACCCATTTCTGATGGCTTTGATCAAAAGCTTGCACTATGGGTCTTCCTGTGTTGTATCATCATCTATTGAGTCTTCTTAATTCTCACATGTCCTACTTCTCTTGGCTCCTTTATTTCTTCATCTGCTATCTCACAGAGCAACCCAGGTTTTTTCATATCAGCAATGGATCTCAGTTTCTTCAGGTTTACAAGGGTCACCTATCAGCCAATTTGTCCCATCCCCTAGGCTACTTTCCAGGGCATTAAGTCCTATATCCTCAGAAAAGTGTTCCCAAGAAAATGAATTCTCATCTGTACAGTTTTATGTTCCCAGGGCCCTTCATCAAGCATCTTCAAGTACTCTCCTGGTTTCTGTCAGTATATGCTAGGTAGTTCTTAGAGCTCTTTTTGTATATATTATCTTTCCTTCCTTATTAAGAAAACAATTCCCCACCAAGGTTGTGTTGGAATTTTACAATAGTTATAAGTGTTTCAAGTTGGGAAAGGAGTAGGGGCCAATCCTAAATGAAAATACCTATTACTTTATAGGGAAGGGGCCTCTTCCCTATAGTCATCTAGCATGGAGAAAATGCAAGCTCTTAGTAGGGAGGGGTGAGCCAATCATTCAGGTTCATAGGATCAGGGAGATCTGTAGCATTAACATGCTCAGAGTCTTTCATCTCAATGTCCCTAGCCCATGATTTACAATTTCGAGTTTTCTTAATCAGAACCCTAACCACAGCACCAGACACCTGCCTTGGATAAAGTTTTAATTGTCATTGGAGTTCTGTGACTAATTACCAGAACCTCAGTTCTGCTATGTCGCATTAGCTATTCCACCACAGGAGATAAAAAACGAAACGTTTTTGTAAGTTACTAAAGTTACAAGTAAGAGATTTATTGGGGGAGTGACTATGAAGGGAAAAAAGGATGGAGCAAGAGGAAATGAGAAGTGCCTTTAGATGGTAGTGCCTGCATGACTCCCTATAAGCAGAGAGGAAGGAAGAAAGATGGGGTAGAGAAAAATGTCAAACCGCAGTACAGTATGAAGAAAGTTTTGCTTAGACCAATAGGGAGGACTTCAAACTGTGTACATCAGTTAGAAAGTACCACATCTTGCAGAATAGGTCTGTATTAGTAACTCTGCTGTGCTAATTTGTGGAGTGCAGCTATCTAGAAATGTGGTGTTTACATGGGATACATCCAGAAGGGAAGCAGCTGAAGTCATCAGTCTTACACTTTTTTCCATCAGGAGATCCAGTCACACATTTCCAAGGCCATGACAATGCATTTCCCAGGCCCCCTTTCCAAATGGCTTGTTGTGAAGTCCATAGAAAGCACTGGTAGGATTTTGATAGGAGACAAAGGGGAAGCCAGGGAATTACTCTCCCTCTCTTTTCCTTTTGGCTGACTACCTAACAGCATTGCAGCTTTTTGTGGGTTAATATCCCATGAGAGCCTCTGACTGTGGTCCCAGTAATTTCTGGGCAGCCCTTGCTGTGGTTCCAGGCTGCGTTAGGAGGTATGGCTTCTATGCTCTCAATGCACTTTCTCCCACTGTTCCTTTTGCCCTAGAGATGATTGCAGTTTCCTGCTGTGTTAATCTCTGGATTCAATCATTGCATCCTCTTTTGCTTCTCAGTTTTTCCGTCATCTGAATAATAAATTTCTTTTATCTGATTTATTACGTTTTGAAGAGTTAAGTGGTTTTTATTTGCCTGCCTGGACCCTGATAGGATTACTATAAAATAAAAACCCAGTCACTTTTATAAAATAATCTGTTTTTTCTTAATATTTAGTTTTTAGAAAATATTATACAAATTGTATAATTTTTTTATAACATTTTCTAAATTAACATCAAAATTATTATTGCCTTTAGGAACATGCTTTTCTCTGTAGCTTATAGTTCTAATTAGCATGTTTTAAAAATCATAGCAAAAATGAGTTAAGATGGAATGAGAAATTATATTCTATAAAAAATGTTTAATTGTTAAAGATATACAATATTTATACTTGGAGGCATATAATTTTAATTCTATACTGCTCATCCTGACATTTAAAACTTTTATTAATTGGTAGAAAAGTAAATCAATACACATGCATTGCAAAATAGTAATGTATATTAATTTGGATATTTTTCTTCCCTACTTATTGAGTTTTCAAGCCAATAGGTAAGGTTAATAAAATACTCAATGATGCATTTAAAATTGTTAATGCCTTTTTTAATGGACTGTCCAAATACAGATTTATCTACCACATAGATTCATGTTCACCATTTAGACTGAACTGGAATGAATACATTTATCTGTATCTTGGTCTCCACTGATACGTTTGACTAGACAAGTAACCTTTCTCAGTATTTCTGATCAGTCTGCATTTTGAGCATTATCAGTTACCAAGACTTGCAAACTCTAAAATCATCTATGATGAAGAGTTATTCTTTCAATGAAAGAAAAAAGAGGCAGGGAGAAGAAAGTAAAGTTCAGTGGAAAAAGATATTTTATTTGCAGATATATTTTGTCAACATACTTATTTAATACCAAAAAAAATTTTATAAGTTGCGGATTTTTGCTGATTACCATAATTCTGAAATCTTGGCTCCTGTACATTGGCATCCACCTTAGGGACTACTCCACTAGTCATTTTTGGCCAGGCCTGAACCTATGCCATGGCCTAGTCTTTCAAGTTTCCCAGTAGATTATACAGAGTACTGTATATGTCCCACTGGCAATCTAATTGGGGTGTTTTTTTCATTTATGCCCTAAGTGAATTTTCTATTATAATGATCCAATTCAAAATTGGTTTATACAATCAATGAACTGACTGGTTGTCAACTGATACTGGAATAAGATAGTAAGCATGAGGCATCCCAAGACAAAAGAAGAGGTCTTCAGAGATTTCAGAGAAAAATTTCTTCCTATAAAGTTGTATTAACCAAGTCTTCTTGATTTATGATGAGTTCCAAAACCCTTGAATTTTTCTCAAATCAGAAAAGCTTAAAGAGAATACCAACTTCTTTTTATTGGGGTAATATGAAATGGTTTATTTCAACCATTTTTGACCAAAAAATAGCAAATTCATAAAGTTCAACATAATAATGAGGGAAAAGCTGAAGCAAAATCAGCTAAGAGCAGCTATTGAGCATAGGAAACTTCACATATGTGTGAAGTTATCTAATGCCATTTATAAAATAAAGAATTAGCAAATGTCTATAATTTGCCTTAATTCACAGGGACTCTAAAAAAAAAAAATGCCAAAAACATAGATTTCCCAAGGAATCAACATTTTATCTTTACTGGCCTGGTGATCTTGCGAGATTTCAAGGTAAGTGTGCTATTGGAAGAATTTTTTAAAAAAAACAATGTAAGTGCAGAATCCTTTCATTCTGAACACTCTGCTCACAGAAACATACACAGAAAGAAATCTGAGTGTATGTCTCAGGTTTTTCACAAATTATTCTTGTACATTTTAACAAATTACTATCAGAATTGTCATTTTGTTTATTTAGAAAGCAATAGTATCGGGCTAGCCATTTCTAAGGCTCTTTTGATTCTTAAAAAAAAAAAAAAAAAAAAAATTGTCATGTAATTCCGTTCTGCTGTGGAGTGGCTTACCTGGCAAACCACAAGCTGTGTCTGCCTCTTGAAGCATTCTACTGAACTCAATTCTCAACTTAATTAGTATACAATAGTGCTTCATTTTTCAAATCAGATTCCCACAATTATAAGATTTGTTAATCTGACTCTGTATTACTGTATCATTCATGTGAGGTTTCTTTTATAATGATTTAAACACATTAAAAACTAGCAAAATATTTTTATCAAATATTGCAGATTACAATTTTATGTGTAAGCTGGCTGTTCTTGGTTTGTTTTTCTATCCTTTTTCTTTTTACAGTTCTCTGAAGAACATGTTTCTACCTACAGCCTACATAAAAGTCATTAGTGTGCCCATACATTTGTATAAAAACCCAGAGCATTTGACATTGTTCACAATTGTTATTGCCTTGGCCAGAAACAGAGCCCATGAGCACTGTACTGCTGCAGTTGCTGCTCTTTCTCTCCTGCCGCAGCTGTGAAGAGAACTCCACTGCTTGAAATTGTCCCAGATGCTCAGATTTGCCCATTACTGCTGGAAGAACTACAGAAGCAAGAAAAAAATATTCTTCCCTTCATATCTTTTATACTCATCAGGACTTTCCATTAGCAGAGACCAGCTAAAAGTCAATTGTCAAAGGACTTTGGTATATATAGCTTGCTGGCTTCCAGCCCCCTGTCTTTCAGCAAAAAGCAAAGAAGGATGAAGATGAATCTGAGCGCCAACAAACAAGTACCTGATGGTTGACCTGAATGGCTCTTGAGAATCTACTTTTACCAAGGTATCCATATAAATATTTCACACACAATGTACAAAACTACTTCATGTTTTCACCTAATAAGGCAACTATTCTTTGTACGAATTAAGTTTCTTTCAGAAAATAGGGAAAAATAAGGACCCGTGAATTTCCATATGCATATTCGTATAATGTTAATTTCTCTTTTAGTTCAATATTCAACTATCAGCCGCTGTTGACAGACTTTAATTGAACATCTAGTAGTTTGTAATCAATGAAGTACAGACTAATTACAATGTTAACTATTACCAACATTTCTAACAGAAAAGAATAGATGAAAGGAAAAATTAAAATTAGAAATAAAATGGTTAATGAAAATACTCAAATGTATACATATAATGTACATTAAAATTACAAATACATAAATGAGAAAATATGTGTAGCTACTACTATCCTTTTTCTACAAATGTCTAACTAGCTTTATTTGAAATTAATAACTATACATATATATGTAGATAAGTGGGGGAACAGAGCAAAAGATAGACAGAGAATGTGTGTGTGAGAGAGAGAGAAACAAAAATGGAGATAGATGCAAAGATGAAGACTAGAAAGCATAAATACTTAAATAATAAGAGACATTTACTAATAAGTGGCTTAAAAGGCACTGAATCTGTTTTCACTCCACAAATTAGTTTGAGAATCTGTAAGAACATGCACCAAAACCAGAAAAATACACATGGGCAGATACCTGCAGTATTTCTCACATGGTTCAGAAGGTTCACTTAGAATGAAGGTCCATCAACTCACTCTATATTTCCTACCATGATCATTTATTATTTTTCTACAAGACAAAATGAAGTAAGAGTCTCTAAGAAAAAAAGGAAAAGCAGCCTATCTGGTAATTGGGAAATTTTCAAAAACACATGTTTTTAAAATGAGTAGATAATCAGTTGTGTTCAACAATTTCAAGGGACATGGGATTGTGTTCATGAATGTTATGCAATCTTTGTAATATTATAAATTTTACTTCTTAAATAATATAAAAATACATCACATTATTTATCCATAATATTTTATAGCTATAAACTAAAATATCTTCCACAAAAATGTTACGTTTTCAATTAATTTTCCAGCTAAATCATTCGGGAAAGTCTTTTGCATTACAAACTAGCAAATACATAGAGACTCTGGTGTAGAAAAAATAAAAAAAAACTTCTTGTGTATAATAAAATTTTAGATATTAACATCTGATATATGTATATAGTTTTTATTTTCTTTAAAAATGCAGATTGAGCATTTTTGCCAGTTTTTGTGTCCAACACTTGTACTTTTTCAGATTATGTGGATAAGTTGAGAGCTATGTATCTTCCTAGTATTTCTTCAACTATGCTCCCTCAATTATCAGATATTACATTTTTTCAAACTCACAAATATTGTATATAATTCAATGATTGATAATTTTATTGATGTTACTTAAGAATAATCTATGATACCAAATTAAGAGGAAAGTAGCTGCATCAAAGCAAGTACCCAGAGAAAAAAACAATTTCATGTTACTTATTTAATTTAATATGCAGTTTTAATAAATTAATTGCATTGGTTGTTCCTCAATACGGTTTATAAGTTATTTCAGGAATTAAGAAGGAAGATGAAGTGAAGAATAATCACACTAAAATTTAGTCTGTGCAATTTAGAATAACTTTAACTTGAATCAAGCACCTAAAATTCAAATTAAAAATATTTAATTCAGGCCGGGTGTGGTGGCTCACACCTGTAATCCAGCACTTTCGGAGGCCAAGGTGGGGAGATTACTTCAGGTCAGGAGTTCAAGACCAACCTGATCAACTTGACGAAACCCCATCTCTACTAAAAATACAAAAATTAGCGTGGTATGGTGGCAGGTGCCTGTAATCCCAGCTAAGCGGGAGACTGAGACACGAGAATAGCTTGAACCTGGGAGGCAGAGGTTGCAGTGAGCTAAGATCAAGCCATTGCGCTCCAGCATGGGTGACAGAGCGAGACTCCATCTCAAAAAAAAAAAGAAAAAGAAAAAAATATTTAATTCATATAATGAAATTAATCTCTTATGACCCAGTTTGGTAATTTTGACATTATTTATTTCCAACCCTTTTTCCACTCTGTGTCCTGCCTCATGTTTTGTAGCCTGTTATTTGCTTTTCAGGTATCTGCTTTTAACACAAAACTAATGCTTTTTTCTCTTAGGGGTCAGGATAGGAATTGTTTGTGTTGGTAATAACCTTAGTATTCTTCTGGATATTATTCATGCACAATACATAATTCATGAGGCAATGCTTTACTAAAAACAAACAAAGCAACAGTATTTCAGGAATATCTACATTTCCATTTCCTTTCCTATTTTTATCCCTGTAAATTCTAGAAGGTTACTGCCTGTAAGTTGAGAACCATTGTTTTTATCTCATATTTTGGCACTGATTATGGAACCAAAAGTGTTATCTTCCCCAGTGGGTGCCTAAAATATTTACCAAGTGGGTGCCTAACAAATACTCACTAATGTAAAAATTTGAGAAATATCCAGTCAGATGGTAACTTTAGTTGGATCTCTTTATTCAGGAAAGATTTTATAATTTATCTGCAAACATATCTGATACTTCCTCTCCTTTCTCTGGATTATTAAGTGTTAGACTGAATCCCGAAATCCATCAAATAGATTTGATTGTACACCACTGTTAATATCTTATATAAATTTCTTATTGGTATGTCAACCTTTTGTCTCTAACACAATTATAGGCAGAAATGTTGGCTGTGTTCCTCAGTAACCTACCGTAACACCTAAAACAAATTCTTATTAAAGGAAACATAAGGGGATGAATTGAATATAAGTAAGGCAAAGACATAAGAAATTGCAGATATTTATTCAACCCACATTTGTTGAGCACATACTTGCTGTCAGACACTATGGTTTTGATGTTAGGGATACAAAGGAGAATTTTTAAAAAGACATTGATTTCATGGAGCACGCTTTTGATGTAGACAGGAAATCACACCAAAAATTAAAATTCAAGGCACTTCATACTGCAATAGAAGAATGCATAAGATGTGATGGAAACTAGGGGGAGATTGTGTGAAGGGTAGTGTTAGTAAGAACTTGACAGAAGTTATGAGGCTAGAATCTGAACGTTAGTTTTATAGGTTTTATATAATTACCTTTATTTTTGTAAAAACAATCCGTAGTTCACTGATAATAATCCTCATTGATGTACACTATTTTACCAATGTTAATAATTTATTCATTTTAAGGCTGTATTCATACTAAATAGAATGACACAGTTGAGGATAATTACAGTCCTTTTAAGCAAGAGTTTTCTCCTGGAGAGAATGACTAATAACATAGCTAGAGTCAGAGTGCATTCTTATTTCAATAACATATTTATGTATCAATTTGTTTTTAATCCTAACACAAAGCAGCACAATTTGTAGGCTCATATGTTTGGTTGTAGATATGATTCATTCAGCTGATACCAATGAGATCAATCCCAGTGCAGCTGCATCGTCTGTTTTTATTTACTCCAAATGCTACCCTTAAAAGGTAATCCGGTGTTGCCCAGTTTAACAATTAGGTATTGTGTATTCTCATAAGTCAGAAAAAATGTGCCATTTTATTTCAATATTGGCTTGACATACAATTTGTTTTTATAAAACATCAAAAGGAAAGTTTATTATCCTTTCAATAAAGACACATAATGTCCTTAATATTTGGAAATAAGTTTTAAAATACTTCTGAGCATACATTTTATGGCCTTGTTTTGGCTGTGGCTTTAGATAGAGTAGAATAGATTCTATTACTGTTTTGCTTGGGAGTTGTGGAAGTTTGAGTTGAAAATTTGCTTTTTGAATATTTTCCTAAGTGTAGGAGCTGTACTCAATCCCACATCCCCGGCCTCACCAATGTATGACAACAAAATCAAATTGTATTTCCCTTACATAAACAAGCTATCAGAGAGAAAGACGTACAGTAGCCTAATTAAAGAAAATTTTCCCAGGTGTGTTTTCCAGCTATCCCCGGAAAGAATTTCCTCAGTCCTTCCATTCTCCAGTATTTGCATCCTTACTATGGGGTTTCCGTTTCTACAGCTGCCTGGCCCAGAGAGTTAGCTTCCTGTGTGATAATTGCTGGTGACCACAATACAGTCTCGGGCAGAGGACAGTGCCTTTCTTCCACACAAAGTGTGACTCCAGATGCTCACTCGTAGGTGCTCAGGAACACCTTGTAGTGGTTGAATTGAAGCGGCAACCATCCGCCGTTGCAGCCTCCTCTAATTGCCTATCTGAACTGGAAAAGCCTGGAAAACTGAATACTTTTCAGTCTATCTGATAGCCAGAGGCATGGATGCAAATTAGTCTGCCAATTAAATACATTCCCAAGAGAAGGAAGAAGTAGGTTGCTTCTGCTGTTGCTGCTGGCAAACTGCCCAGCCTGTGTGTATGGAATGTTCCCAGGGCCATGCTCCAGTCACTAGCTCTGGGGTTGTTAAGAGGTAAGGACACTGGTGACAGTTCCTTGGTCCTTGGATCACTGCTGCAGTGGTATGTACCTAAGCCTGACTGTGTAAGGAGCGGTCTCCCAACGCCTCCTCCATTCCCATTGTGACAGAGGTAGATGTTCTTCTGGCAGGCCAGTTAAACAATGTATTTTGAGGTCTTCATTCCTGAATGTTCAGTCTACAGTCCTCACAACAACTTCCTTTTTTAAATCCTTTTCTCCTCACATAGCTATAGTGACCTAGAGTGATTGCTCTTTCCTGCAACTGAATTATGATAGATATTCATTTTGAGTATTACTCATGGCTGCACAAACCTAGCTTGCTTCATACACTTTTTCTCTATCATTTCACTACATTTGCAGCTGTTGCTATCACTGATGAACACTACACCTATTTTAGTAATCTTATTCTCAAACTGCTTTCACATGGTTTAAAAAAAATACTTAAATATCATTCCTGAAATAGTTCTGGAACACATACTGTCTTATAATCAGAGACCTGTTAGTATGAAATTATAGAAAAAGAAGGAAGTCCTCTACTTCACTGCCCCAGAAACCTAATTCAATTATTATTCTAGAATGACCCCATGCCGATAGTTGACAGTGACAACATTAGTCCTTTTCAGTTGACATCTTCCTACAAAGTCAAGTTTTTTGTGTCTCCAAAATAGCCGTAATATAAACTGACATGTACATCATTCCTAAATAACAATTATCCCTTTTATGTTGTCTTTGTTTTCTTTATAATACTAGTAATTATTATATCAGAGCAAGCTGTAATTATATCATTATACCTGTCTGCAAAATACTAAGTCAGAAAAATTTTAGTTTTTACCAATACAACAAAAGTGTACATTTCTTATATATACATTTATTCTTCTGCAGTTTCCATGTTTTTATTTATTTTATTATTTTTATTCATAGTGTGGCCAACTTCTTTTTTAACTTTTGTCTTAAGTTTAGGGGTGTAAATCCAGCTTTGTTACTTAGGTAATATTGTGTCATGCGGGTTTGTTGTACAGATTATCTCATTACCCGGGTACTAAGCCTAGTACCCATTAGTTATTTTTCCTGATCTTCTCCTTTCTCCCACCGTCCACTCTCCAAAAAGCCCCACTGTGTTTTTCCCTCTATGTATCTGTATGTTCTCGTTACGTAGCTCCCACTTATTAGTGCAAACATGCTATGTTTGGTTTTCTGTTCCAGTGTTAGTTTGCTAGAGATAATGGCCTCCAGCTGCATCCATGTCCCTGCAAAGGACATGATCTCATTTTTTTATGGCTGCATAGTATTCCATAGTGTATATGTACTACATTTTCTTTACACAGTCTATCACTGATGGGCATTTACATTGATTCCATGTCTTTGCTATTGTGAATAGTGCTGCAATGAACAACATGTACGCATGTCTTTATAGTAGAATGATTTATATTCCTTTGGGTATATACCCAGTAATGGGATTGCTGGGCTGAATGGTATGTCTGTGTTTTCCATCCTTTAAAAATCTATTTATTTTCTTAAAGACCTAGACTTACTAGCTAATGTTAAATTCAATTTTTTTGTCCTGTGAATATTTTCACTTTAGCCTTTTAATGAATTCATTTCAGATAAAATTATGTGCTTCTTTGTACATTGAATGTAACTATAATTCACTTACATGTTGATATGGTTTGGCTGTGTCCCCACCCAAATCTCATCTTGACTTGTAGCTCCCACAATTTCCAAGTGTCGTGGGAGGAACCCAGTGGGAGGTAATTGAATCACTGGAGCAGGTCTTTCTGGTGCTGTTCTTGTGATAGTAAATAAGTCTCATGAGATTTGATGGTTTTATAAAGAGGAGTTCCCCTGCACAACATCTCTCTTTTTGCCTGCTGCCATCCATGTAAGATGTATGTTGCTCCTCCTTGACTTCCACCATGATTGTGATGCCTCCTCAGCCATGTAGAACTATAAGTCCATTAAACCTCTTTTTCTTCCCAGTCTCGAGTATATCTTTATCAGCAGCAAGAAAGCGGACTAATACACATATATATATATATCCACTTCCAGATTTTGATTCCAAAAACCCACAGATTATTTAGTTTGCCTGACTGGTGTTATACCTTGGCCACTCGAGTGTTTAATTTTTAATTTTATAGTGAAATTTTTTTTAGATTTTATTTTTAGTTATGGATATATTAATTTCTCAGATCATGATGACTTAGTTAGAATATACCTTACTTTAGTCTCTTCAGGCTTCTGTAACAAAATACCTTAGATTGGGTGGTTTAGAAACAACAGATATTTATTTCTCATAGTTCTGGAGGCTGAGAAGTCCAAGATGAAGAACCAGCAGATTCAGGATCTGATGAGAGCCCCATTTCCTGGTTTATAGATGACTGTCTTTTTACTGTTTCCTCATATGGTGGAAGGGGCAAGCTAGCTCCCTGGGGCCTCTTTCACAGTGGCAGCAATCTCAATCATGAGGGCTCTGCCTTCATGACCTAATCACCTCCCAAAGGCGTCACTTTCTACTACTGTCAGCTTGGGGATGAGAATTTCAACATAAAAATTTTAGAGGGACACAGGCATTCAGACCCATAGCATACCTAGCATATCCAGTTTTTATTGTGGCTATAAATTCTTTGCTTCTCCTTTACTGAGAGATAGAGTCTAATTTCCTTTCCTTTGAAACTATGCTTGTCTTATAACTTGCTTATCTAATAAGATACATAAAAAGTGATGTCTTGGGAATTTGAGGCTTCATCATATCAAGCTTTGCAAATTTTACTCAGACTTTTTGGAACACCTGCTTTTAGGTACTTCATGAATCCAGCAGCCATGAAGGAGTGCCTGAGACTACCATGATGTGAGAAGTAGCTCTGTGGACCTTCCCTGGAGGATCAGATACCACATAAAGAGAGAAAAAGAAAAAAGAGACAGGCAGACAGACATGGACCAAGGAGTTCTGAGGCTCAGAAATGCAAATGAAGCAGCCATTCTGGAAGAGGATCCAGCAGCAACCTGTTGCCCCAGAAGATTTCTTCAAGGATCAAAGATAAACTGTGTCAATCTCTTCACAAACCTCTGACCCTTGAAATTGTAAGCAAAATAAAATCATTTTAAATGATCAAGAGTTCAGGGACATTTTCGATACAGGGAAAAACCTATAAAAGGAAATGACACGTGCTCCATCATGTCAGCGAAATGATTTGGTATAGATGTATAATACACTGTGCACAGAGGGGTGGTGGGAGTTGAGTTTAAAGGAACAGGAAAATTAGCGACAATGAAGGTCCTTGTTGGCCATATATAGTATCGTGTATGTAGCAGATAACTTTTAAAAGACTTTAAAAATAGTCACACCAATGTAACTAATAGTCCTCTAAGTATTTGAACAGTTCCAAACACAATGCAAGTATAATTCTTGCTCAATTAAAAAATCCAAAAGATCTGAGGCAGGTCTAAATTAACTGGAGTTGAAAAGATGGAAGTGTGACAGTGCTCTGCTCTATACCATCAGTAACAGCCCTGGAGTGAAGAACACTCTGCTGTCTTCACCAGTTATGTCCAAGGTCACCCTGGGAGTCCAAACCCCACAGACAGAAGGAAAAGAGCATGGCAGACAGCAAGAAAAGTGTCCGTATATCGCTTCAACCCACATTGCCCTGGTTAGAAATCAGTCTTAGGGCAACACCTCACTGTAACAGAGTCTGGAAAATGGAATCTAGCCACGCGTCCAGAAATAAAAGGAAACAATTCTCCTGAACAACCTGCAGTATCTGTCACAAGGGTAAAATTAATAGATTTTGACAACAAATTAGATGTGGAGAAGTGTGACAGGGAAGGTGTTCAGGATGACAAGCAGATTTCTCATGTGGTCAATTTAGTGGGTACTCATCATTTAATTAGAATGAGAAATACAGAAAGGAAATATCATCTACAGGTTTTATTATGATTGGATAATGTTAACAGCAACAGGTTCCCATCACTTCTCCATTTTTATTTCAGATGAGGAACCCAAGGCTGTGAGAGATTGTGTAAATTCCTTAAGGTCACACACTATTAAGTGACAGGTGAGGGATCCAAGATACATCTAGTTAATTTCAGCATTCACAGCTTTAACTACAGCTACAACATCCTACTTAGATCAAGAAACAGATGTAGTCATATAAGGGAAACTCTAAAAATGAATTTTCATGCCATGAGAGCACACAGAATGTTTGACAGTAGGCCTGTTTCTGAGCTTGCTAAGGGAGGGTAATACAAAGACCAAAGATACTAAGGTGAGTGAATTGGTCCTGGGTCCTAGACCACAGCTCCTCTGTGTGCACAAGTGAAGAAAAGGCTGATGAAACAGGTGGGAACCACTTGCCTTTCAAAGCTGAGAAAGGAGTCAGAGGACCAATCTAGATCTGGGAAATCTCACACTATAATTTCTAAACCAAGGAGACCATGTGAGGTGGTAGGCTAACATTCTTCATGAATGTAGCTCTCAAATCCCAAATTCAGAGTGGAGGTTATATGTACTGCTTGATGATCTGTTGGGTAGCACTAAAAATAAAATTAAAAAACTCAACAACTTCTATCCAGGTCATTCATATCCTATCAAACAGTTTCACTGAGCACTAAAGCATGCTCATAAAATTTATATTTTATTGCTTCCTCATATATCAGGTTAACTACCAACCAGTATCATGTTTGCCCTGAAGGCTTCCACCATCTTTCCAAATAGAGTACAGCAGAGACTACTATCTGTTCATGAAGCCTGTGTCTTCTTCCTCCTGAGCCCCTCCTGAGCCCACAGCTACACTAAATTTCCCAGACTCTTTGCTGTTGAGTTTGACAATGTGACCAAGTGCTAGTCAATGTCATATGAGAAGACATGATGTGACATTTACAGGCCTAGCCTATAAATGTCTCCCCAGGGTGTAATATCTCCCTTCATGCTCTTTCTCCACCTACTCTGTACATAAATGATTTCAAAATCCTAAAGGATGTTAGAGCCCCAACATAAAAAGAACAGCATATACATGTTGACAGCAGCATGAACAAGAAAAACACACTGTTGCACAGTTAAGCTAATGAAATATTGGGGATTGCTTGTTAAAACAGCTACTGTTACTGTAATGCATGAAGGAGGATGATATTTTTAATAAGGTTGAACATGTCATATTATAAGATGTGTGAATTTTTGCCATGTATCATATTTCCACTTTGAGACATTGTTCCTTTCCTTATGATCTATGTTCTAGCCCAGCAGAATTCTGCAGAAGTTATTTAAGTGGAAGGCAGGAGAAGGCAAGCCTATGAAGAAAAGAAAGGGTATGAGAGGTAAGAAGGGAAGTAGAAACAGTGGCACAAAAGCTAAGGAGGAGTGGAATTTAAAGAAGCTCAGCTTGACCACAGAGTCAAATGCCACAATATAATCAACTAGTACGAAGAAAAAAAACTTGAATTTACCAGTTGAGGTCACAAATGCAATACATGTCAGAAAATATTTATTTAGTACTTAGAATATGCCAGGCAGTGTACTAGCCAGAGAGATAACAAGGAACAAGGGAGATGAGATTCTGCTTTCATAGAGTTTGCATTCTAGAAGAGTGGCTCCTAATGAGAGCTTATTTGAGACAGATTCAATTTGATTGTAGGGATATCGAGTATGAAAGAAGTAAACACAGCAGGGTAAAGGAATAGATAAACTGCGCTAACCAGTATCAAGCCAGATAGCTGCAGCACACTGAAGAAAGGGAAGGGTGCTATGAAATGAGTTCAGAGATAAGAAACAGAGGCAAGATCATATAGGGCTCTATAAGAATTTGGGGTATTCATAAGTGTGATAATACATCACTAGCAGGCTTAAAATACTATTTTTCATTTAAATATTTGCCTTTCACCTTTGAGAAATATTGGCTAATTATTTTTTAATAGTGTCTTGATTTGGGCCTATTTGATGTTTCCTCCTGCTTGAATTCAGGCTATTTTTGTCAAGAATACTAGAATGTGGTATGATGCTCTGAAGAGGGAGAGGCCACATATCAGGAGGCACATGAGGTCAGTATGTCTTATTGCTGATGATATGAAGTTTGATTACTTGTTTATTGTAGTGTATCAGTTAGGGTCCAACCAGGAAACAGAAAATACATTAAAAATCTGAGCAGGGAAAGTTTATTATAAAGAATATTAAGTATAACTGTGGTTTGAAGTAATTGGAGATTGCTAGTAAGAGATAAAGAGAATGTTAAAGGATAGTAGATGTATAAAAAAAATCATGCACTACACTGAGGGTTGATACAGAGCCTTCAGAGGAGGAACAAGTCTGGAAGAGAGCCTTCTACAGGGCTGAGATCCAGATTTCTTTGGAGAGGTGGAGTCATAGCTTCCCACATGTTGGAGAAGTTCACCGAGGTCTGCACTGTTGGGACTAGAAATATACCTTTTGGGGTTTCAAGGGAAGCTGTCCATTAGGAGATGCCACATGGTGGAACCTGCTGCAAAGCCACATGAGAGTATTTTGAGGGACTCTGTACATGGGGGATGCCAGGCAATGGCACTTGTTGAGCAACCACTTGAGGGGGTACAGATGCTGCTGACATCTTCATGCTGCAGGAGTATGCACTTCAGCAGATGCTATGCACCTTGCAAGAACTCACCAAAGGAAGCACACCAGAACCAGAACTAAGACGAAAACTTAGTATCGTGCCAACCGGCCAAGGAGAGATATTTACAGGATCCAGCCTGTGATATCAGAGAAATCAATAAAGGGTAGATTGGATCTGATATTATAAGGTTTCTTCATTATAGTCACTATTTTTCTCCTTGTTGTTAATAAATATCTTGAGGAAAGATATGAGATTACACAAATATGCACGTACAAATTTTAGCTTCTATTAATCATTTTTGCCTGAATAATTTATTACTGTGCTATTTTCCAAATCTTAATATTTCTGTAATCTTCTCTACATTTGTTAATTGAAATTTTCTATACGAGTTGTCAGTCTTCCTGTTTAACTATTTACTCATTTATTTACCTGGGTAGGTACTCATGAATAATTATTTAATTTTATGGGTTATAATACATTACTATTATTATTGATTTTGAAGCTTAATTTTTTCCCAGGTTTAGCTACTGGAAGCTCTTTCAAGGGGGCTCCTTGTTCCTTTTGGCATGTTTCCATGATCTTTTCCTATTCTCTAGCATTACAAAATATCCTGAGGTTTTCCTGTATTTTCCCCACCTCAATGCTGGAATAAACCCTATCTCCAAGAAACTTTAGTTTACTTTTAGTGAAAAATCTTATTTAAAACTCAAGATCTAGATGCTAAGTATGTTCATTGCTACTGGAGTGACATTGCCCTCTGAGTACTCAAAACTAGAAAATACTGGTGTACAAACATATCTGTATCTACTTCTAAATATACCTGTGTGTACGTATATATGTGTGTTTATATAGATATAAATCACACTTTTTTGTGTATATGTGTGTATATATGCATATGTACATTTGTTATTATGTATGTCATGCTCGCATAAGTGACATTTTCTTCTTATTTCTCTCCTGTTCACATTTCCTGCATTTTTTTTACTTTACTCCCAGCCACCCAATCTCTACTCTAATGAGTAACCAATCTCATTAGTTTCTAGTTTATTCTTCTAGTATTCTTTTGTACAGATACCTATGTTTTGTCTTCTGTCTCCTTTTTTCTTACATGAAAGACAACAGTACAGATTGTCTTTACAATCTGCTGTATTCACTTATAGAAATACGGCTATATCAGCGTACACATTTCCTACACAGAGGTTAGGGTGTTTTCTTCTAATATTTGTATTGTTTTCTTTTTAACATTTAGATCCTGATTCATTTGAAGTTTATTCTTGTGTATGGTATGAAGTACAAATGTGATTTTATAGTTTTCCTAATGGCTACCAGGTTGTCACAGCACCATTTATTCAAATCTATTTTTAAGTTATTTTTTAAGTTATTCTTGCCTGTTTAATTGCACCATATGATTGGTGATTTGAGATGCTATCTTTATTGCGTACTCATTTTCCATGTGTATTTGTTTCTAATTCAGGGCCTTCTATTCTATTCCACTGTTCTTTTGGCATATGCCAGTGAAAACACTGTTATAATTAAGAGCTTAAAAATATATCTGAAGTTTTAGTAGGGCTATTACCCCATGTAGTTTTTCTTTTTATTAGTGTTTTCCTGGCTCTTCTTGCATGCTTAGTTGTACCATATGAACATTAGTATTAAATTGCCTAACTTTATGTAAAAGCTTGCTGGTATTTTTATTAGAATTACACTGACTTTATAAATTACCTTTGGGAGAATTAGCATGATTATGATGTTGAGTCATCCTATTTAAGAGCAGATGACATCAAATTTTTAAAGTCTACTTCCGTGTTTTTCAGAAGTGTTTCAAAGTTTTCTCGTATGTATTGTGCATATTTCTTTTATTTATATATTTATTTATTTTTTATTTTTTTGAGAAGCAGTTTTGCTCTTGTTGCCCAGGCTAGAGTACAATGGTGTGATCTCAGCTCACTGCAACCTCTATCTCCGGGGTTCAAGCAGTTCTCCTGCCTCAATATCCTGAGTAACTGGGATTATAGGTGCCTGCCATCACTCTTGGCTAATTTTCATATTTTTACTAGAGACAGGGTTTTGCTCTGTTGGCCAGGCTGGGCTTGAGCTCCTGATCTCAGGTGATCTACCTGCCTTGGCCTCCCAAAGTGCAGAGATTACAGGTGTGAGCCACCACACCTGGCCTAAATTTTTTTTTTTAAGTATTTAATCTTTGTTGCTATTGCAATGGAGTTTTTTCTAATAGTATGTCCTCTAGCTGGTTTTTGTCTATGTAGGTGAAAGCTATTGATTTTTGTTGTTAATTTTGTTCCTTACTGAATTATTTTATTGTTTTATATTGTCATGTTTTTTAGTGTTGAATGATCAGTTTTATCATTTTTTGTTTTTTTGGGGGGATTTCCAAAGTTCACTATCATATCATCTGCAAATAGAGATTTTTGCTTTTCTTTTTTATGAAATGTTTTGCCTCTAGCTGATTTATCTTTTTTGGTTTACTTTTTTTGGTCTGGGGGCTAATATATATGGTAGAATGTTGAATAGTAGTGGAGATAGTGGACCTCCTTGCTTTGCTCTTCATCTTAGCAAACTACTTCTAATGTTTTTATTCCTTAACATAATTGCCTTAGAGCTAAAATATTCTTTATTTTCTTGAGGTTTCTGTTATTCATGAAGAAGTATTAAATTTGTCAGAGTCTTTTTAGTATCTACAGAAATATTTATATGATTTTATACTTTAATATATTATCAGTTACGTCAACTTTGAGATATTTAGAATGTATCTATTTGGAGATGTAAGTTTGACTATTGGTTTTCTCATTCTGAAATTCTGGGACAGGATTAATCATGGAGTTTTCTGTTTGGTTTCTTTTTTGTTTTTGCGGGGGACAAAGCTTCGTTCTTGTTGCCCAGGCTGGAGTGTAATGGCATGATCTCAGCTCACTGCAATCTCCGCCTCCTGGGTTCAAGTGATTCTCCTGCCTCAGCCTCCTGAGTAGATGGGATTATAGGCGCCCACCACAACACTTGGCAAATTTTTGTATTTTTAGTAGAGACGGGGTTTCACCGTGTTAGTTAGGCTGGTCTCGACTCCTGACCTCAGGTGATCTACCTACCTTGGCCTCCCAAAGTGTTGTGATTACAGGCGTGAGCCACTGCGCCTGGCCTAAATATGGAGTTACCTTGTTATATGGTTTTATCATTAGTCTTTGGGCTCTTGTAAAGTTTACTAAAACTTAAAATATTCAGGAGAAATGTTCACATTTGAGTGTCTTTTCCTAGGTCAGTACTTCATCTTTCTCTTACGAGTCATGTTCCTTTATTTTATCACCTTCTTACAGCAATAGGTTTTTCAGGAGCCATCATGCCTCTTCTTTACATCTTATTTATGTTTAACTTAGGCAGTTTTGTCCCAACTAAGATGAGTTCAACTGGAATTACATATACCTATGTCCTGCTTTCTGAGACTGTTTTAACTATCCTGTGCCACCTATACTTCAACCTAGCAGGGAACGCAGCCAGTCATTATGAGGAGGTACATGAATCCTGATGGCTCCCTAATTTTCCAAAAGACCCTAGAGGCTCTATTTCTGTCAGAGTCAGGTACCATTTTTCATTTCCATCACTTAACAAGACTCTCTCTGACAGCTATGTGTACTTTTACCACCATCTTGTACGGTGGTACAAAAACGTACAAAGGTTCCACCATCTTGTAACATTCCATTTTTAAAAATTCTCATCCCTGAGTCAAGAAGGGGAAAAAATGATGCCCTTAAGCCTAATTATGTACACATTTGATAAACGAAGTCAGAACTGTGACAATTTTGTTTACTCAGACTACTGCTTCTGAGGTTGGGCTACAGATATGTTAGAAATAGTTCTTTTCTTTGCTGTCACATTTTGAGGTTTATGGTATTAAGTTAAACTTCCTGTGTTTTAATACTAGTGAATTTTTGTCTTAGAATATTAAATTTACTTGTTGTTACGCATTGAAGTAGAAAGATGGTTTCATCTGGCATCACTCTACTGTCTGGATATCAAAGTCCTAAATTAATAGTTTACATGATGCAGTAACTAGAAGTCAGTTGCAAGGGTCTAAAGGACTCAATAATAAAAATACAGAGGCAATAGGTTAGGCCACTTTTCTCTTTCTGAAAAATAATTATGAAATATAAAGAAGATGTAAATATTGAAGAAAGAAACGTAGCAAGTTCAAATTACTTTTTGTTTTAACATTGGAAAGATATGTGCATGCTGCAGATTTGAAGATAAAAGAGAAGGTGATTTTTAACATAACTGTAAAAGTCACTTATATCATGGTCATTGATTTTTTAGCCTTTCACAATGAGCATAACTTATCGTGAGAATCAATGCACCAATATCTACAAAGCCACTATAAAACTAAAAAGTTGTGGGTTTTTTTTTTAATTTTATTTTTTTCCTGTGAATTTGTCTTATTTCCATGCATTCTTAACTATTTGGCTGTTCCTGGGAGGTTTGCAGTCTTTACTTTAGAAGTAAAGACTGATTATAATAAATAAAGCAGGTTCTGAAGGACTTATGGCTGTTCCAAAAAACCTTCAGTGGGCAGACGTTATTTGTTGCTTGAAGAATTTTAGTGTAGGAAAAAAAAAAATGAGCCCAAACAATGAAAACAAAAAACACTTTCTAATGCAGAGATGGCAAATGTATAGCAGGATGTGCTCATTCTGCTCTCTCTGCTTGTGATACTCCTCATCAGCTGATGGCAGCTCTTTCTTATGCTGAATAGAGCTGTGATCTCAGAATTCATCTTGATTCAGACATCTATTATCTTTTCCCACTAACAATTGAGTTGAATCAATAATTAAAGTTGAAGTGAAATTCCCAGTCTTGCTTGAGATGAGTGGTTCTCAGTCTAGTCTGTGTGCTGGAGGCACCTGACAATCACCTAAAAATCATCTCTGCCTGTGCCCCATCACAGAGATTCGGATTTCCTTGTTCTTAGCTGTGGCCTGAGTATCACCACATTTCAGAACTCCCTGTGTGATTTTAAAATGCAGCCTGAAAAATCCTGATGGGTACTTCTTTGGAAAACACAGGATGATTGTTCAGTCTGAGCTGACCTTCATTAGGGAACTGTTATTCCTGCTGCTACTGCCACAGCAGCTGCTTCTGTAATGCAAATACTTTACTCTTCTCAGGAGCCCTGTTTCCTGCCAGCAACTGTGAGGCTGCTGGAACTGAAATGAGGAAGCCAGGATGACATGAGGGCCATCCCGGTTGTGGGCCACTTAAAGAAAACCTTCTTCCTGCCTGGCCTTTGTTTGTAAAGTTAGATTTTTACATTAATTGGTCTTTCTTGGTGTCTTTTTACATACAGTCAATCAGGAAGCTTGCAAAAAAAAAAAAAAAAAAAAAAGTTAAAAGTAGGGATACAACCTAGTCTGTTCCCTTCATTTTCAAAAAAATACATTGAAGGTCAGAGTAATCAATAATGAGTCAAAGGTAACAAATTTGATAGTGGTAGAGCTCAATTGAGAATTCAAGTCTCCTTTTTCTAACTCCCATGATGGTGGTGGTTTCCTGGGTGAAATATTTCTTTTTTTTTTTTTTTTTTTTTTTTTTTTTTTTTTGAGACGGAGTCTTGCTCTGTAGCCCGGGCTGGACTGCAGTGGCCGGATCTCAGCTCACTGCAAGCTCCGCCTCCCGGGTTCACGCCATTCTCCTGCCTCAGCCTCCGGAGTAGCTGGGACTACAGGCGCCCGCCACCTCGCCCGGCTAGTTTTTTGTATTTTTAGTAGAGACGGGGTTTCACCGTGTTAGCCAGGATGGTCTCGATCTCCTGACCTCGTGATCCGCCCGTCTCGGCCTCCCAAAGTGCTGGGATTACAGGCTTGAGCCACCGCGCCCGGCCGCTGGGTGAAATATTTCTTAAAGCCTTGGCCTTCATCGTTTACCTGCAATTGTTAAAAACCAAAACATAGGCCACTATTATTATAGTCTGATGCAATCCTCAGAAAAATAGTAACAAATACCACTTACTAACTAATCAGGAATATCCTAAAAAGCACATTTATCCATCAGCAGGGCCCCTCCTCCAACCCCAAATACTTAACGATTTGCCATACTAATGAGAAGCAACGTTTTACCAAAGCCTTCCTTTCTCATTTTTAATGACTTACTGAGATGTTTTCTTTAGAACTTTGACAAACTACACTGAACTTGTGAGCTCACTGATACACAGTCCTCATTTTCAGAATACATTGTCTCATGCTACTAAATAATTCACCCTGGAATGTAATGATACTCTAGCTAATAATTGGCTAGATAAATTTAGCAAAAACTAGGGATGTAATAGATCTGAAATAAAATAAAAGACAGCATAAAATAAAAATAAACCCAAACCTAGGGAACCAATGGGAATAGCACAATTTAAATTTGGATTTTACTAGTATTCAAATTAGAATTCTCTTTTTATGAAAACCCAAAACATTGAAAGAAATACCATAGAATAATGAATTAATTTTTACAAACTATGTCAGAAAAAATACTACTATAGTAAGACTTCCTTTATGACATAACTTACTACTATACAGAATCATATCGCCAAGGTCAAATTATATTCAGACATTAATATTGACATTAAAAACATTTGGCAAAAAACAATCAACGCATGAGGCATTAACAAATGTTAATCTACTCCAAGATTATCACATTAAAATTGTTGTTGTAAACAAGTATGCTGCAAATAAGTATGTTTTCTGCACAAGTCTAAAATTCTTGTTTAAATCAGTTAACAACAATTTTATAGCAGAAATATTAACACTAAAATGAAAATCTTTATTATTCTTCAGGTGCTTTGAACCTAGATTTAGGCCTATCCATTCAGGATTGCTAATAGGCAGACTGAATAAGAAAACATGCATAGAGTGCTTAATTCAGAGACCAGCAAATAACACGTAATTGTGACAATAGTATACATGATGTCAACGCACCTTCCTTGGATAATTATTTTAATGAAAATCTGTAGATAAATTGGTAAAGAAGTAAAACAGGTGATTAAAATTGGAAATAAAATAATTATTTTAAAAAACTTTTAGGTATAGGAGGTAGTATGGTCTACTCAATGGAAAAGCTCAGTTCTCTCATTAGCTAGCTATGTAACCTTAAGCAAATCTTACCATCTGGGAAGTATGTGTGCTTCATCAAAGATGTAACCTTCAAGTAAACCAGTCTAATGTGGTATAGATTGTCAAGACAAATAGGCTTCCTGCCTCCAAATATCATAAATTCAGTCATCGAAGCATCTGATATTTCAAAATGATGTGCCCTATTCTTTGGGTTAAACTTGGTTTTGGCCTTGGTAGCCTTTCTTGGAAACAAAAAGGTCTCTACATAAACAATGAATTCAATGGGTACATAGAAAGCTAGTACTGACATCTGGATGGAAGAGTTCTTGAAAGAGACAGAATGAATGTATTATGCCTGCAAAGAAGTAAACAGTGTCTCAAAAGAGACAGATTTTATGTTTAAAATAAGATGGACAAGAAGAAGACATCTAAAAGGTTTTAATCCAATTTTCTGAGGACACCTTTATTTGTCAGAGATCAGTTTTGCTTGGGGTGAAGAACGTTTTCTTCATTTTTAAAAAAAATTTTGGTATGTTCTAGAATTAAGCAGAAGTCAGATTGTATTCTGAATATGTTATTTGAATATGAGATATGCAAATATATTAATTTAATTAAAATGTACTGACTTTAAAATTAAAACAGCTATATTTCATCTAAAGGAAAGGCATTGTAAAAAGGAAATAAAGCATATAAACCCATGTGGGCAGATTAAAAATAGTAAAAATAGAAACATAAAAAGATCTACACCGTAAGCAATTTTCCTCACTACTTAAAAGTCTTTTGCTATAACAGTATTTCTGAGATAATATAATAGACCTCATCCCAATATGATTGCGGGCGATAAAGGATTTCAGGAGATAAAGGATTTCAGGAGATCTTTTGCTGTAACACTGCCAGGTTTTTTGAAACACTCCTCCTTACCTTAAATGAACATGTTTCTATGCTTTGCCAATCGGTAAAAGTAGTAACATTGCCACAAATAAAAGTAATATAGTAACCTCTAAAAAGAAGCTGAAACTTGTGATGACCAAGTTGATCAAACAAAAAACTTCACCAACAGAACAATGTGAGGTAGAGATGTAGAATGTAGCATTTGTCCCACTTTTGAAATGTTGAGAAGTACAGTAAATGATATACTACTCCAAAAATAGGAGGTCATTATCCTTAGCAAACTAATGCAAGAACAGAAAACCAAATACCATGTGTTCTCACTTATAAGTGGGAGCTGAATGATGAGAACACACACTGGGGCCAGTCACAGGGCAGCGGGGTAGGAAGAGGAAGAGGATCAGGAAGAATAGCCAATGGGTCCTGGGCTTAATACCTGGGTGACGGGATGATCTCTGCATCAAACCACCATGGCACATGTTTACCTATATAACAAGCTTGAACATCCTGCACATGTATCCCTGAATTTAAAATTAAGAATCAGTAAGTTTACATCAAAATAAATTCCTTCTATATATGCTCACTGTGAGGTCTACATAAGTAACTATATATAAATCACATCGTTTTGGAATTACCACATAGGAAGTGGCATATATAATTTTATGTTTCCTAGTTGAAAAAACAATCAGCTCTGCCATTATTTAGCTGTATAATGTTAAGCAGGGGTTCTCATTTGAGGAAATGTGTGCTTTAAACATGACATAAAAACTCAAAATGATGTAGCCTCTCTCCATGACCTCTCACTCCAACAACCTAGTCAAATGCTAGTCTTTGATATTCAGCCCCATAATTAGAAAATTCTTCTCTAGCCTAGGGGTCAGTTTCAGTTATTTTGAAATAAAGCTAAAATAGTGGGTGTTCAAGTATCAAGGATATAAGGATATTTTGTATCTACATCTGGAGCCTGCCTAAGGTCAACTTGACCTGTCAAGAATGCCTGTTCTCTTCTCTCTCTCCTTGAACATTCCAGGTGCTGCAGTAGTTTGCTCTGCTCCTTTGCCGCTTTTCAAATCTATTCATCACCTCTGACAATGGGGTGCAATAAGAATACATTGTTTCCTTATTTGATTCCGTGTATGTCCCCACAATTGCAAATTTCTGCATGAAGAGGCACTCAAGCCACCATTCTAAATTACAGGTTGGCACTTGCATAAATTGAATTTGTAAGCAGAAGCCATTTGCTTGTAGGTTTCTTTGCTTTTAGATTTTATGTAATTACAAACACATATTCATGGTTACTTCATTGCCGCTACCAGAAGGGCACAGCATGATGGTGCAGCTAACTACAGAAAGTATAAAGTGAATCTCGATAATCAGTGGGTCCCAAGGTATGAGAACCTTCTCGTCTGGTCTTTTAAGTCATCAGATCCCAATGGGTGTTTAGTGTCAGCAAAGTCAATGCACCTGTTCATGATACAGCTGCCTCTGTGAGGAGACAGCTGAAGGGCATTCTTATTTAGGCAAAATGGTCTAGGCTCTTATTAAAGTTCAGGCACCTGAGCGTGCTACCTCAATACTCAATTGCTTTAAAGCTTTCTAATTTCATCCACACTCCCATCATCGAAATAAAATTGTTTCCACATTGACCACGGAGTTTTACTAATAAGGAGTCTGCTGACCATCTGAAAGGAGCAACAGTACTTGCCTGCTACTTCAAGCCCAGGAAAAGCCGAGATGAGAAAGATATCCCCCAGGATTTTACTCTAGCTACAGAAGAGCCCCATTAAACGCTGGCCTGTGTACGGTTTAAATAGCCATAACAAACCATAACAAGCCATATTCTGATCATGTTCTAGAAAGGAGTCAGCTGGAGTCTTCAATGCTGGGACAAGGAATAGAAGTAAAGTAGGGCAGCTTCCGCACATCAGAAAAGCTTCCGGAAGCTGACAGCAGCTAGGGACTGGGTGTGTTAGGTGAGTTGGGAGTAGGTGATGGAGCATGGAAAATATAAAATATTCAATGCGGGTAAGACCAATTTTACTTTATTCTCTAGATTTATGTTTTATTTTATCTAATAGCTATTTACTTCTGAAAGAAAAAAACACACTAGAAACAATCACAAATTCTACTATTAGAAGATTAAAACAATGTTCATGTGTATGCAGTAGACTTGTGTAGTTACCAAATGCCCTTGTAGAATAATACTTAATGACAAAACATATCCATGATATATTCTTTCATCAAAAATGCAGGTTAAGAGTCAATATAATACTTTTGTACATATAACATAATTGTGTAAAAATCTTAATATGTGGGAAATAGCACAGATACTTTTAATTGTGAGATTATATGTTATTTTGTTCTTATTTGGACTCAAAGAACTTTTGGTTTAAAGAAATAAACTCTCTTTTATCGCTGTTTTTGCTTTAACCGGTATATCAATTTTCCTCTAGGAACTCACAATATTGTAGGGGAATCTGACAAATAACATTTATATATATATATATATTTTTTATATATATATTTATATATATATACATTATAATAATAGGGCAAGGGCAATAACAGAATCAAGAAAATGTGCTCTTCCAGAGAAGAGAATAACTGAATGGGGGGTCAGAAATAGATTCACCTAGGAAGTGACATTCAAATTGAAATAAATACAGATGTGCTTTGAAAAAGTTAATATATTTATATTAACAAAGTATTTAATATACTCCATTCTGAAGAAAGATCCTTCTGGTGGTCCTCTTCTGAACAAGACACAAATAATTAATAAGTAATTAAAATAACCAATCTTATTCAAGTTTAGTGCTGTAATTCATTAGTCAATTTACAGCGTCCACGTTAATATTATATTTAAATGTGAAGATGAATTGTCAGGCAATAATAACATGCTATCTGAAAACAAAAATGTAATATTACTTCAGCAAATTAAAATGGTGATGTGTTAGGTTTATTCTAGAATACATTAATATAGGCGTAAGGTGACAGAACAAATAGGTCGATAGAAATTTTATTTAATAAAATAAGGATTAAAAAGACCTGAAAACTTTGAATGGCATTCAAAAGGAGCTGTTTAAAGATTGTTTCTTCCTAGTCCTATTATTTATTTATTTTGTATATATATAAATAAATATACGTGTGTATATATATGACATACTGATACTGAAATTACTATTTAAAAGTAACACATGCTTATAATGAAAATGTCAAAAAAGTGAGCATAAGATAAATTTTTAAAACCCTCTGATATTTGCTGTCTGCTCCTTGGAGATAACCACTATTGATAGTTTTTTTTTTCATAATTCTCAGGAATTTTCTATGGATATGCATGCACAAACACAGAAGTGTGTGCACACACACAGACACACACACACACCGAAACACAGGCACACATGCACAAATTCATCTAGCAAAAAAGAATTATATAATACATACTGTTATGCGACAGTTGTTGACAGTTAACAATTGCTTAACAGGAAAGAATGACAGAACACATTCTATAACCATCCCAATTAGATTGACCTGTTATTTTTTTTTAAGAGCAGCCTTGTATGAATGTGCCATGACACTCTTCCCCTAGTTTTCATGTGGCTTGTGCCTTGCTCCTGTAGTCATACTTCAAAGGTCACCTCCTCAAAGTTTGTTCTTGACCACGCTAATATAAGCCACCCAGTTCCGTCAGCACTCTTCTTAGTTTTGCTTTCTTTTATAGTATGGGCTACAATCTGAATTTGTATATGAATATGTACATAAATATGTATATTTGTTACTCATTCACATGTATGACCCCACTAGAGTGTAAGCTTTTATCTTGTTCATGGTGGGTTACCAAACCTAGAACTAAGCCTGGCACATAGTGATCAATAACTACTTAGTAAGCAAACAATCAAATGTAATTAGTCACCTTTTGGTAAATACTTTTTCTAGTTACCCCAGGATTACAAGTAATATGGAATTAAAATTCCTTTAAAATCTCTATATTTCAAATATGTATGTAAAAATCCCCAGGACTCAATTGACTGGATTAAAGATTATGTACATTTGAAAATGTTGATAACATTGCCCTCTGACGTTCACAGCTATATATACTATCAAGAGAAGATAAGAGGGGTTATTCCTTGGTACCCTGGTTAAAATGGATGGTCATCAAATGACTTAATTTTTGCCTGTCTGATAACTAAAAAATGATAGCTCATTGATTTTTATATCTTCGTTGCATTTATTATGAAGCTACACATCTTTTCATATTTTTATTCAGTTTTTGTGACCTGCATATTTATATACTTTGACTATTTCTCTTTTGAGTTATTATTCTTTTTCTTAGTAATTTGAAAGAGCTATTTGTCCATTAAAGAAATTCTCCCTTAGTTAGCCATGTGAGTTAATTAATTTTTCTAGATCTTCTTTTGCATTTGAAAATTTCTTATAATTCCACACAGGTGATTAAAATTTATGTCTGCAAAATTATCAATGCCTTCTATGTTGTTATACATTTTCTCTTTTTTATCTTAAATTATTTCATGAGAGTCAAACTAGGTCCTGAAATTATCATTTAGGAATGATACATGTGAATTATGAACAAGTCCGTAATCATATCCAGAAATAATAAACATCAGAGTGAACATGTACAAATTAAAATGAAATAAAATAGGAGTTGTAAGACCTTGGAAGAATTATTTCTGCTTATATTTAAAATAACCCCTTTGTTTTTTGAAAGGGGCTTAGAATTAAGGAAATAAAATTTGATAGTATTTAAAATTTAGTTCATATTTTACAAATGAAATTACCTACAACGTTGTTTTAAAAAGTGTTACTGTTTCTTTTAAAAAATTTACAAGAAAAAGAACTTTAAAACCTGGATTTTTTTTTTTTTTTTTTTTTTTTTTTTTGGAGAATTCGTGTGTCTTACAGATGGTACAGTAATGCACTCAGAACAGTTTTAAGCAAGTAGCTTATTTATATCCCAAGTTAATCCACAAAGGATTTAGAATGGCTTATAAAAACACAACCAACAATATAGTAAAACATAAATAAAATATCAGGACCAGGGAAAATATAAATCAGAAGAAGTGGAACAGACCAAGGGGAAAAGAGGACACAGATAAGTGAACATAAGGTCCAAAGAGGATGCTATAATTGAGACATAAATTTGTGTCTGATATCCCTAGAAGTCAAAGAAAAAGGGAAATGTTAGTTAATGCAGGTCTCATTATCTGTGAGGAGTAAACGGTCCAGGTCTTTAGAGAAGCAAAGGTATTCCTAAACTATGTTTTTAAACCTATTTCTTACATAAGTAAGCAATACCTGATTTTTGACTTGCAGCTTAAAAATGTAAATGGGAAAAAAGTCATTTGTCACACATGAAGTTGTCTCCTATATTAGTTTAAAAGTTTATTGTTTCCTTTATAGCCATGACATGGCATATTACCTCTCGCATTGCCTATTCATCTATTCTTTCTTGTTTTTGTTTATCTCTCCCAGAGGGCTAGGTACTGCCCAGCCTCACAGAGCTCATAGGCTAGTAAGGGACACAGAGACCCCAAGGATAATTCAGGCCTGAGAAGTACTTACGGGGAGGTTGGAGTTCAAACAGAACTGTTAGATTTTGCTTGCTAAATGGGACTGATTGTAACCGAACTTCAAAGAATTAGTAAAAATCATACCAGGAGAAAAAATGGGCAAAGGTCATTTTTATGCTATAAGATTATAAAATGAAGGTAACAATATTGCACATCGAAAGCATCCACATTCAAATGGTTTGGTTTTGATCCAGTAGGTAGAATTAGTATATTCTATACGTTTTCTTATATGCAATAGGCTTGCAATATTTCCAGAAGATAATCTTGTATAAATTGAATTAATAACGCTAAATAGAAAATTGCAGCATATAAAGTTCTATTTTCATAAAAGTGTCTCTATTTTGGTTGCTTTTCCACTGTGAGATTTAGAAACTGATGGTGAAGAGCTGGATGATCCAGATCTAGAAGACCCCTAAAGAAACACTCCACCAACTATTGGCCATATCGCCAATTTCATTGTCTTCATTACAATTATGAACTGAAGTTCTCTTGAGTTGTTGATTGTCTCCTACATAATCACACTTAACCAAGGCAGAAATTTACAACAGTTCTCAACCTAGTTCAATAAATATGTGTTGACCAAATAGATGGATTCACAGGTCCAGGACATAAACTTAAGAAGACAATTTTAAAAAGAGAAAGGAGACAATGTCAGAACTCAGCATAGGAACGGGAGATGCCATGTCCCCTGTCAGGTACTTATCCCTAATATGTTATTATTATGACTGCCATCTATAACTGCAGTGTAAGAGATTTAAAAGGTGTGCATTCTTTTGCTACCTATTTAGATTCTCTGATTTTGCCTATGACTTATGTCTTAAAAGTCAGAGCAGTGAATTCTATTTCTGTGCTGGAGGAAACAATCAATGCTGGAACACTCTTTTCTCTGGCCCCTACAATTTCTGGGAGCAGATAACAAGAAAATGAAGACAAGCATGTCTTAGTTTGTTGAGAACAGCCATGTATAAGAGGTGGCATGTTAATCTGGTGTTTGCCAGTAGGGAGAAAAAGAAAAGAAAAACAAAAACCAAACTTTGCACCTAGAAGTAAGTTAAAAGTTGAAGCAATGGTCTCAATCAACTGTTTAATAATGTAAGGAAGCTTCTATGAAGTCATGATTCAGAAGTATTCAAGCAGAAATGAGACATCTGGTATGTGGACAAGGACTTTTCTCCAGTCTGAGAGTCCGGGCTGCGCCTGAGCTACAGTGTGTTCACAGGTTAGGGGTAAGTGACAAAAAGCAGATTAGCCTATTAATCTATTTGCGAATTAATTGTGGCTTAGGGCCAACTGGGCCTGGTTAATACATAGCAGCTCAGTGCACAAATTAATTAAAAACCATACGCTATTCACAAATTCATTCTTTGTATGTATTGCTTACTAGTATGAAAGATATATAAGTGTCATGATTAAAAACTCACCAACTTAGTACATGCTGGTATCTTTGGCTTCAGAAACCACAGGTAAGGATCTTGTAGCATCTTGCTAGTGATAGTTTTAATGCTTAACATCTCGTAAGTCATTCTATATAGGGAACAGCTCCCGGAGTCCTGGTAATTTTGAACATGTCCACATAGATTGTGTGGGAAAGGCTAGACAGCATTGTAACCCAGTCTTTGCAGATTGCCTTATAATTTCTCTTGAGCACAGAAAAACAAGCCACCTGATGAGGAGTTGTCACAAGACCATGCTACTTCTCCTATCTTGGGGAAACCACCACGAGGCTGTTTCTAGTGCATCTTACTAGTTTCAGTTGAGCAACAGACTTTCTACCTTACCCTCCTTTAGGGTACAACTGCAGGCTTTAAACTACTTGACTGTAGGTTACCATTGACTCTCCAGTGTTAGAGCTACTCAGCACCCATGCTGCCTGTCATACAACCTCTGTAATTTGGTGTGTTCATGTGGGACTAAGATGAAGGGAGTTGACAGCACATTGATCTTGTTGTTGCTGTGTGTGAAAGTAATAAACTGTCTGAATTCATTTGGTCTTATTTTCTCCTACTGGCTGGATTGATGGAAGTGTGGGAAGGCAATTTAGCAGCTGTAGTCCTTGAGCCCCTGGTAGCCACCATGAAGCAGCCTCATGACTACTTCATTGCTTGATATTTTACACTCAGCACCTAGAATTACGTGGTTCCAGCCCCTTTCCCTTATGCCTGCTTGGACTTGATAACCAGGCTCTGAACTGTACACTTTTTGAATGTTGTGAAAATTAAACTGGATAACTGGATGCTCCAATATGCAATATACACCCCTGATGCACCCGCTTCCCACCTGGATATTACAAGATGGCCCTCTGACCTTGTGCTACACCTTAGAGAAAAGGTAGGAAAGCTTGTTGCAAAAAAAAAAAAATCTTTCTTTGATATCAGAGTTACTGCCTGGAATAGTGGTACATATAGGCATGGAGATAATTTATATTATTTTCCATCAGTCTCTTCTTGAATTTAATAAATTTGACTGCTATTGGGTTTTGTGTACATATAAATCATTGATAATTTAGTTTCTCTTACTTTGGTATCATAATGAAATGCACTATAATTTCAAAGATCTGCCTCTTCAAACAGCATAGTAGTTGTTATATATCTGTATAATTATTACAACATGGGAGATTTACAAATTTACCACAGAGCTTAAATTATATAAAAGTATATCATATTTGTAAATACTAGAGCTTTAAAATTCTGTATTTTGATAATGTTCAAAGACTAACAATCTTCCTTAATAAATGTTTCATTGTTCTTTTTAATTCACTGAGTGTGAAAAAAGTATATAAGGTGGCCATTTTGCAATCACTACATTTGTAGTTCACAGCAAAAGAAAGAAAAGGGCAGCAAATGATGCCAGACAGGCTGTCCTGGCAGCACCTTGACAGGTGTGAGAAAGGAACATAACAAGCACCTAAGATTGTTTATAGCTAAACCAAAATCACCATAGCAACCATTCTTCAAGAATATTATCAGGTGTTTTGTTAGAAAATATCTATGTCTCTTTATGATTAAAATAGTTATATGTGAATATGTAAATACAATAGAGATCATAATTATATCATTATGCAAAATGGTTAAATAAATTACATTCATAAGCTATGATATTTAATCATTTTATAGTGTGTATATAAAATATGTAATTATATAACAATATTTCATACATGATAAAGCAGTATGTACTAAATACAGTATGATTCAAATATAAATTTTATCTATAGATATGAGTGCATATGTATACAGTAAAGGCTATAGAAAACTTTCTAGCTATTGCTAGCTCTTAATTGTACTATCTTGGGAAGAGAATACTAAGGTGAGTGATTTTTTTCCATTTTTGTTTGGTTTTCTTTTCCAACTTTCTGCCAACACACATATATTATGCATATTGGTCACAATTTTTTTAAGTATATGTAGAGATAATTATTTTCTCTTCTCTCCTCCCTTTCCTCTTCTTCCTTCTTTTTCTTTTTCTTCTTCTTCTTCCTCTTTTTTTTTGGTATAGCATTTTATGAATTTTAACACATTCATAGAATCTGGTAACCACCTTCATCAAAAGAATACAGACCAACTCCAACGTCCCCTCAAATTCCCTTATTTTAACCCTTGTAGTCACATCCACGTCCTCCCTCTAATTTCTGGTAGCTGCAAATCTGTTCTCCGTCCCTGTAGTTTTGCCATAGGTATTCTGGAAACGTATTTTTATCTTAAATGTTTTCCAATTGTTTTATATTAGATGTTTTCTTATATTTTTATCTTAAACATTCTTTTATTGTTTCAAATTAAGAAATGAGGTTTCTGAATAATTGTCTACCAAATGATTGTTTGCTAAGAAGTGATTCCTAGATTCAGAATTATTTATTCAATGATCATGCCCTTTAATTATTTCCTACATATTTCAAATTGCTTTTCGGGGATATTGCACCAACTTTGCCACTACAGTTAGTATATAATGTTGTTCATCTAAGAAAATACTTTGCTATCATGGATTGAAAATATGATAGGTGAAAAATGACATTTGACTTACTTGACGTTTTTCATTACCAAGTTGTTGGATATTTTCTAAACACACTGTTAGTCACATGTATTTGTTTTTCTGTGAACATCCATAACCTTTGCTCATATTTTTGGGGATAGTAGTGATACTTTAAATTATTACTTTGCAGAAATTTTTAGAAAGTAAGCATATCAACTCTTTCCCTGTTTTATTTGTGGAAAAATGCTTACCAGTTTATTTCTCTTTCTATTTTTAGAGGTTTTTTTTTTTAATATATTGAACCATTATACTTATGTTTAAGGGAAATATCCCCTACCTCAAAGTTAGTTGAATTCCGTAATTTCTATGGGAGAGTAAAAGGTAGGTTGTTGAATTTCTTTCCCTTTGCTTTAGCTTTTATCTGCTTGGTTGTTTGTAGATCTGTGTTTGACAGAAGGTTGAAGTGTCTGCTTATTCCTCTCTAATTCATTCTCTACGTTATTTTAATTTCTAGAACTGACAAGGAATACCATTCAGCAGCCTCTAATAGCCACGGTTAATTGCTTCACTTTCTCACCTCTCTCTTTTCCTTGAAAAAATATTTTGTTTGTTTTGGTTTTTTATTTTGTTTTATAAACAGGCAGTGTGTTCTGGCCTACATTATGGATAATGACTGGCTTAAGACATGCATGACATACTAGTAGCAGCATAGCTGAGTGACCCAGTCAAGGTTGTCAGATCAAGTGTATGTCCAGTTAAAACTGAATCTAAGGTAAATAATGAACAATTTCAATGTCCCATATATTGTACTGGACAAATAGTACAAAATTATCCATAGTTTACCTAAAATTCAAATTTGATTGATATCCTTGTATTTTTATTTGCAAAACCTGATGCGATCCTAGCCCTAGTTCTGGGCCAATGATATCTGGTAGAAAGTCTGTTGCAAGGATTTCCAGGAAGCCTTGTGCTTTCCTAAGAAAAAGATCAGATAGAAATAGTCCTACCTTTTGCCCGTTCCTATTGAATGTAGATGCAATGCATGAAGGTTCAACAGCCATCTCATGATGAATGTTACCACCACAAGCATTAGAATCCAAACTACAAAATGAGTGGGTAGATTGCAAGCTACCTGAAGTCAGGTCTCTGACATCAGTGGCACTACAGCCTAATGCTTGAATTTTTTCTTTTACAAAGCAAAAAAACTCCTATTAAGTCAAACTACTGAAAGTTGGGTTTTCTTATATTTTAAACTTTATGCAGTCCTAATAGCTACATTATGCTTGGAGACTCTTTCTATACCAAGGCTGCTTTACTTGTAATGATAATAAATACATTCCTCATACATTCTTTCTTTCTTTCAGCAATTACATTTGAAGCATTGACTTTATGCTCAGGAAGCACTGATTTGCTTACTATACAACTCAACTACCTGTCTGCCAATTATTTTCCAAGATGGGGCAAAGTTTAGAAAGTTGTTGGAGTTACTAACATACTTTAAGTTCTTCAAAAATATTATGATATATAGCAGAGAGATGAATGCAGTATTTTCTGGGCTTGGGTCAAAGATCAGAGAATAGGTAATTCATAATGCATCTTGCTATCTTCATTCAGAGAGTTAGGATAGTTTGTTGACATAAAATAATGCATATGTGGTCTTTGGTAATTTCTCAATCCAGTATCTTTACTATTAAAAGCAATGAAAATTCTTCCTAGGTTCTGAGAATAGGCCATCAGTCATGATTTTTGGTATTGTGATTTTTTTATTACTCACCATTTTTCATGTCATCTCTCAATTTTCTTTTTTTTTTTTTTTTTTTTTTTTTGAGACGGAGTCTCGGTCTGCCGCCCAGGCTGGAGTACAGTGGCCGGATCTCAGCTCACTGCAAGCTCCGCCTCCCGGGTTCCCGCCATTCTCCTGTCTCAGCCTCCCGAATAGCTGGGACTACAGGCGCCCGCCGCCTCGCCTGGCTAGTTTTTTGTATTTTTAGTAGAGACGGGGTTTCACCGTGTTAGCCAGGATGGCCTCGATCTCCTGACCTCGTGATCCGCCCGTCTCGGCCTCCCAAAGTGCTGGGATTACAGGCTTGAGCCACCGCGCCCGGCCATCTCTCAATTTTCATAGCAACTCACAATAAACTGTCTCAGGAGCTACTAAGTAATACTATTTAAAACCTGAAATTCTTATTATTGGAACACTTGATGCAGTTGTCTTCTAGTCATTAATTGTTTGCTAAGAAATTATGCATCTGTGTTTTAGTGAATGGAAACTCCTTCTAGAAATTGGAACATTTTTCTAGTGTTGCAGGCTTTGTACCCTATTGTGTATTGAGGGAAGAAGAGTAGAAATTTATAAATCTAGCATAACCAGTTAACTTTCATTCTAACCAGTAATTTTCTTTAAAAAAATTATACTTTGGTTAATAGCTTAAAACACTGTAATTAAATTTTAGATTTTTCTTAAAAGTATATGGTGTCCTAGTCCTTTCAGCTGCTGTAACAAAATACCACAGATTGGGTAGTTTATAAACAATGGAAATTTACTTTTCACCCTTCTAGAGACTAGGAAATCCAAAATCAATGCACCAGCAGATTTGGTGCCTGCTAAAGACTGGTCTCCTGGTTCATGAATAATGCCTTCTCTGTGTGTCCTCATATGGTAGAAGGGGTGAGGGGTCACTTAGACCTCTTTTATAAAAGCACTAATATCATTCATAAGAACTCAACCACCAAGACTTAATAACTTCCCAAAGGTCCCTTCTCTTAACATTATCACCTTGGGGGTGAGGATGTCAACATATAAATTTTAGGAGGAGCATCAATATTTAGACAATAGCAATTAGAGTGCCAACCACTCTAAAGACAGTCAATAAAATCTCTGGTAACTGAAAATATTAGTGGCATAGCACTAATATTTCTGATGTTTCTATCATGTTGGTTACCCGAAGAATTGGTTTCTGATGAAGCCAAATAATTGTGTCATGTTCTTGGCAATGGCAAAACTGCATTAGGCTTTCAATGGCTACTCATTACAAAGTACACTTTTTGAAATGAGGTGACTCAGACTTTATTTGTTATAGTGCTATGTATGGCATAAAAGCATAACCTAGGTTTAATAGGCTGATTAATAGCTCACCAAGATATCCAGGTCTGAATTCCTGAGACCTATGAATATTACCTTATACAGCAACAGAGATTTGGCAGATAGAGTTAAAACAAAGATCTTAAGATAGGGATATTAGTTTGGAATATCCAGGTGGACGTGATGTAATCACAGAGACCCTTATAAGAGAAAAGCGTGGAATCAAAGGGACAGAAGGTGATTTGAAGGAAAAAACAGAAGGAGATTTGAGACACTACACTGCTGGCTTTGAAGAGGAAGGAAGGTGCCATAGTCCAAGGAATGCAAGGAATCCAGCTCTGAAAGCTGAAAAAGGCATAAAGGCTTATTCTTCTCTATGGCCTCCAGACGGAGGGAGTGTGACCATGCTGACACCAGAGTCTTGTTTTGGTAAAACCCATTTCAGGCTTCCATACTTCCATAACTGTTAGACAATAAAATTGTGTTGCTTCAAGCCATTAAGTTTGTAGTAATTTGTTATAGCAGCAATAGGAAACTATTATATTAGGTGAAAAATATTTCTATTGTATTAGAATGTTTCAGGAAAAAAAATGAGTCCTGAGGGACAGAAATTCTGTGTAACAAAAATGAATTACTAGGGTGAATATAGAAAACACGTACCAATGGAAATTAGGTCTAGATGTTAATTTAACAAACACTGTAGAACTTGAAGAAATAAAAAGGAATGGTGGTGAGAAAAATACGACATTATGCATAAAACTATCTGGTATAATGCTAGTCACATAAAGGCTTTTTAATCATCTTCTTTTTCCCCAATAAACATCCCATCACCATTTTTTAGTACCACCTCTTCATCTCTCAGTGTGCTTACGTATCCACTACAATATAGGTATTCAGGAAATGTTAGTCTCTTTGACTCTAGTTATAGATTCTGAATTTATTCTCCTGTTTTAAGTAGTATCTCTTAGTCTCAATTTGAAGCAAATTGCTTAGGTAACCTTGGATATGCTTTACACAAATCAACTGACATCCTGCTTATCACTGGTATTAATAGTTTGCACTAGCAGTTATTTTCCAAGCGAAGTAGCATCATGGAAATTGGTGTTGTCAGTTTGTCAGAGATTTTCAGGTTGTCTGCTTTTTCATTGGATTTAAGTTCAGTATAAAGTGGGGAATGGTACCCGCCTGTAGTCTTTGCAACAATATATTCTAAAAGTTATGTTATGTGTTTTCCAAAATGTTGTTATAAATAACTCTCAAATTATAACTTTCTATCAGATAATTCAAGATCAAATGGGTGATGACAAATTTTTACAGTAAAAGTATACCATGCCAATATCAGAGAAATGAAAGTGTCTTAAATACAAACACATTTAGCATTGACCATTCTGTGATTTTTCTGTAGTTCTCTGGGTATTGTATTTTATAATGTAATTCTAGGATGGTTTTATGATATTAAAATTTTTAATTTTTTCTGCAGAAGAATAATTTGGTTATTTCTTTTTAAATACATTTACCCTTGCTTTTTATGAATATGTGAAAGAGAATGGCATTCTTTCATTGTTTTTGTCATTTATTTTTGTTAAAACTCTAATTTTTTTTTTTGTTTTTGGTCATAAATAAGATTGAATATCTTTATGTCCCTGAAGAAAATGGGAACATTAGATATTTTTCAGTTGTTTCTATTACTAACAACTCATATCTCTGAAGAAAGCAATATTCATTTTGTTATGATAGTCTTATGAAGCTACTTCAAGTGACAGATTGTGAAAGCAAAATGGTATCAAAAATGTGGTTGGATGGGAGGTTTCAGATTATTAGGAATGTTTCTAACAGGGAGATAATTTGCTGATGGGATGAGAATGTCCACTGAGTCCACACAATTGTAAATTGATAAAACAATGGAACTATCTTGAATTTTTATTGCTTTATCTTAGATTGTATTTCACATGTTTATTTAACTTTGAAAAGAATATTGAAGAGAAGATCAAAGTATTGCAACACAGAATTTTTAAGATAAACAAATATAAATTCTTTCTAGCATCTCAGACTTGAAGAAGAGAAACTCTTACCAATGAGACATATCTTTCATTCTTTTCTGCAAATCTTTCTCAACTCTATTAGTTTCTCAAGCACTCCACAAAAATAGGCAAATTATTCTGTCTAATTCAGAGGACAAACAAATTACAATAGATAGGAGTTGTCTCCATTTTCCAGTTCCCTAATGTATTTCGCAGGAGTTACTATCATCTGCTTAATACTCCTTTCAGCCCATTCCTTACTAACTAACCTTTCCTACCCCGAACACATGGTCAGGCCACCACTACTGCTTTCAGACTCTGGCCATCCTCTAGACACGATGCTTATGTGAGGTGCAGAGTTTGGCCAGTAGGTCAGTCTTTCCTAGGGATTTCCACAGTATATTTGGTGGAAGAGATATCTATTTTTTGTTGTTGCAAAAATGTTTGCGATTATTTTTGTCTCTGACCATTATCCCTGCTTCATAGAGAAACTAAAGCTAGAGCATGGAATGAAACTACAGGAAGGAACAAACAGAAGAGAACAGGAAAATCCTAACTGCATTCGAGTCCCTGGTTTAAGTTCCTCTTAATTGAATGTCTTAGGCCATATTTGAATAATTATGATGAACAATTTCCATATCTGCTTTAAAGTGATGAACATGATAGACAGGATAACAGAGATCAGAGCAGGATTCATGAATGAATCCATTTTTTTTTTCATGGATTTCATTGGGAAAAGAGTGAATGTGTTTTGCTTTGAATGCATGACAAATATTAACCAGGATCATGTTTGTAATCTATATTGGAAAATATAGACGTGTGTGTGTGTGTTTATGTGTGTATCTGTGTGTGTTGTTTCCCTGGGGTAAATGTAGGGTATCAATTGTTGATATCTATGGGATACACTCCTCTTTTTCCTTTGGGAGCTTACCCCTTCAGTCTAAGCTCAGGGGAAGTTTTTGGAGACGACTTGCATCAATCATATTTCCTCACACTCTTGGGTGCAGTGACTAGCTTAGTGTTGTGATCCAAGCAAAGCCAGAATACTTGACTAGGGGTCGGGAGCTAACAGGAATAAGGACACTTTTTCTTCTAAAAAACTATAATGTATAAATGCAGAGATTCTGGGGACCATTTTCCCCACCATATGAAGAAACCTAAATACAAGATAGAAAAAGTCCTGCTACTTGTGCAATGCTCTTCTTGCTAACCTTGAGGCCAGCTTTTTCACTTGCCTGTGCTTTGAATCCAAGAGATGATGATACATTCTCCATTAAGCTTATCTCATTGAAATTGAATTTCTATCACTGTTATTCAAGATTTCTGAAAAATAAAACTACCAACACATGTGTCTTTCTATCTCTATCCACTCATTTTTACATTGTTTTAAGTATACTCAGATTAATTGCTTCACATTTCTAACATCTGAGACTTGGAGCATATCACTCCTTTCATCTAGAATTCACTGTTTAAAAATACCTTCCATTTGCATTATGGAAAGTGTCAAAACATCTTAAGGCACAATTTTAGTATCAAAATAGTAAGTTTAAAATGAAGTTTTATTTCTGATTCTTCTAGTTCCAAACTAATTTCTCCATGTTCTCATAGCTGCCCATTTCTTTCAAACTAGGACATGCAGACTGTATACTTCCTTCCTCATCTTAATTTCTCATACCACCCCCAGAAACCATATCTTTTTCACTTTTATTCAATTCCCTCTCAAAAATGATTCTCAACATTTTTTTTTTTAAATTTTAAGGTATGAGGAAACTGATTCTCAGATATAACGTTGTTAGTAATAGTGGTGTTCTTAGATTAAAAGTGATCCAGTGGGGTGGGAGATGATGGAGAAAGGTACAGGTAGAAAGTTACAAATAGATAAGAGGAATAAATCTGGGTATTCCCTTGCACAGCAGGATGACTGGTTAACAGTAAGGAATTGCATATTACAAAATAGGTAGAAAAGAGGTTTTTGAATGTTCTCACCTCAAGAAAATGATAAATGCATGAGGTGATAGACTGACTACCCTGATTTGAACTTTATATAATGTATGTGTATATTGAAATATCACATTGTATGCCATAGCACATACAATTTTATCAAGGTTAAAATTTTTTAAAGTAAAAAATAAAATCCAGCATATATGCATAGGCTGTTAAGATTTATGAGTAGAAATTTGTATATTAACCAAAAAATGGAGGTGATTTTATGGCCCTTTTTTATTATTATACTTTAAGTTCTGGGATACACGTGCAGAATGTGCATGTTTGTTACATAGGTATACATGTGCCATGGTGGTTTGCTGCACCCATCAACCCATCGTCTACATTAGGTATTTCTCCTAATGCTATCCCTCCCATTTCCCTCCACCCTGCAACAGGCCCCAGTGTGTGATGTTCCCCTCCCTGTGCCCATATTTTCTCATTGTTCAACTCCCACTTATGAGGGGGAACAGGTGGTGTTTGGTTTTCTGTTACTGTGTTAGTTTTCTGAGAATGATGGTATCCAGCTTCATCCATGTCCATGCAAAGGACGTGATCTCATTATTTTTTATGGCTGCATGGTATTTCATGGTGTTTATGTGCCACATTTTCTTTATCCAGTCTATCACTGATGGACATTTGGGTTGGTTCCAAGTCTTTGCTATGGTTAATAGTGCTGCAGTGAACATACGTGTGCATGTGTCTTTATAGCAGAATGATTTATAATCCTTTGGGTATATACCCAGTAATGGGATTGCTGGGTCAAATGGTATTTATAGTTCTAGGTTCTTGAGGAATCACCACAGTATCTTCCACAATGGTTGAAGTAATTTACACTTTCACCAACAGTGTAATATCAGTTCCTATTTCTCGATATCCTCTCCAGCATCTGTTGTTTCCTGACTTTTTAATGATCGCCATTCTAACTGCCATGAGATGGTATCTCTTTGTGGTTTTGATGTGCATTTTTCTAATGACCATTGATGATGAGCTTTCTTTCATATGTTTGTTGGCCACATAAGTGTCTTCTTTTGAGAAGTGTCTGTTCATATCCTTCACCCACTTTTTGATGAAGGTTTTTTTTGTTTGTTTGGTTTTTTTGGTACATTTATTTAAGTTCCTTGTAGATTCTGGATTAGCCCTTTGTCAGATGGATAGATTGCAAAAATTTTCTCCCATTCTGTAAGCTGTCTGTTCACTCTGATGATAGTTTCTTTTGCTGTGAAGAAGCGCTTTAGTTTAATTAGATCTCATTTATCAATTTTGGCTTTTGTTGCCATTGCTTTTTGTGTTTTAGTCATGAAGCCTTTGTCCATGCCTATATCCTAAATGGTATTGCCTTGGTTTTCTTCTAGGGTTTTTATGGTTTTAGGTCTTACATTTAAATATTTAATCCATCTTGAAATAATTTTTCAAGATGTAAGGTGTAAGGAAGGGGTCCAGTTTGAATTTTCTGCATATGGCTAGCCAGTTTTCCCAATACCATTTATGAAATAGGGAATCCTTTCTCCATTTCTTGTTTTTATCAGGTTTGTCAAAGATCAGATGGTTGTAGATGTGTGGTGCTATTTCTGAGACCTCTGTTCTGTTCCAGTGGTCTATATATCTGTTTTGGTACCGGTACCATGCTGTTTTGGTTTTTGTAGCCCTATAGTATAGTTTGAAGTCAGGTAGCATGATGCCTCCAGCTTTGTTCTTTTTGCTTAGGATTATCTTGGCTATGTGGGCTCTTTCTTGGTTCCATATGAAATGTAACGTAGTTTTTTTCTAATGCCTTGAAGCAAGTCAATGGTAGTTGATGGGAATGGCATGAATGTATAAATTACTTTGGGTAGTATGGCCATTTTCATGATATTTATTCTTTCTATTCATGGGCATGGAATGTTTTCCATTTGTTTGTGTCATCTCTTATTTCTTTGAGCAGTGGTTTGTAGTTCTCCTTGAAGAGGTCCTTCACATCCCTTATAAGTTGTATTCCCAGGTATATTATTCTCTTTGTAGCAATTGTGAATGGGATTTTTCTCATGATTTGGCTCTCTGTTTGTCTATTTTTGATGCATAGGAATGCTTGTGATTTTTGCACATTGATTTTGTATCCTGAGATTTTGCTGAAGTTACTCATCAGTTTAAGGAGTCTTTGGACTGAGATGATCGGGTTTTCTAAATATACAATTATATCATCTGCAAACAGAGATAATTTGACTTTCTTTCTTTCTATTTGAATACCCTTTATTTCTTTCTCTTGCCTGATGGCCCTGGACAGAACTTCCAATAGTATGTTGAATAGGAGTGGTGAGAAAGGACATCCTTGTCTTGTGCCAGTTTTCAAATAAAATGCTTCCAGCTTTGCTCATTCAGTATGATATTGGCTGTGGGTTTGTCACAAATAGCTCTTATTATTTTGTGATATGGTGCTTCAATACCTAGTTTATTGAGTGTTTTTAGCATGAAAGTATGTTGAACTTTATTGAAGGCCTTTTCTACATCTATTGAACTAATCATGTGGTGTTTGTCATTGGTTCTTTTCGTGTGATGGATTACATTTATTTATTTGCATATGTTGAACTAGCCTTGCATCCCAGGTATGAAGCTGACTTGATCATGGTGGATAAGCTTTTTAATGTGCTGCTGAATTTGGTTTGCCAGTATTTTACTGAGGATTTTCGCATCAGTGTTCATTGGGGATATTGGCTTGAAATTTTCTTCTTTTGTTGTGTCTCTGGCAGGTTTTGGCATCAGGATGATGCTGGCCTCATAAAATGAATTAGGGAGAAATTCCTCTTTTTCTATTGTGTGGAATAGTTTCAGAAGAAATAGTACCATCTCCTTTTTGTATGTCTGGTAAAATTTGGCTGTGAATCCGTCTGGTCTTGGGTTTTATTTTTGGTTGGTAGGTTATTAATTACTGCCTCAATTTCAGAATTTGTCATCGGTCTATTCAGGGATTTGGCTTCTTCCTGGTTTAGTCTTGGGAAGGTGTATGTGTCCAGGAATTTTCAATTTCTTCTAGATTTTCTAGTTTATTTGTGTAGAGATGTTCATTGTATTCTCTGATTTCTGTGGGATCCATGGTGATCTCCCTTTATCATTTTTAATTGTGTATTTGATTCTTCTCTATTTTCTTCTTTATTAGTCTGGTTAGTGGTCTATCTATTTTGTTAATCTTTTCAAAGAAACCGACTCCTGGATTCATTGATTTTTTTGAAGGGTTTTTCGTGTTTCTATCTCCTTCAGTTCTGCTCTGATCTTAGAATTTGTTTGCTCTTGCTTCTCCAGTTATTTTAATTGTAATGTTAGGGTGTCCATTTTAGATCTTTCTTGCTTTGTCCTGTAGGCATTTACTGCTACAAATTTCCCTCTAAACACTGCTTTAGCTGTGTCCCAGAGATTCTGGTATGTTGTGTCTTTGTTCTCGTCAGTTTCAAAGAACTTATTTATTTCTGCCTTAATTTCATTATTTACCCAGTAGTCTTTCAGGAGAAGGTTGTTCAGATTCCATGGAGGTGTAAGGTTTTGAGTGAGTTTCTTAATCCTGAGTTCTCATTTATTGGCACTTTGGTCTGAGAGACTGTTAAGATTTCCCTTCTTTTGCATTTGCTGATGAGTGTCTTACTTTAAATTATGTGGTTGATTTTAAGGCAAGTGCTATGTGGTGCTGAGAAGAATGTATATTATATTGATTTGGAGTGCAGAGTTCTGTACAAGTCTATTAGGTCTGCTTGGTCCAGAGCTGAGTTCAAATCCTGAATATCCTTGTTAATTTTCTGTCTTGTTGATCTATTATTGACAGTGGGATGTTAACGCCTCCTACGATTATTATGTGGGAGTCTGAGTCTCTTTGTAGGTCTCTAAGAAGTTGCTTTATGAATCTGGGTGTTCCTGTATTGGGTGCATATATATTTAGAATAGTTAGCTCTTCTTGTTGCATCGATCCCTTTACTATTATGTAATGCCATTGTTTGTCTTTCTTGATCTTTGTTGGTTTAAAGTCTATTTTATCAGAGACTAGGATTGCTACCCCTGCTTTTTTTTTGCTTTCCATTTGCTTGGTAAATCCTCCATCCCTTTATTTTGAGCCAATGTGTGTCTTTGCCTGTGAGATGTGCCTCCTGATTGCAGCACACTGATGGGTCTTGACTCTTTATCGAATTTGCCAGTCTACCTCTTTTAATTGGAACACTTAGCCCATTTACATTTAAGGTTAATATTGTTATGTGTGAATATGATCATGTCATTATGATGCTAACTGGTTATTTTGCCCATTAATTGATGCAGTTTCTTCATAGTGTCAATGGCCTTTACATTTTGGGTTGTTTTAGCAGTGGCTGGAACCAGTTTTTCCTTTCCATATTTAGTGCTTCTTTCAGGAACTTTTGTAAGGCAGGCCTGGTGGTGACAAAAATCCCTCAGCATTTGCTTGTCTGTAAAAGATTTTATTTCTCCTTCACTTATGAAGCTTAGTTTGGCTGGAATTCTGGTTGAAAATTCTTTTATTTAAGAATGTTGAATATTGACCCCTCACTCTCTTCGGGCTTGTAGGGTTTCTGCAGAGAGATCTGCTGTTAGTCTGATGGGCTTCCCTTTGTGGGTAACCCTCACCTTTCTCTCTGGCTGCCCTTAACATTTTTTCCTTCATTTCAACCTCAGTGAATCTGACGATTATGTGTCTTAAGGTTGCTCTTCTTGACGAGTATCTTTGTGGTGTTCTCTGTATTTCCTGAATTTGAATGTTGGCCTGTATTTCTAGGTTGGGGAAGTTCTCCTGCATAATACACTGAAGAGTGTTTTCTAACTTGGTTCCATTCTCTCCATCACTTTCAGGTACACCAATCAAACATAGGTTTGGCCTTTTCACATAGTCCCATATTTCTTGGAGGCTTTGTTCATTCATTTTCATTCTTTCTTCTCTAATCTTGTCTTCATGCTTTATTTCATTAAGTTGATCTTCAATCTCTGATGTCCTTTCTTCAGCTTGATTGATTTGGCTATTGATACTTGTGTATGCTTCACAAAGTTCTCGTGTTGTGTTTTTCAGCTCCATCTGGTCATTTATGTTCTTCTCTAAACTGATTATTCTAGTTAACAATTCCTCTAACCTTTTATCAAGGTTCTTAGCTTCCTTTCATTATGTTAGAACATGCTCCTTTAACTCAGAGGAGTTTGTTATTACCCACCTTCTGAAGCCTACTTCTGTCAATTTGTCAAACTCATTCTCTGTCCAGTTTTGTTCCCTTGGTGGCAAGGCATTGTGATCCTTTGGAGGAGAAGAAGCATTCTGGTTTTGGAATTTTCAGCCTTTATGCCCTGGTTTTTCCTTATCTTCATGGATTTATCTACCTTTGGTCTTTGCTGTGAACTTCGGATGGAGTTTTTGCATGGTCGTCCTTTTTGCTGATGTTGATGCTATTGCTTTCAGTTTGTTAGTTTTCCTTCTAACAGTCAGGCCCCTCTTCTGCAGGTCTGCTGGCATTTGCTGGCGGTCCACTCCAGAACCTCTTTGCCTGGGTATCACCAGCGGAGGCTGCAGAACAGCAAAGATTGCTGCCTGCTCCTTCCTCTGGAAGCTTCATCCCAGAGGGGCACCCACCAGATGCCAGCCAGAGCTCTCCTGTATGAGGCACCTGTTAACCCCTACTGGGAGGTGTCTCCCCTTCAGGAGGCACTGGGGTCAGGGACCCACTTGAGGAGGTAGTGTGTCTCTTAGCAGACCTGGAGTGCTATGCTGGGAGATCTGCTGCTTTCTTCAGAGATGACAGGCAGGAACATTTAAGTCTGCTGAAGTTGTGCCCACAGCCGCCCTTTCCCCCAGGTGCTCTGTCCCAGAGAGATGGGAGTTTTATCTATAAGCATCTGACTGGGGCTGCTGCCTTTCTTTCAGATATGCCCTGCTCAGAGAGTAGGACTCTAGAGAGGCAGTCTGGCTACAGTAGCTTTGCAGAGCTGCTGGTGGCCTCTACCTAGTCAAAACTTCCTGTGGCTTTGTTTACACTGTGAGGGGAAAACTGCCTGCTCAAGCCTCAGTAATGGTAGACGCCCCTCCCCCCACCAAGTTGGAGTGTCCCAGGTCGACTTCAGACTGCTGTGTTGCCAGCAAGAATTTCAAGCCAGCAGATCCTAGTTTACTGGACTCTGTGAGGGTAGGATCCAGTAAGCAAGATTGTTTGGCTCCCTGGCTTCAGCCCCCTTTCCAGGGGAGTGAATGGTTCTGTCTTGCTGGCATTCCAGGTTCCACTGGGGTATAAAAAAAAAAACTGCTGCTAGCTCAATATCTGACCAAACGACTGCCCAGTTTTGTGCTTGAAACACAGGGCCCTTGGTGTAGGCACCCAAGGGAATCTCCTGGTCTGTGAGGTTGTGAACACCATGGGAAAAAGGGGGATGGATAGCACCATCCCTCATGGCAAGGTCTCTAGGGGCTTCCCTTGCCTAGGGGAGGGAGTTTCCTGACCCCTTGCACTTCCTGTGTGAGACGATGTCCCACCCTGCTTCTGCATGAACTCTGTGTGCTGTGCCCACTGTCTAACCAGTTCCAATGAGATGAACAGGATACCTCAGTTGGAAATGCAGAAATCACCTGCCTTCTGCATTGGTCTCCATGAGAGTTGCAGACCGGAGCTGTTCCTATTCGGCCATTTTGCCCTGGAATCAATTTTATGGGCTTTTAGACTCTCCTGCCATGCTTGGATTACTTAAGTTACTTATTGTATAAAATATACAAATTATGTTGTGATTCATCAGGTATCTCATAACAGAATAGTCTTTAGATAAAGTCAATGATATCTGAAATATTTGTAGATGTTGTAAAAACCACAACTGAATTAGTATGTATGGCAATGGGTTTTTTGGATTTTGTTTGTTTGTTTTTTGTTTACTCTTTGAGTCAGGGTCTCACTCTGCCACACAGGCTGCAGTGCAGTAGCACGATCTCAACTCACTGTAGCCTCAACCTCCTAGGCTCAGGTGATCCTCACACCTCAGCCTGTCCAGTAGCTGAGACCACAGATACATACCACCATATCCAGCTAATTTTTGTATTTTTTGTAGACACAGGGTTTTGCCATGTTGCTCATGCTGGTCTCAAATTCCTAAGCTCATGCAATCCACCCTCCTTAGCCTCCCAAAGTGCTGGGATTCTAGGTGTAAGCCACCAGTCCTGACATATGGCAATGGTTTTATATACTTGTGGTTATCCTTCTAAAATACAATCATGATTGTGATAACCCTCAACCTTAAACCCTTAAATGGATTTCTGGCTTTAAGATGTAATAAAGATACCTATTTCTTCTTTTCCTGTCTGACTCTAATGAATGACAGGAGGTATAGGAATGATAAATAGAAATCTATCTTAATGGTAAGAAAAAAACATATACACATATAGATATACTTTACTTCATAATAAAAAATAAAGCAAGGATGAGATGAATGCCTGCTGCTGATGATTTCAGGCAGAAATCTTGGGATAGTGACTTCTCAAAGGCATAGGACCATCCTGAGGGGCAAAATCAAAGATCCCATACTTGGAAAACAGATTTATTTCACTGATGACAACTGATGCTATAATTTTCCTCATTTATTTCATAGAAAACATTGTAAAGGAAGCAGAAGTGACATGAAATTTTCCATCTTTGCAACTGTGTGGCAGAGTGGAAGAAAATCTACAGATAAGATGTAGTTTTCACCTAAGTAAATGTGGGTGTTGGGGAAAAGATGTGTTGTTTACATCTTGAAAAGCACGCAAGTGGTGTATCTGTGTATAAATGTAAGAAGGTACCCTCACAAAGAAACAAGAATTATGTAATCAGCCACATAATGTCGAACAATGGAGATTACAAAAGTGGAAGAAAATAGATGTATAATAAACTCAGTAACCCTTGCAGAGGGAAATGAATAAGCAATGGTAGAGAAATAAATTTATTTCACTAAATAAATCATAGTTATAAACCACCATGATGACTTTAAAAGAGTATAAGGTTTTAAAATTATCACAAGTAAACATAAACAATAAAGGAAGCACAGACCTTATTGAGAAATAAATAAAACATGAATGCTAATAAAAGAATAACATAAATTAAGATGGAAAAACTAAGACCAAGCATTCACTTCATCTCCATAAATGCAATTTACTTGTCTGTTTTTTTTTAAGACAGGGTCTTGCTCTCTCACCCAGGCTGGAGTGCAGTGGCGTCATCATGGCTCGCTATAAGCTCAACATCCTACGCTTAAGTTGGCATCAGCCTCCTGGGTTGCTGGGACTATAGGTGCATGTCACCATGCCCAACTATTTTTGTGAATAAAATTTTTGTAGAGAAAAGATTTTGCTATGTTGCCCCAGCTGGTCTTGGACTCCTGGATTCAAGTTATCCTCCCACCTTGGCCTCCCAAAATGCTGGAATTACAGGCATGAGTCACTGTGTCTGGCTTATTTATGTACTGAAAGAAAAACACATGCTCACATGGGATAATCAAGCAAGATCCTACTATTCATTACGGACTGGAAACATAAAGTCAGAAAGGTTGAAAGTAAAAGGGTAGACAAAGACAGAAGGAAACTGAATATTAAAAGTTTTTCTAGGGGGTCAGTTATTTATACAAAGTAATACATAATTTTGGATAAACACAAAATAAGGACTTTATATAAAGTAAATGATCCATATTGAAAATTTTATAGTCATGATCTACATACAAAAAATTACATTAAAATTATAGAGAAAATGTTATCAGTATGGGCTGCTCTAAGCCTAGAATTGGGAAAATAAAAGTACTAAGACCTAAATTACCTTATTGCCTATTTTGATCTAATTGATACAGCTCAATTGAGCACAACATTTACACTTTCCCAACACCCATAAAACAGTCACAGTATTTGACAAAAAGTGTTCAGCTAATTCAACAATAAAAATAGTGAGAATATTATGTTTTGTTTATGATGAAATGAAACAACAAATCAATCAGAAAATTAGTAAAAGAAGCAGAAATGAATAATTCATGTGCTTATATTACTTCTCACCTTCTCTCTCTATGTACTTTGAAACATGTGTTTTAATATCTAATACTTTTCAGGGTAAATTGTTAAATGAACAAACAAAGTGTAGTGTAGTGTTACATGTTGCAATGTTTATAATATGCTATAATAATATATTTTAAAAGGAGAGCATAATTATATAAATATTCTTTTATATGCATAGCTCTTTCTAAGAGTATGAATCATATTTGTGATTTTTGGATGGTGAACTAGGAAAAATGGCAAAATAATATCTCGGGACTTATTTTTTTCTTCAATTGTTTTTACAACATGCCTGTAAAATCGATTACAAATTTAACAAGTTTTAAACAGGTTTGTAAAAACTGTTTTATGGTATATAGAAACTCTGTAAGAGGGAACATGCATAGAAGGCACTCATCAAATTATTGACGTTTGTTGCCTCTGTCTAGTGAGAGTATACATAACATGTATTTCTCATTTATATTTTATGGTATTATTTTACTTATTAACCAAAGGTAAATATCATCTTTGCAGTTGGAAAAACCAACTATGATCCTTTTTTTTCATTTTGGAAAAAAATAATAAAACTATACTGAGATGGTTTCCCATAGTCTCTGGAAAAAGTTTCTGACCACTTTAATGTAGCTTTCAAAGCTCTTTACCATGCTATCCCAGGTTGTATCCCCAGCACTAGTTCCTGCCTTGACAGCTTCATACACTCTGTACTTAGGGAAAGATTTGTGGCTCCAAATTTTTATAGTTCATGGATAAATCCATGTCATTTTTCATATTGTTCCTTCTGCATAGAATACATGTACTTTCCCTGACTATCAAAAAGCCCCTCCTTTGTAAAAGTTCATTTAAATGTTACCTTAGTGGTATTTATAGGTAAAATTAATCACTCACTCTTCTGATTTCCTTTATAATACTAGAATTAAATTCACATATTTTGTATGATACTGTGGGGTGTGTGTGTGTGTGTGTGTTTGTGTAGAAAAGAGAGATAGAGAATGCAGGACAGAAAAAAAATGATAAAATTAGTAAATGATGATTCTATTGATCCCTGGTCTCTAATATAATAAAAGAGTTTGGAGATAGACACTCTAAATTAAACGTACCCAATTTACGAAGAATTTTATTTGCTCAGATAGTTTATATGACATAGGTAATAATCTGACCTCCTAAAAGCTTATCATTGAGTGTGTGACTATGATTATTACTAGATTAAAATTTTCCTGTCATAAGCAAGTGTGGAAATCTAGAGATTGTAACCAGACCTCCTATTTGCTAATACAGAGGAATTCAGTCTAAAAGTCCAACAGATTTTTTTTTCAAATGTCACGATTAATTCTGAAAGTTTTGATAATAAATGGCCTAAGAACTGGTTGATAATGAGTTATCTCGTTAATTTCTTCATTTTCATACCAATATGATAAGCATGAAAAGAGATGGCTTAAATTGCAGGCTGCATTAGACAAATTTAGAAGAATAAAAGCTTTGCCCAGTGAGATAATTTATTTTTGGTCTTTCATTTAATGTCAAATAATATTTCATATGATTTCTACAGTATTTTAAATTTAAAAACCTATATTGCTTCTTTATTAGCCCATAAAAACTTTTTATTGGATTCCCATCAGATTTCAGTATAGTTTCATCAAAATGAATAGTCATATTTCTAAAATAAATACATTTGGTGTTTTTAATAGAAAATTTAGCATGTTTAAGTTACTCTGGATTTCTGAATTAATCATTTTAGGGTAGGATCCAGCATGTTTTTGACCTTGGGCAAAGTACCAAACTCTTGACCCTCAATTACTCGTTATTGAAATAATACTTACCTCATACAGTTCATGTTGATGTTCTGAAGCTAAATACTGCAATAAATGACTCCTGTGTTGCACTTTTATTTTATTACTTTTGTGAAGTGAAAGAGTTTAAAGTCTAATTATTTATAATTTAAATGCAGAGATAAAATGTTTTGCAAAATATTTACAGACTAAGTATTCAATGTCTCAAATTGCAATACCTGCACAAAATAAATTGAAAGCAACTTCTATTAATAACAATTCACTTCACTCTTGACAATGGTATATCAATTATCAAAAGCTTGTATGAAACTAATCCTCTTATAGATAGCAATTAAAAACTCTGGAAACATCTGAATAAAACAACCACTGATACAACCAGAATACACTTGAAACAGATAGAACTGAAGGATGAATGATTCTTGAAAGAGGGATTATCACTGGGTAATATTTGAGTTTTTGTGGCATTTCTGTCCATACAATATGGAGTAGGCTGAGCTCAAACAGAAAGTCCAAGTCCAGCTATATTGAGAAGTTAGACCAGAGTTCAGGGCTTCCAGAGGAATTACAGCTTCAGGGGGAAATTAAGGAAAGGCAACAACAGAGAGAATAGCTCCCAAATCTGCATATAAACTTTGCCTACATCCTTGGTTCTCTCATGAACTGTGCACATACAAAGGATTATCAAAGTGTCTTGCAGATAGCAATGAATAGAAAGTTGAAATAACTGAACAGAGATTTTTAACTGCTTTCTCACTGCAGTAGAGGCAGAGTTTAAAGTGCAGCCAAGTTAACTACTTGATACTACGAAACTCATCTTTCAGCTGGGTTCAGTGGCTCACGCCTGTAATCCCAGCACTTTGGGAGACCAGGGTGGGTGGATCACGAGGTCAGGAGTTCGAGACTAGCCTGACCAACATGGTGAAACCCCATCTCTACTAAAAATACAAAAATTAGCTGGGCGTGGTGGTGTGCGCCTGTAATCCCAGCTACTCAGGAGGCTGAGGCAGGATAATTGCTTGAACTCGGGAGGTGGAGGTTGAAGTGAGACAAGATGCGCCACAGCACTCCAGCCTGTGCAACAGACCGAGACTCCATCTCAAAAACAAACAAACAAAAAACTCATCTTTCTTCAAAATAAGCTAAACAGACCTCAGAGTCAATAGTGCCATATTCACAGTGCCTAGTATACCCACCTCACAAGAAAGTAAAACACAAATACATTAAATACATAAATAGAAGTGAAATGTGATCCTTAGATAAGAGAATAAGTGGTCAATGATAATCAAACCTGACACTACCCAAATGTTGAAATTAGGAAATGAGACTTCAAAGCAAATAATATAAAAATGTTTGAACTTAAAGGTAAATATTATTATAAAGAATGAAAAGATTGGGATATGTCAGCAGAGAAATGTAAAGCATTTTTTAAAAAACTAAAACTAAAGAGTAAAGTATGTTAAATGAAAAGACAACTCCATCTCCTTAAAAGCAGATTGGCAATGGCAACACAAAATGGTAAGTGATCTTTGAGATAGGGCAATAGAAATTAACCTACTTGAATAATAGAGAAAAAAAAAGTTTTAAAAAGTGAACAGAGCCTCAGTGACCTATGATGCAACATCAAGCCATCAAAAGTATGTGCAGTTTTAGTCCCAAAATATGAGCGAGGAAGAGAGTATTATTTAGAATTTTCTTATTGTAATCTTACAATTTTTCCAAAAGTTTGAATTGACATACAAATAAAAAGCATCAAAAAGCAAAAAACAAACGAACAAACAAACAAACAAAACCATGATGTTATTATTTCTTCTTTTAAACTAAAACATAGTTTAATAATCTGATTCACCTCTATAAAAGTCAACACCTTTGGGCTATTTAGTAAGACACTTTATAGCAAATTAAATTAGAGTATTTACAGTAATGGTTAAAAATTCAATTAAGGAAAAGTTTAACATGTATATAATGCATGATGGAGGAGCTAATTATTCACATTCATAATAATCTTCACAAGAGACTAATCTTTCCATGACTTTTATTTCCAAAGACAGAGTAATACTGAAAACAAAGACAGACTTAATTTTTAAAAATAGATTCTGAAAAATTAACTGCATTTCCTAATTAATCTGTAAAGTAGAAAAACCTTCCATTGAGTGATATTAAATAAATACATTTTCAGTGTGTCAATGGCCTAAAGCCTTTATTTGTCCAGATTTAGACAAACCTGCTCCTGAGAGTCTAGCTAATTTTAAAGAGAATTGAGAGTCTGAATTTGGGTCTCGTTGCTCAAGGATATTATAGAACTGTGTCCTTTGCTTTTCTTGAGTTTTATTCTTTATGCACACACACAGTCATGCCCTCTTAACATACACATAAACACACAACTACAGGGTGATTGAACAGAAAGGTTAAGTTGTTCTGATACAGAAAAGTGATTTTCTTGAAGTTAGTGTATTTATTTTCTCTGAGAACCTATGAAATAAAATCAAGACATTTAAAGAGTTAAAAATAATACTGTCTTCTAAGTAGCCATGTTTTCAAAAAGATACTTTCCTATCAATATATAAAGTATATTTAAAGCTATAAGTAATTCATAAATTTAAGATAATGGCATGATATCTACAGTAGTAATATTGCATAGCATTAATGTTAATAGGTTCATTAGCTTAAATTTATTTGTATGTATGATTATATATTAGCCAAAGTAACAGGCTAAACAAGAGTACATGGGAACAATGCAAAAAATAATTTATAACCTAAAAAATGGTGTTTATTTTTTAACTTTTAATGTGTTTTGGATTACACAAATTGTAACTAAGTACATATTTGTTGAAAATGCCAAACTGTATAGAAAAAACCAGGTCAGCCTTCACTGTAGCCCTGCATCTACTTTACTTTCTTTTTCATATATAAACATTGTTAACATGTTTGTTTTTATTATAGACTTTCAATTATGAATACATGTATATGTTTATTTATATTGTTTTATATTAACATATTTACCTGTACTTAAAAATTACTATAGTTGTAAAGTTTTGTTCTCAATAATACATTTGTGTCATACATATTCTAATATTTAGGACATTTCTTGTCTGTATACCTGTCCTTAAAATTATTGCTCAGTATTCCCTTGTATAGATACCATATTTATGTTATTCCTTATTGAGGGAAATTTGATTTATACACAATTTTTACTATTACAGACTTGGATGTAATTAATCTGATTGTTCATATATCTTTGAGTACAAGTTAATTATGGGATCCAAGGCTTTGATGGATATTAAAAATTGACTTCAAACAATAATTGATTCATAATTTATGGAATATGAGGTATTGTTTGTGACAGACTTTACAACACTAAATATTATAGAACTGTTCACTGTCCCAAAAGATCAAAACAATAATGTTGTATGGAATTAACTGCCATTTGCCTATGATTATTTTTGTCCATTTTTTCTTTCCTGAACTTTTTGTTTTTATTTTTAGACTATTTTTATGCCATGATGTTAACTCTGTTCTTATCTATTTTTAAGAATTGCCTTTAGTTTCAGTTGAGTCTTCAGTTAGATTAATTTTTAAAATCAATAATGGAACTCATGACATGTAATGTTAACACTGAATAAAAAAATAAAAATTCAATATTTATTTGCTACCCACCATTAATAATAATGATGAGTTCTGGAAAATTTTGACCAGGAGTTTACTTTTATATCCTTGAGTTTAGTCACTTCTGTAGGAATATGATAGGCACCACACTAGTGGTGGTAGTGTTTATTACTCAAATTTAAAAGAGTCTTGGTTTTTTAAAGACACACCTGTCTTAGAGTCTTATATTAGCAAAGGGAAAATATTTAGGAATTGACTCTTTTTTTTTTTTTTTAATGAATGAAGTAACTGGATTCTGACAGATGGATTATCTTCCTCTTTATTTTATTTTAGAAAATTTCCACCTGCTTTATAAAAGTTCTGTCTATTGACAGGCAAACTATGTTAAATGCAAGTTAATAATTAAAATTCTTAAGACGTTCTTCGCTTACATAAAGGTGATTGTTCCATACAAAAGCTTCTGCTTTTTGGAGTACAACATGCAGATACTTGCTCCAAAAAGTAATGCACATTTAGGACTTAATGGTATAACTGAATTATGAGACTGGGGCTCAGAGTCACAAGTCCTAAATCATAGTCAATGCTTCTTTCATAATTCAATAACTCGCTGACGTTCAGATATAACACTTGAACAAAAATAATTCTTAAGAGACATTATTGGATTATTAATTTACCTTTAACAGTGAAATGTCCAGAAGGTGATTATGATTAAGCAAAAACCGTTAGCTTATTTAAATTTAGAGTTAATAACTGGGAATAGACTACTGCAACTGGCTTTAGAGTAGCCAATAAATGACTAATTTTAGTTGTATTGTATTTAGGTAATGATGCCTTCTACTCCTGATTACCAAAACAGACAACAGAAGCAAAGTTTTCACTCCTTGCATTTCACCGTCATAATGGATTTCCTCATTTGTATTCTGTTCTCTGTCAATTTTGTGATACCCCTTAGAAGTTTTACAAGAGTCTTTCCTACCTTTGTAAGTTGGAGGATAGCAGTATTCACTAGGACAGACGCAGATGAAATGGTAATCTGGACCATAAAAACACTTCTTTCTTGGAAAATAATAATAATACAATGTTGAAAACTCTGATGTGCCATGAAGGAGGAACAAAGGTCTCTGTCTTATGGCTTCAGACGTGCTTGTTGAAAATAAATTACTTGGGATAGAATAATCCCCAATCTGCATAAAGAATGCCTTGAAGTCATGGCTCATTGCTAATTCTTCTTCCATATCACTTTTAAATTGTGGTTCTGGTGACCCCATTACCTTTTTGACAACTGACATTTATCCTTTGCAGTCCTCTGCTACAAAATCTAGTTGCTTATCCTTATCCCATCAGTAGTAAATTAGACTGAATGTGGGGGAAATGATGCTACACTTTAGGGGCCTTGGAAGTAAGAAGTCCACTTTATAATGTATGGTGAAAACATGTGAAATGAAATAAGCTTTCTCAATACACAGCTTAAGAACCTCCACTCTTTGAAATCTCCACCAGGAACTCACCTTCCTGGAAACCATCTATCTAGAACAGATCAGTGCAACCTCTGAACACTCTTTTTAAGATAGGCAATTGCTGATAATTTTCCCTGTACAATGGGCAGGATTCTCTAGGGGAAAATGAGCAGTCTACAATCATGCAGCTGGACTGAGCCAGGCAGAATTTCTCACCTTCCTCAGTAAAATACCATTTGCAGTGATTTTAAACATTCTATGTATAGGATAAAATTACATCAGAGATGACTGAGTGTGACTTGCTATGAACTTTTGAGCAACATGGCTAAAAAAGAAATAAAAGGACACATTTTAGCCTGTTTCAGTCCTGACTGTTTGCTTTAATGCTGAGGCTGAACAAAATGCTTTTAAGGAGATTGTGGTTTGTGCCTTAGGAGGACAGCAAGGATGAAAATGAAAACAGAGAAAGTGAACAAATTCCAAAGAACAGGAATTACTATTGTCATCTCCTAAATGCCACTTGATTTCAGAAATCCTATTTACCATAGTTTGACAACGTAGAAGAGTATATCTTATTAAAATATTACCAGTTTAAGCAGAAATCTTGAGAATCGACAAGGGATCATATTTAAATGCACTGCCTAGAGTGCATTTTACTAGTTGATGCCCTCTCTTGGCAATAACAGTCAATCCTAGATTGCTTTAGGAAGAACTATAAAAATGTAAATTACTGAGACCTGATTTGATCTTACTGCCTTAGCTAACTTCTAACACTTAAAATATATGGCTGCTGGAGCTAATTAATACTGGTTAATTTGCATATTTGAGAGTCTTCTCATAGTGCTCCTTCACTCTCTTAACTAATATAAGATGACTCTTTCAAAGCTCATGAGGCCATTTAGTGAATTGGATTGAAATATGTGCCTTCATTTAAGAATGTTTGAATTTTTTCTTTTTTCCATATCTCAGTTTGAATTCTATCTTGTATTCCTTACTAGTTTTCCTCCCTAGTAAACAGAAGACAGGGACTGTTTTGTATCAAATTACACAATTTAAATAAAAAGTAATGTCTTAAATTAGCTCAATGAAAAGTTTTAGAAGTGATGGTCTACTCATAAAATGATTAAACCCTATATTTAAATACAGAAGAAAGTAAGCCTAGACTATATTTTTGCCAATAGGTCATAAAATTATCTAGCAGAATAGATTCATAACACAGCAGAAAAAGGATTAAAATAGTTACATCATTGGAATATAAAAATCTTTATTTGATATCAATATTAATGTTTCTTAACTTCAGCATCTCTAATTTTGAGGATTTTTTTAAATAAATAAGAATTAATGATTGGTAGTAACAAAAGAATGTTTGTTACAAATCATGAAATGATATCAGCTGTATATATAATTATATATTACTTACAATAATTAAAGCATATTTAGGTATACAAGCCATCTACACAAAAAATAAAGTCAAAACATGTGGATAATTGATATCAAATGCAAGATCTGGTAACTCAAATCTAGTACTCTAATTTTATTTAACTTTTTTTCATAAAGTCCATCAATATTCAGATTCTTATTCCTTTCTTTGGAAAACTACTTCAGAATTTCTTATCTTCCAAGGTTAACATTAACTTTTACCACCTGACACTACACCCCTCCTAACAACACCTCTGAAATACAGGAGAGGAATTTGAGGGCAATTTTATTATTGAGGTATGTGCATGGTCACACCTGGTGACTAATTTGCCAGAAAGAATACAGTATCTATAAAAGCTCTTAGCTATACAAAGCCAATAAATGATAACAGATATGTGGCTGAATTCACCTTAACACAGTTAGTAGTCAAACCTCATTTTATAGTTCTAATTAATACCTGAACCATCCAAGCACAAAAACTCCAGACAAATCTAGAGCTAAGAAGAGAAGGAGAAAAGCTGAGACAATTGGTCCTCATTTGGAGGCTTTAAATGTCGTTGCAAGCAGATTTAAAATACGTTATTTAATGCCAATGGATCACCAAAGTGTAATTAATTTGTATGTTTACTATCCTCTTTCTTGAAGAACAAAATAGCTCCTTGGACGCTGTCCTTCAGCAAGTTATTTTCCTCACCCTTTATTATACTAGATTCTCTCTTGAAACACTTTTTTTCTGTATAAAACTAAACCCCTGGCTTTTCATGAGTCTAAAATCTCTCAGTTTTTGTTTTCAAGTGAATGTCCTAGCGTGTTTTGTGGAGAGGATATACAGTTTCAGTAGAAGTAATTTAAGAACGAGGTGCTTTTAACACCAATAGAGTTAAATCATCATTTACATTCTCCTCCCAGAATTGTCTACTCCCGATTCAAAGACATGGCTGGCAAATTCAATTAATTGGACATTGTGGTTTCTTTCAAAGTAAAAACCTGGTATAATTATTGGAGTGCATGAACCCATCATTGTTTATATAAGCTCTTACTGCCTTTTGGGAGCATTTTCACTATTAGAAATGTGAAACTTGCTCCTCAAACCTTACCACCACCTCTTGTACCTAGATCAGCATGAATCAACCCTGAAGGGAACACTTAGGATGGTAGAAATGCCAATTAATGAGAGAACCCAGCAACTTTGAAAGTCTGACTTTCAGGAAACACCAGAAAAAGAATTTGGAGATGTGTACTTGACAGCACTTCTCCATACTAAGCATTTGATGTCAATTACAGTTAGAAATAAGAATAGTGCATCTTTTGAAAGCTAGATATCATGATTGGGTGTTGCATAACTTTATATAAATTAGTCTATTTGCAAATAAGAAATGTATAATGATGACTATTGATAAAACACTAATGGCTCATATATTCATTTGTAATTTTTAAAACAAGTTATATGTTAGTTTATTTGAACTTTACAACATTCCAGTAAATTAATTGTGAACAAACTGAAGCCCAGTACATTTAGGTAATGTGTTCAATTCACACACTTAGAAAGTACAGAACCAATGTAATGGTCTCTTAATTAAAGTAAGTCCTCACTTAACATCACCCATGGGTTCTTGGAAACTGCAGCTTTAAGTGAAACAACATATAACAAACCATTTTTTTTTTTTCTCATCTATGTTATAATGAAATGATGTTGAAAGAAATGGCATTATTTGGGCACCTACTGTAAGTCATTTCGCTTAAATTCATATGTTTCCAAGAATATCCAGTAGACATTTTATTCCACTGAAAAGCGAATAATTCCACTGCTGGAAAATTTAATTCTTAGAAAATTTATCCTTTTATTGAGTAAAAATGCGTAAATAAGTAAGTCTTTTTTATTAAAGTATAAAGAACCTAACATTAAATCTGAATTCAATTAATGATTTTCTTTGCTGGTCTGAGATGCAGTGGTGTTAGTACTTCAGTTTATGATGTTTCAACTAAAATTAGGGATTCTCTGCAATAAAATACACACTATTTAAAATGTGCAGTGAAATATACAATAATTATTAAACTGAATGCTAAGAATAGAAAAAAAAATTGGTGTTTCCCCTAAAATATTGTCTTCTTTAAACAAACTTTGGAGATAATTAGAATAACACTAAAAATTGTGACTGTGAAATTAACAAATGCCCATCTGTGCTGTGGTTAAGTTAGATATCTAAGATAAAGGTGTCAAAGTAGTCAGTTTTCTGTCAAAAAATAAGAGTGTTTTTACCTACTCCCAAACAGAAAGCCAAAATACTCCAGTCTGGTGTCATTTGTAAGAATATCCAGTAGATTACAAACCACAGGATGGCTGTCCTCTAGGCTAATGTAAATCTCTCTACGTATCTTTTAGCCTGTCTTTTTTAGAAACTCTGTTCTATTGATTATCATTTCACTCTCCTGTATCTACGACTGTTACCCATTCCTTCCTGTCAAAGTAATAGTTGTACCAATGAAGTTAAATAAGTAAGGAAAACTTTATTGCAGCGTATAGCAATGGACAAGAGGGACTAGAACACAGTATTAACTCCACTGAAATGAAGCCTTAAGAGTTCCTAGCAGCTTGAGTCGGGGGATCATAGGCCATCTGTGTTTGCTAACTGGCCTTCAAAAAGAAGTCAATTTTCTGATGTCTTCAAACAGGAGGTAGTTTTACAACTTGAAGCAAGGCCCATCAAAGTTAGGTTTCTATCTTCCCAAGGAGACTGGGAGATAGAGACTCTATTTTCCTTAATGATCACATTTCAAAGGAATTGTTCCCATGTCCTTGAGAAAGACAATCTGGGGTCATAAAGCTAACAAGAGGATTTTTAAAATATTCACATCTCAAAGGGGCAGAGAAAGAATTTGCAAATACAATGTTTCTAAAGTAAATGCTCTAAGAAAAGGGAAGGGAGAGACTTCTGTGGTTAGGATATTTGGGTTCTCTAACTGCCAGGATGAGAGCAAGCAAGGTCAGGGGTGTAAAGGCAAGGAAGCAAGTAAGCAAATAAATAAATAAAATAAAAGTTTGTTTAAGGCTTAGCCAAGTTAAAGGAAATGTTATGGCCGTTTTGGTCATATCAGTATCTAAACATATACAAGTATTTCCTTTCTTATAACAACAAACAAAACAAATCACAAATCCTCCTCTAACTTCTTGCCCTCCTTTTTATTTTACTCAGTGGTGTTGGGAGAAAATGGTAGAGATGAGTGGTCTTCTCTGACCGAGAATAACATTTTGTCATCGAATTGCCTATGCATGGTTATAATAAAAACAGACAGACTTGGTCAACTGTATCATTGTTTTAAAATTCTCTATGATAATCCAGTCTTATTGCCTCTGTATTCAGCAGAAAAGACTCGTCTCCAGCTGCCACCCTTTTATGCCACTTAACCTTTTCCAACCTAACTTCTTGAAAGTATTTTCTGTCATCAATGTGGTTCCCTTAAAATAGTATTTTCAAGCTTTATCCATGTTTTAGCATGTATTAGAACATTATTCCTTTTTCTTGCCAAATAATATTTCTTTGTATACGATCATTTATCCACTCATGAAATGATGGTCATTTGGACTATTTCCACATTTTGTTTATGAATGATGCTGCCATAAATATTCATGTACACATCTTTGTATGTACATATGTTTTTATTTCTCTTGGATAAAGACCTAGGAGTAGAGCTACTGGATGATATGATAAAGTTGTTTTTAAAATTTGAGGAACTATCAAACTATTCTCCAAAGTGGCTGCCCAGTTTTACATTACCATTTACAACAAATGAGATTTACAGTTCCTTTGCAACCTCACCAAGATGTTTTATTGCCTCTCTTTTTATTGTAGTCGTCTGAATGTGTATGAAGTGGTATTTCATCATAGTTTTGATTTGAATTACTCAAATGGCTTAAGAGATTGAGCATCCTTTTATGTGATTACTATTTGTATATATTGTTGGAGAAATGTCTATTCAAATTCTTTGTTCATTTTAATGGGATTATTTGTATTTTTATTATTGAGATGTAACAGTGTTTTTGTAATGTATTCTAGATATAATCTTTTATCAGATACATGAGTTGCAAATGTTTTCTCCCATTTTAGGGGTTATTTCTTTATTGTCCTGATTTATCATTTACTGCACAAAAGTATTTTAATTTTTATGAAATCGAATGTAACTATTTTTGTCACTTGTGCTTTTAATATTATATCTAAGATACCATTGCCTACTGTTGGTCGGTAATATTTACTCTCAGGTTTTATTCTAAGACTTTTACATTTCTAGCACTTACATTTCGGTCTATGATTCATTTTGAGTTACTTTGTATATGATGTGAGGTATGGATTCCACTTCATTTATTGCATGTAGATATCTAGTTTCTAGGTACCATTTGTCCTTTGTTCCCCGCCTGACCTCATTAAATTGTCTTGACACGCTTTTCAAAAGTCAATTGGCCACAAAGATCTGGGTTCTCAATTTAATTCCATTGATCTATATAGGTCTAACCATATGCTAGTCCCACACTCTATTGATTAAATTTTAAAGCCAGGAAGTGTTAGTACTCCAACTTTGTTGTTTGTATTTTTGTAATCAAAGTTGTTTTGTATATTCTGGAACCCTTGAATTTCCACATATGTTTTAGAAACTGCTTGTCAATTTCTGAAGAAATAATGGAGCTAACATGTTCATAGAAATTGTATTAAATTTGTAAACTAGTCTGGGGAATATTGCCATCTTCACAATTTTTTGACCCACGAGCTTGAAATATCTTTCTATATTTTTAAATCTTCTTTATTTCAATAATGATGCTTATAATTTTCAGTGTGAAAGTTTTACATTTATTTTGTTAAATTTGTTGATAAGTATTTAATTCTTTTTATAATATTGTTACAGAAATTTTTAAAATTTATTTTCATAATGTTGATTTCTAGTGCATATAAGTACAATTGATTTTGTATATCGGTCTTTTATCGTGCCAAATTGACTGACTCATTTATTAGGACTAACAGTTTTTTAATGAATACCTTAGAATTTTCTATATACAAGATCATGTCACCTGCATATAAAAATTGTTTTAGTTCTTTCTTTACAACTGGAGTTTTTTTGGAGGGTGGAGGACAAGGCCAAAGAGCCCTGGCTAGAACCTCTGGTAAGATGTTGCGTGGTATGGTGAGAGCAGACAACCTTGACGTTAAGAATGACGTTAACTACTGATTTTTCATAAATGTCGTTGGTCAGATTGTGTGTGATTTTATCAAGAAAGGGGTAATTGATTTTGGCAAATCTGTTTTCTGCATCCATTAAGATGATCATGTGAATTTTTTCCTTTATTCTTTAATATGGCCTATTATACCAATTGATGTTTCAGATGCAAAACCAACACTGCATTCCTGGGACAAATCCCACTTGGTTATGGCATTTAATCTTTTAAGATGTTTCTAAATTTAGTTTGCTAATATTTGGTTGAGGATTTTCTCATCTAAATTCCTAAGAAGTATCTGTTTACAGTTTTTATTTCTTGTGACATCTTTCTGATTTTGGTATCAACAGATACTCTTGGATGTGGCTTTTCTAGGAAATTCTTTCCTTTTCCTTTATTTTTAAGATAAAGTTTTGCTATATATATGATTTTTTTGTGGATTATTTTTACTTCCTATACTTTGAAAAAGTCATCCCACTGCATTCTAGTCTCCATTGTTTCTAATATAAAGTCAGATGTTCAACTTATTGTAGTACCCTTGTATGTGGTGAGTCATTTTTTCCTCCTGCTGTTTTCAAAATTTTTCTGTTTTTGGCTAACAGCATTTTCATTTTAATATGCCTTTTTAATGTGGATTTTTTATGTTTATCCTACTTGGAGCTTATTGAGCCTCTTAGATGTGTAGATTAATTGCTTTTTATCAAATTCAGGAAGATTTCAGGAACTAATTTTTAAATTTTTTATTTGGCTCCTTTCTCCTTTTTTCTAGTAATTCCATTTTACATATGTTGGTATACTTAATTGTTTCACACATTTCCATGAATCTTTGTTTTCTTTACTTAATTTCCCTTTTTCTCTGTTCTACAGATTGCATAATCTCTATTGAACTATCTTCTACTTTACAGATTCTTCCTTTGGCCAGTTCAATTGTATTTTCAGTCAATCTAGTTAATTTTTATTTTTGTTTTCTTATTTGTCAACTCCATAAGTTTTTGAGATGGAGTCTCATTTTCTGTCACCCAGGCTGGGATGCAGTGCTGTGATCTCGGCTTACTGCAACCTCCACCTCCCAGGTTCAAGCAATTCTCCCACCTCAGCCTCCTTGGTGGCTGGGATTACAGGCACCTGCCATAATGCTGGGCTAATTTTTGTATTTTTGTAGAGACAGGGTTTCACCATGTTGACCAGGCTGGTCTTGAACTCCTGACCTCAGGTGATCTGCCTGCCTTAGCCTCCCAAATTGCTGAGATTACAGGCGTGAGCCATGGTGCATGGCCCATAATTTTCATTTTATTGTTTTTATACTTTCTTTATTTGATTTTTTTTCTTCTATTTGATGAGACACTATCCTCAAACCTCACTTTAATTATGTAGTTCTGTTTAGTTAGTTCCTTGAATATAGCCACAATGATTGTTTTTAAGTCTTTATCTACTATATTCGACACCTGGGTTACTTCAAACAAAATTTCTATTATCGAATTTTTTCCCCTGCATATATGTCACACTTTCCTGTTTCCTTATAATTCTTATTTAAAACTGGTAGTTTTAGATAATACAGCATAGCAACTCTGAATATTAATTTGCCCAAGCCTCTGAGGTAGTATTGTTGTTTGCTTGGTCATGTTTTTATTTTGTAAGTGATTTGAATAAACTGTGAAGCTGATTTCCTTTGTGTACAGCATCTGATATTCCTGCTTAGAACATTTTTGTTATTGTTTCTCTCAGTTAGCCTGGATATGTTGGGGTCTCCTCTGCATCAGAATGAGTGAATTCTTTGTTAAAGGTTGTGTTGAAGCTCTCTTAGCCAGTTAGGTGTTTACCCTTTACCTTTGGATGTGTAAGTGGCTTGAAAGTGGCTTTCACAGTTCAGTAAGTTTACATTTTTTCCCACACATTCTGCCAGGTACTACTAATTTCAATTTTTCCTTTCTCATCCCTCCTAAAAAAGGCACAGTCTTGGACACCCACACAATCTTCCAGACTGCTAGAGATGAGTGCAACTTTGTTTTTAAGGCTTGTGTCCTGGGAGCTGTTCCTGGTTCAGGGTAGCTTCTCTCTTCTCAGTCAGCCAATGTTTGGTTAGGGGTTGTGCTCAAACACCTTCTTTGTATCAATTAGGTTTCTGCCTTTTACTGATGCATCTGCATGTGGCTTGGAGAATGTCATTGAGTCTATTCAGAATGTTCCAGATTAGGTGCAAATTAGTGCTTGTGCAAAGGCTTCCCAAACCCCAGAGTTGATTATGATTTCAGGAGAGTTCTTTTTGACTGTTTACCTGTTTTATTTATTTATTTTTGTCAAAGTGTTTATTGCTCTGCCGTTTTCCTTATTTCTATAAGTATCATAGTATTATGAGTGCCCTCTTTATTATTTTCTACCAAAATCTCCGTCGTTTGCAACAATACTCTTAGATGTTGAATTCTTCACCCTCTATTCTAAATAACATGAGTCCCCTCAGACATGCTGAAGAACTCTTAGGCCTTATGGCTTGCTTTTTCCTCTGACAGAACTTCTGCATCATTACATAGAATCTGGGAGCAGAGAAAATGGCCCACTTTTTTTTAGAGTGACACTCCTGCTCCACAAGTGGGTGCTGGAGGGGGTAGCAGCTTCTAAACTTCTTGTTTTTCCCCTTCTAATGGGGAGACTTTTTCCCTACAAACAATCCGAGGCAGGGTAATCAGGCGTAGTGTCTGTCAGCCTGCTGCATTACCAATGGAGTGCTTTTACTGCTCGAATGCCGGAGACTCTCAGTTCTTACCGAGATTTAGTCAATTTTCTTGAGGGAATGATTCTCAATAAGCTGTATATCTTTAGAACAATGTCCAGACATTTAAATGTTTTTTTTTTTATTGTTTGTTTCATAATTTTCTCCAGTTAGGTGACTGTTTTGGCAGAAAGCATATCTACTTTATTCCCTACTCCTCTATTTCAGAACCCTGTCCCTGCTCATTCACTCCTGAGTGTATCTAGGCTCTTCTTCAAACCAGGAAGATAGCTCAGTGTCCATCAGAGTTCTGGCAGGGAATAGATGGCACATTCTGATGTTAACTGAGACTACTTTAATAAAAGTATGTGGAAGTTTAAGAAACAACCATTTTTAGTGAAGCATCCAGGGTATGGGAATATTAGGAAGCATTATTACAGGAATTAAAGGGGCAACAGAAGAAATGGTTTTTTTTTTTTTTTTTTTTTTTTTAACTTGCCCACGGTCACAGTTTTAATGACAGATTATATAATAGCTAAAACACTGATTGAGTTCTATCAAGGAAAAAAAAAAAGCAAAATTTGACAAAGTAAAGAACACTTTTCTGCTCCCAAAAATACTTAAAATATTAAGTCACACTTTCCACACAGGTCCTAGGTCATCCCTTCTAATTACAACCATTTAAGTGCTCATACTAAGGACGAGTGAAAACGACTTTAAATTGTGCGCCTCTTCGTTGAGTGCTCAGTACCTCCTACCTCCCACAGTCACCTGCCGCATTTTGGTCTCATGAAGGTTACGGTGAATGTGTGGCGTGGCCTGAGTCATCGCCACCACTGGGAACGGCTCCTGGGGGAGGCGCCACCGGGAGGGTGACTGTGATGAAATGGAAATTCAGTGGACTCAAGAGACCCATCTGTCCATCAAATGCAAAACTGACTTAGAGCACCGTGGTTCTTTCCAGCTTTGGTTTTTTGGTTCCAAACAGTTGCCGTATCCATCTTTTTGGGAAACTAACTGTGTGTAAATTATTAAAACCAAATACAGATTCTAAATTCACATCTAGGGTCTGAGTTTCCTCTTCTTTTTTTTTTTTTTTTTTTTTTTTTTAACTCTTTTTTTTGCACAGCAAAAGAAACTACCATCAGAGTGAACAGGCAACCTACAGAATGGGAGAAAATTTTTGCAATCTACCCATCTGACAAAGGGCTAATATCCAGAACCTACAAAGAACTCAAATTTACAAGAAAAAAACAAACAACCCCATTAAAAAGTGGGCAAAGGATATGAACAGACATTTCTCAAAAGAAGACATTCATACAGCCAACAGACACATGAAAAAATGCTCATCATCACTGGCCATCAGAGAAATGCAAATCAAAACCACAATGAGATACCATCTCACACCAGTTAGAATGGCGATCATTCAAAAGTCAGGAAACAACAGGTGCTGGAGAGGATGTGGAGAAATAGGAACACTTTTACACTGTTGGTGGGACTGTAAACTAGTTCAACCATTATGGAAAACAGTATGGCGATTCCTCAAGGATCTAGAACTAGATGTACCATATGACCCAGCCATCCCATTACTGGGTATATACCCAAAGGATTATAAATTATGCTGCTACAAAGACACATGCACACGTATGTTTATTGCAGCACTATTCACAATAGCAAAGACTTGGAATCAACCCAAATGTCCATCAGTGACAGATTGGATTAAGAAAATGTGGCACATATACACCATGGAATACTATGCAGCCATAAAAAAGGATGAGTTTGTGTCCTTTGTAGGGACATGGATGCAGCTGGAAACCATCATTCTCAGCAAACTATCACAAGAACAGAAAACCAAACACCGCATGTTCTCACTCATAGGTGGGAACTGAACAATGAGATCACTTGGACTCGGGAAGGGGAACATCACACACCGGGGCCTATCATGGGGAGGGGGGAGGGGGGAGGGATTGCATTGGGAGTTATACCTGATGTAAATGACGAGTTGATGGGTGCAGCACACCAACATGGCACAAGTATACATATGTAGCAAACCTGCACGTTGTGCACATGTACCCTACAACTTGAAGTTTAATAATAATAAATAAATTAAAAAAAAAGAAAAAAAAAAAAAGAAATTGTTTTAATTGAGTTTGTAGGGAGGTAAAAGCCATGAGAATGGCATCCCCCAATGGGCTGTATCTGTGGATCGTACTCTTACTAATTCGTTTCCTGCTTTGTTGTGAGTTTTTAACCACTTAACCTCTACTGGTTTCTTCTTATCAGCCAAAATAATTCAGGTGCAGGGAAGAAGTGGAGTGTAGCAAGGAAACTACAAACTCTTTCTCCTCCTTCCACATTTGAATCTTTTGTTGGTTCTTTCTGTTGTGCAATGGACCCAGAAATGGGACAGAATGGATTTGGAGCAAGCAAATAGAGACAAATCAGCCTTACTTACAAACATGATTACTCAAAACATTCTTGATATTGAAAATTATCACAGCCTATGGTTTTATGTTAACTACAACATCTGACTCCTTTAGATATTTTCAAAACTGTGCATCCAGGTTGAGATTGCCAATTAGCTTTACATATGATCATTTACATTTTTACCATTTGGACTCTGTAGTACTTATTCCTCCAGTTTTAATTTCTGGCCCTCAGCATCCCCACCAGTCTGCTAAACAGTCCCTAAAAGGCCTTACTTCCTGTACATTGGCATGGCCTTTGCTCAGTATCAATTTTAATTATAATATCTAAGGATGAGCTAGCTACAAAATGTGCCTGAAGGCAGAAGATGAACTAAAGTGTGACTTGAGTTTATGTTGAAGAAAGCCTTACCATCAAGGTAATAATTTAATTTTGGTAAAGTTAATAAAAAAACTTCCTTTTTTAAAACATAGTAAGCTAAGAGAACTCAATGTTTTAAATTATTTATTATCTGATAGAATAAAATCACATATGTATAAATATATGATTTATATATAACATATTTAATTATATATTATATATATTATATATAATTATATATATTAATATATTATATTATAATATTTATATTATATATAATTATAATATTATAATTATATATATTATATTATATATAATTATAATATTATATATTATATAACACATGTTATATATTACATATAACATATATTATACATTATATATAATATATAAATATATTTCATTTATAATATATTTATAATATATTCATATGATTATATAATATATTTCTATATCATATATTTATAATATATTCATATAATTATATAATATATTATATAAATTATATATTTATAATATATAATATATATGTTACATAATATATTATGTTAATATATGTTATATATAATATATAATATATTATATATTATATATGTTATTATAGTTTATATGATATATATCATATAGCATATTATATGTTATATATCATAGCTCATATAACATATATATTATGTTATATATTATATATATTATGTTATATATTATATATAATGTATATAAAACTTGGAGAAGAACATTTACTTTTTTTTTGATAGAGGCACTTCACTCAGTTTATTGGGTACTTGAAAATAATTTGAGTATAATTGAAAGGAGTATGACTTAAGGTACTATTAGATATATTTTAATACTGAATGGGTATATTAAATGAAATCACACTCACTCAATTTTAGCAATAGCAGTGTGTTAAACACTGTGAAGTCTCTAGTATATATCAAGAATATATAGTTTGGACCACTGATACTTTTTATCAATTAAATAAAAGATTAGCTTATATTGCCTTCGGCATCGTCAATTATTTTCCCATGAAAAACAATAAAAAATTACTGAAAATCTATGTATTATTCATGTAAAATATTAGCTTGCAAACTTAGTCCTACTGGCATTAATTTAAAACTAACATTATATTGAAAAACTTATCTAATATCCTACTATGGAATTGACAATTTTTTTTTTCCTTTCCTAAAGGCCTACTTGATTATGATCTGTTCCCCTTTCAAGAGAAGGGCATCAAATGTATTTACAGGAATTGGAATCCATCCCCAGAATAATGGGGGACACATTCAACAATTATGATTGCAAGAGATCACCCACTCTGGGCTTTTTGAAATTTTTAAATAATCGATCAAGTATTTTAGACAGTATGTGATTAGAAAATGTCTGGGAAGGTCAGTGAAACATGACCAATTATAGTGCAATTCTCGTAGGTTTGTGATTCTACAATTCATCTTACAAAACCCATGTCTACAAGCAACAGAAGCCCAAGTGCATACTTATGACTAGATTTTCAAGGGAGTTGCAACTTCTTATTGGGATTATAATTTAGTTTAGGGGGTTAAGAAAAATACTACTTATGGATTTTTTTCTTAAGATTGAGTATCTCTAATTTTAACTTTCCAATTTAGCTTTCTGTAATTTTTGCCTCCTGTCAGTGTTATATATGTTTCTGAAACAGAAGGTTAAAGGAGAACATTTCATGCTCTGTCAAGAGAATTTCCTAAAGAGTGTCTCAAAAACAAGAGAATTAAAAGTGACATTGAATATAATTTTATTTGATACACACAATGAAAATGAGATATAATTTTATCTAGTCAATGATACCTAGCCATAAGAATATTTTGATTCTTTGTGTTAGGAAACTATTTTCTTCTGTAAGTATCGTAACATAGTTTTCCCAACAAGAAGCAAATCTCCATTTATCTGAATAGATCTTGGCAGTACATTGTCTAAAATATACTAAACCCTGGTTTCCAAGTTGGCATCCTTGCTGGGGAAAGAGAAGGGATAAGCACTGCTCTGAATGACATATGAGAGTTAAAGTGGTTGGTCCTTATCTGATAGAAAGAAGTGGGAAACATGAAGAAAGATTTTAACCCCAGAAAACTCTGATCATAGATAACAAACCATAAATTAGGACCACTATTTAGAAGCCTATTTACCATGAAACTGATAAATTTCATGGTTTATAGCCCCTAATTTTCAAAAATTCTTTCTTGGTAGATATCCTATTAATGTGTTCAAACAAGTCATGTGTATTTGTTAACACTGCAAAAGTAACTCATTGGTTAAAATAGTGCCAATCTACAGTTTTCATGGGTGGTATTGGCTTAAGTATAGGCAATTTTGTGATCCAACAATAGGGATGCTGAGTATAGATACATTCAATTACAGTTTAACCGTTACAGTTTTGCAATTTGTGCTCACTTCTATCTTTAATTAAATTGGTGCTGGCTGTCTTGGTCTAAGAATGGTTACAATGTTCCATAACCTCAATATTCTGACACAGGGACTCCTGCCCAGCAGGTGAAAGAAATATGAACAAATCCTACCTGTCCAAACACAAGTAAGTAGGTAGTGAAGGAGAAATAGGGTTTGAAATGCTTACAACTCCAAGCTGATCTTTAGAAGGTCTAAATATAAAAGCTCATATATGGAAGTAAATTATAACAATTCTAAATATTTACCTGATATTACCAAAAATGAGCTATAAAGCTAAAAGTAACTTTCTCAACTACCAATAAGAAACAAATTTGATTATGCTAAAGAAAAAATATTTTTTATTCTTACAATTTATTGCTATGAAAGAGCTATCAAAGGCTGCAGCTGCAAAATATTAAAAAATTAAAATATTTTGGGAATAGATGCGGCAGTTAAATAAAAATGTGTTGTTTTTTCATATTTTATGATAATTTTGATATTTTTCAGCTTTTTAAAATTTGGAATTTCAAAAAATTTGAAATATTTTCTCCTTCTAAATAAATATTCAATGTTGTGCCTAGTCTATGTTCTTTTGCTTACGTAGGATATTGGAAATTGTATGAGCTTCATGTTTCACAAAACCCAGATCTGCTGCTTCCTTACTGTCTTCCATGATATTTTTTGCTCTAACCTTTCTGTGACCAAATCCTACCACCCTATTGCCAACACTCCTAGAAGATCTGGGATTAGTATGAAGTTAATCTTAAATCCCCCCTCCCCCCAAAAAAAAATCCATCAACACTGCTGCAATTCATTAACAGGAAAATGTTCGATTACAAATTGTTTTTTTCTGGCACCAGGGATGTATGATTAACTGAGGTAGACATTTGGTGTTATTCTTATCTTCACTATCAAACCTTGCCCCATCCAAAATACTAGTTCTTTCCATTGTAGATGCCTGGAATTGAGCCTAAATTATACAGATATGTTAAGAAATGTTTTTATTAACCCCTTATACCTTCCCTTAATTACCATAACTATTTTAAAAGTCATTTCACAGTGGATTGTCAATGTTTCCTTTCTTAAGTGTATTAGTCTGTTCTCACACTGCTGATAAAGATATACATAAGACTGGGGTAATTTATAAGAAAAATGAGGTTTAATGGATTCACAGTTTCACATTGCTGGAGAGGCCTCACAATCATGTCATAAGGTGAATGAAGGAGCAAAGTCATGTCTTACATGGTGGCAGGCAAGACAGTTTGTGTATGAGAACTACCTTTTATAAAACCATCAGATCTCATGAGACTTATTCACTATCATCATAAGAACAACATGGGAAAGACCCTCCCCCATGATTCAATTACCTCCCACTGGGTCCTTCCCAGGCCATGTGGGAATTACGGGAGCTATCATTCAAGATGAGATTTGGGTGAGGACACAGCCAAACGGTATCATCAAGCAAAAGCAATTTAAGACTATATGTTTGCATTTACTTAAAATTAAATTTTCAGAAAAATGAGGATGTTTTGAAATCCTTCTTGGAAAAATTCACTTTTTCCCTTTTTCAGTGTGCCCTGTTTCCTTCCAATAAAAAATAATGAAGTCAGTGCTCATAGAAATTACTTGTGTGCTTCTCATATTACATATAGCTTTCTGTCTTAGATTTTAGTTACAAATCAAACTGACTAAATTTGTCAATAAGGGTGTAAACTGACTGAGGACAGAGAAGACGTCTTTATTCTTTGCAAATAATAAGAGTTCAGAAGCACTTATTAAGATATGAGGACAATTCCATTGTCGCTCTTTATTGTGTGGTCCTATCTAGAGTCATATAGTAATTAATTTTTGACTGCCTACTGCTGATTACATATTTACACTTGATTAGAGAAAATACTGATTTGTTTTATTGAATTATATATCTTTTATAACTTGAATCTTTATTCTAGTTTGGAATCTGTCTTTTATTTTTAAGGATTTGACATTTTTATTTTTTAGTTATTTGGTGATTTAAAAATTATAAAATATATGGAGACTTTTAAAAAAAATAAGATAGGGAACATATAATCCACTATCTTTCTGCCACAAGTTTTACCATGAGAAATTATGTTTTTGTAACATAATTTAATTACGTTAAATGTAAATTATATTTAAAAAGTTAAATATAATTTACATAAATTTAGTTAGATGTAGTCTTGATAAAATATTGAAAAAAGCAGTATAACACATTCAATAAGAGAATTAAAAATATTTAACTTTAAAACAACAGTTATATTAGATACTGAAACTATAATGTGATATTTCTATAGCATATTACTACCTAAATGGCACATTTGCCAAATAAATAAATCGATTAGACTGATGTCTTAAGAAAATCTCCCAATTGAAATGACATAGTGACCATAAATTGTACTATTTATACTAACAGACAACCAATTGGTCCTTAATCACCTTAATAAATAGCATTATAAATAGTACAAAGGAGTTCAGTTGAAAGTGACTCAGATGATCCTTTGCATGATATTTCTATTGTATATTTTCAGAAATTATTTGGAATTGAATAAAGGACAGAAAATATATTTGAGCAGCTTTTGTTAAGCATTTTATTAATTAATTTAAACATTTGTAACTGAACAGTTAGCACTGCCTAAACAACAAAGTCCAAATCCTTTTCCTGATTATCAAATTTCCTTCCTTCCTTCCTTCCTTCCTTCCTTCCTTCCTTCCTTCCTTCCTTCCTTCCTTCCTTCCTTCCTCCCTCCCTCCCTCCCTCCCTCCCTTCTCTCCCTCCCTTCTCTCCCTCCTTCCTTCTTCCTTCTATGGCTGAGTAGTTACCAGAGGTTGGGAAGAATAATAATGGGATGAAGGAGAAGCGGGGATGGTTAAACAAGTACAAAAAAAGTTAAAGCATAAACAATATCTAGTATTTTACAGCACAACAGGGTGACCACAGTCAATAATAATTTAATTTTACATTTAAAAATAGCTAAAAGAGTATAATTGGGTTGTTTGTAACACAAAGAATAAATGCTTGAAGTGATGAATACCCATTTACCCTGATGTAGTTATTATACATTGTATGTCTATATCAAAATATCCCATATACTCCATCAATATATGCATCTACTGTCTTTCCTTCAAGCTCAGGTTTCTCTTCCTCCATTAATACTTCCAAAAACATTTCAGCTCACTTTAATCTCTTTTCCCTTTCTGAACCTCTGAAACTTTTTAACCACTCATTACAAATTAATCTTTAAAATTCCTTATGGCTTCACATTTCTCCATGTCTGAAAGAGTACACTTAAATATTTTGCACTGTAATTACCATTTCCCCTATTTTAGCTTTCCTGTATCATCTCTAGTCTATGACATCATCTAGATTTCTAGAACCCATTTATTTTTCCCTAGTTATCTACCTTATTCACTTTACGCCTTTATTGACCATATCACTTTCACAACACATTTTCATGCCCCACCTTACACAAGTACCTTGCTGCACTGATCTGATAAAAACTCTTTTGACTAACCCAATAATTGCTTTATATATATACATAATCTCTAAAAAGTTGATATCTTCTAGGGTAAAAATTATGTAGCCATGAAGATCAGTGCCATTGCAAATCTAGCCTTCAGCCTCATGTGAAACTTCAGTATGTATAGAAAATCCTTTTGTGTCTTACCTAGCTAACTATATCATTTTTTTTTTATCTTCAACAATCTCTCCAGACTTTGCTTTTTTCTTAAGCCCCTTTCACAACACCCACCACAGTCATTTTGAATAGACTTTCTGCCTTTTTTCTTTGACTCTAAATGAATGGGTTAAATTGAATTTATTACATGAACTCCTTCAAATTCAAAATCTTAATAACAAAGTAAACAGGTTTGCTATGATATCCCTTCATTTCATTTAGTCCATGTGAAAAAGATACTCCATTTCCTCTTCAATTCAACCAATTCATGTCCAGATAATGGCTTCTTTAAAATCACTGTAATCCTTGTCATCTACTAGATCTTCTCCTCTACTACTTCATTATTTTTAACATTCTACATGGTTTTTTATACCTAAAGTCTGACCAGTCCTCTCTCCACTCACCAACAAATTTGTTCTCTATATTTCCATTCAGAGTGATGTTTCTAATCTTGTCAGTATTTGCAGTTTCCATTCAACCAAGTGCAGATGAAAAATATTTTTTAAAAAACAATAAAAATACAAGAAAAAAATACAAATAAAAACAATACAGTATAACAACTATTTACATAATGTTCACATTGCATTAAGTGTTATTAAGTAATTTAGAGATTATTTAAAACGGAGCATGCAAATATTGTTCCATTTTATATAAGGTACTCGAGTATCTTGGCTTTTGGTATTCCCAAAAGGTCCTGGAATCAATTCCCCCACAAACACCAAGAGATAGCTGTATAGATAGATTTGATACATTATTCTTTCCTCAACATTCTCAATGTCTTCTCTTTAACTTTGTTTATAACCCAAATGTCTTACCCACACTAATCAGGCCTATCATGAGTCTAGCTCATCATTCAGCTGCCCTGAAGCCACATACCTCACATTTCTTATATACCACATATTATCTTTTATTTTTTCTCTCAGTATATGTTGCTTCTTCTTCCTGGAATGCCTTTTCCCAATCTTTCCTGTGAAAGTTCCCATATGTAACTTAAAGTATTCCTGTTCTATAATATTTAACTAGACAGTTCATTTTCCAATGCTCTTATCCACCAGTTTGGGTTTCACACTCTTCTTTGTGCTCCGTGGCATTGTGCTTGCCTTCTGTCTTTTGCAGTTATCTCTGCAGTGGAGGTGCAGATAGCTTCATTTACCCAAGATCACATTAACTTTAATACAAAGGGCTTTTCACCCAAAATCAGCTTATTGCAAACCATCAAATGACCCCATTTATTTTCTTCTGGTTTTGCTTTAACATCTCATATTTTAAAATGCTAAAGTCATATACTCTTGTCTTTAACACTGTGGGCAAAATGAATAGCACTGTTTAGCACATATTATAATGTCCCATTTACTTTGCATGATTTGTATATTTTCTTAAACGGTAGGCATTATTGAACAAAGTACTTAGTACTATTCTGGGCATAAAGAGCTGGATTGAAGTGTCTATGATTTATTGGTATGCAGTGGGCAGGGCAACGAGAGCCTTCCTAAAGGAAGGTTTGAAGATTATGTTTAGATATATGGATATAAACCCAGAAAAATCTTCATCATTCATATTTTATGTCAGAGCCCAGTAGATAGTATAACTTTATTCATTTATATATTTTATTTCTTCAATATATATTTATTGAGTTTCCAATAGGTTCTAGGCACTGTGTTAGTTCATGGTTATAAGCTGGTTAAATACTATAGTTATATCTAGCTGTTTGACACGGTCTTTAATCTTACCATTTCAGTTTCAAATAGAAAGTGACAACAATATCATATATCAAATAAGGAGAAAATAAATGCTTCTGATCTAATATAATTAATGATTTGCAGGTATAAGGTAGGCAAAGACAAATTCATGTCTAGCCTTGAATGATGCTAGAAGAAAAATTTCCATTAGATGTCTGCATAAGCTTTCATTTAGTCTCTATATGGATAATTAGCAGATTAAAGTCTTTATTAGGCAATGCATATCCACCTTATAGCCGAGGAACACTTTTCAGTTACTAGTAGTCTACTGGGTCAGAAAAAGTGTAGCCATTTTCTGTTTGGAAGTGAAGGAAGAAAATAACCATTTTCGAATACTTGTCATGATTCTGTCAGTGTGCTAGTCATTCTTATATGCTATTCCATTTGATGTAATAGACCTACTATTTATATTCTTACTCTCATTCTATGAACAATGGTTCACATATTCAGAAAAAATGCGTTCCCAAGGGCAAATATTTAATACATGTCAGAGTTATTAATAAGATTTTAATTCAGTATAATACTCTTCCTATTACCCAGTTGCTATATGATCAAAAACACTGGTTTGAATGGGCCTTTATCTGACCAAAGACACAGAAAAGTCAAATAATTTATTGCAAGAGATGTGACTGTAGGGTAGTAAACCAATGAAACCAGGAATTAGCACAAGAAAGCTTATTTGCTTTCAAGGAAATCTCATTCTATAGTTAGCAAAAAATAAATTAAAATGTGAGGAACAGTCAGGATGAATATTTAAGGCCCCAGTAGACAGTACAACTGAAAAAGCATTACACTTTGAACAGAAATAATAATATCACTTAATGGAGATGTCAATGGAAAAAAATCAATAGATGAAGAAACTTGTCCATCTGATAGATTTTCATGACAAGTTGCCAGGGAGGATTATTTCAGGAAAATAATACCACACTAGATGAATTAGTGTCAAGACTTAGCCCCTCATACTTTTAGAACTATTTTATAGGAATTTAAGCTCTCAAACCTGTCTGTGAGATCTTATTTTCTGCCTCAGAGCAGAGGCAAACTGGCACAAGATCATCTTACATCATTTTCTATCCTCCTAAAACATTTCATGAGAATCTTAGGCTGAACATAACCCAGAAGCGACACAGATATTTTCCTTTTGAAACTATGGGTTTGGCTTTGTTTCCCTTTTGAGAACTAAAAAGAAGTTAAGGCTGAAATTATTTTAAGATGTTTTTACATGCAAATTTAAAGTATTTGTAACTAACTTGTATTTTAACTTTGTATTAAAAACATCTTAAAGTAATTTCAGTCTTAACTTATTTTCAGTTCCCATAAGGGAAAGAGATCAATCATGACTGTATACAGTTAGAAACCTTCTGTAGTCCTTCATTGATTTATTCATTCAATAATATTTGAGTGTATATTTTGTGCCAGGCTCTGAGCATGTACTAGAAATACAGAGGTACACAAAACAGACATGGTCCCTGCCTTCATGGAGTAGCAATGTAAGGGAAAAACACTTCATAATATTTAAAAAATGCTTTAGGGGGCCGGGCGCGGTGGCTCAAGCCTGTAATCCCAGCACTTTGGGAGGCCGAGACGGGCGGATCACGAGGTCAGGAGATCCAGACCATCCTGGCTAACACAGTGAAACCCCGTCTCTACTAAAAACACAAAAAACTAGCCGGGCGTGGTGGCGGGCGCCTGTAGTCCCAGCTACTCGGGAGGCTGAGGCCGGAGAATGGCGTGAACCTGGGAGGCGGAGCTTGCAGTGAGCTGAGATCCGGCCACTGCACTCCAGCCCGGGCGACAGAGCAAGACTCCGTCTCAAAAAAAAAAAAAAAAAAAAAAAAAAAAAGCTTTAGGGATATGAGCCATCTTGGTATACAGTCTAGATAATCCTTCCAAAATATCTGATGGCACAAACATTTTAATAAAAGATTAATTAACTTCCTGTTGGTTATTCTAAGGGAAAACTGACATTAAAGGAAATGTGACAGTTTTTATTTTGCATATCTTCTGGTATTGTTATTGTGAATAACTTATTGTAGATACAGAACCATTTGTTTATTCTCTGTAATGAGCATCTCTCAGTTTTGCTTTCCTGGTATCCATCCCTGCTATGGTCTGGTAACAACACCTGGATTTTCTGTGAGGAATTACTATTCTTTTACTGTACACAGTTTGTGTGTCTATCAGTTCAGGTGCCCTGTGTTCTTTTTGCCAAGAAGCAGGCAAGGGACTCAGTCCAGAACAATTTGAGCATTTTTTTTTCTGGGCATTTTGAGTCAAAGAGCATAAAAATACAGATAAGGAAAAAGTTGATTTGTCCCCTGACAGGACCCTGAAGAGTTAGGCCAATAATTCTGCAGCCTATATTCTCTTTGTAGCTCTCTTCTTTGAATTTTCTCCAGTTAAACCCTGCCCTAAGTGTTAGGGTACAATGGTGAACAAAAGAGATGTGATCTTTGCTCTGACAGTGCTTAAAACACAGTGGGGAGGATAGACATTTATCAAATAATCAAAGAAATAAATTAGTTGCAAATTGAGATTAAATAAAGGCCAGAAAAAGATTAAGACTGAGTATAAATGAGGTGTTCCTTTTAGTTAGTATCATGGAGGGTGTAAGCCCCTCCTCATCTCTGTTACTTGGAAGGAATTCTAAGATTCATTGAGAATTATAGTTTAATTTGATTTATATAGGTAGATACAAAACCCCAAGAAACTAAAGAGAGTCAGCAGCCTCCACTGATGTTTGTTTGTTCTATCTGAGGAATACGTGTACAAACAAAAGTGTTTTTTTAAAAAAAAAATCAGTAGAATACTAACATCATCAAAACTAAAGTGATATGAATCAAAAAGGTGAAGCAATTATAATACCGTTAAGCTTGTATGGAATAAATATAAGGCACTCAACACGTCACATTATATACTTATAGGTAGCTAGGAGATAATTGAATATTACAGGAAGGTAAACCATCTGCCTTAATGATTGTGGTAGATATTGCCTCACAGTTGAAACTTTTCTATGCAAGTGTTATGTTTCTTTTGGAAAAAAAGACAGTCATGTTGTATTTCTCTTTATAAATGATTTTCCATGACTCAAAAAGCAAAATCAAAACAAACAAACAAACAAAAAGTCATAATCAAAAATAAATTTGTCAGAAGACTGAAAATATACATTTAAGTAAACAAAGGTGAAAATCAAGGTTGAATAGTTATTTATTTACAGGTTAACTCTTCTCCCCATATAATATTCATGCAACTGAAAACAGCAAATGTTATAACTATACTTAATCCTGTAAATTTTTTAATTTCTTATTTGGCTAAAAATATTTATAGGTGAACCATTATCTAATTTACAGATGTAAAATATTTCCTATTAATCACAAAATGTAATACTGATAAAATATTATAAATATTAGCAATAATCTTATTCATCAACAGTAACCCAAATCCAAGGAAGAAATGGAAGTAATGACTGGCAATATAAAAACAAGAGTTAGAATTTCACACGATTCTTGGCCTTGCATCCTGGTGTAGCGACCCAGCTCATAGGTGTTAACTGCTGTTGTCATGGTTCATCCGCTAAACTGCATTGTCACTATTTCCCAGAAGATGGGCATCGTCAGGAAAGGGGACCTGCCCTGACCCCAGCTCAGAAATAAATTCAATTCCAAAGAATGACCACACCCTCTTCAGTAGAAGGTAAACAGAATCTAGTATTTTTGAGTAGGAAGACCTGGTTCTCGATGACTGAGAAGAATCAACCTTTAAAGTATATAATTAATTTAGTTGTCAGTAGAGAATCCAAGGAACCACCACAAAGAGCTCCTTTTCCTGCCTAAAGTCTGGGTGATGCCTTAAAGCGTATTGAGCAACTAGAATTAGCGAATAAACTAGACATGGTTTTTACAGTTGGAGTCAGTTCTATTTATAAGGAATCCATGAATTAAGAGACCATTTTAAACTTTGTGGTATGGATCATGCAAGACCTTGAAAGTTACACTTTTTATCCCCCAGAATATGATTTAGACAAATGTACACTTCTCCCAGAATACCCACAAGGTGTTGCCTCTGATGTGAAGGAGGAGAAAGGCATTAAGTACAAATTTGAAGTATATGAAAAGAATGATTAATATAAAAGTGTTTTCTGATTTATTTCAAGTTGTTCTCCCTTTCTCTAAAATCTTATATATTGTTACATTAGAAAAAAAAGATTTTGTTGACTTTAGATCTATGAATAATTATTTCTAAGCAGCGTGTTTTTATTCCCCATTAATCTTAGACTATATCAAACACCATTTATAAAACATTCTTGCTATAACTGTCTAAGTGCTTCTCTAAGGCCAGACTGTCTCCAGCACCTGCTGCGAAGAGATGCCATTTCACACTCATCACATGTGACATGTTCACCAGTCATTGACATTGTCAGGTTTTTAAATGTTCGCAGTATTTATTAAAGGTGAAGATGCACATAGCCTTAAAAAAAAGAGTTAGATTACATAAGCTTGTTTTCTGACTCCAGCTATATATACTTGCACCTATTTGTCATCATTACTTTTTCACCTCCTTTTGGAAAATATGTTTTAAAATTTTGAAGAAAAATCTTATTCATTAATTATCAAAATTTCCCAGGTTATCCATCAAAAGACACTTATGAATTCTACATGAAGTTTGCCAGTTACTGAAACATGGTACACCTCAGATGACTTCCTGATTTTAATTTTATATTTAAAGATGTACAAATAAGTATCTTGTTGTGACTTAGATTTGTAACTCATTTTATCTTAATATTATAGACATATTTTTCTGGGTTTTTTTTTTTTTTTTTTAATAATCAATATAGTTAAAATGGATAGATATGGGATTTTAGCCCCCAAGTTTTTCTACATATTCAAATTTGATCAAACCCATCTTAAACTCTAAACATACTTTGAGCATATATAAGTGGCTAAAACAATTTATAAAAACTATTATTTAACTTTTCTTTTCTTTTTTTTTTTTTTTTTTGAGACAAAGTCTCACTCTGTTGCCCAGGCTGGAGTGCAGTGGCTGGATCTCAGCTCACTGCAAGCTCCGCCTCCCGGGTTTACACTGTTCTCCTGCCTCAGTCTCCCGAGTAGCTGGACTACAGGCGCCCGCCACCTCGCCTGGCTTGTTTTTTGTATTTTTTTTAGTAGAGACAGGGTTAACTTTTCTTATTAAAACAATTATTGGCCGGGCATGGTGGCTCATGCCTGTAATCCCAGCACTTTGGGAGGCCGAGGTGTGCGGATCACAAGGTCAGGAAATCGGGAATATCCTGGCTAACACGGTGAAACCCTGTCTCCAGTGAAATACAAAAAAAAAAAAAAATTACCAGACATGGTGGGGCGCACTTGTAGTCCTAACTACTCTGGAGGCTGAGGGAGGAGAATCGCTTGAACACAGGAGGTGGAGATTGCAGTGAGCCGAGAACGCGCCACTGCACTCCAGTCTGGGGCAGAGCAAGACTCCATCTCAAAAAACAAAAAAACTTATTACAGTGCATTACGCAATGATTTGAAATAATCATAGTACTCACTGTTGTAACCTGTCTTTACATTTCCTTAAATACTTTGATAAAACAAGAGTTTTAGAAGAGTTTAAAAGAGCCTTTTGTTTTTAAGGATATATCACAATTTGTTTATCCAATTCTATTTAATGGAGCATTTTATTTGTTTTCCATCTTTCCTTACTATGTAGATTTGCAAGAAACATTTTTTTTTTTTTTTTTTTTTTTTTTTTTTTTTTTTGCATCTAAGTCTCTGGTTATTTTTAAATAATCAGTAATTGGAATTAATACTGTTGGATTTGTGCTTGTATAATTTGGGATTTTAGAACAAATTTTATTGTTTACTTTCATTTTTTGCTATATGTCTTTACTTTCAAGCAGAATTGCTTTCATAAAATGTGTAACCATATTTTCATCAATTATTTAAATAATGATTGCATTACCTGTCCTTTCAGACCGCAAATTTTCCTTCTGGAGTTTTGTGGTGATTTTTTAACGTTTTTTTATTTAATTGAATGAAGTGGATACTATTCATTCTAAGCCCTCTGGCGTTACAAGGTAGTTGGGGAGAGGTCAGTTGGGCTGTTTTTCCCCCTAACCTCTCCATTATCTTCTCTTGTTTAACAAAGCAGAAAGGAAACCTAAGAACAAGCAACAGTTTTCTTTAATGAAAAAAAAAAAAAGAAGTTTGCTCTTTGGGCTTACACAGTATATAATTTTTAACTTATAGTTAAATAATTTTAATATAATTTACTTGAGAATTTATCTTTTCTGAATTTTGTAGTATGTGGAGGACTCTTTTAGATGTATAGAATTTTCTCTTTAACAGAGAAAATTAGTTTTCTACCAAACATACTTATTATTTTTATTCTATTTGTTTACACATTGTCCTCAAGAATATGTACTAAAACTCTATTGGGGCCAGGCATGGTGGTTTACGCCTGTAATCCCGCTGAGGCGGGTGAATCATGAGGTCAGGAGTTGGAGACCAGACTAGCCAATATTGTGAAACTCCGTCTGTACTAAAATTACAAAAAATTATCTAGGCATAGTGGCAGGCACTGTAATCCCAGCTACTCGGGAGGCTGGGGCAGGAGAATCGCTTAAACCTGGGAGGCAGAGGTTTCAGTAAGCCAAGATTGCGCTACTGCACTCCAGTCCTGGCCACAGAGTGAGACTACATCTCAAACAAAACAAAACAAAATGAAACAAAACAAACAAACAAAAAACAACCAAGATAACTCTATTAGATTTTTTTTTCTTGTCTTCATAACTATCACCTTTAACTGTTTTCATCTATGTGATATTTCTCTAAATTCCTTGACCATATTTATTCCCATACAAATTATTTGGCTTTCTAAAGTCCATTTCTACCTTTATTAGTATGAAAGAAGTATTTATTTATTTTGCATTGTGTCATTACAATTTGTGGTTCCTTGTAATAGTTCTAACTTTATTTACCTTTTTAAAAATCTCACCTCAGTAAAAAATTATCACCCTATCTTTTAATGTGTTCTTCACAAAATTAATGCTTATTCCCAATGACCTTTCTTTTCTGTTGCCCATGATACGAATGATGAAATGTCTATTTATTCTGCTTATTCCCTCAAACACCATACCCCCAACTATGATATTGGAGTTTTCTTGAATTCAGACCCTCCTTGTGCATGAATTTAGGATCTCTTGTTTACACCTTAAGCAATCTTCATAACTAAGGTAAACTGACATCAAAAGTCCAGGATCTCAACATTTTGGTATAAGTAAGGGCTAAAACCAGCAGTTTTCCTACTTTTCTTTCTAACATTAGCTAAATTGTTGCTCCCAAATATACTTGGTTTTTCTATGTTCTCCAGTAGCATATTTGTGATCTAGAAGAGAAAGGTAACTAAGAGGTACAATCAAAAAAAAAAAAATCCCATCAAAAAGTGGGCTAAGGATATGAACAGATAATTCTCAAAAAAAGACATTTATGCAGCCAACACACATATGAAAAAAAACTCATCATCAGTGGTCAGAGAAATGCCAATCAAAACCACAGTGAGATACCATCTCACACCAGTTAGAAAGGTAAACATGAAAAAGTCAGAAAACAACCAATGCTGGAGAGGATGTGGAGAAATAGGAATGCTTTTACACTGCTGGTGGGAGTGTAAATTAGTTTAACAATTGGGGAAGACAGTGTGGTGATTCCTCAAGGATCTAGAACCAGAAATACCATTTGACCCAGCAATCTCATTACTGGGTATATACCCAAAGGATTATAAATCATTCTACTATAAAGACACATGCATACATGTGTTAATTGCAGCACTGTTTATAATAGCAAAGACTTGGAACCAACCCAAATGTCCATCAATGATAGACTGGATAAAGAAAATGTGTCACATATATACCATGGAATACTATACAGCCATAAAAAGTGAGTTCATGTCCTTTGCAGGGACATGGATGAAACTGGAACCCATCCTCAGCAAACTAACACAGGAACAAAAAACCAAATACCCCATGTTCTCACTCATAAGTCGGAGCTGAACAATGAGAACACATGGACACAGGGAGGGGAACATCACACACTGGGGCCTTTTTGGGGGTAGGGGAAAAGGGGAGGGAGAGCATTAGGACAAATACCTAATGCATGCAGAGCTTAAAACCTAGATGATGGGTTGATGGGTGTAGCAAACCACCATGGCACATGTATACCAATGAAACAAACCTGCATGTTCAGTGCATGTATCCCAGAACTTAAAATAAAATAAAAAAATAAAAAAATTCCTCTCAAAAAAAAAGAGGTACGACATAACAAGAATATTCAACAATATTCAGGTAATACCTTTTAGACATGAGATACTGAGCTAGAGACTGGGAATTAAAGCCCTGAGCACACCAGACACTACACTACACTACACTACACCTTCATGGAAGTTGCAGTTTAGTGGGAGAAAGTAGATTTTAAACAAATCAAATATACATATACATATATATACACACACATACTATATATGTATTTAACTATAATTCTGATCAATGATATAAAGGAAAAGTATATAATAATTTCTATTTATGCAGGAAAAAGAATTGGCTGGTGTGGGAGATCAGAAAGCTTTGCTGAACGATTGCCTTTTAATGAATGTGTAGGAGTAACCAGGTGAAAGCAACAGGGATTCACAAAGAGGAAAAATGTACATATGAAGGAACTGAAGTAGGGTTTTTGCAGGGTTAGTGAAGTCAGATTGCCCAGAGCATAATGAAAAGAACAGAGACTGGCAAGAAATGAGGCTTGAAAGGTATTCAGGGAACAGGTCATGCAGGGACAAGATAGAGGGTACTTGAAAGGACTGAAAGGCTAGTCATGCAAAAAAGTTAGGACCTCATCTTGTGGGTGGAATTTGGGGATATATTCAGGCTTTTGTGAATCAACAAATTTTGTTCAAAAGCACAAGACAGATATACCTTTGCATTCTAAAATGGTGACACTGTTAATCATACTGTTCTTTGAAGATTTTTTTCACATACATTAATTGGTATTTCTTTACAATTTTTCCAAAAAAGGTCAGTAAGTCTTAACCATTGTAATTTTAGAGGTAAAGAAAATGTAGCAAAGTAAGTTGAAGTGACTATCCTAAATTTTCATAAAAGTTAGCTGACGTTACATGATTCCTAAATTATTTTTTTTTCTATTTAGATTGCATTTAGGGCTATTATGCAAAAAAACTCATAAGATCTTTAAAGTGCTTATAGATTCTCCCTTGTTTTTTATTCTATTTGAGACCCAATTTTCTTATTCCTCAAAATTATTCCCTTTATCAGTTCAGAAAAGTGGTTTATTCATCCTGTTTCTGTTTTTCTTATAAAGTAGAGATAATAGCCTTCAAGAGTGATATCAAAACTAACTAGGTGATATTTATTAAAAGTGCTGATGTTGGAAACATTACATAAGAACTAAGCATTAGGCTTATCTCATATGGGGTTATGGGAGAAATAACTAATCAATTATTTCAACATGCTTAGAAATTCAAAGCACAATGCAAATACTAATCAAGCATACCATGCATAAAGGCAAATTCATTAGTAGAGAATACAGAGGATGTAAAAGTTTTGAGTATGGTAACAGATATCCAAAGATGTTATATATTTCATGTACCTCATGAAAATGAATACGAAAAAGGCATGGACTGTTGCGTTCTCATGCTTTGAGTACCCAGCATTATATGAATGAATGATAGCAATTAAGTCTCCTTCAAAATTATTTTGCAAGTGACAGAGTCTCTCCTTGACCAAACTGTAGATGGGATTCTCTGAGCCCTCTTTTCAACTTGGCCTCATCGTTGGGCCTTGTTCCCAAGCCCATTCCCGTTGTAAAAGGAATCCTGCTCACCGTACTCTTCACAACAGCAAAGACATGGAATGAGCCTAAATACCCATCAACGGTAAACTGGATAAAGAAAATGTGGAACATAGACACCATGGAATCCTACACAGCCATAAAAAAGAATGAAATTATGTCCTACACAGCAACAAAGATAGAGCTGGGGGCCATTATACTGAGCAGACTAACACAGGAACAGAAAAACAAATACCACATGTTCTCACTTTTAAGTGGGAGCTAAACATTAAACACATACGAACACAAGTAAGGGAACCAAAGATCCAGGGCCTGCTTGAGGGTGGAGGTTGGGAGCAGGGTGTGAATCAAAAAACTTTTTGTCAGGTACTATACTTACTACCTGGCTGATGAAACAGTCTGTACACCATACCCCCACAACATGCAATTTACCTATATAACAAACCTGCACATGTACCCCTGAACCTAAAATAAAATTAAGAAAACAAAAACTAAAAAAAAAAAACCAACCAAACAAAAACAAAGGCAGATTGTAAGAATGGATAAAAAAGCAAAGCCCATCTAAATGCTGTCTACAAGAAGTATATTTTAAATAAAAAGACACACATTGGTTAAAGGACAGAACAAGATATATCAACACTTGACAAAAGAAGGCTTATGGGGTGTGGCTATTTAATACTGCAGTAGATTTCATTGTAAAAATATTACCAGCAATAAGCAAGGTCATTTCATAATGACAAAAGTTTTAATTAATCAAGATATGACAGTCCTATACATTTATGTACATAATAACATAAAAGTTTCCAAATACATGATACAAAGAAAATGGACAGAACTGCAAAAAAAACAGGTAGATTAATAAGTATAGTCTGAGATTTCTGTATCTCTTTACTCAATTGATAGAACTAGGAGACAGAAAATCAGCAAGAATAGAGGAGACTTGAATACATTCTCCTTAAGTACCCATGGAACACTTACCAAAATAGACCTTACTCTAGATCATGCAATGTATCTTAATAAAAGGATTAAGTCAAAAGAATTTAAGTCATATGAAACATATTCCCTGACTAAAAAGCAATCAAATTAGAAATCAATAACAAAATTATATCTGGAAAAACTCAACTATTTGGAAACCAAGTAACACAGATCCAAATAACTCTGGGTCAGAGGTAATAAAAACAGAAATTAGAAAGTGTTTTTAACTAAGTGAAAATGAAAATACAACATATCATTAATTGTGGAATGCAGCTACAACAGTAAATAAAATTTTTCAACACTGATATCTATAATAGAAGAGTCTCAAATCAATGACGTTGACTTCTACCTTAAGAAACTAGAAAAAAAAGAAGAGAAAATTAAACCCAAAGGAAGCATTGGAAAGGAAATCATAAATACATGTTATGGTCTGAGTGTTTGTGTTTCTCCAAAATTTACATGATAAAATGAGATCACAGAGGTGATATTATTAGGAGATGGGGCTTTGTGGACATGATTAGGTCATGGGGGCCAAGCCCTCATAAGTCGATCAATGGTCTTAGACAGGTGATCCAAGAGATACCCTTAACCTCTTCTGCCATGTAAGGTCACAGGGAAAAATAATGCATCTATGAACCATGAAGTGGTCCCTCACCAGACATCAAATCTGACAGCACCTCGATCTTGGACTTTGCAGTTTCCAGAACTGTGAGAAATCAATTTCTTTTGTTTATAAGTTACTCAGTGTATGGCATTTTATTATAGCAGGATGAAGAGACTAAGATGTCAAAGCTGAAACCAATAAAACAGAAAAACTATAGGAAATATCAATACCACCAAAGAATTTGAGGAGTTCAATGAAAGTAATAAACTTTTATCTAGTCAGACTGCTCAGGAAAATGAGAAGATATAAATTAATAACTTTGGAAACAAATAATGTGATATTATAGATTCTATAGATACTTTTAAAAAACAAAGCAGTATTACAAAATTTATGTGACTAAATATGGCTAAATTGCCAAAATTGAAAAATTCCTTGAAAAATGAAAATTACCAAATCTCAATCAAGAAAGGGTAATCTGTATTGCCCTATATCTATTAAAGAAAATTTAGCCATAGTTGAAAACCTTCCTACAAAGAAAACTCCAGACCCAGATAGCTATACTGCTAAGTTCTACTAAATATTTAGGAAGAAATAATATAATTTAATTATAAATTATATAATTTATAATTATATAAATTATATAATTTATAATTATATAAATTATAGAAATAAAATAATATAATTCTACATAAACTCTACCCCAGAAATAAAAACGAGTACATATCAACCCATTCAACCAACACCAGATAATGATTTTTTTGTAAACAATAAGAAAACTTCCTCATGAGCATGGATATACAAATTCAACCAATTTTTGAAGCAAGCAAGATATTCTCCAATAGGTGAATGAGTGAAATGTGGCGCAGCCATATAATAGCATATTACTCAGTGATAAAAATAAGTGAACTATCAAGCTATGAAGAGACATGGAGGAACTTAACTGCATATTGTGAAGTAAAACAATTCAATCTGAAAAGCCTTCTTACTGCATTATTCCAGCTATGCAACATTATGGAAAAAGCGAAATTATGAATATGGTAAAAAGATCAGTGGTTACCAAAGGATTGGCAAGAGAAGAAAATGATACATTGGCAGAGCGGAGGGTTTTTAGGGAAGTGAAAATACTTTATATGTTACTGTAATGATAAACACATGTCATTATACCTTTGAGTAAAGCCATACAATATACAACAACAAGAGTCAACCCTAATGTAAACTATGGACTTTGGGTGATTATGTGTCAATATAGGATCACCATCATAGCAACTATACCACTGTGGTGAGCGATATTCATCATGAGGGAGGCTGTGCATGTGTGGAGGCAGGGAGTATACAGAAAATCTCTATCTCTCAGTTTTGCTGTGAACATAAAACTGCTCTAAATAAGTAGTCTTTCTAAAAAAAAAAAAAAAAAAAAGAGAGAGAGAATCCAGCTAACTAGTATACAGCCTCTATGAAGAACAGTATGGAGCTTTATAGATAAACTAAAAATATAACTACCATATAATGCAGCAAATCTGCTTGGTATATACTCAAAATAAAGAAAATCAATGTATCAAAATGATATCTATACTCTCATGTTTATCACAGCACTATTCACAATAATGAAGATATGGAATAAACCTAAGGATCAACCTATGGGAATCAACCATCAATGGGTAATTTTTTTTTAATGTGGTATACACAGTGTGTGTGTGTGTGTGTGTGTGTGTGTGTGTGTGTGTGTATATACCACATTAATAAAACCTATTTATCCACTGATGAACATTTAGGTTGATTCCATATCTTCATATATATAATATAATTATATGTATAATTATAAAATTATTTTGTATTTATAATTTTGTAAAATTATTTTATATAATTATATATATATAGTACTCCATCTATATATAATGGAGTACTATTCAGACATGAAAATAGTGAGATCTTTCATTTGCAACATGGATGGGACTGAAGGACAATGTTAAGTGAAATAAACCAGGCACAGAAAGACAAAAGACAAATACCATATGCTATCACTAATAGGTGGGAACTAAAAAAAAAGAAAGAAAAGAGAACTCAGTCTTTGTTTATTGCGGCAGTATTCACAATAGCAAAGACTGAGTTCTCTTTTCTTTCTTTCTTTCTTTTTTTTTTTAAGTTACCACCTATTAGTGATAGCATATGGTACTTGTCTTTTGTCTTTCTGTGCCCGGTTTATTTCACATAACATTGTCCTTCAGTCCCATCCATATTGCAAATGAAGGATCTCATTATTTTCATGTCTGAATAGTACTCCATTATATACAGATGGAGTACTATATATATATATAATTATATGTATAATAAAACCCAAATGTCCATCAGTGACAGACTCGATTAAGAAAATGTGGCACATATATACCATGGAATACTATGCAGCCATAAAAAAGGATGATCTCGTGTCCTTTGTAGGGACATGGATGCAGCTGGAAACCATCATTCTCAGCAAACTGTCACAAGAACAGAAAACCAAATACCACATGTTCTCACTCATAGGTGGGAATTGAACAATGAGATCACTTGGACACAGGAAGGGGAACATCACACACTGGGTCCTATTGTGGGGAGGGGGGAGAGGGGAGGGATAGCATTAGGAGATATACCTAATGTAAATGACGAGTTAATGGGTGCAGCACACCAACATGGCTCATGTATACATATGTAACAAACCTGCACGTTGTGCACATGTACCCTAGAACTTAAAGTATAATTAGAAAAAAAAAAAAGAAAAGAAAAGAGAACTCAGGGGATAGAGAGTAGAATGATGGTTACTGGGAAGGGAGTTTGTTAATCGGAACAAAAATACAGTCAGATAGAAGGAATAAGATTCAATGTTTGTTAGCACAATAAGATGAGTATAGTTAATTAATTTATTCTGTATTTCAACATAACTAAAAGGGTAGAATTGAAATGTTCATAACACAAATAAATGATAAATGCTTGAGGTGATGGATTCCTGGCTTACCTATTTTGATCATTACACACTGTATGCTTGCATCAAAATATTACATGTATCCCATAAATATGTACAACTATGATGTAGCCATAAAAATTAAAATCAAATAATCTTGCTAAGTCAGTTTAGCAAGAATCCCTCACCCTTCATATCTGATCATCTGGCTTGCCTTCAGCAACAATCCCATTAAGTCAGTTTAGCAAGAATCCTCCTCTGAGTAATTTTCCATCTACTGATGCCTTCACTTTGCTCGTTGTCTACAAATCCCCAGCTGTTGTTCCTGTATTCAGAGTTGAGTCTGCTTTTTTTAACCTATTGCAAAAATCATGACATCTATTGCTACTAATTCTGAATAAAGTCTTCTTCATTTTTTAACTAGTGTCAGAATAATATTTCTTTGTTACTGGTGATAATTACTTTATGCAATCTTTTTTCCTTTTTTACTGCTACTTTCCCACTCTCGAAAAGAAGAATCTAATAATCTAAATCATGAGATTTGAAATTATTAAATTTTTGCATTTGTTTTAAATAACATAGTTCTTATCTACTATGAAAAAGGAATTTAATATGAGGTAAATATCTTGTAGAGATGACTTTGAAATATGTCATTATGATTTGTGTGTGTGTATTTCATCTAAATTCAACGATTCACCGCAGAAAAAGCATGTACCACCAAGGCAAGCCAATTCCATATATTTAAGAGTGGAAAGCAAACTGAGCATTATTTATTTATTTTTAAAACATATTTTGACTAGTTTTACATTTCTGTGATCATATGTAGACAGGGCTTACATAAATATTGTCAATAATAATTAATATTATTACCGAGCTTGATAAAGACACATTCATTTCAACCTTTTACCCCCTTAACTATTTATTTGCATGTTGGAAACTACATGGAAAGAATTTCACAGTATGCGTTTTTCTCTTAATTTCAAAAGCTGCCTCAGAAACTGTTTAGGTATGGAATCATTTACACGTGTATCCCATCAGAACTGTGTTTGCATATGTCAGATGAAGACTCTTTGATTCCATGGTTTAAATGCTTGAGCATTGGAAATACTGTTTTAATGTTTGACTTGTGCATGTATGCCCACCTGAGTGTGTGTATGTGTGTGAGTGTAGACACTACTAATGAAAAATATCATTATGGTTACAAAAACCTTTTTTAACCTTTTATTTTATATTTAAATCTATGCTTAGAAAATAAGATTGTTTACAATAAAATACTGTCTTTTATTTTTTCTGATATTCTATAGAGCTCTTTTTTTAACCTAAATAAATATTTTTAAAAATCTGTATGTTATTTGTGAGGTAAAGTACAACTTTAATGCATACATGTCTGCTAAAGAAAACAGATAAGCTTATCTAAACATCCTTTTATTTGCCCAATTGTCAGCTTTCATTTTATCACCCAATGTATTTCATTACCAAATGGCAAGAATGACATTTTAACTCTCAGCCGATTAATTATTTAAAACATTTTTCAACAATTATTATCTTTCAGAAAGTTTAAAGTCAGTCAATGGTAAAATGAAAGAAAACATTAGCAAGTTAACCAAAAGCATCTGCTGCATAGACAAACATATAATTTAATAGATATATGTAAAATTTTATCAGAATATAAATTTTTCACTGGATTTTTATTCCCATGTTTCTATATCTATTTTTTCTATTTAATATATATTATGTTTAATATATTTTCTCCCTCATCTATTTCTTCAGCAATTTATACTACCCATCCCCAAACCACTACTTCTTCCTCATTCTTCAATGATCAAACATCTTGTAAAACAAAATACTTGGTAAATAATTTGACGTATTCTATAGATGGTGTTCCTTCAATTGACTTTTTCTCTTCTAAGTTTGAGGACTCTGCCTCAGCCAAATAAAATTACAGGCACAAAATTAATTGAACTTCAGGAATACAAAGCTATTCATCTGCCTTCGTTTATAATTCAACAAAATACTGCCCTCAAAATACCTTTCAGACTGGTCTAACGTCTTTAACTTCAACGAACTCCTCAACCTTTATAATTCCTCATCTCCTTGATCAATTTTCACTTCCATATGTCTCAAGCATTATTTCCAAAAATGTGCAGTATTTAAAAAGAATTAACAGGATAAATACACTAATTTTAAATTTAACTATATACAGTGTAAGAATAATATATTTAAGTGAAATATCAGTATTTAGGTATAGACTGTCTTTTCAAGAACATCTTGTGTCATGTACTATGATTTATTTTACTACGAGGTGTCTTTGCACTTAAACAGAATGGCCACTAGAGTGCTGCAAGTATCCATTCAAGTCAGTCTCTGTTCTGCACAGACATTCTATTAATGATGAAAACAATAAGGTTGATATATCTTTAGAACTTATGGGCCACAATCAGTAAAGAAACACCAAGATTCATTTAAACTATGCATAGTTTTATCTGTTGTACATTTATGCTGATAACCCTTTACTAGGTTAGATGTAGAAAGTATGTAGATATAATTGAAATAAAGTCCATCTCTCAGTTAATAAAAATTAGTTTTCCTTTTACCATCTTGCTATTAGCACTTTTACAACTTACTTCATTTTAATAATATATATAGACAAGTATCCATATGAGCATTGTTTACAAATAATTTCTTAATTTTTATTTACAAAGAATATAGGTCATGCTGGAGATGAACTTTGATTAAATTTCTAAGATATGTTGTTTAGCTTACATATCTATTCACTATATCAATGAAAATATTTTTGAAAAAGGTGCTCCTTTTTAATGTTTTACTGGTTTTAATTTTAAAGTTCCACCTAACACCCGTATGCATATTTTTTGTACTTAGAAATGAATTTTTTTTGAAGATCAGGCAATATTTTATTTATCTTTATAGTTGCAGTGTATACTATGTATTTTAACAAATAAAATGTGAATATTCATCATTTAAGAATAGATGGACAAATGCAACGTATTTACTAGCAAGCATCAGGAAAAGCACTTGTCGAAGCATGCATATACTTTATTTTCTGTATTGTTTACTGCTACTTACCTTTAGTAATAGTTTACATGAAATATCTTATTTCTTCTGTTAGGATTAGAAGTATAGGGCAGTGATGTTTTCATTTTAAATATAAATTGAGAAACAGTTTGTTCCATATATTATTGATAAATACTACATTGGAATTCAGATCTCCTTAAAACAGAACTATTTAAATGTTTTTTTTTTATATGATACTGCCTTGAATTTGCTGGAATCTCCATGTCCAATCAGTTTGTAGCTCAGGAAAATGTGCTATATTTTAACTGCAAACATGTCACTACACACTAACGAAGTATAAACAGTTAACTTCAAGTTAATTCACGTAAGCATTTCTCAAATACGGCCAAGAACTAGTATTTTCACCAAAGTCAAATGAGTAAACAAGAGATCAGAGCCATTAAGTTCCTACTTCTGTTGATTTGTCTCGAGGATTAATGGATGCACTTACATTTATATAACTGCACGTGCATGATTGCCTGTTGTTGCCAGATAGAGCCAGGTGGTGAGACAGGTATATTCATCTCTTAGGTAAAACTCTACAGCTTCCCAATGCGTGCAAGTATTCAGTTGGTTTTGCATGACCCTGGAGGCAAAACTGTAACTCCAGGCTCACTTCCCACAAAAATCCTTCATCAATGCTATCACTTAAATCATTTTCTGCCCTGCCTCTGCCTGCATCATGCCCTCTTTTTCTGAAATACTTATTTCTCAAGTCATCTCAAATTTCAGTTAATTTGTAATGCCTTCTATGAATCCCAAGTTGGAAATAATTGCTTTCTTATTTAGAATCACAAAGGATTTTGTTTACAGATCTCATTTTAATATTATCATATGTATTTCTCTCTGTCTTACAATTAGTCTATTTTTACAAATGTATTTCTCTCTGAAAACTGACTAACTGAATCACTTATTCATTCATTTGATGAATACCTGCAAGTATACATCAATGATTACCTAAGGTAAGTGTTCAGTGAGCACCTACAGTGAGCTCAGAAGTGTTGTAGGCCCTTAGAATAAAATAGTGAACAAGACAAAAATTCCTGCCTTCACAGAGTTTTCCAGAACATAGATAAATCAGGTTATAAATAAGTACAAACATGAATATGTACTATAATTGCAGGAAATACATACTATAGAAAAATTAAAGCAGGCTAAGAAAATCAATAGTGATTACAAGTTTCCTCTCTGTGGAGAAAGAAAAGATGAGATCTGACTGCCTAAAGGAAGCAAGACATTCACTGTCTAAGGAAGGAGTGATTGAAAGAGAGGAAGTAGCAAGTGCAAAGAATAGAGATAGAGTAAATTTGGCAAGGTGAAGAACATAGAGATTAGCAAGGGGAAAGTTAAAGAAGGAAAGTTCAGAGAGTGGAAAAATTATATCTTATCATCATGCTTTATCTTCCCTTGGTTTCTTATATTTCATACCACATTTAGTACACAAGATTTTACACACAGTATGTACTCAATAGTAATACAATGTTGTGATTTTGAGGTAAGCAAAATCTGGGTTCGAATTGAAGTTTATCTTTTTATTTGTTTAATGATCTTGACTTATTTGTTTAATGACAAGCTTGTTGACTTAATAGAACTGGTAAACTTACAGAATTTAAAGTCTTTCTGCATTGAAAATCAGTTCTAACAGAGCCATGTTTTGCTCCAAAGAACAAAGTTCTTGAACTAGGCTCATCTACTTGAACTTTAGCATTCCCCGTTTAAATTGTTCTGCATTAAGTTCTGAGGTTGACTTTTTCCACTTTCTTTCTAGATAAGACAACTGAAAAAATCTCATTCAAATGATGTAAACCACCAGCTGATGAACATCAAATTATACCAATCAGTTTATGCCTATGATAAAAAGCATCTTGAGATAAGAAATAGTTATAGTGATTCTCTTCTAGTTTCAATGTGTAGGTAAAAATCAGGGTCAGTAGTGAAAATGTTTTTTTCCCAAAATCTAGAAGACTATACAAATGCTATCAGTTCTGCCAGAATTATCTATTGTTCTCTTTGAGATAGAATAATCTTTGGATAGTATTTATGTCCTGCACTTACATGACTTCCAGCCAGTCTTCTTACATATGTGGGTAGAAAATATTGATCATTTTAAATGTGAACTGAAGCAGTGTCTTCATTTACTTCTTTGATGAGAGCTCCAGAGCTAGCAGCATACTTAATATGCTTGAGAGGCTCAGGATCGCTTTACTAGAGAATAATAAAATAAATACAATAATTTTACTTTTTAATATATTTACTTTTAGTATATGCCCTGAAAAAGTAATATTGACTAATTAATTATGAGTTTAGGAATAAATTTTTTATCCATCTTATTTCTACTAGCATCCTCCTTTGTGTTTCTACTCTTCCTTAGTGCCTTCATACCCTGGGAAACATAACCTGTTCTTTTAATATCTCTGTGAATTGGCATATTTTGCTTTCTTTGGTATCCTAGTCTCCCTTTACCAGTTCTCATCTTTAAAAAACTCCTGTTTTGCACTCACCTACAGCCACCCCCCCACCGTGTTGCACCCCACCGCAACACTGCTGCTCAAGTGAGCACACCCTTGTATACCCTGGTCGAGTGGCCATTGCTGATGTACATGTGTACAGATGCCAGAGGCCCTGCTCCCCAGCCTGCACTTTCACTGCTCTGGGAGCAAATGTGTGCATGCAGTCCAGCAGCCCTGAAGCCTACCAGTGCCCAACCACTGTGCCGACACTGCTGCCAGTATGTAAATGCCAGCACATAAATGCCAGCAGCCCTGTCCCGGCCCCATGGTGCCACCATGCCACTGCAAACATGCACATGGAGGCTGGAAGCCCCACGCCCACCTGCTCCCTATCCCAGTCAACCAGTATGTACCCCGTCATGCTGTTGCTGCTGCTGGAATGTGCAAATAAGCAGAGATCTCACTGCCATTGCCCAAACGTAGTACGTTGGTTGGCATCACACATTACAGCATTGTGGCCAGTGGTCTAGGACCACCATGGCCTTTCCAGCACAACAGGTTTCTAACCTAAAGAGACCAGAGAACAAAGCTACTGGCCCAATATCAGCCCAAAAAGTTATGGCATGCAGCCCAGGAGTGTTAACTGAGCCTTGGACCCCTAAAATCTTCTATAAACAAAGTCAACTGACTGAACCCACATTATACTACAATCAAACCCTCAATGGCATCAAAGAAGATAAAATCAAAGAAAAAAAAACCTATCCAAAGAACAGCAGCTTCAAAGATTAAAGAAACATCAATCCACACAGTTGAGAAAGAATCAGAACAAAAAAACCTCTGGCAACTCAAAACATCAGAGTGTATTCTTACCTCCAAATGCCCACACGCCTTCCCCAGTAATGGTTCTTAGCCAGGCTGAAATATCTGAAATGACAGACATAGAATTAAGACTATGGATAGAAACAAAGATCATTAAGATTCTGGAGAAAGATGAAACCTAATACAAAAATTCTGAGGAATACAATAAAATGACACAGAAAATAAAAGATGAAATGGTCATTATAAGAAAGAACCAAACTGATCTGATACAGCTGCAAAACTCGCTTCAAGAATTTCACAATGCAATTGCAAGTATTAAAAGCAGAATTGTCCAGGCTGAGAAAAGAATTTGGAGCTCAAAAAGCAGTTCTCTGAAATAACTCAGACAACAATTAAGAAAAAAATTAAAGAAGAATGAACAAAACTCTGAGAAATACGGAATTATGTTAAAAGATAAAATATATGACTCATTGGCATCCCTGAAGAGAATGAGAGAAAGCAAGCAACTTGAAAAATATATTTGAGAATATCACCCATGAAAATATTCCTATCCTCATTAAAGAGGCTGACATTCAAATTCAGGACATGCAGAGAACCTCCAGAAGATAGTACATAAGAAGACTATACCCAAGACACATAGTTATCAGATTCTCCAAGGTCAAAATGAAAGAAAAAATGTTAAAGGCAGCTAGAGAGAAGAGGCATGACACATACAAAGGGACCCCCATTAGGCTAAAAGAAGACCACTCAGCAGAAATGCTACAAGTCAGAAGAGATTAAGGGCCTATATTCAGCATTCTTAAATAAAACAAATTCCAACATTTCATGTCCAACCAAACTAAGCTTCATAAGCTAAGGAGAAACAAGATCCATTTCAGGCAAGTAAATGCTAAGGGAATTCATTACCACTGGACTTGCCTTTCAACAGGTCCTGAAGGGAATGCTGTATATGAAAATAGAAGAACATTACCAGCCACTACAAAAACACTAATGTACATAGACCATTGACACTATTAAGCAACCATACAAATATGTGCATACAATAAACAGCAAACAACATGATGAGAGGATGATCAAATCCACACATATTAATATTAGCCTTCAATGTAAACAAGTTAATTGCTCCAATTAAAAGACACAGAGTAGCAAGTTGGATAAAGAAGCAAGACCCAACTGTGTACGGTCTTTAAGACAGACATCTCAAATGCAATAATGCCATAGGCTCAAAGTAAAAGGTTGGAAAAAAAATCTACCAGTAAAATGGAAAACAGAAGGAAGAAGGGGATAATAATCCTCTTTCAGACAAAACAGACTTTAAACCAAGAAAGGTTAATAAAGACAAAGAATGGCATTGCATAATGGTAAACAGTTCAATTCAACAAGAAGACCTAACTATCCTAAATACATGCTCCCAAGACAGGAGCACCCAAATTCATAAAGCAAGTCCTTAGAGACCTACAAAGAAATTTGTATTACCACACAAAAATAAAGGGAGGCTTCAATACCCCACTGAAAGTATCAGACAGATCATCGAGGCAGAAAACTAAGATATTCAGGACCTGAACTCAGCACTGGATCAAATATGTCTGATAGATATATACAGAATTGCCTACTCAAAAATGAAAGGTTATACGGTCCTTTCATCACCAAATGGCACATACTCTAAATTGACCACAAAATTGGCCATTAAAAAACAACCACAACAACAACAAAGAAAAACTCATTAAATGCAAAAAGAAAAAAGAAATAATAGCAAACACACTCTCGGACCACAATAAAATAAAAGTATAAGTCAATGCTAAGATTGTTCAAACCACAGAATTACATGAAAATTAAACAACCTGCTCCTGAATGACTTTTGTAGCACAATGAAATTAAGGCAGAAATCAAGAAGTTATTTGAAACTAATAAAAATGAAGATTCAACATATGAGAATCTCTGTGACACAGCTAAAGCAGTGTTGAGATGGAAGTTTATAGCACTAAATGCCCACATCAAAAAGCTGCAAAGATCTCAAAATAACAACCTAACATCACACCCTACAGGAACTAGAGAAGAAAGTACAAACTAATCCTACAGCTAGCAGAAGACAATAAATAACCAAAATTAGAGCTAAATTAAAGGATGTGGAGACAGAAAAACCCATACAAAACTTGAGTTCATGAGTTACTTTCTTGAAAAAAATAAATAAGACAGATATACCACTAGCTAGAATAATAAATAAAAAAGATCAAAATAAACACAATACAAAATGACAGAGGACATTAACACTGATGCCACAGAGATACAAAAATCATCAGAGGCTACTACAGACACCTCTATTTACTTATGCTAGAACACCTAGAAGAGATTGATAAATATCTGGAAACACACAGCCTCCCAAGATTGAACCAGGAACAGACTGAATCACTGAACAGACCATTAATGACTTCCAAAATTAAGTCAGTTATAAAAGGCTTACCAACCAGAAAATGCCCAGGACCAGATGAATTCACTGCTGAATTCTGCCAGATGTATAAAGAAGAACCGATATCATTTCCACAGAAACTATTCCAAAAACTTGAGGAGGAGAAACTCCTCCCTACCTTATTCCACGAAGCCAACATCATCCTGATACCAAAACCTGGTGCTCACACACAACAACAACAACAACGACGACGACGTTCAGGCCAATATATTTGATGAATGTAGATGTAAAAATTCTCAACAAAATACTAGCACATTGAATTCAGCAGTAAATCAAAAAGCTAATCCATCATGATTAAGTAGGCTTTATCCCTGGGATACAAGGTTGGTGCAACATATGAAAATAAATAAATGTGATTCAACACATAAATATAATTAAGGTCAAAAAGCACATGATTATCTCAATAGATGGAATAAAGGCTTTTGATAAAATTCAACATACCTTTGTGTTAAAAACCCTCAACAAACTGGGTATTAAAGGAACATACCTCAAAACGATAAAAGCTATCTATAAAGAATACACAGCCAACATCATACTGAATGGGCAAAACCTGGAGCATTCCCCCTGAAAACTGGCACAAGACAAAGATTCTCTCTCCACCATTTCTATTCAACATAGTACTAGAAGTCCTGGCCAGAGCAATCAGGCAAGAGAAAGAAATAAAGGGCATCCAAATAGGAAAAGAGGAAGTCAAACTACCCCTGTTTCAAATGATATTATTCTGTACCTAAAAAACCCCATGCTTTCTGTCCAAAAGCACCTAAAATTGATAAACAACTTCAGCAAAGTTTTAGGATAGAAGATCAATGTACAAAAATCTGTAGCATTTATATACCCAACATCATTTTTGCCGAGTGCAAATCAAGAACACAACACAATTCACAATAACCACAAAAAGAATACAATACCTAGGAATACAGCTAACCAGGTAGGTTAACGATCTCTACAAGAATTACAAAACATTGCTCAAAGAAATCAGAGATGAAATACAGGAGGGAAAATAGCAGACAGGAGGGAGGACTAACTTGCAGCTTCCACTCAAACAGAGACAGTAGTGTATGGAGACTCACATTGTGAACTTTTGCTTGAAGAACTACTGCAGGAATATACCAGAAAAGTCTAGAGAATCCACAGGCCCTTTGAAGGAGGTGTATTACCCCCACAGGCTCCATGTGACAGCCAGGAACTGTGTCTGCTTGCTTTCTCAGCTGGGAGGCTTGTACCCTTGGGCAAGTCCTCAGCTCTGCTCACCAGCTGCCAGGAAATAAACTTGGTGCTGTTGGAATGGCACAGTTGGAGTTAGACCAACTTTTTGGGCTGTGGGCTGCATGGGAGCTGGGTGAGGCCTGTGGCTGCCAGCTTTCCCCTGCTTTCCTGGTGATCTGTGTGATGTAGCACAGACAGCCATATTCCTCCTGGGAACATAACTCCATTGGCCTAAAAATCACACACCCATCCATCACAGCAGCCAGAATGCCTCACTCAAGGAGAATCTGAGCTCAGACACGCCTAACCCTGCTTCCACTTGATGATCTTTCTCTACCTGCCCTGGTAAAAGAAGATGAAGGACATATATCTTGGGTACCCTATGGCCCTGCCTACTGCCTGAAAGCACCACCTCCTGACTGGAGGCACTCTTGAAAGCACCACCTTTTGGATGAAGGCCAAACAACAATAAAAAAAAAAAAAAAAACCCAGCACACTTAAAAATACAACCAAGTACCCTCACAGAGTCCACTTGACTCCTCTGCTACCTCTACCAGAGCAGATACAGGTATCTACAGCTGAGAAACCTGAATTAATCACATTACAGGACTCTTTTCAGACACTCCCCAGTACCAGCCCAGAGCCTGGTAGCTCCACTGGGTGGCTAGACCCAGAAGAGGAATACCAATAACTGCAGTTTGGCTCTCAGGAAACCCCACCCTTAGGGGACAGGGGAGATCACCACATCAGGGGAGCACCCTATGGGACAATAGAATCTCAACAGCAGCGCTTTAGCCCAAGGTCTTCCCTCTGACATAGTCTACATAAATGAGAAGGAACCAGAAAAACAATTCTGATAATATGACAAAACAAGTTTCTTTAACACCCCCAAAAGATCACACTAGCTCTCCAGCAATGGATCCAAACCAAGATGAAATGTCTGAATTACCAGAAAAAGAATTCAGAAGTTTGACTATTAAGCCAATCAAGGATGCACCAGAGAAAGGTGAAGTCCAACTTAAAGAAATTAAGAAAAAAAAAAATAATGCAGGATATGAAATGAAAATTCTTTGGTGAAATAAATAGCATAAATAAAAAAACAACCACAACTTCTGGAAATGAAGGACACACTTAGAAAATTGCAAAATGCACTGGAAAGTCTTGGCAATAGAATCAAACAAGCAGAAGAAAGAACTTCAGAACTCGAAGACACAACTTTCAAATTAACTCAATCTGACAAAGAAAAAAATAAGAATTTTTTAAAAAAGAACAAAGCCTCTAAGAAGTTTGGGATTATATTAAATGACCAAACCTAAGAATGATTGATGTTCCTGAGGAAAAAAAGCAATCTTAAAGTCTGGAAAACATATTTGAGGGAATAATCAAGGAAAACTTCCCTGGCCTTGTTAGAGATCCAGATATCCAAATATAAGAAGCTCAAAGAACAACTGGGAAATTCCTCACCTAGGCACATAGTCATCAGGTTATCTAAAGACAAGACAAAGGAAATAATCTTAAGAGCTATGAGGCAAAAACATTAGGTAAACTATAAAGGAAAACTTATTAGTTTAACAGCAGATTGCTCAGCAGAAATCCCACAATCTAGAAAGAATTGGGGTCCTATTTTTAGCTTCTTTAAACAAAACAACTATCAGTCAAGAATTGTGTCCAGGGAAACTAAGCTTCATAATGAAGGAAATATAAAGTTTTTTCCAGACAAACAAATGCTGAGAGAATTCGCCACTACCAAGCCAGCACTACAAGAACTGCTAAAAGGAGCTCTAAATCTTAAAACAAATTCTCAAAATACACCAAAATAGGCTCTCCTTAACGCATAAATTCCCAGGACCTATAAAACAACACAATGAAAAAAAAAATGGTATTCAGGAAATAAATAGCATGATGAATAGAATAGTACCTCACATCTCAATACCAACATTTAATGTAAATGGCCTAAATGCTCCACTTAAAAGATACAGAAACGCAAAATGGAATTTACTAACCAAGTATCTTCTGTCTTCCCGAGACTTACCTTACATAAGGACTCAAATAAACTTACCGTGAAGTGGTGGAAAAAGATAATCCATGCAAATAGACACCAAAAGTGAGCATTGTAGCTGTTCTTATATCAGACAAATCAAACTTTAAAGCAACAATAGTTAAAAAGACAAAGAGAAACATTATATAATGATAAAAGGACTAGTCCAACAAGAAAATATTACAATAGTAAATATATTGATACCAAACACTAAAGCTCCCAAATTTATAAAACAATTTCTACAGACCTAAGAAATGAGATAGACAGCAATACAATAGTGGAGGACTTTAACACTCCACTAACAGCACTAGACAGCTCATCAAGACAGAACGTCAGCAAAAAAACATTGGACTTAATCTATATCCTAGAACAAATGGACTTAATGGGTATTTACAAAACATTCTACCCAAAAAGGGAAGAATATACATTCTATTCATCAGCATATGGAACATTCTCCAAGATAGACCATAGGATAGGCCACAAAACAGGTCTCAACAAATTTAAGGAAATCAAAATTATAGCAAATGCTTTCTCAGACCACAGTGGAATACAACTGGAAATCAACTCCAAGGTGAACGCTCCAAACCATGCAAATACATGGAAATTAAATAACGGGTTCCTGAATGATCACTGGGTCAACAATAAAATCAAGATGGAAATTTAAAAAAAATCTTTGAACTGAACAATAATACTGCCACAACCTATCAAAATCTCTGGGATACAGAAAAGGTCATGCTAAAAGGAAAGTTCATAGCATTAAATGCCTACATCAGAAAGTCTGAAAGAGTACAAATAGAAAATCTGAAGGCACAACTGAGGAAGCTAGAGAAACCAGAACAAACCAAACCCAGCAGAAGGAAAGAACCAAAATCAGAGCAGAATTAAATGAATTTGAAACAAACAAACAACAAACAAACAAAAGTACAGAAGAAAAATGAAACAAAAATATGCTTCTTTGAAAAGATAAATAAAATTGATGGACCATTAGCAAGATTAACCAAAAGAGGAGGGAAGATCCAAATAAGCTCAATTAGAAATAAAACAGCAGGGCCGGGCGCGGTGGCTCACGCCTGTAAACCCAGCACTTTGGGAGACGGAGGCTGGCGGATCACCAGGTCAGGAGATTGAGACCATCCTGGCTAACACGGTGAAACCCCGTCTCTACTAAAAATACAAAAAATTAGCCGGGCGCAGTGGCGGGCGCCTGTAGTCCCAGCTACTGGGGAGGCTGAGGCAGGAGAATGACGGGAACCCAGGAGGCGGAGCTTGCAGTGAGCTGAGATCGCGCCACTGCACTCCAGCCTGGGCGACAGAGTGAGACTCCATCTCAAAACAACAACAACAACAACAACAACAAAAACAAATCAAACAGGAGATATCACAACTGATACCATAGAAATACAGAAGATTTTTCAAGGCTACTATGAACACTTTACACACATAAAGTAGAAAACCTAGAGATATGGACAAATCTCTGGGAATATACAAGTCACCTAAATTAAACCAGGAAGAAGCAGAAACTTGGAAAAGACTAATAGCAAGCAGGGAGATTGTAATGGTAATTAAAAAGTCACACACAAACACACAAAGTCCAGAACAATATGGATTCACAGTTGAATTCTATCAGATGTTCAAATAAGAATTATTTCCAATTCTATTTACACTATTCCAAAAGATAGAGAAAGAGGAAATCCTCCTTAAATCATTCTATGAAGCCAGTATCACCATAATACCAAAACCACGAAAAGGCATAACCAAAAAAAAGAAAAAAGAAAAAAAAGTAAACTACAGACCAATATCCCTGATGAACATAGATACAAAAATTGTTAACAAAATACTGGCTAACTGAATACAACAGCATGTCAGACAGATAATCCCCCATGATCAAATGGGTTTAATACCAGGGATGCAGAGATGGTTTAACATCTGCAAATCAGTATACATTATATATCAGGTAAACAGAATTAAAAACAAAAATCACATGATCATCTCAATAAATGCAGGAAAAAATTGACAAAATGTGCATCTTTTTATGATTAAAATCCTCAGCCAAATTGGCATACAAGGGACATACCTCAATGTAATAAAAGCCGTCTATGACAAACCCACAGCCAACATAATACTAAGTGTGGGAGAAGTTGAAAGCATTTCCCCTGAGAACTGGAACAAGGCAGTGATGTCCACTTTCATTTCTTCTATTTGACATAGTACTGGTAGTCCTAGCCAAAGCAATCAGACAAGAAAAAGAAATAAATGTCATCCAAGTCAGTAAAGAGGAAGTTAAACTGTCACTGTTTGCTGAGGACATGATTGTATACCTAGAATACCCTAATGACTCATCCAAAAGGCTTCTAACTAGTATATGAATTCAGCAAAGTTTCAGGATACAAAATTAATGTACACAAATCAGTAGCTATGCTGTACACCAACAGTGACTGAGCTGAGAATCAAGAACTCAACTGCTTTTATGATAGCTGCAAAAATAAAATAATAAATGAATAGATAAATCAAACAAACTTAGCAATATACTTAGTCGAGGAGGTGAAAGCCCTGTACAAAAAAAAAACTACAAAACATTGCAAATGAAATCATAGGTGACACAAACAAACAGAAACACATCCCCTGGTCATGAATGGGTAGAGTCGATATTGTGAAAATGATTATACTGCCAAAACAATCTACAGATTCAATACAATTCTCATCAAAATACCACCATTATTCTTTACAGAACTGGAAAAAAGCAATCCTAAAATTCATATGGAACCAAAAAAGAGCCCACATAGCCAAAGCAAGACTAAACAAAAAGAACAAATCTGGAGGCATTACATTATCCAACTTCAAACTATACTATAAAGCCGTAGTCACCCAAACAGTATGGTACTGGTATAAATACAGGCATATAGACCAATGGAACAGAATAGAGAACCAGAAATAAAGCCAAATACTTACAGCCAACTGATCTTTCATAAAGCAAACAAAAGTATAAACTGAGGAAAGGACACCCTATTCAACAACTGGTGCTAGTATAATTGGCAAACCACATGTAGAAGAATGAAACTGGATCCACATCTCTCACTTTATACAAAAATCAACTCAAGATGGATCAAAGACTTAAATCTAAGATGTGAAACCATAAAAATTCTAGAAGATAACATTCCAGACTTTGACTTAGGCAAAGACTTCGTGAACAAGAACCTGAATTGAATGCAATGAAACAAAGATAAATAGATATGACTTAATTAAACTAAAAAGTTTCATCACAGCAAAAGAAATGATCAGCAGAGTAAACAGACAACCCACAGAGTGGAAGAAAATCTTCACAATCTGTACATCTGACAAAAGACTAATTCCAGAATCTATAGGGAAATCAAACAAATCAGCAAGAATAAACAAAAAATGACATCAAAAAGTGGACTAAGGACATAAATTAACAATTCTCAAAAAAGATATACAAATGGCCAACAAACATATGAAATACATGAAAAAAATGCTCAATATCACTAATGATCAGGGAAATGCAAATGAAAACTACATTATGATACTACCTATGTGGTGAAAAGGGAACACTTTTACACTGTTGGTGGAAATGTAAGCCAGTACAACTACTATGAAAAACGGTGTGGAGATTCCTTAAATAACTAAAAGTAGATATACCACTTGATACAGCAGTCCATCTCCTGGGTATCTACCAAGAGGAAAATAAGTCATTATGTGAAAAAGATACTTGCACTTGCATGTTTATAGCAGCTCAATTCACAATTGCAAAAATTTGGAACTAGCTCAAATAACCTATCAATCCATGAGTAAAGAAAATTATATATATAATTGTATATATAATTATATAATATAGTATTTGTATATATACAATTTACATATATTACATACAATTACACATATTATTTACATATAATACATTATATGTAATAATTATATATGTATGTAACACACACACACACACACACCCCATGGAATACTACTCAGTCATGAAAAAAGAAAGAAATAGTGGCATTTGCAGCAATCTGGATGGAATTGGAGACCATTATTCTAAGTGAAGTAACTCAGGAATGGAAAACCAAACATCATATGTTTTCATTCTCATAAGTGGGAGCTAAGCTATGAGGACACAAAGGCATAAAAATGCCACAGTGAACTTTGGTGACTTTGGGGAAAGCTTGAGAGGGAGCTAAGGGATAAAAGACGACACACTGGGTACCATGTATACTACTCAGGTGATGAGTGCACCACAATCTCAGAAATCACCACTAAAGAACTGATTCATGTAACCAAACACTACCTGTTCCCCCCAAGCCTACTGAAAAAAAAAAAAAAAAAAAAGTCAGAGATGACACAAAAATGGAAATATATGCTATGAATAGGAAAATTCAATATTGTTAAAAGGGCCATAGTGCCAAAAGCAACTTACAGATTCAATGCTATTCCTATTAAACTGTCAAGGAAATTCTTCACAGAATCAGAAAAAAAAAACAAAAACAAAAACAAAAAAACAAAAAAAAAAACACAAACAAACAAAAAAAACTATCTTAAAATTCACATGGAACAGCAAAAAAAAAAAAAAAAAAAAAAAAAAAAGAAAAGAAAAAAAGAAAAATTAGAGCCTGAAAAGCCAAGGCAATCCTAAGCAAAGAAAACAAAGCTGTAGTCATCATCTTACATGACTTCAAATGCCACTACAAAGCTACAATAATGAGAACAGCATGGTGCTGGAACAAAAATAGACACATAGAACAATGCAACAAAATAGGAGAGCCTTGAAATAATGCTGCACACCTACAACCATCTTATCTTTGACAAAGTCAACAAATGCAAGCAATGAGGAAATAATTCCCTGTTCAATAAATGGTGCTGTGATACCTGGCTATCTGTGTGCAGAAGACCCCTTCCTTATACCATCCACAAAATTCAACTCCAGATGGAGTAAAGACCTAAAGTTCAAACCTAAAACTATAAAATCCCTGAAAAATAACCTAGGAGAAATCATTCTGGACATAGGATGGATCAACGATTTCATGATAAAGATGCCAAAAGCAATTGCAACAAAACCAAACATTATCAAATAAGACCTAATTAAACTGAAGACCTTCTGCACATCAAAAGAAACTATCCAGAGCGTACAGAGAACCCACAGAATGGGAGAGAATATTTGCAACCCATGCATCTGACAAAGGTCTAAGATCCGGAATCTATAAAACAAAAACTAATTAATAATCAAAAAACAACCCCATAAAAAAATGAGCAAAGGACATGGACAGACACTTCTCAAAAGAAGACATACATGCAGCCAAAAAGCATAGGAAAAAATACTCAACATCCCTAATCATTAGAGAAATGCAAATTGAAACCAAAAGGAGATACCATCTCATATCAGTCAGAATGGCTATTATTAAAATGTCAAAAACAATGAATGCTGGTGAGGCTGCAGAGAAAAGGAAACACACAGTGTTTGTGGCCAATTCAGTATAATGATGGCTGTGGGTTTGTCATAGATGGTTCTTATTGTTTTGAAGTATGTTCCTTTGATGTCTAGTCTGTTGAGGATTTTTATCCTGAAAGGATGTTTGATTTTATTGGAAGCTTTCTTAATGTCTATTGAGATGTTCATATGCTTTTGGTCCTGTTTATGTGATAAATCAAAAGTACTGATTGGTGCATTTTGAAGTGCCTTGCATCCAAGGAATAAAGAAAGCCTTTCTGATCATGCTGTATTAACTTTTTAATGTGCTGCTGGATTCGATTTGCTAGTATTTTCGTGAGAATTTTTGTGTCTATGTTCATGACCAATATTGGTCTGAAACTTTCTTTTCTCATTGTGTCTCTGCCAGATTTTGGTATTAGGCTGATGCTGGCTTCATAGAATGAGATAGGGAGGAGATTCTCCTCCCTGATTTTTTTTTGGAATAGTTCTTTAGGATTGGTACCAGTTCTTCTTTTTACATCTGGTAGAATTCAGCTGTGAATCCATCTAGTCCAGGACTTTTTTTGGTTGGTAGATTGCTTATTAGTGATTCAATTTCAGAAGTTTGATATTGGTCTATTCAGTGTTTCAGTATCTTCCTGATTCAATCTTGGGAAACTGCTTCCAGGAATTTATCGATTTCCTCTTGATTTTCCAATTTGTGTGTACAGAGTTGTGCGTAGTAGTCTCTAAGGGTCTTTTGTATTTCTGTGGGATGGGTTGTAATATCATATTTGTCATTTCTTATTGTGCTTGCTTGGATATTTGCTTTCTTTTTCTTTGTTAATCCAGCTAGAGTCTATCAGTCTCATTTATTTCTTCAAAAAACCAGCTCTTGGTTTCATTGATTTTTTGGTCTGAAATTTTTCATCTCAATTTCATTAAGTTCTCAAATTTTAGTTATTTATTTTCTTTGGCTAACTTTAAGGTTGATTTTATTTTCTAGTCTCTTGAGATGCAAAATTTGATTATTAATTTGAGATCTTTTTAACTTCTTAATGAAGGTTTTTAGTACTACAAACTTTCCTCTAAACAATCCTTTGGCAGCATCTTGGAGATTCTGGTATGTTGTGTTCTTCTTTTCATTAATTTTAAATAATTTCTTGATTTGTGCCTTTTGATCCAGGAGTTATTAAGGATTAAGTTGTTTAATTTTCATGTATTTGTGTACTTTTGAGACATCTTCTTGTTACTGATTTCTATTTTTATTGTATTGCGTTCCAAGAATATGCTTGGTACGATTTCAAATTTTTTGAATTTATTGAGGCTTGCTTGATGACTGAGCATGTGGCCAGTTATAGAATATGTTCCATGTATATATTCTGTGGTTGTTAGGTGGAGTGTTCTGTAGGTGCCTATTAGGCCCAATTGGTCAAGTGTCAAGCTTAAGTCCAGAATTTCTTGGTTCGTTTTCTGCCTCGATGATCTAACACTGTTAGAGAGTTGTTGAACTCTCTCACTGTTATTGTGCAGTTGTCAGAGTCATTTCATAGCAAGAACTTGTTTTATGGATCTAGGTGCTCCATTCTTGGGTGCATCTATATTTAGGATCATTAAATCTTTGTTTTGCATTGTACCTTTTATTATTGTATAAAGCTCTTTATTATCCTTTTTAATTCTTATTGATGTAAAGCCTGTTTTATTTGATACAAGAAGAGTGACTCCTGCTCTTCTTTGTTTTCCATTTGCATGGTAGATCTTATGCCACTCTTTTACTTTAAGTCATGTGGGTGTAGTAACATGTAAGATAGGTCCCTTGAAGAAGAGAGACGATTGGGTCTTGTACTTTAACCATGCTGCCATTCTGTATCTTCTAAGTGGGGTGTTTAGTCTGTTTACATTCTAGCTTAGTATTGCTATGTGTGATTTTGATCCTGCCATCATGTTGCTAGTTGGTTATTACGTAGACTTGATTGTGTAGTTGCTTTATAGTGGCTGTGGACTATGTGTTTAAGTGCGCTTTGTGGTAGTACGTATTATTCTTTCAAATATGTGTTTAGCACTCCCTTAAAAAGACTTCCTGTAAGCCTTGTCTAGTTGAAATGTATTCCATTCAGCATTTGCTTTCAGAGAAGGATTTTATTTATCCTTCACATATGAAGCTGAGTTTGGCTGGATATAATATTCTTAGTTTGAATTTCTTTTATTTAAGAATGCTAAAAATACGCCCCCAATCTCTTCTGGCTTTTAAGGTTTCTGCAGAGATCTTAAAACTCCAGATGGAGTTCCCTCTGTGGTAACTTGCCTTTTCTCTCTAACTGCCTTTAAGACTTTTTAATTTTTTTTATTTCATTTTATTTTATTTTTGCGCTGGCCTTGATGAATAACTATGTGCCTTGGGGATGATCATCTTGTATAGCATCTGCCTGGGATTCTCTGTGCTTCTTGAATTGGCATATTGACCTCTCTAGTGAGATTAGGAAAATTTTTATAGACTGTAGCCTCAAATGTATTTACTAGGTTGCCTATTTTCTCCCCTTCTTTCTCAGGAATGCCAATGAGTCATATATTTGCTCTCTTTACATGATCCCACATTTCTCAGAGGTTTTGTTAATTTTTCTTTCTTTCTTTCTTTCTTTCTTTTTTTTTTTTCTGAGATAGAGTCTTGCTCTGTCAGCCAGGCTGGATTACAGTGGCACCACAATCTTGGCTCATTGCAACCTCTGCCTCCCGGGTTCAAGCAATTCTCTTGCCTCAGCCTCCCAAGTAGCTGGGATTACAGGCACCTGCCACTGCACCCAGCTAATTTTTGTATTTTTAGTAGAGATGGGGTTTCCCCATGTTGGCCAGGCTGGTCTTGAACTCCTGACCTCATGTTCTGCCTGCCTCAGCCTCCCAAAGTGCTAGAATTACAGGCATGAGCCACTACACCTGGCCTTGTTCATTTTTCTTAATTCTTTTTTTCTTTATTTTTATCTGACTCGGTTAATTTGGATAACTGGTTTTTGAGATCTGAGATTCTTTCCTTAGCTTAGTCTATTCTGTAGTTAATAATTCTGTTGTATTATGAAGTTCTTGTAGTGAATTTTTCAGCTCAAGAAGTTCAATTTGACATCACAAATACATGGGAAGATCACTTCATGCTTACGGTTTGGAAAAATCAATATTGTTAAAGTGGCCATACTGCCCAAAGCAATTTATAAATTCAATGCTATTCCTGCCGAACTATAATGTCATTCTACACAGAGGTATTCTAAAATTTATGTGGAACCAAAAACGAGCTCAACTAGCTACAGCAATCATAAGCCAAAAGAACAAAGCTGCAGGCATTACACTACCCAACCTCAAACTATGCTGTGAAGCCACAGTAACCAAAACAGATTGGTGCTGGTACAAAACAGAAATATAGACCAATGAAACAGAAGAATAAACTCAGAAATAAAGCTGCACACCTAAAATCATCTGACTTTCAACAAGGCTGACAAAAATAAGCAATGAGGAAAGGACTCAATATTCAATAAATGGTGCTGGGATAAATGGCTAGCCATAAGTAAATGACTGAGGCTGGATCTCACTTTTACCGTATACAAAACTTAACTAAAAAATGGATTAAACATTTAAATGTAAGACCTCAAACTATAAAAGTCCTAGAAAACAACCTAGGAAATACTCTTCTCATCAGTCTTACCAAATAACTTTTGGCTGAGTCCCCAAAAGCAACTGCAACAAAAACAAAAATAGACAAATAGGACATAACTAAACTAAAGAGCCTCTGAACAGCAAATGAAACTATCAACAGATTAAATAGACAACCTATAGAATGGGAGAAGATATTCACAAAATATGCATCTGACAAAGATCTAGAATTTAGAATTTATAGGAAGTTTAAACAAATCAACAAGATAACAACAAAAAACCCCATTAAGAAAAAGAACATGAGGACATGGATGCAGCTGGAAACCATCATTCTTAGCAAACTATCACAAGAACAGAAAACCAAACACTGCATGTTCTCACTCATAGGTGGGAACTGAACAATGAGATCACATGGACTCGGGAAGGGGAACATCACACACCGGGGCCTATCATTGGGAGGGGGGAGGGGGGAGGGGGGGAGGGGGGAGGGATTGCATTGGGAGTTAAACCTGATGTAAATGACGAGTTGATGGGTGCTGACGAGTTGATGGGTGCAGCACACCAACATGGCACAAGTATACATATGTAACAAACCTGCACGTTATGCACGTGTACCCTAGAACTTAAAGTATAATAATAATAAAAAATAAAAATAAAAATAAAAAAAATAAATAAAAGTAACGACAAAAAAAAAAAAAAGATAAAGAAAAAGAACATGAACAGGCACTCCACATAGAAGAAGATATACAAGTGGCCAAAAAACACATGAAAAAAATGCTCCATATCATTAGTCATCTGAGAAATGCAAATCAAAACTTCATTGAAATATCATCTCACATCAGTTAATGGCCATTATTAAAACAGTCAAAAAACAACAGGTCCTGATGAGTCTGCAGAGAAAAAGGAACACTTATGCACTGTTGATGGGAATGTAAATTAGTCCAGCCATTGTGGAAAGCAGTTGGAGATTTCTTAAACAACTTACAACAGACCTACCATTTGACCCAACAATCCCATTACTGGGTATATATCTAAAAGACAACAAATCATTCTACCAGAGGATACATGCACTCGTATGTTCATCACTGCAGTATTCACAACAGCAAAGACAGAATCAACCTAGACGTCCTTGGATGCTTGATTGGAAAAGGAAAATGTAGTATACCACAGAATACTATGCAGCCATAAAAATATATAAAATCATGTCCTTTACAACAATATTGATGGAGCTAGAGGCCACAATCCTATGCAAATTAATGACAGAAAAGAAAACAAAACACCACATGTTCTCACAAGGGGAAGCTATACAGTGAGCACACAAAAACATAAATATGGGAACAATAGACACTGTGGACTACTAGACGGTGGTGGGGGTAGGGTAAAAAAAAAACTTCCTATCAAGTACTATGATCACTACCTGTGTGACAGGATCCATACTATACACCTCAGCATCACATAATATCATGTAGCAAATCTGTACATGTATCCCCTGTATATAAAGCAAACGTTGAAATTATCTAAACATTTAAGAAAAATGAATAAAGTTCAGTATCAGAAGCTAAATGTCTTTTAAAGCTATATTTATTTCATGTTACTCTGTGTAAAAGGTAGTATTATCAAAGAGATGTCTGAGATATGAAACCAATCAAAATTTATTTCTTAAATTAATTTCAAGTGTGACACACTGAACAAGCACACTCTCCTTCCCAATAAATAAGCAAACACACACACCATGTACAGAATGTTTGTGCCCCCTGAAAACTTACGCTGAAATCGTAATTCCCAATGTGATGGTATATGGAGACAAAGCCTTTGGGAAGTAATTAGGGCTTGAGGTGGAGACCTCATGCTGGGATTAGTGCCCTTATAAAAAGAGACATGAGAGCGTTTTCATACTCTCTCTCTAACATGTGATGATACACAAGAAGGTATCCCTGTACAAACCAGGAAGAAGGCCCTCTACAGAAACCAAATCAGCCAGTGCCTTGGACTTACCAGCCTTTGGAACTGTAGGAAATAATTGTTTGTTCTCTAAGTCACCAAGTCTATGGCCTTTTTAATAGCAGCCCAAATTAACTAAGACAATATGAAAATAAAAACTAACCAATGAAAACAAAGCAAAACAAACAACAGTCAGTCTCTATAGGAAGAAAACCGAACAAGGTGGAAGAAGAGGAGATAATTGATAACAGCTTGGCAGACTGATAAGACACTGCTCCTCATATTCTCTCAAAAATGTTCTAGGAATGTGAACCTAACAGACAGGCAGCTGACACGGAAATATAAACGACAGCATCTGAGACAAAAAGAAGTGTTCACCCGAGCCCATTCCAAATTGCTAACACACAGAATCATGAGTTAAATAAACGGGTGTTACTTTAAACAAATGGGTTTCTGGAGCAGTTTGTTCCATAGCAAAGGAACAACTGTGACACAAACCCAGTTCACTCTCTTTCTGTCTGTCCTAATTCCCAAGCAGAACAAGAGAGGCAATATGAATACAGGAACATTTAGCTTATTTACATTGACTTCAGCTAAATTATGGAGCAATAAAATATATCTGCCTTAACCAATAAGCCCTAAAGATTTCCTGGTCATTTCAGCTGTTTGTTTAGATTCCACTTGCATTTCTTCATCACTTCATTTATATTTTACTGCATAATATTTTTTCAAAATTCACCTTAGTTCTGCCTCCATTTCATTTCCTCCTTCATTCTCAACCTAATACTTTTCTCTATTACTGTATTAATCTCATGAGGAGCAGAGTCTAATCACCTAGACAGCTTTCAGAGGTAACTGTATACTTTAGTGTTAATTTAAATATCATGTCAGATTTTGTTAACTTTCCTTACTTTACTCTTTAATGCCCTAAGACTGGAAGCATTTTTTTAGTCTCTAATTTTTTATCTTCCTAGATTTTTCCCCCAACTGTTCCCTGAATTTACTAGAAAAAAAGTCACATTATTTTCAAAGAATTAGCATACAAAATATTAATTAGCATAAAAATATTAACAATATGAGTATTATTAAATGTACATTACCAAATAATTATACTCTTCTAAATATTTACCAGTTGCCCCAACACCATTTTTCAAAATTTATCTTTCATTAACTGATAAAATACTAACTTTATCATATAACAAATTCGAAAATTGACTCAAATTTGTTTTTGTACTTTCACATTCAATTCCATTGACTTGCCTAGTCCTTATAGAAATGTCTTTAATTATACTATCTTTTAATCTCTTTCAACATCTTCTAGAGCCTATTTGTTTCAGTTCATTATTATTCTTTTGTAGCATCTATACGATCCTTTTCATAAGGTATTTTTGTTTATATAAATTTATATTATTGATCAAGTTTCATAATAATCTTAGTGCTTCAATTAAAATTATTTTGAATTTTAAAAAACTATTTAAGGGTACTAAATCATATGATTATCTTCATGAATATCAGAAAAAGCATCTGACAAAATTCAGTTCTCCTTTACATTAAAGCATGTACTGAAGAAGAATTTATAGATCTTCTTTCAATATAATAAAATTTTCATAACTTAGTGCAGTTTCCAGCATGTTACTTGGGGAAGTAACAGAGACTTTTCTGATAAAGTCAAGAAAAAATAAGACATAGATTTTGTAATAATATTTAACATTTAGTTGAAGATGTTAGCCAGTGTGATTAAACAAGAAGAAACAAATATAGGTTACAGATTAAAAATTATAGATTAAAAATATTTAAGACAGATAAATTCATATCAACCATCACAATAACAGGCCATTGTGTGTAGTCACCACTCGATCCTCTCCCTAGTGCATCATCAATTGATTTCTTGAAGTTTCTGCATATATTGGTTACATAAAGATGGAAGGCAGAAGTTTAGATGAGGGTAAGCTAACACAATCTGACAAGTTCACAGATCAGTGGGGCTTAAAAGATAGTAATAAGTAAACATCTGTACAAATCTGTGGATGGAATAGATCCTGTGACTCAAGATTCCACCTTTTTCACAGGTGGTGATGACTAATAATTTGAATTCTGAGGATGTCATGATAATGAAACCTGAGAATAGAGACCCTTGAAGTGTTTACTTGGCATAACCTACGTATCATTAATCTTGTCTCTTAGAGATCTGCTTAAACTAGGCCTCAATCTCAATTCCATTATCCAAGAGAATATAAAGTTCTGCTCACACTTTTTATGGTTTTTTTTTGTTTGTTTTTTGTTTTGTTTGTTTGTTTGTTTTTGTTTTTTGTTTTATTTGAAACGGAGTCTTGCTCTGTCACCCAGGCTGGAGTGCAGTGGCCGGATCTCAGCTCACTGCAAGCTCCGCCTCCTGGGTTCACGCCATTCTCCTGCCTCAGCCTCCCAAGTAACTGGGACTACAGGTGCCCGCCACCTCGCCCGGCTAGTTTTTTGTATTTTTTTAGTAGAGACGGGACTTTTTATGGTTTTACATCATGTTTTCAATTTTACTTTCTCACGTTCTCTCTCTGCTTCTGAATCTACATGGGATTCTCTTGATTTTACCATCATTCTGCTTGAGAAGTTAGCCCTTTTTCTGGGTTTCACAAATATATTCTCTCAGTAAATTTACTCTTATTAAATTTTCCGAAGATTTTGAAATCATGAAAATTAAATCATCTTCTACCATATTACTGACTTCATACTCCACCTCTTACACCTTACCCCACCTCCATATTTTTGCCTTCTATTTTTTTCTATTGTGAAATATTTTTTTCTACATTCAGTCCCTGGGGACTTACATGCTATCCAAGGGGACTTGCAAATAATTATTAATAACAAACCTAATATCCTCCCTAAAAGATGTCATGGTTGATAGCATTTTCTTTGTCTTCTTTCTTTTGAATATAAAATGAAGATCACATAACTTTGGTTTTTGTACATTCCCAACAGCCATTGGGAACATGACTTCAGAACTTTTGCTTGTCTAAATCCTTCTGATTATAAAAGGGTTAGGTATCTGATTACTCTACCTTGCTATATATTAAAGAACAATTACTGGTCAGTTTCACCAAAAGTTACATCAGAATTATTTAGGACAAAATCTGCTGCAATGTAATTAATGAAAAAGCAGACTTTGGTCTTGGCATGCATGACCAAATATCTAAATTCATATTGCCAGTAGGATTGAAGACGGCATTTAATTCATTTCTCATCATTCATATGAGGACAAGAAAGAAGAAAAAAAGACTTCCCTGTTGCCAGAGTTGCTGACAACACCAGAGCTAGAATGCAAATCTTTGAATTTGTTGTCCAAAATGCTTTCTACTCTGTAGCGTCTAATCCCAAAAGGCATATTTTTCTCTGTGAAAATGCCAGAGTTAAAAAAAAAAAGCAGAATATCTTCTGACTGAGGTACAAAGAGATAAACTTTCCTTGAAGTATGAATTGAATAGCTGTTGAGAAGTATGACAAGCTCCGATTTTGATTGAGATTATAATTCCTATTCTCTTCAGATGAGATAGATAATTATTCCAGCAAGTCCGATGGATAGTGAAACTTGACAAACGGTAGAAGGGAAGGTTTGAAAGATGTAATTGAAACTGCAGGTATTTTTTAGAAACGAAGTGCAAAGATTTTGTGTGTGTGTGACAGAGCAGAATGATTTATTGATTCCAAGTTACAATGTATTTGTGAGGATTTATGAAAGATAATAAATGAAAATTATGGTAAAAACAAGTATTTTAACCATATTGTTAATTAATACACATCAAAATATAATCAACAAGTTGAAAATCATGCTATTTTAAAACAGATATAGCAATTAGAAAGAAACGATCTTATTTTACATTTTTTAAAATGGAAACACAGGTAATTCCCAGTCAACAAATGCAGACAAAACCCGTAAGTCAGATCTTCTTAAATTGCAATGCACATCAATATTACCCGAGAACGTTTTTAAAGAACATGTACCTGGCTCCCACTCTAGGCCTCTTGCCTCCAAATACCTATGGAGTGAAGTTCAAGAATTCCTGTTTTGAAAATGTTCCCCAGGTGATCCTAATGCCCTACTCTTGTTAGAATTTGGTCCCTAAATACAATACTATTGATATGCTATGTTGAGCTACTGAATGGGAAAGAGATTTCAGGCATGAATCACTCATTATCAGTCACTTGACAACTACTGATGCCTGTACACTGATACCTCCAGGTGGTGAGTGATACAGGGCATGATTACTCACAAGGATAGAGGATTTTTCTGTTGAATGAATTTTTATCTTTACCTCTATTTTGAATTTTAAAGAATCTGGTTATTCCTTTGTGTTCGCTCATGGTAAATTGACCACTTCAAAGAAGTTTAAATAGACTTTATCGATTAGAGACACTCAGGGAAATACTACAGAGTGAGAATGTGAAGCGAATTGACCAAAACTCTAATATTAAATATGATTTAGATAATAAAATAAAGCTTATAGAAATTAGTTAAAAAACAACTAATGATAATTTTATAGTGTTTTCTTTATTGTCATTACCTATCAAAATGCTGATTATTATATTTGACATCATAGAATGAGTACGTAAATTATTGTACAATTAAATCTTGTGTTCATTTGGATCTTTCTAATCTAAAGGAAAAATCTATGAAGACTGAGACTTTTTAACTTTTTCATATGTAAAATTACAAATATAGAAGTAAAACTAATAGTGCTTGTCTTTATTTTCCTTACATAGCTTCAACAATCTGTCACTTTTGTATTATCTAGTTTTATACGCACCTCATCCTTCCACGAGATTGTTATGTTTCTTTGTTACTTTTTAAGCTAAATTTCAGAGGCATTTTGCAAGTTTTGAGAGCGTGAGGATAGGTTCTAAAACCTATCTCAGGCTCAAAAATTTTCCAGAAGAAATGACAGAACTTACTGAACAATTATATTCAAAGTTATGGTTTATTACAACAAAAGGATAGACTAAAATCAGCCAAGGAAAGAGTTTGGAAAGATTCCAAATGCAAAACTTCCATTGTTCTCGGAGAGACATTACAGTCTGGCTTTGATGCGCGACGTTAGAAAAAGTATTGCCAACCTAGGGAACTCAGCCAAGCTACAAAGTCTGAAGATTTTATTGGCCCTTCATGATGGAGGCATGACTGACTAATTTTCCACATGGTTGAACTCAGTCTCTAGACTTCATTTCCATCCTTGGTGGTCTGGCTGATAAGGTGTGACCCAAAGTGTCCACAGTGCGTCACCTCATTAGCTTAAACTATCAGGTGTGGTGAAAGGGGCTCATCACGGATATCAAAACATTTCTATAACTTTAAAAATTCCAAGAGTTTAGAGGTGACCTCCTAGGAGTTAGGGACAAAAATCAGATCTCTCTTTAAGAAAGGACAAATTCTGCATGCATGTATTATGATGTACAAATCTTAGCTATTCAATTTTGTAACTCATATATCTATCAAAATAAACAAAATTTTCATCTTTCCAGGAAATTTTCTTGATTTCTTTTCTACTCAGATCAATCCCCATTTTGGCTACCAGTATTTTCATTTGTTTGTTTAAGTTCTGGGATACATGTGCAGAACGTGCAGGTTTGTTGCATAGGTATACATGTGCCATGGTCGTATGCTGCACCCATTACATTAGGTATTTCTCGTAATGCTATTCCTCCCCTAGCCTCCTACTTCCCGACAGACCCAGTGTGTTATGTTCCCCACCCTGTGTCCATGCGTTATCATTGTTCAACTCACACTTATAAGTAAGAACATGCAGTGTTTGGTTTTCTGTTCCTGTGTTAGTTTACTGAGAATGATGGTTTCCAGCTTCATCCATGTCCATGCAAAGGATGTGGACTCATTTTTTTAATGGCTGCATAGTATTCCATGGTGTATATGTGCCACATTTTCTTTATCTGCTCTATCACTGATGGACATTTGGGTTGGTTCCAAGTCTTTGCTATTGTGAACAGTGATGCAATAAACATAAATGTACATGTTTCTTTATAGTAGAATGATTTATAAATATTTGGGTATATATCCAGTAACGGGATTGCTGGGTCAAATGGTATCTCTGGTTCTAGATCCTTGAGGAATCACCACACTGTCTTCCATAATGGTTGAACTAATTTACACTCCCACCAACAGTGTAAAAGTGTTCCTATTTCTCCACATCCTCTCCAGCATCTGTTGTTTTCTGCCTTTTTAATGACCGCCATTCTAATCGGTGTGAGATGGTATCTCATTGTGGTTTTGATTTGCATTTCTCTAATAACCAATGATGATGAGATTTTCTTCATATGTTTCTTGGCCACATAAATGTCTTCTTTTGAGAAATGTCTGTTCATATCTTTTGCCTACTTTTTGATTTCTTTTTCTTTTTCTTTTTTCTTTTTGTAAATTTGTTTAAGTTCCTTGTAGATTCTGGATATTATCCCTTTGTCAGATGGATACATTGCAAAAATTTTCTCCTATTCCATAGATTGCTGGTTCACTCTGCTGATAGTTTCTTTTGCTGTGTGAAGCTCTTTAGTTTAATTAGATTCCATGTGTCAATTTTGGCTTTTGTTGCCATTGCTTTGGGTGTTTTGGTCATGAAGTCTTTGCCCATGCCTATGTCCTGAATGGTATTGCCTAGGTTTTCTTCTAGGTTTTTTATGGTTTTAGGTCTTATGCTTAAGTCTTTAATCCATGTTGAGTTAATTTTTATATAAGGTGTAAGGAAGGGGTCCAGTTTCAGTTTTCTGCATATGGCTAGCCAGTTTTTCTGACACCATTTATTAAATAGGGAATCCTTTTCCCATTGCTTGTTTTTGTCAGGTTTGTCAAAGATCACGTGGTTGTAGATGTGTGGCATTATTTCTGAGGCCTCCATTCTGTTCCATTGGCCTATATATCTGTTTTGGTACCAACACCATGCTGTTTTGGTTACTGTAGCCTTACACTATAGTTTGAAGTCAGGTAGCATGATGCCTCCAGCTCTGTTCTTTTTGCTTAGGATTGTCTTGGCTATGCGAGCTCTTTTTTGGTTCCATATGAAATTTAAAGTAGTTTTATTCTAATTCTATGAGGAAAGTCAATGGTAGCTTGATGGGAATAGCACTGAATCTATAAATTACTTTGGGCAGTATGGCCATTTTCACAAAATTGATTCTTTCTCTCCATGAGCATGGAATATTTTTCCATTTGTTTGTGTCCTCTCTTACTTCCTTGAGCAGTGATTTGTAGTTCTCCTTGAAGAGGTCCTTCACATCCCTTGTAAGTTGTATTCCTAGGTATTTTATTCCCTTTGTTGCAATTGTGAATGGGAGTTCACTCATGATTTGGCTCTCCATTTGTCTATCATTGACATATAGGAATGCTTGTGATTTTTGCACGTTGATTTTGTATACTGATATCCTTTATTGTTTATTTCTTTCATATTATATTGACTTTATTGAACTTCATATTAATGCAGTCTGGGTAACATATTTTTGGTAATGGCATCCTGAAAATGTTGAGAAATTTCCTTCCATATAAGAAATGTATAAAAATGGACAACAATGTCACAAACAACCATTTCAAGGCATGAAGCAGAATACAATGACAAAAACCTGAGAGGAGCATATTTTTACAAATTGGTTCACTGTCGGGTAATAATGGTTGTAAGTCTCCAGTCATCTTGTTTTCTATTCAGCTCTAATTCAGGATGCAAAAACTCAGCTTTATCAGAGGCATGTGTTGTCCACTATCTATAAATGGTGGATTCAAAACAGGCAGAAACACACACACACACACACACACACACACACACACACACACAACAAAAAAATTAATAAATAAATGCCAGGTTAATAGGTATAAACATTGCTTTCAGTTTAGACATATGGCAGATTAGGCATAAATTTAGCAGAGAGATCCTGGAATTGAGGGAGAGGTAGAAGCACTGACATAACAAACTCTCCACCAAAATCTTGGCTTGCTATTAAACTACATGTACAAGGAAGAGACCTGAAAGCACTAGACAGAAAATTCAAATTCAAATTAGACTTTCGAACTTGCCACACCTTCAATGCTGCATTATGCAACCCACATACAACTCAGGTGGCAGAAAGTATACAGGTCCCAAATATGTGATCATAGACTCTTAGCCCCAACTCAAATTATTGGCTGACTAGTAAACTAAACTATACAGAGGATGACCCTAGATGAGGATACATACACGCCCACACACATACACATGCACACATAGACACACATAGACACGTACACACACATGATTGTATACTGTAAAGGAGATAGTTATGCAGTTTAAGTCCATGCAAGTAAGTAAATCAAAATCCCTTGGAAGAATAACACAAAATTTAGAAATATTGAAATGTCTTATCTATGATGAACAGTTTTCAAACAAAAATTAGTAGGAATATAATTAATTAAAAAGTGTGAACAAAATCCAGGAAAACTAAAAGGCATTATGTATAAACTGACTCTGACTGGTTTTTGACATTGGTTTTAGCTAAAAAAATATTTGAAAACCTTAAGGCAGCTATGATAAATGTGCTCAAAGAATTAAATAATGATATACTAAAAATAAGAGAGAAATGAAAGCTGTAGTAACAACCAATTGGAAATTATAGACCTGAAAAGTATAACAACTTAAATGAAAATTTTACTAGCTGGCATGTGTATAAAACAAGCAGTTGCAGATATGATCCTACAGGTAGAGAGACATGGATGGATGGATGGGACACAGGTTCTGTTCTAATAAGTGAATTTACCATTTCTCTGCTTGCAGCGACATTTTCTGTGAGAAGATCTTGGTATTATTCCTTATTCTGACTTTCCTTATAATCTTCTGTAATGTATTTAACATATTGGTGCCTGTTTCCTTATGTCTTCAAAACTAAAACAATAAAAGTATGAAAATATGTTGCAATTTGTTTGGTAAGAATCATTGGTTACTTTATACAAAATTAGCATATGATGCATATTAGTTATAAGTACTATGATTAACACATAATCGTGATGAGAGGTTTTATGAATAAGCTAGTAGAAATTTCTAGCTCTCCAGGAAATTTTTATTGAGAAAACTTTGTAATGGCACATCCTAGTTCATCAGACAAAAAATGATTGCCATTTGTAACTATCTCACAGTATCTCTAATGTACAAAATTTCAAGTTCTAAAATAATTCGATTTTTCTATTCTAAGATTCCAGATTTAACTGAAGGTATAATAAATTTTAGACGTGGAAAAAAATCAGCAATAGCACATCATCTGGTCAAAATCATCTTCCTGAATTTTCTGACCTTATCCCACTCAACTCTTCCCCATTCATAAACATTGAGGCACATACACAAGTATATGCAAACAATGTTGCCTTTTACTGTAAAGAGCTTATAAAGATGTCAATATTAATGCAACACTTTTAATTTCATTCATTGTTACATATGTTAAAACCACTTTATTTGAATAATACGGAATATTTTTTCATAAAATGAGATTTAAGGAAGAAGTATAGATTTTATAAACTAAGCTTAAAGACTATGAATGTGTGTTTCTTTCTTTCTTATAATGATAATCCAATACAATGACAAGAAGGTATACTTTTTTTTTTTTTTTTTGAGACAGAGTCTCACTCTGTCGCCCAGGCTGGAGTGCAGTGGCCGCAATCTTGGCTCACTGCAAGCTCCGCCTCCCGGGTTCACGCCATTCTCCTGCCTCAGCCTCCCGAGTAGCTAGAACTATAGGCGCCTGCCACCAGGCCTGGCTAATTTTTTTGTATTTTTAGTGGAGACGGGGTTTCACCGTGTTAGCCAGGATGGTCTCGATCTCCTGACCTCGTGATCCGCCCTCGGCCTCCCAAAGTGCTGGGATTATTATAGGCGTGAGCCACCGCGCCCGGCCAAGAAGGTATACTTTTTAAAGGTGTACTAATAATGAGTAAATGAAAAACGTAATATTGTTGGATGATAGTTCTATAAAATTTTGGAAGAATCTGATGAAAGAGTGTTGACTGATGAACTAGAAGAAAATAAATCTTACGGAAGAATATGCAAAAGTTGAAATGCCCGAGGAAGGAACTATCTGTGCAGAGGCTGCTAATTTCCCTTAGTATCTCTCTGTTTTTCTTCTTTTTTGAAAATTAAAGCACTCCAACATCTAGTCTCTCATTTTTAATAAGAAATATGGCTCAGCTAGGAATTACATATTTTAGCCTTCCTGTGGCTAAATACAACCATGTGCCTAAGTTCAGATCAATAAAATGTAAGCAGAATTTCATGTAAAATGTCTCAACAGCAATCTTAAAGTGGAAGTTCACTGTTTTCTATCCTGTTTCTGCTTTACTTCGTCAGGAAAATGGCAATAGCCAAAGGAGTTGCCTTGGCCTCCAAGACAGAATTTTTATGCCAAGTATAGCAAAATCAATCCACCAGCTTGGGTCTATGAATGTCATGGAGTGGAGTCACCTATCAGCCATGAACTGTACACAAAGTTCTTATCTTCTACGTCAGAAATAAATTAGTTTCTGTTTATCTAAAGAATTGTATTTTGTAATGTCTTTGTTAAAGCAGCTTAGACTTTATCTTAACTAATATCATATTTTTCCTGACAAAAATCACAGACAGGCTCCAAACCATAAGAAGGAGATTACAGTTAAGAATGAGAATAAGAGATTGGGCTTAAAGTGAAGTGTTAGTTTGAAATTTGTAAATAGAACACCCCCACCCACAACTTCATTCCAATATCACTCTTCCCAGCATTCCGTTCTGCAGTCTACTATCTTGAAAGGAAAAGAAAGTGCTATTCTCTTTGGAAATAGAATGGATTCTTTGGAAAAAATAGGACAGTTAAGTTTAGGTTTACTCAGGGCAGGAATTAGGGTGAGTTGAGTGGAAGTGAGTACAGTCAAGTGAGCCAAGTAGAGAATTAGATCCTATCTTTACATACATTATTGATATTTTTCCACTATGGAGTTTTGCATTAATTTCAATTTTTTAAAACAAATTTCCTTTCTAATTATCTTGATTACTGAGATTGTTGTCACCATCCTCAATTCTGTGCCAGAGGTAAGTGTTTCATTTACAACACTGTAGTCCTGCCAAGGTTTTACCAACTCAGTCTTCACTACTGACAATTTAGATCTCTTAACAATCTTAAGGATATCTTATTGAAAGCTTACCCTAAGCAAATTTTAATAGCTGACAAGTTCAGTACAAATGCACAAAGGTACTAATTTTGTCATTCTTTTATATTTAAAAAAATTCTCAATTTCATACAATTTATAGAAATATTTTTAAAGCTAATTACTACTAAAAAGTTTATCTAAGCCAGGCACGGTGGCTCACGCCTGTAATCTTAGCACTTTGGGAGGTTGAAGTGGGCAGATTACCTGAGCTCAGTTTGAGACCAGCCTGGTTAAAATGGTGAAACTTTGTCTCTACTAAAAATACAAAAAAAAAAAAAAAAAAAAAAAAAGCAGGGCGTGGTGGCATACGCCTGTAATCCCAGCTCCTCACGGGGCTGAGGCAGAAGAAGAATCACTTGAAGCCAGGAGGCAGAGGCTGCAGTGAGCCGAGATTGTGCTACTGCACTTCAGCCTGGGCAACAGAACAAGACTGTCCCCAGAAAAAAAAAAAAAAAAAGTTTATCTAAATAACTTGAATAACAATAGTTCCTATTCACTTTTAGATAAAATCTATAGATGTCATTATGTAATAATTATTGAGAATTTAGATGTCATACACCACTCCTCTTTACTTCCCAGTACACCTGATATGTTTATATTTTTGTTCAAATAGTCAGTATTTATTTTGTTTTGACTATATAGATCTTTCATTGTTGAGCCCAATAGTGTAACAAAATTTTAAATTTTTTTCCCTTTCAACTTTTTTGTTTTATCATTTGCATGCTTCTCTCTGTCTCTACTAAACAGTAAATGGGAGGCATATTTTCTGAGTCCTTGAGCCTGAGAAATATCTTAAATATACAAGAATAATATTTGAATAATGATCTGACAAGCTATAGGTTTCTAGACTGAAAATTATTTTCTTCCATATTTTTGAAGGCATGTATATCCCAACTTTTCAACTGTAGTATCTGTTGACTATTTGGGTACTATTCTTATTCCCACTTCTTTTCATATTACTACAACTTTTTCCTATTGGAAGTGTTTAGATTTTCCTTTGCTACTGGTGTTGTACATGTCATAATGATGTGACTTTGATGTGAGTCATTTTCCCTTATTTCATAGTTATTTCATAGGCACTTTCAGTTGCGAGAAATGTTCTTGTGATTTTATTTTCTAATATTTTCCTCTGACTACTTTCTTATTTGTCTTTTTAAAAACATTTTAATATTGAACTTCGTTTTTATTGGTTACTAACTTGGCTTCTTTTCATTTCTACTACTAAAATATTTCTCTTGGGGATACTTTTGGAGATGCATTCTGGAATTTATCTTCAAAGTCTTTAATAGAATATTTAATTTGAAATATCTCAAGAACAATGTTCAAAAGTACATCCTTACTCTCTTATTTTATAGTATGTTTTTATTATAGTATGAGATTTTAGAGTATGGTTTTAAAATTTCTTTTTTTAAACTTTATTTTAGGTTTGGTAGTACCTGTTCAGATTTGTTATACAGGTAAACTCCTGTCACAGGTGTTTTCTGTACAGATTATTTCATCACTCAGGTACTAAGCCAAGTACCCGAGTTACTTTTTTCTGATTCTCTCCCTCCTCCCACTGTCTACCCTTTGATAGGCCCCCAGTGTCTTTGTTCCCCTCTATTTAGTCATGTGTTCTCATCATTTAGCTCCCACTTATAAGTGAGAACATGTTGTATTTGTTTTTTGCTTCCTGAATTAGTTTGCTAAGGATAATGGCCTCTAGGTCCATCCATGTTCCTGCAAAGGACACAATCTTATTTTTTTATGACTATGTAGTATTCCACCATGTATAGTACCACATTTTTTAAAATCAAGTTTACCAATGAAGGGTATTTAGGTTGATTCCATGTCTTTGTTATTTTGAGTAGTGCTGCAATGAACATATGTATGCATGTGTCCTTATAGTAGAACAATTTGTATTCTTTTGGGTATATGCCCAGTAATGGGATTTTTTGGTCAAATGGTATTTCTGTTTTTGATTATTTGAGGAATTGCCACACTGCTTTTCATAGTGGCTGAACTAATTTACACTCCCACCAACAATGTATAAATGTTTCCTTTTCTCTGCAACCTCACCAGCACCTATTATTTTTTGATATTTTAATAATAGCCATTTTAAGTTCCTTATAAATGTAGAATATTAGACTTCTGACAGATGTATAGTTTGAAAATATTTTCTCCCATTTTGTAGGCTGTCTGATAACTTTGTTAGTAGCTTTTTTTTTTTTTTTTTTTTTGATGTGCAGAAGTTCTGAAGTTTAATTAGATCCTGTCTCTCAATTATTGCTTTTGTTTCATTTGCTTTTGGAATCTTTGTCATGAAATTTTTGCCCAGTCCTATGTCCGGAGTAGTATTGCCTAGGTTGTCTTCCAGGGTTTTTATAGTTTTGAGTTTTACATATAAATCTTCAATCGATTTTGAGCTTTTTTAAAAAATATGGTCTAAGGAAGGTGTCCAGTTTCAATATTCTTCATTTTGCTATCTGGTTATCCGAGCACCATTTATTGAATGGGGAGTCTTCCCCCATTGTTTGTTTTTGTTAGCTTTGTCGAAAATCAGATGTTTGTTAGTTTGCAACCTTATTTCTTGGCTCTATATTCTGTTCCATTGGTCTGTGTGTCTGTCTTTGTACCAGTACCATGCAGTTTTTGTTATTGTAGCCCTGTGGTATAGTTTGTAGACAGCTAGCATGATGCCTCCAGCTTTGTTCCTATTTCTTAGAATTGCTTTGGATATTTGGGCTCTTTTTTGGTTCCACGTAAATTTTTAAATAGTTTTTTTTTTTTTTTTTTTTTTTTTTTTTTTGAGTTCTGTAATGAAAGTCACTGGACATTTGATAGAAATAACACTGAATCTGTAAATTGCTTTGGGCAGTATGACCATTTTAGTAACAATGATTCTTCCTATCGATGAGCATGAGATCTTTTTCCATTTGCTTGCTGCATCCCTAATTTCTTTGAGCAGTGTTTTTTAATTCTCATTGTAGAGATCTTCCACCTCCCTTGTTATCTATATTCCTAGGTATTTTATTCTTTTGTGGCTATTATGAATGAAATTATGTTTCTTATTTGATTCTTAGCTTGGTTGTTCTTAGGAAGTACAGGAAAGTTAGTGATTTTTGTATGTTGATTTTGTATCCTGAAACTTTGCTGAAGTTGTTTATCAGCTGAAGCAGCTTTTGAGCCAAGACTATGAGATTTTCTAGATATAGAATCATATTGCTGCAAACAGGGATAGTTTCTTTTCTTTATTCGTGTTTGGATGCCCTTTATTTCTTTCTCATGCCTGATTGCTTTGTCTAGGACTTCCAATATTACGGTGAATAGGAGTGGTGAGAAAGGTCATCCTTCTCTTGTACCAGTTTTCAAGCCGAATGCTTCCAGGTTTTGCCCATTCAGTATGATGGCTGTGGGTCTGTCATAGATGTCTCTTATTACTTTGAGGTATGTTCCTTCTATACCTAGTTTGTTAAGAGTTTTTTAACATAAAGTGATGTCGAATTGTATCAAAAGTCTTTTCTGAATCTATTGAGATGATCATGTGGTTTTTGTCTTTAGTTCTGTTTATGTGATGAATCACATTTATTGACTTGTATATGTTAAACCAAGCTTGCATCCCAGGAATAAAGTCTACTTGGTTATGGCGGATTAATTTTTTGATGTGTTACTGGATCTGGTTTGCTAGTATTTTATGGAGTATTTTTTCTATCAATGTTCACCAAGGTTATTGGCCTGAACATTTCTTTTTTTTTTTTTTTTTTTTTTTTTTTTTTTGTTGGGTCTCTGCCAGATTTTGGTATCAGGATGATGCTGGCCTCATAGAATGAGGTTGTGAGGAGACAATCCTCCTCAATTTTTTGGAATAGTTTCATTAGGAATGGTACCAGCTCTTCTTAGTACAACTGATAAAATATGGCTGTGAATCTATCTGGTCCTGGGCTTTTTTTTTTTTTTTTTTTTTTTTTTTTTTTTTTTTGTGGTTGGTAGGCTGTTTGTTACTGATTCAATTTTGGAACTCATTTTTCATCTGTGCAGGAATTCAATTTCTTTCTGGTTCAATCTTGGGAGAGTGTATCTATCCAGGAATTTATCCATTTCTTCTAGATTTTCTAGTTCATGTGCATAGAGGTGTTTACAGTAGTCTCTTATGGCTATCTGTATTTCTGTGGAGTCAGTAGTAATATCCCCTTTGTCATTTCTAATTGTGTCTATTTGTGTCTTCTCTATTCTTTTTTATTAGTCTAGTTAATGGTCTATTATTTTATTTCAAAAAATTAGCTCCTGGATTTATTGATCTTTTGAATGGTTTTTTAGTGTCTCAACCTCCTTCACCTCAACTCTGATTTTGTTATTTCTTGTTCTTCTAGCTTTGAGGTTGGTTTGCTCTTTTTTCCTGGTTCCTCTACATGTGATGTTAAGTTATTAATCTGACATCTTTGCAGATTTTTGTTATAGCATTTGGTGCTATAAAATTCCTGCTTAACACTGCTTTATCTGTGTCCCAAAAATTCTGGTATGTTGTGTCTTTGTTCCCATTAGTTTCAAGGAATTTCTTGATTTTTGTCTTAATTTCATTGTTTACCCAAAAGTCATTCAGGAGTAGGTTGTTTAATTTTCACGTAATGTGGTTACAAAAAATCTTAGCATTGGCTTATATTTTAATTCTGCTGTGGTTTGAGAGAGTAGTTGGTATGATTTTATTTTATTTTATTTTGTGCATTTTCTGAGGATTGTTTTATGTCCAATTCTGTGATCAATTTTAGAGTACATGCTATGTGGCAATGAGAAGAATGTAGTAAAATATTTTCTGCAGGTATACAAATTTGCACGGACAATGCTATTGCACACATAATACACTGCAGTATAGTGTAAGCATAACTTTTATATGACTGGCAAACCAAGACATTTTTTACATGCTTTGTTGTTATATTCACTTTTATTGTGACGGTCTGGAACTGAACCCCCAATATCTCTGAGATATGCTTGTGTCTATATTTATATTTGTATATACATCTATATCTAGCTATCTCTATATAACCTTTTGGTCCTACTTCTGTGGAAAGCCCTAATACACCCCCAGAGTTCCTCACTTTTCTCTTCCTGTTAATGCTAAAGATACTAGATATTTCATTCTTTTTTAGATCTGGGCCCGTCACAGAATTATGGAAGTAAAGCTGAATAACTAGTGTTACTTAATACATATATTTGATACAATCTGTAAACAAAACCATTTCAAAATTTTTATTATTCAATGAAGATCAAATATAACAAACAATTTGTCCACTCACATAGATAATTAATTGCAGAATCTAGATCACAATCTAGGACTTTCAATACCCATTCTATTTCCTATTATCATATTAATGGAAAAGTGCAATTCACTTTCTACTACTAAGGTGATATTTAATAGGGTGCAGTTTTTGACAGAAAGATGGGAGAGAATTTTTTTTTATCCAAACAAATGTCATAAGATACATAAAGAAGAAAACCATATAAAATTAAGTAAAGTCGGGGTTCAGAGTGGAGAGATAAATTGTTCATCCATAACACAAATTTAAACCATCGAGTCAGAGCACTGAGATGTTAAAACATATATACCGTGCATATTGATGAAGAAGTTTTTGGACTAATTTTTAGGTTTTCTTCATGATCGTAAACACTCATAAAGCAAGTTAATGAAAGAATGTAAAGATTTCAGACAGGTAGGAAATTCATCTTAAGTGAGATAGAACCAAACATAAAACTTGAGACCAAAGTTTGTCATGAGCATCAAAGAATAACCCTTCCTGCGATAAGAGTTATCAACTTAAATTACTACCCAATCTGGTCCCCAGTAAACATGTTCTGATTTCTGGAAATGCCACCATTCCATTTGTGAATCTTAAAAACAGGTGTAATCATGAAGGGAGTAAATACTCCTACACATTTGGAGCACCAGTGTCAGAGGCAATCAGAAAGGCAGGAGAAAAAAGTACGGCAGGCTGGGCACGGTTGCTTATGCCTGTAATCTCAGCAATTTGGGAGCCCAAGGCGGGTGGATCACCTGAAGTCAGGAGTTCAAGACCAGCCTGGCCAACATGGTGAAACCCCGTCTCTACTAAAAATACAAAAATTAGCCAGGCTTGCGGTGGGCTCTTGTAATCCCAGCTACTTGGGAAGCTGAGGCAGGAGAATTGCTTGAACCTGGGAGGCAAAGGTTGCAGTGAGCCAAGATCGTGCCATTGCACTCCAGCCTGGGCAACAGAGCAAGACTCCGTCTCAAAAAAAAAAAAAAAAAAAAAAAAGTAGAGCAGAGCTGCCTTGTAGGCAGGAGAAATAATATTGTAAGTCACTGGTGTGACTTCTTTCTTTTTTCTTTTTTTTTTGTTTTTTGAGTCGAGGTCTCACTCTGTCACCTAAGCTAGAGTGCAGTGGCATTATATTGGCTCACTGCAACCTCCACTTCCCAGGTTCAAGCCATTCATATGCCTCAGCCTCCCAAGTAGCTGGGACTACAGGCATGCACCACTATACCCAGCGAATCTTTGTATTTTTAGTAGAGATGGGGTTTTGCCCCATGTTGGCCAGGCTGGTCTCGAACCCCTGGCCTCAAGTGACCCAACTACCTGGACCTCCCCAAAGTGCTGGGACTACAGGCATGAGCCACCGCGCCCACCCTGTATGTTACAAATTCTATTGTTAGTCATGACATTGAGCATTTACTGTTCTTTTTTATAAATTTCATTTATGAATTTTGCTTAAATCTTGTTTAGTTGGTTTTTGGCAGTTATAAAAACATGAGTAATTGTAAACTTTATGTTTTAGCAGAGAGAAAATAAGCTCAAATCTCACCATATCACCAAATCTACATGACTTGTTAAATGAGAAAATGAAAATAGTGTGCATAAATTACTGCAATTTTATTTCTCCTTTCAGGGTCATATTTTCACTGCCCAATATAAAGAATATTCAGTTAAAAATGGCCTTAGGAAAAAAGTCCATATGATTGTCCTAATTCTATTTTCAGGGGATGCATTATAAACCTTCCAAAATATATATTGCTATGATTATCATGCGTTTTGTTCCACATAAATATTAAAAGCTGAACTTTTTTTAAACTTTTATTTTAAGTTCAAGGGTACAAGAGCAAGTTTGTTACAAAGGTAAACTTGTGTAATGGGATTCATAGTACAGATTATTTCTCCCCCCTCCTCCCCTCCACCTTCTGACAGTCCCTAGTGTGTGTTGTTCCCTTCTATGTGTTCATGTGTTCTCATCTTTTAGCTCTCACTATGTGAGAACATGCGGTATTTGGTTTTGTGTTCCTGCATTAGTTTGCTAAGGATAATGGCCTCCAGCTCCATCTATGTCCCTACAAAGAACATGAACTCATTCTTTTTTTATGGCTGCATAGTATTCAATAGAGTACATGCTGAACTTTTTGAATTTTAAGGTATTTTATAAAATATTTTACAAAGAATAAACACGATTAAAAGTGAGACAGCATTTAAACAATTTTCATTTCTTTGGACTGTCCATTTTTCCATTTTGAGGGAAATCTAAATTTTTATTTTTTTATTATGGTATTATTCTGTGTTGAGTAATTATTCCAAATGCCTTTTAATTTGTTCATATAACATACGCTTATATGTAGTAGCAAATCAAAATTATGTATTCTGACATGTTCTTATTAAAACTGTGATCTGAAAACATTAGAAGAAAAAAGAAAGAAACAGAACTCTGATTTCCAAAAATTCTTGTTGAAGCAGCTATATTATGGTTATGTCCAAAGTAATCCATTGATCTTTTCTAAACATCCATTCTCCTTGTGAACAAAGAGAAGAAAATAGGCATTTGCTCCTACTGGCAAGGCTCTTCTTACTAGCAGTCACTTAAAGAAAGTGATGTTATTTTATATATCAGAACTTCTGTAATGAACCTCCACAATGATTCAATCATTAATTGCGTTTTCCTAGAACAGGACTTTTTAATTCACATGAAACAGGCAACTATTCACTACACAGCTTTTATAAATAAAGATTTTTTTCTCAAAATAATTTATATCTGCTACATTTTAACTTTAGAATAATTTCTTTTTATTTAGTTGTATGCTTTCCTTTTATTTTCAGTTGTCGTGTAATAATTGTACACATTCGTAGGATACAGAGCAATATTTCAGTACATGTATTCCATGTGTAACGATCAAATCAGAATAATTAGTATATTCATCACCTCATACATTTATCATTACTTTGTGTTGTAAACATTCAAAATCTTTGTGTTGTAAATCATTCAAAAAAAATTACTTTGTTGTTGTAAACAATAAACATTGTGTTGTAAAAATTCAAAACATTCAAAACATTCAAAAACCCTTCTAGTTTTTCAAAATATAAAATAAAGTGTAGTTAATCATATTCACCCTACAGTGATGCAGAACACCAGGGTTTTGGAATGATTTCTAGTCAGTGTTTGAAATATTTTTTTCTGAAGGTCTATGGGTTTCAGAAACACTTCTTATATGTAGATTATCCCATGTCTCCTTTTAATAAGCCAGTGGATATTACAGTTGTACATTTCAAATAAGTAGCAAATTTGCTTAAATACAAACTATATTTATTTGAAACTCCATTGGACATGAATTAATTGGATCTTATAATTTTACTGTTCCTTTGCGTTTTAAGTTGACTTCGTCTTATGATGATACCATTTCAAATTCTTTTGACAGGCAAAGAAACACATGATTAAACAAACATTCTTTGCTATCATGAGTTTTCAAGAATCACTTAGTTTGGAAAAGTAGAGCATTGAATGATGCATTTTTCCTTCATTTAATTTCCTTTATGTTATTTTTATTAAATATAAAGCTGCATAATCTAAACATCATGATATGTGCATGCACAAAATACTGAATGAGAGAGAAAGAAAGAACATCAGACAGAATGATAAAGAAAGAAAGGGAAGGAAGGAAGGAAGAAAAGAAGGGAGGCAGGGAGGGAGGGAGGGGAGAAAGGGAGGGAAGGAGGGAGGGAGGGGAAAGAAAAAGATACTCAGGAAAAGATGCAAAAACAATGAAATAGAAAGACCAAAAAGCACACACACAAAGACACAGAAACAAGAAAATAAGAAAAATAAGAAGATTCACTAATTTTTAATATTTTCTCAGAATGTACATCTATACAAAGAGATATTCTCTCCCTCCCCCGGGCACAAGGTCTTGGTAAGTTGCAGTTGCAGCACGCACTCATGCATGATATTTCAGAGTATGGGCCCTAGAGTCAGACAGAACCAAATAGTAACTTAAATTCTGCCATTTATTAACCATATGACCTTGGATAAATTAATCATTCAAAATTTCAGTTTCATCATATGTAATACAGGAAGAAAATAATGTTACCACCTCCTTTGTGATAAATATATAGCTTTAAAAATGCTTAACAGGGTATCTAGTACACAACCACACTTTTCTATATTCTAACGCTTTAAAGAGGCCAATTGATTGGTCACAATCTTTGTCACTGTTCAAATAACAAAAAAGAATGAGGAAAGAGATTAAGAAAGGAATAAACATGTCTGAAATCCACTTGTTCCTCATGTGTAATATTGGATTGCAAAGGCTAGACTTGTAATTTATTAATGGCGTAAAATACAGGTCATTAAGTAAGCCCTACCACAAAATATCAGAACAAAAACACTCAACAGATCTTTAAAATGACATTGCCTATATGTTTTGTGTCTCTCAGTTGAGATTATATCCTGGAATTAATTTGAAGAAGAGTTTTTGAGAATAAAAGTCAACACCTGGGAGTTTGGGATGGTTTTATGAACAAAAGTTTAAAATTTTTGCTTTTATTCAACTTTCTAAATCAATAAATAAAAATTACTAGATGTAAGTTAAAAAGATAATTTAATATGTATGGATTTTAAATATTTTTATCTCAGGACTGAGTAGTTGACAACTCACAGGCAGAACACTGCTTCGCTCATTTTACTTCATGACCTATATTTTAGCCTACTTTTAAAGTTTGAGTTTTTCCTCATATTACATTTTTTGAGACCTGGGGTGAAATTCCTAACACACATACAATTTTTTTTTCTTTCCCTCAACTTTATCCTTCCCCATGTCTGGACTCTACATACCAATATTGTCTTCCACGATAGATATTTAGGAAAATAATTTTCAAAAAGAACGTAGAATAATTACTTAGCTTATGGATGTCCTTGTGGAAATGTTTTATAATGCATTTTCCTTTCACTAACACACAGTCTGAAAAAAATATTCTCCTCTTGTCTCACTATACATTTCTCTGATGTTAGCAGTTTTTACTTTTTGTTGCAATAATTGATTTTCTCGTCTATTTTTCTCCACTAGTTTATAAATGTATTGAAAGAACCTATTGTTACTTATTCATCACTGAATAGTCAGAACATAGCATTCTATGTGGTTTTGTACTAAGAATTCAATCCATATTTGAAACAGTGAAAAAATGAAAGGGTGAGTAAATGACGTGTCTAGAAAAGGACAAAATAATGGAAAGCCACATTTCTTACAGGAAGCATTTACAAAGACAATTTTTAAGCACTACTTGTGTCTATAATTTTTGCAAGGACAAAAATAGATAAATTTATGGTGTATTCTTACTTCTTAAGGTTTTTTTCTTGCCTTCACAAAATCTCTTAGAACATGCCATATATTATGACTTAGTATAATGAAAGGGTTCCAATAATTGGATTGGTTAGAAAAATGGAGAATAAGTAGATTCCCCCATCAATAGTTCTTGTTAAGATAAATGCATTGCAATATTTTTTGTCGTGTCAGTCTTTTCAAGCTTCTTTCTCACCATCATACACAATAGAGAACCTATTCAGTCAATGCCATGTTTTTAAGGTTCAAGTCAATGGAGAAGCATAAGGAAATCAATTTGTAAATTTATAATTCATGATTCAGGCGGGAATACTGTTCTTGTTTACAGCTATTTCTTTATGATGCTAACTAATTGGAACCATCAGAAGCTATGTAAGAATTATTTTTGGTATGTATGTCAATCCCAGTAAAATAGAAGTTACACAGTAAGGTTTCACTATTTGGTTGTAAAAACACAGCAAAATGTTATTTAAAAAGCTAAGGTTAATTATGCATTATTTTAAATCAAATGCTAAGAGTAGCTAGAGTTTAGCTCATGACACAGCTATGAATATTGTTTAATATTAATGCACTAAATCATCAGGTAGGTCACCTAAAGCTTTAATTGCTTGGGTGCTTTTAGGGAAATACCCTAAAAATAACATTTGTGAGATGTTAAAAATATTAATAATGTGTGAACTCATCATATGTTAACATTTTCTTATTTTTTTGGCATTGAGAAATTATAGAAAAGCAGAAGCCACTGTTGAAATTAGCCTTATTAAAGAGTTGATATCAATGTTTGAGGGAATAATCAGCTCTGTAGTTAGCTTATTCTTTTCAAAATTGTTGTAATAAATGATAATACTCTACATAGGTATATATTTAGTTTAGCATTTTTGTATACCTTCAAGAATGTTTTACAAGCCCAAATCAATGATCACATTTTTTCTTAGTTCATGCTGTCACTATATTGAAAGAATGGCGAAGTAGGACTTCCAGAAAAATACAAGACACTCATTTCAATTTGATTTTTAGACACACAATTAGTAATTTTTGTAGTATATGTGTAATACTTCAGACAGTCTTAGCCTAAAAAGTATTGGTTGTTTATCTGAATTTCAAATTTAAATATTTTCTTGTATTTTTAACGGGTAAACCTGGGAAGCCTAACTGTAAGAATACTCCTAGAATAGATTACAATGATTAAATATTTTAACCCCCTCTAAGTAATCTACTCTTTTGAAACTATGAGTTTTAAGCACAGCAATTCTGTTACTATTGCCTGAGATTCACTCTATGATATGCAGTCTAATGGCCTCCAGAATATTTGGAAATGATTAAGTTCTATTAGGCAAAAAGAGAAAAGGAAGAAGAACACTGATAATTGGAGTTAGATTTATGCAAAGATAGTGCAGTTTGTTTTTGTTTGTGGCAACATTTTATGAAACATGGTGAAAAAAGGCTAAAATGATAAAGCTAGAATACCATTTAAAGAAGAATTAGTAGAATACAGTTAGTGAAGCCCAAATGAGGTCTAGCTTTTGTCCTTTACTGTTGGGAGATAATCTCTGAACCATTAGAATGTCATGCCTAATAGCACTATCTTTGTTTGTTCAAGGACCTTGGGGCAGCTGGATAGTAATACTGTGATTTGGGTGAGAGCATTGAGCCACACCAACAGTACAATGTAGCATCTGGACATTGGGTAACCTTAACCTCCTGAGAGGCTAGAGACTGAAGTCAGTCACTTAGGGAGTCAACCAGGCCTATGTGATAGAACCCCAATAAAAACTGGACACCAGGAGCTTCACTGGTTCAAAATATTCCATGTGTATTGTCACAAATAATCTCCAAATGGCGTTAACACTGTCTATCATTCAACGGGAAAGGGCATTTAGAAGTTTGGAACCCTCCTGAACTCTGCCCTATGCATTTCATCTTTTGCATGATTTTTATCTGTACCCTGTTTTCCCTGTTATAAATTGTAACCATGAGTATAATGGTTGTCAGTAAATTCTGTGAATCCTAGCAAATTATCAGAACTGAGGGAAGCTTTGAGAGTTCTCTAAACCTGCAATTAAGGATGGTTTTGTATAGTCTGTTCCTTCAAACGTTGTAGTTGGTTGACTCTCACCCACCTCAATCCTGTTTTACTCTAATGGAATGAAAATTAGATTAGTTAAGGAAAAAAAAAAAAACTTTTCGTAAACAAATAAATACAAAAAGGGAATGGACTAATTTTATAATGGTTATTTGCTGCTCATGATAAACCAGCTCAAAAATCTGTGGTTTAAAACAATGTGTTATTATCTCTCAGAGTCTGGTTGGTTTATTGGACTCAAATAGAAATCCCTTTCTCCATAAGGCTAGCTTGAGTTTATTCACAGCATAGTAAGCTCAAGTGATGGAGATACTTTACACAGGGCTGACATTCCCCTGGAGTAAACATTCTAAGACCATGTGGTAAGTTGCAAAGATTCTTAAGACATAGCCTTAAGTGTCACCCAGTATCAATTGCTCTGCATTCTATTAGTAAAAAGCTAGTCATACTGCCAGTACCAGTTCAATGAAAATTGTCTACAAAAGGGTATAAATACTAGAAGGTGTAATTTACTGGACGACCATTTTAGAGACCAGAACGCAATATTCAATGTGATATCAGGAAAATAATTACCCACCAGAAATTAACAAAACACCAAGATTTTTTTAAAAAATACACTTAATTATATTTTTAAAAAACAAAAACTAACAAAGTATGTGACTAGCTGATTTCCAATAAAATAAATTTTAAATGAGTTATATGGTCAGAAAGAAAATAATCCCAGATAGAAGCATTGTGATACAAGTAATAAGATGAGCACAAAGATTGTACATTTGTTGCCAAATCAAATAAATATTAACTGAGTAAAACAATGATAATAATATCTTATAGGCCTATGAGATTTAAACAACAAAAAAAGAGATAGATATAAATACTGGAAAATATTACTATGAAAATTTGAATGGCATATTTGGAATTAAATATTATATAGTGATTATATTTTCTAGTGAAAAATATATTGATTAACTTTAGAGGGTGGTAAGTTATGTGCGTTTATCTAGCACATAAAAAATGTTAAAAGTCAGAATATTATTTCTAATCACTGAGAAAGAGAAATAGATTGTGAAAGCCTATTGAATTGATTTCAAACTTGTCTGGAAAAGGAAGAACATAAGTCCAAAAGAAAGCATAAGACAGGAAAATACAGACAATATTTTCAGCCCCAAGCAAAGATTTTCAGCAAAAAATTCCAAGAAATTCATATTAAAAGAATTAAAAATTAAAATTTAGCAGGCAAATACAAACAAAAAATAAGTTGTAGAACTTAACTATAGTTCTTAATATGACTGACTTTAAACAAAAGTTATTACAAGAGATAAAGCGATCACCAAAAAGATTTTTTAAATTTTAATTTAGCAGAAAATTATAACAAATCAATCATGTATGATTCATTAGAATAGCATCAAATTATATAACACATAAATCAAAAACTAATATAATTGAGCTAAGAAATAGATATGTAGTATGATATTTTTACATGTTTTATAAGTGGTAGATTAAGTGTACAAAAATAGTTTAAAGGAATAATCTAACACTACAAGCTTGATCTAATGGACTACATGTAAAATTCTACTCAAAAAGTTAATAATACAAACCATTTTCAAGAACATACAAAACATTAAGAAAAGTAATTTTTAAAGTATAAGCTATGTTTTTTGAAATAAGTATAAAATAATCTTTAAAGCCAGAAAAAGAAAGTATAAACATATAACTTTGAGAATTAATAGTACTATAATCTCAATCTGTATGACATTTAAACAATTTGTATGTCTTATTGTCTCCGTGTCAAGAGTGAAAAAGTATGACATAAACCATATTCTGAAGAAAATCTTACTAAGAATCAAACAATTAGAAATTTGTAATAATTTAGATAAATCAACAGCCATTAAAGACATTGAAAAAGTTTTTAGGGAATCATCTACTAAAATAGCTCTGGAATGGACATTTTCAAAAAATTAAGGTAAACTTTCTGGAAGTAGAAAATTCACATCATGATGTTTGTTGCCAAAGACAAAGTGAGAGGATGTCCTGTAATTTTGTGCTAAAATCAACAAGCTCCAGGCAGCTCAGCACAGAGAGACAGACTACATTTGTCTGGGAGAAATTAAAAGAATAGAGCAAGAATCTCCGCCTGGTCATTCAGAGAATTCTTCCAGATTTTATCTGAGACCATGAAGGTCGTATCCCTACAAGTCTGGAAGAGCCACAGTGTTACGAGGCATGGGGTGTGCCCTAATGTAGACACAGCTGCAGAGACCAAAAACAGATTACAACACTCAAGTACTTTCGAATAGTTGGAAAGCTTTTCTGAGGAGGAAGGGTACAAACAAGCTGAAACTGCAAAGACTACAATAAATACGTAACTCTTCAGTGCCAAGACACTGACAAACATCCACAGGCATTCAGACCATCCAGGAAAACATGACTTCGACCAAACAAACTAAATAAGGCATGAGAGGCCCATCCTGGAGAGACACATATATGTGACCCTTTTTTTTTTTTTTTTTTTAGAAAATGAATTCAAAATAGCTGTTTTGAGGAAACTCAACAAAATCCAGGATAACACAGAGAAGGAATTCGGAATTTTTATCAGATAAATTTTACAGAGATTGATATAATTTAAAAGAATCAAGCAGAAATTCTGGAGGTGAAAATACAACTGACATACTAAAGAATGCATCAGAATCTCTTATCAGCAGAATTGATCAAGCATAAGAAATAATTAGTAATCTTGAAAACAGGCTATTTGAAAATACACCAAGGGCTGTGATTATACATAATCAAAAGATTATGTATAAAAGATAAAAGAATTTGAAAATTGTAACATGCCTACAAGATCTAGAAAATAGCCTCAAAAGGGCAAATTTAGGAGTTTTTGGCCTTAAAGGAAAGGTAGAGAGAGAGAGATGGAGGTAGAAACTTTATTCAAAGGGATAATTCATAGAGAACTTCTCAAACCTAGAAAAAGTATCAGTATTCAAGTAAAAGAAGGTTATAAAATACTAAGCAGATTTAACACAAAGAAGAGTATCTCAAGACATTTAATAATCAAACTTCCAAAGGTCAAGGATAAAAAAAAAGGATCCTAAAAGCACTAAGAGAAAAAACAAACCATATGCAATGGAGCTTCATTATATCTGGTGTCAGACTTCTCAGTGGACACTTTAAAGCCCAGGAGAGATTGGCATGACACATTTAAATAGCTGGAGGAAAAAGAAAAACACATATCTTAGAATAGTATATCCAGTGAAAAATCCTTCAAATATGAAGGAGAAATAAAGACCTTTCCAGACAAATAAAAGCTGAGGGATTCCATCAACACCAGATCTGTTTTACAAGAAATGTTAAAGAGAGTTATTGAATCTGAAAGAAAAGGATATTAATGAGCAGTAAGAAAGAAACTGAAGGTGCAAAACTTACTGGCAATAGTAAGTACACAGAAAAAGAGAATATTATAATACTGTGATTGTAGTGTATAAACTACTCATATCTTAAGCAGAAAGATTAAAAGATGAATTGAACAAAAATAATAACTACAACTTTTCAAGATATAGAGTACAATGAGATATAAAGAGAACCAATAAAAAGTCATAAAGTGGAGGACAAAGTTAAAGTGTAGAAATTGTATTAGTGTTGTCATTCATTGTTTGTTTATGCAATCAGTGTTAAGTTGACATCAGTTTAAAATAATGGGTTATAAGATACTATATGCAAGCCTCATGGTAACAAGAAGGAAGAGAAGACCAAAAAGCAACCATGAAACAAATAACAAAATGGCACGAATAAGTCCTTACTTATCAATAATAACATGAATGCAAATCGACTAAGCTCTCCAATCAAAAAGACATAGAGTGGTTAGACAATTTTTCTGAAGACCCAATGATTTGTTAGCTACAAGAAACACACTTTACTTTAAAAGGCATTCATAAACTGAAAATAAAGGGATGGAAAAAGATATTTCAACAAATAGAAAACAAAGAAGAGCAGGAGTAGCTATGCTCATATCAGACAAAATAGATTTCAAGCTAAAGAAAAAACTCTAAAAAGAGACAAAGGTTTTTATATAATGATAAAAGGGTCAATACAGCAAGAGGATATAACAATTGTAAACGTATATGTACCCAACACTGGAGCACTCAGCTGTATAAAGCAAATATTATTAGAGCTAAAGAAAGCTATAGACCCCAATACACTAATAGCTGGAGAACTCAACACCCCCAATTTTGGCACTGGACAGATCTTTCAGATGTAAAATCAACAAAGAAACATCAGACTTACTCTGTGCTATAAACCAAATGGACCTAATAGATATTTACAGAACATTTTATCCAGTATCTACCCACATTGTGTCCTGAGTTTATGGATCACTATCAAATACAGATCACACTTTAGGCCACTAAATAAGTCTTAAACATTCAAAAAATTTAAATTATATCAAGAATCTTCTCTGACTACAATGGAATAAACTAGAAATCAATAAAAGAGAAATTTTGAACACTATGAAAACACATAGAAATTAAATCATATGCTTCTGAATGACCAGTGGGTCAATGAATAAATGGAGAAGAAAAATAAATTTTTTTTTTGAAACAAATGATAATGGAAACACAACATACCAATACCCATGGGACACAGCAAAAGCGGTACAGAAAGAAATGTTTATAGCTATAAGCACCTACATCAAAAAAGTAGAAAAACTTCAAATAAACAACCTAGCAACGCATCTTACGTAACTAGAAAAACAAGAGCAAACCAGAACAAAAGTTGATAGTAGAAAATAAATAATAAATACCAGAACAGAAATAAAGTTGAAATGAAAAATAAAAATAAAAATAAACAAAATGAAAAGTTAATTTTTTGAAAAGATAAATAAAATTGACAAATCTTTTGCCAGACTAAATAAGAAAAAAAAAGAGAGAGAGAGAGAGAGAGAAGACTAAACAAATAAAATCAGAGATGGAAAAGAAGACATTAAAACCAATACCCGGCCGGGCGCGGTGGCTCACACCTGTAATCCCAGCACGTAGGGAGGCTGAAGCGGGCGGATCACGAGGTCAGGAAATCGAGACCATCCTGGCTAACACGGTGAAACCCCGTCTCTACTAAAAATACAAAAAATTAGCCGGGCATGGTGGCGGGCGCCTGTAGTCCCAGCTACTCGGGAGGCTGAGGCAGGAGAATGACGTGAACCCGGGAGGCGGAGCTTGCAGTGAGCCGAGATCGCACCATTGCACTCCGGCCTGGGCGACAGTGCCAGACTTTGTCAAACAAACAAACAAACAAACAAAAACAGAAATTCAAGGTATCATTAAAGGCTACTGTGAGCAACTACTTGTCAATAAATTGGAAAATCTAGAAAAAAATGGATAAATTCCTAGACACATACAACCTACTAAGATTGAACCACAAAGAAATCCAAAACCTGATCAGACCAATAATAAGTAGTGAGATGGAAGCCCACAATAACAATCAGCCAGCAAAGGAAAGCCCATGATCCTAAGCCTTCACTGCTGAATTCTACCAAACATATAAAGAATAACTAATACCAGTCATATTCAAACTATTCCAAAAAAATAGACAAACAGGGAATACTTCCAAACCATTCTAGGAAACCAGTGAATGAGTCCAGCATTACCCTGATACCAAAACCAGACAAAGCCACTCAAATAAAGAAAACTACATGCCAATATCCCTGATGAAAATTGATGCAAAAATCCTCAATAAAATACTAGAAAACCAAATTCAACAACACATTAAAAAAAATGCATCATGACCAAGTGGGATTTATTCCAGGGATGCAAGGTTGGTTCAACATATACAAGTCATTGTGATACATCATTGCAACAGAATGAAGGACAAAAAAGTTGTATGATCATTTCAATTTCACTGAAAAAAACACTTGACAAAATTCAACATTTATTTATGATCAAAAACTGTGTATAGAAGGTACATACCTCAATGCAATAAAAGCCATATATGACGGACCCACAGATAGTATCATTCTGAAAGGGGAAAATCTGAAAGCCTTTTTTCTAAGACCTGGAACAGAACAAGGATACCCACTTTCACCACTGTTATTCAACATAGTACTGGAAGTCCTAGCTAGAGCAGTAAGACAAGACAAAAAAAGAAAGGGCTTCCAAACTGGAAAGGAAGAAGTCAAATTATCCTTGTTTGCATATGATTTGAGCTTATATTTGGAAAAACCTAAAGACTCTAGCAAAAAATTATTAGAATTATTAAACAAATTCAGTAAGGTTGGAGGATACAAAATCAACGTACAAAAATAGTAGCATTTCTATGTGCCAAAAACAAACAATTTGAAAAAGAAATAATAAGATAATCACATTTACAATAGCTACAAATAAAGTAAAATACCTAGGAATTAATTTAACCAAGAATGAAAAGATCTCTATGATGAAAATTATAAGACCTTGGTGTAAGAAACTGAAGAGGCCCCCAAAAGCTGAAAAGCTATTCCATGTTCATGAATTGAAATTATGAGTATTGTTAAAATGCTCATACTACCTAAAGCAATCTGCAGATTCTATGCAATCCCTATCAAAATACTAGTAACATTATTGACAGATATAGAAAAAAATCCTAGAATTTATATGGAACCACAAAAGACTCAGAATAGTCAAAGCTATCCTGAGCAAAAGGAACAAAACTGGAGGAATCACATTACTTGATTTCAAATTATACCACAGAGCTATAGTAACCAAAATGCCATAGTACCAGCATAAAAATGGACACGTAGACCAATAAAGCAGAATGATGAGCCTAGAATCAAATTCATACATCTACAGTGAAATAATTTTTGGCAAAGTTGCCAAGAACATACACCAGAGAAAAAACAGTCTCTTCAGTAAACGGTGCTGGGAAAAAATGGAGATCCATATGCAGAAGAAAGAAACTGGACCCTTATCTCTTGCCATGTTCAAAAATCAAATCAAAATGGATTAAAGACTTAAATCTAAGACCTTAAATCAAATCAAAACTATGAAACTGCTCAAAGAAAACATTGGGAAAATTATCCAGGACATTGGACTGGGCAGGAATTTCTTGAACACAGTACCCTACAAGCACAAGGAACCAAAGCAAAAATGAACAAATGGGATCACATCAAGTTAAAAACTTCTGTACAGCAAAGGATACAATCAACAAAGTGAAGAGACAATCCACAGAACGGGGAAAAAATTGCAAACTACCCAACTGGCAAAGGATTAATAATCAAAATATATAAGAAGCTCGAACAGCTGTATAGGAAAAAAAATCTCATAATCCAATTAAAAATGAGCAAAATATCTGAATAGACATTTCTTGAAAGAAGACATACAAATGGAAAACAGGTATATGAAAACGTGCTCAACATCATGATGAGAGAAATACAAATCAAAACTACAATGAAATATCATGTCACCCCAGTTTAAAAGGCTTTTCTTCAATAGACAGGAAATAATGAATGCTGGCAAAAATATGGAGAAAGGGGAACACCTGTACACTGTACTGTTGGTAGGAATGAAAATTTAAACAACCACACTGGAGAAGACAACAGTTTGGAGGTTCCTCAAAAATGAAACATTGAGCTACCATATGATCCAGCAATCCCACTGCTAGCTATATACTCAGAAGAAAGAAAATCAGTATATCAAAGACATATCTGCCCTCCCATGTTTATTGCAGCACTATTCACAATAGACAAGATTTGGAAGCAAACCAACTGTCCATCAAAAGATAAAGAAAGAAAGTATAGTACATATACACAATGGAGTACTATTCAGCCATAAAAAAGAGTGAGATCCTGTTATCTGCAAAAACATAGATGGAACTAGAGCTCATTATGTTAAGTGAAATAAGTTAGGCACAGAAAGACAAATTTCATACATTCTCATCTATTTGTGGGTGCTAAAAATTTTTTTTAAAAAAAATTGAACTCATGAAGATAGTAGCAGAATGGTTACCAGAGGTTGGGAAGGGTAGCAGGGTGTGGCTAGGGGGGATGGTTAGTTGGTGCAAAAATAGAATTGGAATAAATCAGATCTGGTATTTAATAGCACAACAGTGTGACTACAGTCAACAACAATTTATTATACCTTTAAAAATAACTGAAAGAATATAATTAGATTGTTTGTAACTCAAAGAAAGGATAAATGCTTGAGGTGATGGGTACCTAATTGACTCTATTGTGACTTTTATGCATTTATGCCTGTTTCAATGGATCTCATGTACCCCCATAAATATACACACTTAACATGTACGCTCAAAAAATTAAAAATTAAAAAAGTCTTGTGGGCAGAAATGTAAAAAAAAAAATGAATTTATTTTTAAAGTTCTAGGTTTATACACAAAGACACATTGATAATTTTGTGTTTGTAAAATGTTTCAAAATTTATAACTGCAATATTAAAATTCCAAACCAGATTTAGGAATCTTAACTTACTGATGAAAAAATTATGTTTCATTTTTTCTAGGAACTGCTATTGCTGAGTTTTCTGTAAGTGCCCCTTTTCTGTGTTTGACATGTCCTTTAACAATATCTTTGCCTGAGCCCATAAAGTTTTTGTTGTTTTGGTTATTCAAAATGTCTTATTTCAGTAATTAAAACTTGGTCTTGTTTATTTAAATTCTTCAATTTTACATTTCATTCAAAACATTCATTGTCTCTATCCCAGAGATGTTAGGCTAAGAACTTCAGCTGTGGGGGTTGGAGAAGGCAGTGGTCTCTCCTTTCACAAGAGACTCTTTCCAATACTCTTACTCTTATCTTGGTGCAGCAGGTAGAGTGGGCAAAAACATTTCTTTATTCACTTAGCCTTGTGGGCTAGGACAATGTGAGTAGCCCCAAGTCCGACATATAAATGATGGTGAGGATGCTCTAGTGTTGCTAGTTTTCATTGTTTCTTTGCCTTGCACTGTTTAGAGTTTTGTTTCTTCTTCTGTATTTTGTGTGTCCTAATGCCATCTCACTCTTGGTGATGCATTTTCTGGTTTAAGAACTGGCTTCTTTCCCTGTGTGATCTCCTGGCATAGACGAACCATTTGAAGTGCAACTTCTTTTCTTCCTCATGCCAAACCTTGCCTCTAGCTATCTACCTTACAGCCTTGTGCAGTTGGGATATTCTCCCAGTAGGCAGCCCATTTGGAGGAATTGGCAAGAATGCTTAAGCCCCTGGAACCATCCAAAGTGTCTGTGAGACCCATGAGGAGTGACTTACCATCGTTACGTTAATTAGAGAGAATCTAGGCTTTAATTTCCACTCTACCTCCTCTTCTTTGCCTCTTTTGTGTCCTCACAGTGGAAAAGACTGAGCTGTTTTAGTGTTTCAGCAATTTCCTGATAAAAGGACATCATTTATAAAAGCTTAGCAAATGCATGTTTCAGGCACTTTCTATAGGAGAAAATGAAAGGAAAAGAGATGAGATGATTACTGGTATAAAAACCACATTTTTTTAAAGACCACACTTTTTCATTTCTGGTGTAGCATGTGTGTGTGTGTGTATCTTGATAGTAAAGTTTATCCAAAAAAAGCTTAACCTTCCTTTTTATACCAGAGAGCATAAGAATCTTATATGAAGAAACAGGTATTCTTCTAATTCTAGAGCATTTAGCAACTTCTTTGTATCTCCACTTAAATCACTGCATTATTTGAGTTAACCCTCAATCAGTACCTCACAATTACTTTTATAAGAGTAGCTTTGTGTTGGAGATTTACAAAAATAGGAATAAATTATCCATGAGACATTTGATCTTCTTCAATCATCTATAAGCACAAAGGTATACAAAACTGTATCTTAGAGGATTTAATATTATCAGGGATGATATGGGGACATTCTGTCTGAAGAGATGGATAGCTAAGGTTCCTTTTGGGCCATTTTCAGATGCATAGTTGACATTTCAGCATAAATGAAATATTCACAGTAGCATGAAAGGTGAAAATTAAGATTGGTAATAACTCTGGCATCAGTTATATTAATATCATTTTCTGGAGTTATTGTCCGATACAAAATTCTCTTGAGAAAGACAAAGAATAAGCCATATAATTAAACAAAATATAAGCATCTTACAATTGCTTCCTGTGAAAATTCTTTAAATGATTACTCTCCATGTGAATGTTTTAGTAGCTGTAACTATCTAATTAGAAAGACTGAGGCATACTAAATTAAAAAGTGCACTACATCTATTGCAACTCATGAATAAATCACACCAGTGCTTAAGCAAAGGAAAAGTCTTCAGAAGTGTAAATCAAAGTGAAGAAAAATATACTCTTTTTTGGTTTTGTAGTACTTTCTGAGCTCCTCAGATTAACAGATTGTCATCACCATACCTATGTCTCTAAGAAACATGGCTGGTTTTCTCATCGTCAAAGAGCAGAAAAGTGGTTTTCTGGTAATAACAGTTGCATTTCTGCCATCCCTTCACACTAAATTTGACACAAGTGGAACACAACATCCTACAATTTTCCAAAAAGTGGCCCCAATGATATGACACCATCTGAAATTTCTGTCGGCTCTATTCCCAGAGCTAATGGCTTACTGCTGAGAGAGGCAAAGCTGGAGATGAAATTCTCTCCTGAAGACTGCATGGGATCTTTTCAGTATTGGGAATTCTGTTAGTTTTCAGCAATGCTCTGATTATCACTATATACAAAAAAAAATGCAAAAGCAAACAGAGACATTTTAGTACTAAAGAAGGTTTATTTATCTTAGAAAACTATAATCATCAAATAATATATGCTAATTATCACTTGCATCCCTACATTTGTAGCTAAAACTCCATTGCAATGAGATTATTTGTCAATTGAATTCTATTCTAACAGACCTTACCTTTCTCAAATACAAAACCAATTACAGAGCACCCTGTCTCACATCATTCCATCTCCCAAATAACCTTGTAAGGTAAATGATTTTACTACTCTACAAGAAAGGAATTGAGACTTGCAAATAATATTCACATTTTTTCAAACCACATAGGTAATACATTTTAGAAATGGAACTTGAAGCTGAGTCCACTTCAAGATCAATGCCTTTCCTAATATATATCATAGTTGTGTCCACCATGTGAAAGTGCAATTGGTGAGATGGTGGGAGGACCTGCCTTTAAAGGTTTCAAGCAAACTCAGATATGGGGCTTGGATTTTGGAAAACATATAATATATTGGTTTGTGAATAAATGTTTTTGAGAACATTGAAAATCGTGTCTTGATTTCATTATGGAAGAACTCATCTGAACTACTTACCATCAAAAACAAAGACATACAAGTTGATGCTTGAAGCGCTTTAATTATTCATTGTAAAGAGCAGGAACTGAGACTGAAACATGCTCCAAAGTCAGATTGCGGGTATGTGATTGCCTCTCTTAGGACAACTCTGTTTCTGTTCTATCATTGGTACTTACAGCCTAGAGTATGCAATTGTTATGTCTCAGAAAGAAAAGTAAGAGGAAATACTTGCTGCTTGCAGCATCTGACGGTTTTTTTTTTTTTTCAGTGAGTAATTCAAAGTTTATATAGAATACCAAAAACCAACCACTTAGAAGTGATAAACAATCTAACCTGGCAAATCAAAAAGGGACATTAGCATTTGATTTACTATCTCAGTGGCTCTCTCACCACTCTATTGATTAGTGAGGTGACAAAAATAGGAATCAAGAAACTAAGAGGAAGAGAATTCTGTTTTAGCATGCTGTTACCTCATAGCAGAAGAAACAAGAGAGTGGCTTTGGTGTTTGAATGGGCATTAGCTGTCTCCCATGTGACCAAAGAGGAAATAAAACTTTGTGACCTTGAGAGTCACAACCACTTCTTAATTTTGTCTCTTTTATAATGTGGAACCAGATTAGAAGAAAGTTTTTTTTTTTTTTTTTTTTTTTTTTTTTTTTTTTTGAGTTAATAAAACACAAGCAATAGTGTCAGAGAGGAAATTGTCAGCTACTTAGCCATTTCCTTTTGGTGTTGCATTTTTTCAAGAGCATCTTCCAACTACGGTATAAAACCTTACTTTCACAATAAAATGACATAGTTCTTTTGAAAATAATTTGGGTACTATAATCAGTACTAAATGAAAAAAAAAAATCCTATGATAATGATATCCTGGGAGGTGGTCAATATTCTGACACTAAACAAATGCTCCCATCTACTTGGCTTTGCTTTGCTGGAGCCAACCAGAAGCTCGGCAGGAAGAAACAAGAGCAAATGCCAGAAGGAAGTATGTTTTGAGCAACTAACAACTAGGAAATGATGACAGTAGGAAGCCAGGACTAGTATGTGTAGCAATTAGAGATGAGAAAGCTCAATTTCAGCTACATTATCTGGTCATCCATGAGGCATATTATGAGTTACTTTCTGAGTCCAACCTGTAAGTAATCATACGAGTTAGTTATTTCCATCATTGGGCTCCACCTCTGTGTGCAGGTGTAGCTCTAGGTAAACACAGGGAAGAGTGTAAAACTTATGACATACTTAATAATGGTGATGGTCTTTGGATTATTAAATGCATGTTTCAATAAATTAGTGGCTATTTGGATATGGTCTCTGCACCTTTGAAACTGCAAATGGACAGCTATTGCCATACTTGAACTTCAGGTCATTTTTAAAAGTCAGTGCTTCTTATGAACATTAAATCAAAGTGTACATAAATAAGCAGTAACACCCTATCTTATTAATAATAGAATTAAGAACCATATTATAAACTATGATTATAGCATACACTAAATAAATCCTTTTTGTTTGTGAAGGATTGCCTGACTAGTGTCATTTATCTGATAATGGGATATATTTTACTGATGCAATGTTTTAGTTAGATAATTATAGGTTTAGTCCTTCTTATTAAAATTTGTGAGAAAATAGTCCTAGTAAAGTATCCCAAACACCCTCGTAAGCAGGTGAACAAAGCAACTATCAAATAAATGTTTTTAATTAGCTTGATAACAGGATGGACCCATTGTTTGATATGTGTTCTAGAAACACTGAATTAATTGCATTGTCCAAAAATGCTCCTGTCAATTAACTTGAAGAGAGAAATGATAATAATGTATTTCATTGCAGACATTTACTAAAGAATAACATTTTCATATCTATTTAGACTGTGGAGGTTCTTGTGACAAAATAGGGAGCCTCATTTTCATCTGTGCGATATAAGAAAAAAGAGGATACATTCTCTTTTTTCTACCAGGTGAAGTTACAAACCTCCCAGGTGACTTTGTAGATTACAGTAAGATATTATTGTATTTACTTTATGTTTTATAATATTTCTGACTCATGATGTAGCCAACTGTTTCAACAGAACCATATTTGAAGTCAGAAGACCTCATATATAAAGTGCAGATAATAATACACACGATCAGTATAGTAAAGATTAAATACAATAATGCACATTAAAATGTTTTAAAATTATAAGTATTACTTAAAATTGTAGAAGTAAAACTTTCTATTGACCTCAATATTTCTAAGGTAATTAGTCTCTGAATTTAATTCTACCTCTTTTTTGTCTGGTTATAGCTGACATTAATTGAAGTATAATTGACATGTAATAAATCAAACAGATTTTAAGAATACAATATGAATTTTGAAAATGTACACCATTTAACCATTTTGAAAATAAATATACAGGAAATTTTCATCATATAATAAAGTTCCCTTTCAACAATTTTTAGACAATCTCCACCCACTTCTCCCTCTCGGAGACTAACAAAGTTCTTATTTATATTATTACAGTTTTCCTATTCTTGAACTTTATAAAAATGCAATTATACAGTATTAGTTGTATATATACCTGAAATAATTACTTCTTGATACTTCACAAAGTTACAACCAACTAGCTGACTTCCTGGATTATGGTAGCATATTATTTCATCTATTTTCCTTTTTTTTTTTAAAGGAAAAATAAATAGTAAAAATCCCTTTATCCTTGGGAGAGAGACAAGACATAGTCCTAAACCTAGGCCATACAATTTTTTTTTATTTTACAGCTGGAGGATGAACAGAATTATTTCGAAAGCCCCCACCACCAAGACATGGAGATAGAGAGCCAATTTAAGACTAAAGCTAGATACAGTAGCGCACCCAACCTACTTTCCACAACCAGGCTGGCAAACACCAAGAAACCAGCAGCATCTGTCTGCTGCTAGGGAAGAGCAAAAGCCTTGAGAGAAGTAATGAGGTACTTAGGGTGGAATAGAAAGATGGAGCAAAATTACCTGGCAATCAAGTTCTCACTTTACAAGGTAAAGGTAGGCAAATTTGAAGCTGGAAGTACACTGAGGGTACCTATAGCAACACAAAATTCCAAACTCATCTCAACATGTGACTAGATTGACTCTCCTCCTCACATTTAGTGCCAGGTAGAAAAAGAGATATATGCCTGTTTCCAGGTCAAAAATAATTTACCACTGTTAGTATTGTCATACACACAATATGTGAAATATAATGAAAAATTGAAGATATACAAAATGCAAACATAAAGAAGCCATTGTAAAAATACAAAGCAATGAATAAAATGAGATTCAGAGATCATCTATATGTTGGAACCATTAGACAAAAATGTTTAAATCACTTAGGTTAATGCGGTAAAGACTCTGGTAGACCAGGTATAGAACATGGAAAAGCAGACGGATAATGCCAGGGGAGAGATGAGAGCTAAAAGAAAAGACTGCATTTGAAATGCTAGAAAAATAATGGCAACACAAATGAAGAATATCCTGAATAGGTTCTTCAGTAGATGTGACACAAACTTGGATAGAGCAGGTGAACTTGAAAGATTGTCCATAGAAATTATTCAACCTGAAGCACAAAAGGGGAGAGAGAGAGAAAATGTAAACCAAAGATGTAAGATTGTATCAAGTGGCCTATTTTACGTATATTTGGAATGACTAGCTGAAAAAGAGCAGAAAAGAAACATTTGAAGTGATAATGGTCAATAACTGAAGTGATAATGGCCAAGAATTATACAAAAATTATAAAAGACACCAAGTACAGATATAACCTCAGATAATTTCAAACGGGAGTACACACACACACACACAGACGCACACTCACACACACACACCCCTAGATACATTATATTCAAATAGCTAAAATCAAAGGTAAAGACAAAGTTTTGAAGGCACAGTGAGGCAGGGCAGGACAGGAAGGCAGGAGACATATTACGTGCAAGGAAATGAAGATTAAAAAATATATACAGCAAACATTCTATCAGAAACTACACAGGCAAAAAGACAGTAAACTGGCATCTTTTAAAATGGAGAAAGAAAAACAAATATCAACCTAGAATAATATACTCAGGGACAGTGTCTTTAAAAAAATCAAGGAGAAAAGACATTTCAAAATATAAGAAATTGAAGGACTTTATTGCCAACACACTTGCATTACAAGAAATGTTAAAGGAAGTTCTGCAGGCAGAATAAATATGATATGAGACAGAAATTTGAATCTACAAAAATGAACATCTATGGAGATGGTCCAGAATAGATACAGAAACCTCTAAGAGCTCAATAAAATAAAAGCCAAATTTTAAAACTAGACAAATATTTGAAAAGGCATTCAGATAGATGCATGGAGAGCAAATAAGTACAATGAAAAGATGCTCAAGATTATTTAGCCACTAAGGTAATTCAAATTAGTGAAAGCCACAATGCAATGTCACTATACAATCATTAAAATGCCTAAAAGTAAAAAGACAAGATACCAAGTTTTGGTGAGGAAGTATGTAGTGGAACTCTCACATATAGATGATAGGAATGTTTTTCACTTTAAATGCAGTTGGGTCATTTCTTTTAAAGTTAAAAATCACACATTTCACATGATCCCAAATTTTAATAACATGGATAAATATATGCTTATATAAATATATATGTATGAATATTTATAACACTTTTATTCATAAAAGTCCCAAACTGGGAGGAACCGAATTTCTACCAACAAACATTAAACAAGTACTGGTTACAGGAAAGAAAAATATAATCTATAGTGAAATTAAGCAGACCAGTAGCTGTCTAGTGCTGGGGGGTGGGGCAGCTACCTTTTGTGACCACAAAATAACTTTGTATGGTGATAGAAATGTTCTATATCTTGACTGTGATACTACTTACATTGATGTATAAATTGTCAAAACACATCAAAATATATACTTCATATAAGTACATTGCATTATAATGAAATTATGTTTTATAAAATTGATTTTAAGAAAAGAATGCCAATTTGTTAAAAAAAAAAAATCAATTTAAGGGATAATATATTCCTCATAAAGAAAATTCTAGAAACCTGGAAGTTTCCTGGAAATCTCAGAAGAAATAGAACAATTATATTATTGGATTCGTTTTACAGACTTTGAAAGTTGTAAATTTTTATAAACTTTAATTTTTTTAAGGTCCCATAGCAGGTGGGCAGAAATTATTAATCCAAAGTACAGAATTCAGTGGGAAGAATTTTAAGGAGCAAATTGAAGGTGTGAAAGACTAGAACACTTTTAATAATAATTTTCTAATATTTATCTTGGGATATCTAGCTCAATTAAAGTATTGCTGTTTTTAGTCTTATGAATCACCTTCATTTAAGAAAACATTTCAACAGCAATTCAACTTTGAAGTAAATAAAGGTATTTAATTAATCAAAACATTGGCATATTCTAATACTTGTATGTTGTGAGCAAACTAGCTTATGGAACAAATTCAACCTGTTACCTGTTTTATAAATAAAGTTTTCTTGAAGCAGCAGCCACACCCATTTATTTATATATATTTAAAAAATATTTAAAACACAGATTATGTGGTTTATGAAGGCTAAGATATTTAGTATCTAGCCCATTACTCGGAAGTTTGTTGAATCCTACTGTAGAGAAATATTTCTTGTATGAATTCTTTGACACAGAACATATTTCATGATATTTATGACATTTGCAATGATGATTTGAGACAGTATTGCATGGTGGTTGACAATGTAACTTTTAAAACCAGATAGCCTAGATTTCTTCCTGGTTCTGCCCATACTAGCTGTGGGAACTTGAGCAGATTATTTAGCCTCTGTGTGTTTCAGGTCTCCTGCTTTTAAATTCTAAATACAATAGCATCTACTTCATACAGATGTGAGAATTTACCAACTCAATACATATCAACTACTTAGAGCAGTGACTGGCACATAATGTCCAACAACTGTTAGTTAGCATCACCACCATCATCATGACCATCATCATCACCACCATCATCATTGTTGGTAAGACATTATCACACAACAGGTCAAATAAAATTTCAAAATTAAAGGTATGTTAAAGTGTATTATAATGATGATTATAGAGAGAAGAACAACGTGAAATTAAGGTATTTTAAATTTTGAAAAGTTATCAATTTAACATTTACATTTTTTATTATAGTTAATGATGTGCATGCCCTTTATTTTCTATTTGAGTTTATATTCTTTGATTCCTAGAAGGTTCTGGTTTTTAACTCCCAAAGTTTTGAGCAGTTCTACGAATGATCTTAAGAAAAAAAATGCCAATTTGTAAAAAAATTCAATTTAAGGGCCAATGTTGTCCTGATAAAGGAAATTCTAGAAACCTGGCAGTTGCAGGGAACATATGTAGTGGTTATTCAATACTTATTGACCGATCAGCAAATTAATGAAAAATGTGTCACCATTTATAGCACAGGACATTGGAAATGATGCATCGTTCATATTAAACAGAAAGTTAATTGAAATAACTAGCTGTTTTTGATTAAGCACTTTTCTCAGTTATTTAAATCCTTTGAAAGCATTGAAGTTGGCTGTGATATAAAGGGATTACTTCTGTTGAGGATGTGAATTAAGATATATTCATTTGTGTTTAATTAGATGAGGATCTTTTACTACTGGAAATTTCAGAGTTCAATTACAACCCTATTAGAACGTGAATGCTGAATTCCTTTGTTACAAGGCCATTAAACGATGATCATCTCATTGCACGGGTAAGTCGAAAGGTATATTTTATCAGTAGTTTCTTATCTTGTTACTTATTTGACAAGACAAATAGAGTAAATGTAATAAATTTCCAAAAAAAAAAAAAAACAACCACTTTAAAACATTTAGTTAAAAATTCACTAAATGACTAGAAAGATTCATTTTGTTCTTTTTCTAGTGATGATATGGATGTTTTTCCAATTTTCATTTCAGTAATTTCTGCTCAAAATTCATGTAAAAGATGTTTCCACAAAATCTTCTGCATTAGTAGAGATAGTAACTAGTTGATTCACATACTAAGTCATCAAAGGCTGATCATGACATGAAATTAATCTTCCACAGTGGAGATTCATCCTGGAATTGTTACCCACGTGAGAGCATAATGTGCGTTTCTCAATATTCCTGCTTGGATAGTTAGAGCATATTCATATTGATTTGTAACAGTCAATACCATGGTAACATATGAGTGCTCACTCTTGTATAAAACAATTACACTTTGAAATAAATCTTTGAGAAACCTGAAAGGCATTGAGGTGAATGTGTCTTTGAGTATAATGTTCTGTGTTAATGAAGAAAGTGGCCAATGCTTATAATCTGAAAAATATTCTGTGTACTAAAATTAGAGGCATCTTCAACATTCTGGTATTTGCTTACTGGTCAAAAAAGGTAACATAATTCTTAAGCAGACACTGAGAGTGCATAAAACTGCTATAAAAATCAAAAGGGAGTAGGTTGTGACAAATGAGAATTTTATTTATTTATTTATTTATTTATTTATTTATTTATTTATTGGAGATAGAGTCTCACTTTGTCACACAGACTGGAGTGCAGTAGCACAATCTCAGCTCACTGAAACCTCCACCTCCTGGGTTCAAGCGATTCTCCTGCTTCAGCCTCCCTAGTTGCTGGGATTACAGGCACACACCACCTCACCCAGCTAATATTTGCATTTTTAGTAGAAACAGGGTTTAGCTATGTTGGCCAGGCTGGTCTGGAACTCCTGACCTCAGGTGATCCACCCCCCCTCGACCTCCCAAAGTGCGGGTATTACAGGCATGAGCCACTGTGCTGGCCAAGAATTCTTTATTTGAAAGTACAAAGCAATACGGGTATACGAAAGAGAAACTTGAGGTCTCTTTGAAGAATTTAAAACTATAAAAATGTCATCAATACACACGAATGAAGGATAAGAAAATTACAAATTAATTTTTTAAGAGTATCTGCTAGAGCCTATTAGTCATGGACATTGAGATACATTGTACTTTCATATTTTACAAGAGACTACGAAAAATATTTCTGTAAAATGCTCTTAATAAGAAAATGTTATCTGTAAATTAGTCATGTTCTGTTAATTAGAATAAAGGATTGAAGGAATAATCATTACTATAATTGCTGGTAGAATAAGCTAAAACTATCTTATTATCTTTCCAAACTTTCAGCTTCCTGCTAATTTAGGATAATAAGTATCCTCATGTGTATAGTGTTTTGTATGTGTATAAGTGCATGCATTTTGTGTGTGTGTGTGTGTGTGTGAATTTGTATGTATGCATTACTTTGAGGAGTGTAAAGCTCTGTGAGCTGTACAGTATAATTTTATGTTATCACTATATTGATTATGAAACGTTCACTCTACTTTGGATATCTCAGGTCTACTGTCACCTATGCCTATGGAGATTAGAATTGCTCTGCTTCCAGTATTTCCAATTCTAAAATTCTTCTTTGATAACAGTCTCCATGTCTCCAATTCTTAACTTTTTGCCTATTTCGTTTTTTGACCAGCTATAAGCAGCCCTTACCCTTCTTGCTGTTCCCATCTCTGATATTCTTCTTGATCTTGCCAGTTTCTCCTGTTCCTAGAAGCTGGATTCTCCCCAACATCCCTATATCCCCCTTGTATCTTGAGCTCCCAGTACTCTAGAGATCACTGCAACATAGTCTTCTCTGATTTGAGAAGACCTGCTATTTTCTTAGCAATCTTAAACTGATGTCTATTTTTCTTCCTATTGCTTTGTTCACAGTGTCTTTAGAATCTTCTTAATAATTATTATAATAGTAGATAACAGTTCAAAAGTACCTACAATGTACCAGATTATCTAAGAATTTTATTAACTCATTTAATATCACAAAAACATACAGGTGTTTAGGCAGGAAGATTTTCAGAAAATGATTAACTTAGAAATGCAGGAGGAGTGGCCGGGTGCGGTGGCTCACGCCTGTAAACCCAGCACTTTGGGAGACTGAGGCTGGCGGATCACGAGGTCAGGAGATCGAGACCATCCTGGCTAACACGGCGAAACCCTGTCTCTACTAAAAATACAAAAAATTTGCTGGGTGTGGTGGTGGGCACCTGTAGTCCCAGATACTCAGGAAGCTGAGGCAGGAGAAAAGCGTGAACCCGGGAGGTGGAGCTTGCAGTAAACCTAGATGACGCCACTGCACTCCAACCTGGGCGACAGAGCCAGACTCTGTCTCAGGAAAAAAAAAAAAAAAAAGGAAGAAAGAAATGCAGGAGGAGAAAGTATTTATGGCCAACTTTCTAATCCACTTATACAATTAAATTTATATTTATATAGTCAACTATCATCTCTCATAAACCCAATTTGATAGCATTCTTAGAACATCTCAGTTTTGAGCACCTTCTAAGGTTAAAACTTTGACCAGGCTCATTGTGACAGTCTTTTTTTATTTTGTTTTGCTAATATTGTTTTCATTTATTTCTCTTCAGGTATTTTTACTACTTAAGCTTTTCTCATTTTCTTACTATTCCCTTTCTTTTTTACTCTAATTATGGGTATTCTTTTAAAGTTTATGTTGAGACCTACAGGATTGAAGCAGACGTCCCTTGTAAATGTGTCCACTATTCTCAGTTTTTTCATTTCAAGATAAATGAATCCAGTGTAAGGACCATTGTAAAGAAAGAAAAGGAAATTCATGACGTCATTATTGCATCTACACCGGCAGGCATGCAAACCTTGCTCTTTTGTTGAAATATCTTTTTATCTTATATTGAAAATGCAGCTTTTATGTGGGTGCAGGATTGCTATAAGAAAAGGCATGCCTATAGACTATATTATGATTCGAGAAAAAGTGAAATCATTATGTGATAACTTAAAGCACAAGGAAAGTGAAGGATCTGAAGCTGAATAATTTAAAGCCAGCAAAGGATGGTTTGATAAGTTTAGAAAGAGATTTACCTTAAAAAAGAAAAAAAAAAATGTCAACTTAAAAAGAAAAGCAGCTTCTGCCAGTCAAGAGGCAGCAAATGAGTTTCTAAATGCCAGTAAGAAAATCATCCAGGAAAAAGGATATCTGTCTGGATAGGTTTGTAATGTAGAGAAAAATATCCTATTCTGAAAAAAAATGACACAATGGACATTTATTAGTAATGCGGAGATGCAAAAATAAGGTTCTAAGGCAGGGAAGAATAGGCCAACTATTCTGTTTTGCACAATGCAGTCAGGTTTATAGTGAGGACTGTCCTTACCTTTGAAACTGCTGTCAAGCATTGAAGGAAAAAGATAAACACCAGCTGTCAGTCTTGTAATCACAACAAGATGATTGTAATATACAACAAGATGGCCTGAGCAATGAGAACACTTTTTCTGGATGATTTAATTGACACTTTGTCTTTGTCCCCAAAGTCAGGAAATACCTTATCAGTAATGGACTGTCTTAAAGTTTTGTTTGTTTGTTTTTTTGTTTTTGATATTGGGCAATGCCCCTGGCCAACCAGACCCTATGAGCTCAACAACAAAGGCATCAAAATGGTTTACTTGTCCCCAAACATGTCTTTAATTCAGCTTCTAGATCAGAGGGTCATAATAAACTTTAAAGCTCATTACACATGGTACTCTATGGAAAGGATTGTCAAAGTTATGGAAGAGAATCCTGATGGAACATTGTAAAAATCTGGATGGATTTTACAACTGAAGGTGCCATCGTTATCGTAGAAAAAGCCATGGAAGCCATCAAGCCCCAAACAATAAATGCCTGCTGGGGAAAATGCTGTCCAGATGTTGTCCATAACTTAACAGGATTTATGACACAGCCAATCAAGAAAATATAAGAGATTGTGGATATGGAAAAAAAAAAAAAAAAAAAAGTGGAGGATGAAGCATTTCAAGATATGGATCTTACAGGAATTCAAAAGCTAATAGACACCACAACAGAGAAATTAACAGAAGATTCTTTGATAAAGATGAGTGCTTCTGGCTTCTGATCCAGTGCCAGATGATGAGATAAAGACATAGAAGAAGCATTGCCAGAAAACAAATTGACATTAGGCAATCTGGCAGAAACGTTCTGGTTATGCAAGACGGTTTTTGACTTGTTTAATGATATGATCTCTTCTATGATATGGGCACTGAAACTAAAGCAAATGGTGGAAGAGGGATTGGTACTATGTAGAAGCATTTTTAGAAAAATGAAAAAGCAAAAAGACAGAAAGTACGATTGTATTTCCATAAACTTACTCTGAATGCATCTGTCTCTCCTGACTCTCCTTCTACTTCCTCCACCTCTTTGGCCTCTGCCATCCCTGAGACGAGACCAAATTTTCCTCCTTCTCAGCCTACTCAACATGAAAATGACAAAGATGAAGATTTTTATGATGATCTGCTCCCACTTATTAATGAATTAATGAATCCCACTTATTCAGTATTAATGAATACTGAATATTTATCTTTCTTCTAATTTTTGAAATAATATTTTCTTTTTTCTAGCTTACTTTATTGTAAGAATATCATATGTAAGACATACATCATACAAAGTATGTGTTAATCAAGAGTTTATGTTATTGGTAAGGCTTCTGGTTAGCAATATTTTATTAGTTAAGTTTTATGGGGGTAAAAATTATACATGGATTTTTTCATGTGCTGGCGGGTGGCACCTCAACCCCCATGTTGTTCAAGAGTCAAGTGTATAGATAATTATACATATGCATATGTATGTGTGTATAATTATACACACACACATATATATGTAAAAAGAATTTTAAAAATCTAGTGTTGCAAATTTTACAAAAATATATCACCATGTGGATACATTCCTAGGGACCCTACCATGGCTTCAGAAGGAATCCATGCAAGTGAGAGAACAAGAAGCTTAAGCTTCATTAATTTCTTAGCATACGTTGGTATCGTTAGTCCCTTACTCTTTTCTCTCTACACTCTTTCATAGCAGTTTTAGCTATTATTTTTGTGTATTTCATCTGATTCTGAACTATAGATCTACATAAAATTTGTTATGCTGGATACACCAACCCGAGTGTACCCTTGAGACTTCATATATAATGTGAATAAACTAAGCACATTTTCTTTCTTAGGTTCCTTTTTCCAATTGCTTAGTGTTTTGCACCTCACTCCTTACATGCAAGAGCTTTTACGACATTCTTTGGATGACTCATCTCATATACAATCTTATCCTTTCTAATCTAAAACAACTTCTTAATACCTCGTCTGAATTTTTAGATATTCCTAAGCATAGGCTATATATTATAATAAGGGATATAGGCTACATTCTAATTGAGGTCACCAGATACAATCTTTAGCCTACCAATACAGAAAGCACACTGACTATGGGTTAATGTTTCTTCCCTATGACTCTAATAGTATTCATTTATTTATATATCTTTAAGTCTTTCCTACTATCTAAACTTGCATATTAATCTCCAAATTATTCTTTCTCTCTCTCTCTGCAAAGATGTACTGGTAGAAAAACAAAGAAAATATTTGTGAAGTCATACAAGGAAAGGGTAAAACCAGAAAATGTAAGTGTTTTGCCCCAAATTCATTGTTTACAAATCAGTTTTAGGATATAACTCATGCATTCTGGCTCCAGAAAATACCCGTCACTCCTGTGCTATTCTGATTTCTTTAAGCACTATTGAAAGACAGCTGTTTGGAAGTTGTATATGAAGAAGTTATATAGAACGTAGGATATTTGAGATAAAGGGAAATACATGTGAAAGAGAAAATCAACAATTTCAACATGCAGTATCTAGCTATGTCATTTATTTCTACTGATTTATATTTGCTGGGTTTTCTGAATCTGAGAACTAGTACTTTTTGTGAATTCTGTTTAGGAGTTTAATATATGTTTGATAAAATTGTAGAGGCTGAATGGACTGGTGCCTGATTCCCATCCAGGGACTGCTTTTTAAGAATAAGACTACTTGGTTAACAACTTGAGTAAAGTAGTAAGGAGCTTTATTATTACAATGGAATTGACCTGACTATTGGAAATTGCCAGGTAAAAAATACCTGAAAGTTTTCCATGGGTCAGAGGGGAGTGATTCATCAGAGAAAGATAACCTGAAGCCAGTTTAAATCTTCTCAGAAGATTGTCTGAGGGGGAATGGGAAACTAAGACGGAGTGGAGTGAAATTGTTAAAAAGGAGGATTCAAGGAAAACACATGTTCCATGTTTCATTAGGCACAGTCAGATATCACCAGTGGGGAGTCCCCAGAGAACCTTTGAAAGTGTCCAAGAAAGATAAAAAGATATATTTAAAACTATACACTAAACCCAGAGAACACAAATCCATCTTAACAACTTATTAATCTGTGTAAGAACTTTCCTCCCCACTTAACACCCTCTTTTTGATTAGACCTGGTTTGAAACCACACTTAACAGGTTTAGAGGGAAAAAAAGAAATAGGATTACATTCCTATTTCCCACATCAAGCAGCCATTCATCCAGGGAGTAAGAGAAGAGAAGCATATTTTGGTTAAATCAAATTCAGTTTTTATTATCATTGAGATGGCATATTTGCTTTGAGACTGTGTTAAATCTTACACAACCATAGGTTTTTTTATTGCTTTACATTGATTAGAAGAGTCATAGTATGCAAGTAAAGAGATACTGAGAAGTAAAATAAAGTTTCTTTTATAAATAATTTTCATGAGTTCTTATTCAACGTAACAGTTACATATAATCAATTGATTGTCAATTTAATATATTTGCCCAGGATATTAAAATAGGTTTATCCATTTAATTGTGTAATCAACATATCTGAGACATTCATGTCCTGTGAAAAAATAAACTTTTACATTCATCTGAAAAAGGTCTTATTTTTTAGTATGATTCGACAAAATGTTGGCATATGTCTGCTTCTGGACCGACCCCATGAACCAAAAAAAAAAAAAAATCGCAAATAGGGATTGGAATGCTGTATCTGGTGAGGAGGATGAGATTATCCTGATTGATTACGACTAATTAGTATCAGCCCTAAAAGTGAAAACAGAGTCAGCTTTGAAGGAATCAGATGGGCTGGTTTTGAAAGAGATAAATATATACGTCAAAGCAGCATTATACTTTCACGAGGTCTGGTGAAGCGAATGCTATGACTTGTCAACAGGATTCTCTTTACTCATTTTACCTCCATTTTGGATCCATTAAAATTCTACCCTGTTGTCCCCCAGTATGTATCTCAAATCTAAGTACTTCTTATGCTAACCACCATTGATCTATTATCCATCATCAGTCCTTGCCTTTCCTAAACTACAGTTCCTTATCTTTTATCTCAAGTAGCTATCCTCGATTTTCTTTGTTAAATTTGTGAATTTGTGTGTGTGTGTGTGTGTGTGTGTGTGTGTGTGTGTTTGCTGTATTGGATCCATTCTTTACAAAAAACTTGTGTGTTGTTAAACACTATGGAGAGGCCGGGCATGGTGGCTCACGCCTGTAATCCCAGCACTGTGGGCGGATCACGAGATCAGGAGATCCAGACCAGGATCCTGGCTAACACGGTGACACCCCGCCTCTACTAAAATACAAAATATCAGCCGGGCGTGGTGGCGGGCGCCCTAGCCCCAGCCACTCCGGAGGCTGACGCAGGAGAAGGGCGTGAACCCAGGAGGCGGAGCTTGCAGTGAGCCGAGATCGCCCCGCTTCACTCCAACCTGGGCGACACAGTGAGACTCCGTCTCAAACAAACAAACAAACAAACAAACAAACAAAACCACTAAGGAGAGCTGTTATATAAATTATTCCTTTTTCTGATCATATTTACCATATTTTTCGCCTTAATTTTATAGATTTCTTATTCTCTATCTCTTGAGTTTGGGTCATATCCATACATTAACGCCAGGGTAGTTCCTTCCTTATTTATCTTTCTCTTCCTTTATTATTTTTGACTCTAGACAACCACTTGCTGAATAATAGTTTAAAGATTGTGTGAACGACATCTGGGGATAACCACAGCTTTAAATTATGACTGTTGTTTGGAATCCTAAATTTCTTATGTCTATTACCCTCCAAGACGTGACCTCCCTCAGCTGTTTACATTCAGATGTGATATGGTTTGACTGCTTACTCACCCAAAATCTCATCTTGAATGGTAATAGCCATAATCCCCATGCGGCAAGGGAGAGACCAGGTGGAGGTAATTGAATCATTCATCATCAGCCCATAGGGTGATTCCCCTATGCTGTTCTCGTGATAGTGACTTCTCACGAGATCTGATGGTTTTATAAGGGGTTATTTTCCCTTCACTGGGCATTTGTCCTTTCTACCACCATGAGAAGAGGGTGCCTTGCTTCCCCCTCACATTCTGACATGATTGTAAATTTCCTGAGGCCTCCCAGACAAACTGAACTGTGAGTCAATTAAAACTCGTTCCTTTATAAATAACCCAGTCTCAGGCAGTTCTTTATAGCAGTATGGAAACGGACTAATACAAGCTGGTTGATACGACTTATAATATAGTCCCTTAATTCATAAAGTCTTTAAGTTATAAAAACTGTTTTTCTTCCTTCCTTTGTTGCAATTTATTTGGGATCACTTCTTAGCTAAGTGTCTGCCTTCAATTGCAAAAACTGATAATTCTTATAATCTTTCAGTTCTAATTTTTCCTACATTTATAATGTGCCAAACTGAAGCAACACCCATATTTTTTTCTATGACCACCTGTGTCAATATATTTGACAATCATTAAACATACTATTTAGGAACTTAATTCATACTTTTAGGGGTAACTTAACACTTTCCCACCTCCCCATGTCTAAGGACATACAGGTGAACTGTTGTCTCTGTGTTTTGATTCACATTTTTTAGTACTTGACAGCTTTTCAGTATAATGTATGAATTGTGGTTATAATCTTTTATTGTTTTCTGCTTCATTAAAGAAGCAGAAAACTCCTGCATTGAAGAAGGGGCTCTTCTATTTTTTGTTCATTTTGTTGTATTTTATAAGATTTAACACAAGTGAAGAAAATTAAAAATGATCTCACATTGTCAGAATTAAACCTCCATTTATAGCTATTTATTAGTACTATTTATTAAGAATGATTTTTACAATCATGTTTTTCTTAGACTAATCTGATTATAAATGCAGCACAATATTTAGTCTTTTACATGTATTTATCAGCTGGAAAACAATTATAAACCTAATTGCTTTCAATCTCAATTCATAAAAAAGGCTCAACCTCAGTGTGATTTTCTATCTTTACTGGTAACTCAGCAAAGTGTCTCAAATAAAATACTATCTAGGAAGTTGTACTTAAAATTTGGCTTTAAAATCCCATTTTTCCTTTCCTTAAAGGTCTTTCCTTGAAGATGTATTTACTTGGCTAAAATATGACTTGAGATTTACAGCTAATTCATGCAGAAAAATGTGTAGTCCAGGTTTATAAATATTCAAGACAATAAAAATGGGAAGAAATATAGAGAATACCTCATTGGTTCTTTTTACATTATACTATAGATTAAACAACTTACAGTAGACATGAAAAAGAAGAAAGTATTTTCCTTTGTAGAAATTCAAAAATAATACTATTTTCAATTTCTACATATTTATATGTTCCTCATTGTCTCACGATTTACATTGAGGAAATGAAATTTTCCATTTTTCACAAACAGAACTTATTCAAATATTTTGAATTTCTATGTTCTAGTGTATGACAAAGCTGTCACTTATAGGATTTTTGTACATCACCAATTTCCAAACTTGGATTGCCAAATAACATGCTTTGGCATTTAATTTAGTATATGTTAAATCCTTTTTATAGTAACCTTTATTATTTTTGACATAAGTATAAATTTTTTTTCAAATGGCATCCAAGGGGGCTAAATTACTGAATTGTCAAAATTATTTCCTTACAAAATAGTCCTGATACATGTATTCTAAAGGTAAAGGCTCCAGGGTTTAATGATGGTTCTCTTTTTGCTGACATTTATTAGCTGCATTCCTTTCTATACTTTCTGGAGGTGAGGAAGCATGTTTGTTTTGTGTTTACACCCTTGATCCTGCTTACAGCTCAGCTTCCTCCCTTTATAAGAATCATCCTATCTCAGATTACTAACATGCCAACTTGTTCTTCCTGTTGCTATGGTTTCTCAGTCATTGGCTATGCCCTGTTGCTCAAAATTATGCTTAGGCATGTCCTCATAGAATTTCATGTTTCTACCGTGATTTTGGTTGTTCTCAGTTTTGCATAAAGCAGTTATTCAACAACCCTTTGCAATTCATTTTTAGATTGAGTTTATTTGACTTCAGTGTAACTGAATGTGTCCCAACGATTTGGTTGGCACAGGATTTATGGGGGCTTGTCTTGTTAATGGTGGACTCTAAACTTATAATATCTCTACTGCCCAATTAAGTTGAACAAATGGCGTCATCCCTGAATCTGTTTCAATGTTATCATAAATCTGCAATGTATTATTTACTTAAGATGAGTTTCAATAGTGACACAGCTGTTGGTTTCATATAATGGCTTACTTTTGTTCATTGTGACATGGTGTAAGTACTGATATTTAGAGTGGCATCTGCGAAAATCTAGGCCTCACAGTCAAATTATAAATTGCATACTACCACCATTCTGTGAGCTATTAGCTCTGTTAAGAGCATTTGCTCTGTTAGTGTCATATTTTGTAGGCTAGTCTTCCTGGGAACATGCTGCCTTTCTTTATTTTGTTCTCTATTTCCTGGAATGCATGCTGTTTAATGATATTTAGCCAAAATAGTAAAATTCAAAAATCAAGTTTTCTTTTTCCATCTCCAATAAACATCTTATGTTCTTATGCTATGATGCAGTCTCTCACCTTAGTGGACTTTAGACTCATTATCATTATAGACACCATTGCATAATAATTACTAAACATTTGTTAAAGTAATATACTTTGAAATAGAAGTACTGAATCAAAAAGAAAGAGGTGAACCTTATTTTGATTTTTGAATCAAATAATTTGTTTTTGATTAGTTATTTGTTTTCTACCCAAAGTTAATTTTTACATAATACTCTTGTCAATAGGAGACAATAAAAGGAAAAACAAAGTGAGAACATAGGTTAAGTTAATTCAGGACAAAAAATGACAAGATTAATCTGTATGAGATAATTAAATATTATGATGTTATATATTCACATACTTTACACATCTACTTCCATGTTTTCATGTTAAAGACAAAAATATGATCTGCTAAGAATTTTCTCTTTCTCTCAGATACTTCTAATTTATATTCAGTCATTCCCTGGAGTATCCTACATTTAAATTTACAAGGCTAAGTTTAGATCAGGAGAAACAAAATTACAGTCTCTATTTTCTTTAATTTAGCCATGACTAGAAAGTGTAACTTCATTACTGGTTAGTTTAAAAAATCTTAGAAGAATGGTAGACATTTAACATAGGTAATTTGATTGTGCAACCCATGTGCTAGCTAGTTCATTCTGTTGAAAAACAGTTAAGAAATAAGTTAGCAAATTTTTAGCTATTACCTTAAAATTTAAGTTAAATCTAAATGTGTATGTATCTTGGCAACATAAATCTGAAGTTCTATCTAGATCCTTTTGTTAGAGCGAAGAGCTTTCTTAAAATATTGAAAAAGGTTTTTATTATAAGAAAAATTTATTATATTTGTTATGTAAAACCATGTTGACTCAAAGTTTAAACCATCTTTCTATATGGAGTTAATTTCATACCACAAACTTGGTAACACATTGCTCAATTTAACTCTAACAAAACCAATCCATATAAAAGAACAATATGGAATTTATTTCAAGTGGGTATGGCTAATGTTCTATTTCCCCTCCTAGAATATAATTACTAGTAAAATAAAAAGATAAGCAAAATAAAGACAGGTTTGAATACAATACAGTTATTTAATTTGTCTTCACATGACATTTAAGAATGTTCATCTGGACAAAGGCACTAACTCTAAGAGTTAGTCTCAAAATCTCAACATTGAGGATGTTAACATTGACAACTTACCAATAATGGTGATTTTATGATGTACAGCATTTTGTATTATTCTATGTGCATTTTCCTGCCTTTGCTATTTTGAGTCTACACGGTGAATAAAACAAAATTTGGAGTCAGAAGTACTGAGTTGTAGTCTTATTATACCACTTGTGTCCTCTGTGGCCTCAAAATTATCACTTCAATTTTCTGATTTTCTGTTTTCTTTTCTGTAAAATGAGGAGGCATTGTATGAGAATCAAATGGGGAAAAGTTTTGACTTTTTTTATTTACCCAGGCTGAAATACAGTGGCAGGATCATAGCCCAAACTTCTGTGCTCAAGCAATCTTCTCACTTCAGCCTCCCAAGTAGCTGGGATTACAGACACGTGCCACTATGCTTAACCAACAAAAATAAATAAACTTCAAAGTATTAATACAAATGTTAATTGTTAATTTAAAGGTTGAGCTTCAACTGACAGGTTTCTGAGGATGGCGTGTATTAAATAGTCTAAAGTTGAAACTGTTTTCTATGAAAACATAAGACAATATTTATTTTATGCTGGATATTAAACATATTCTCTTAGTCACTTCAAAAAAAGCATGAAATCAAGTTTAATGAATATAAGCATTTTAAGAGAAAATACACTTTTCGTCATCAGAAATGTTTCTCTTTCCATTTACAAATCATTTTCTGCTTTTACTTTCAGGTTGCCAACTCCATACTTTTTGAGTTTTTATTATTTTAGCTTAAACACATTTCATCAAAATAATCCATATTCCTTACAAAGATATAAAATATAAATAAATGTAAAGAAGCTGGAAAAAATAGCCTATGATATTAAGAACAAACTAGATAATCCAGCAGATTTAGGCTTAAATTTCAATGATGCTACTTTCTTACTCTGAACTTTGGAAAACATTATGAATTATTTTGTGCTTCTAATTACATAACATGGGAAATAATATCAATTTTCCAAGATATTATGTGTGAGTGACATGAAATAATGCATGTAAACTACATTCTATAAAACATGCCACCTAAATGCTTAATAAATGACAGCTTTTGTCATTATAATACTACCATTTCCCTTGGAACTATTGTTCATATTCTTATTTCCTTGTTTAACATTTTAAAATTACTTTTAAATGTTAACTATAATAAAATCAAAACATTTCACCCCTTAAACATTTTTAAATTATCTGTCTAAACCTTCTTCTCATATCATATGGCTGCTTTCTTTTCTGGTTTACAATTTATATACCTGGAGCTTAAATCACAATTCCTAAGCATTTTTACCTTTTGGATAAGCTTTTGTGTCTTAATCTCATATTTAAAATGTAAAAGTCTGAATTAGATATACTATGTTTAAAGAGGTCAGACTCCTGAATATTGAAATGAGACTAAGCTCTCTCTTTGTCTGAATAATATTCTACTAATAGAACGTTTCTAACTTCCCCTTTCACCATTGCAAACATAATAGTGTGGCCTCCAGTTAAGCTTGAGTTCCACTGAAACATTCTGTCTGCCACACCTAAAAGAGCTGCTAAACAATCTTCCCTCACCAAATATCTGTATTTTTTAATTGCATACATTAATATAACATTTTATATTTATTCTTAACAAAATTTATCTGCTCTTTTTTGCTCATTATTCTCTCCTGTTTTCACATAGTTTTAGTCTAATTCTGTCACACAATATTTCAGCAATTCTTACTGCTTTATAACATTGATCTGCTTGCTTTATACATTTTCAGAAATATTGTTGTTTTAAAATTAAAAACCAGTCAAAATATAATCCTGTGACATACTTCACTAGAGCAGTTTCTCTACAATGACATTTCATTAATCAATACTCTTTTTTTTGAGAAGATTGCACAAGTAGCCATGTATCTAAAAGACTATAATATAAACTAGTGATTATTTTTTACACCTTATATGTAAAATTATTTATATTATGCTGTATGTAGACAAATAAAAATACACCGTTTATGCAGCAGTCACTTTCTGGGTCTAAAGATCTAATCAGGATTTAGCAAGTCAATTTAATTTTACATATGTTTTAACCAGGATGATCATTACTGCTATTACTTTTATGTATCTTTGCAAATTTATTTAATAATCCTTGTGGAATTTTTATGTTGATATCAAACATGTTGGTTTGATATGATAGATTCTAGAATCCTTTTTTATATTAAAAGTCAATTTCCCTTATTTCCATCTGATTTATTTTTGTTGTCCCAAATATCATAATATTGCTTTTATTCTATAAAATAATATATATAGAATACCTACCATGTGCTAAACCCAACAATAGTGCAATGTTGAACTATATAGACAAGTTCACTTTTCTCATAAAATTTATATAAGAGGGAGTTACACACAAAATTAATGTATCACCTAATACATACATAAAAGAAACCTAGAAGGGAGTATAATTAGGAAATAAAAGAACAGATTGCTATGGTAGAGAATAATAGAGGCAGTTTAAATAGATAAATGGCAATGATTATCTAAGGGAGTGATATTTTAGACTAAAAGGGGCCACCTAAGGGAAGAACCAGAAAAAGAACATTTCAGGTATAGAGAACAATGCAAAGACCCTAGGCAAAAATATTTTATATTTTCTGGAGTGGGACAAAAAGCCAGGTGACTACATTATCGTAAAAAAGAGGAGAGTGGCATGAGATGAAGTTGACAATATAGTTGGGGTGAAATCACCAAAATACCCAAAGGCTTCTGGTAAGAAGTTTAGATTTTACTTTGTAAATTGAGGCTCCATGAATATATTCTAAATGAATAGCGACATGATCATCATAGAATTTAAAAATGATATTTCTGACAGCTTGGTAGAGATAGGATTGTTAGAATGCCCAAGGACAAAAGAAGAATGGAAACTCTGGCAAAACAGGAGTTTAGACCCTTGTACAACCCCTAAGAAAGGGGGCCAATCCAGAGGGCTGAGCAGCGACAGTCTGCAAGCCCCACTTTGATGGCCCCTCGCAGGATAAGACCCAGTAGCTTAGAATGATATTTCTGATAGCTTGGTAGAGATAGGATTGTTAGCATGCCCAAGAACAAAAGAAGAATGGAAGAATTGTAATATTCCAAAATTTTAATTTGCCCAAGGGAAAACATACATCAATTATAAAATGACCAAATCCTTAAAAATAACTCATAAGTATATGGAATGATTAATTTGTCAACTTTATCAGTTTACTAGAAAATGTTATTTATTCATACAGTTTAGAGATATTTTGATTGAAATGAATGATTTTAATTTTAAAAATTTCTGAGATGTTTTAGTCAAACAATTTAAGTTTTTGTCTATTTTTATATCCAGTTTATTTTTATTTATTTTGATCCATTTTACTCTAGCAAGCCAAAATTTAGTGTATGCCTGGTTGTTTTACTATTCCCTGATTTGAGAATAAGAATGTTTTCTGCATTTTTAATGACAGTTATGGGGTATATATTCAATACTGGGACTTTAAAGTGAAATAATAAGTTTCTATTTTTCAATAAATTTTCAGTCATATAATCATTTGTGAGCTCAATTAGCTTAATATTTGAGGATTTCTTGAAGTCTGAAATGTTAACCCCTTTTAGACATTTGAGTAAACTAGTACAACAAAATTCAGTACAAACAACTGGAGTAAGTAAAATTTAGCAGTCTCGAAACTATTGTGAATCAACTCATCTCACCATTTAAAAATCCTCTAGAAACCATGTTTGTAAAACAATATGCTAGAAATTATATAAATATTTAATATAAAAATGTTTGAGTCTGTAATCCCAGCACTTTGGGAGGCCAAGGTGGGTGGATCACGAGGCCTGGAGTTTACCAGCCTGAACAATATGGTGAAACCCCGTCTCTACCAAAACTACAAAAATTAACTGGGTGTAGTGGCGGGGGCCTGTAAACCCAGCTACTCAGGAGGCTGAGGCAGGAAACTGCTTGAACCCAGGAGGCAGAGGTTGCAGTGAGCTGAGGTCACACCACTGCACTCCAGTCTGGGCAAGAGAGTGAGACTCCATCTCAAAAAAATAAAAATAAATAAAATGTTTGAGTGAATTTGCATTTTTGGTAATTGGATTCTGATTATTTGGCTTTTAAATAATTGATTTTAAGCAAATTTGTTTATTTAGAAAAATAAAGTTGTGGGAAATTAATCATTTGGAAATTTAGTAAACGGGTCAGTGAGTGAATTGATTACTTAACAAATTTATTTTGGTAATAGTTATTCGGTTTTCTTAAAGAAATACTTCAATTGAATTTTAACGTGTTGGCTACAAGCAGATTGATTTTTATGAATTGAAATCAATATATTGGCCTGCTTTGGGCTTGCACTCTAATAATAGAAATGGAAATAGAGGGAACTGAGTGGATATGATATTTTGGCAAGACAGTATGGTTGAGGTTGCTTTGGTTTTGAAGGATGGGAGGTAAAAAGAATTCAATGATTACTCCTGCAGTTTTGGGTTTGAAGTCATGGTGAACACTGGCATCATCCATTAACATAGCGAAACATGTGGTGAAAATGGGTTTGCTGATGGAGGAAGAATCAGTTTCTAATTAATATTTGAATATACTTGAGATGCTAAAAAAACATGTGAAGATGCCAAATATTATAGACAGTAGAATATACCTGCCTAATAGAGGAGGAATAGTGCGGAGGTAAGAATCAAGTAGTCGTCAAAATATGGATGGAACTTAAAACCAAGGATAGGAGGTAAAGAAAGAAGTACCAGGATTCATTTTTGAGGTTCTTCAACATTTAGATTGTGTGTAAAAATGTTAACACATCAAAGAAAGGAATCTAAAAGGAACAGCTGATCAGATACACCACTACTAAAACAAATGACAAAAGAAAGTTATAAGCAGGGTAGAATTGTCACGTATATCCAATAAAAGAGCTTCATTCAGGCTATCTCACTTGGCCCCCCACCTCCCTTTTATTTATTTTTAAGATTTTCACTTCACTTTATTACTCATAATTTCTGTGCTTTGTCTTATACATACATACACACTCACACACAATGTGAGTGTGTGTGTGTGTTATATGATTATGTCAGTATTCTCCTTTATGTTCAACCTTTAACTTTTTAATACCAGGCACTCTGTCATTTACCTTTACATGCCCAGCAGAATACATAAAAATACAAAGTTCTCTGAAATATTTATTGAATTGCATCAGATTATTTCTATAAGTACTTTGTCTCAGACACCATCATGATACAAATATCAATATTTATAAAACATGTAGATATATCTTGTATATTCAAGCCAAAAACGAGAGTATATTTCAATCCTTACCAGACATTTTAATCTAACTTAAAACCATGTATTGCTTTTTTGATTGGACACATATTTTTTTCCCTAAAGTTTCCTTTTTGAATTTTTATGAAAATCTTTCAAAACCATATAGTTAAATCACACATGCTTGTCTCAGAGCAGAAAATTTGCAGAAAGCCATGTCTGCCTGCTACACCAGCTACTAAGCTGAAACTGCAGCCTGTACCTTTAATACTAAATTGATTTTACTCATCTTTGCATATGTCATCAAGATCGGTATACATTTTGAACCATTACTTGAAATTTTTAAATTAATTTTGGAAGTTGCAGTCTGTGAAAATGATTGGTTTTCTGAAAATCTCTTTTGCTCATTTGCACTTAGACAAAGGCCATGTGTAAGCTCCTTGACAAAACTATAAACTTGGCATTAGGCCATTATGTGAGCAAAATTTCTAGAGATTTGTTTACTTCTGGGATAGAAATATTTACTGACACAATGTAAATGGGAATGAGTTTCATTCTATGAGCTAACACTATTAAAAATAGAAAAATGTAGCCCAATGTTTATAAGAAAAATTAAAACAGGCTGGGTATGAGTCTTCAAAATCAGTAAGTATAATCCAAATAATTTGTGGTTTAACTGGCTTTAAACATGAATCTACATGCAATAAATTGTTTAGCATTTCAACCTCATTTTTCAGGATTCTATCATCATCAAACCACAGAATATCATCATAAAGAGGAATCTTAGTGGTCACTAATCCAAACTTCTGCAGCATGCAAGAATATCCTCTAAGATCTCCAACTAGTGATTATTCAGATTCTGTAGAGACAGCCAATAATGAGAATTGCATTCTGTCCACAACAACCTATTTTAAAAAGTATATTTAAAGGCACCAGAGCTAATAATATATTTATCTCTGTTGGTAGATTTTGAGCTCTTTTGGAACAAAACTTTATTTGTATTTCAACTACAAGGTTTCGCATAATTTCTGGCACATCGAAAACATTTGTAAATTTTTGTTTTATTTTGTGTTGCTTTGCTTTGTTATAATAATACCATAAATAAAGTGGAAACATTTATATTTAAAGTGGAAACATTTATATTTCTCTACACAGTTCTTGTATAATGGTTGGAAATTCCCATAAGGCTTATTTTTCACTTCTACTATGGAGTGATCATGTTTTGCTTTGTAGTATGAATATGAAGCAGATTGACTTCTCAGACAACTGAGATGTATAGCTTCACTTTTCTGTAACACAACTCACTATCAGTTTAGGGGGCGCTCACTCAGCATTAGGAGGAAAATTAATTTGGGCTAAGTTTTAATTGTCCTCTCCTTTTAGTTGCAACATAAACGCTACAGGGCTTTTGCGGGCCTCAAGACTTTGAGGTGGAGTAATCTGCCTCTTCCTGTCAATTTCTGTCACTTTTACTTTTCCGGACACCCTTTGATGAATTTTGTTTTTTACTTAATATTTGGCTTTAACTCAGTTCAATCCATTGCTATTTCAGCTTTCCTTTAATGTATTATCTCTTGAATACTTTTGGACCTCCTTTTAGAAACTCAGAGAACATTCTAAAATTGCATCATATTGAGCCAAGGAGATCCCATGAGCTAATGCTTATTTTTCTAGGTACACCTGCCAATATTTCTGTTCTGGAGACCTGCCAGGCTACCCAGACTCTATAGGGAAAGTAGGTACAGATTCCACCATTGTCTAATTTCTAAACCTAAGTGAGGATTCTCTTTATCTTCACTCAATCCTTGACAGAGACCTGACAGAGTAATAACCCTGTGCTCAGTGACAGGTGATTATTTAACTCTCCTCACTTGCCTTCATTTTTCCTGCCCCCGGAGCCTGTTATCTAGTCTCAGGAGTGGAAAATCTTCTTTTGATACATCATCTTTTTTCCATACCACCTGACCCTACTTATGTTTCCTTGGAGTTATAGGCTTTTGAAATTCAGAAGTAGAAGAAATAACTTTTTCTATTTTGTATTCTGTTACATCATTTCTTCCTGGAGCTGATGATGATAATTCCTTATCTGATTCAAAGAAGCAAGGCCATAGGAATATGACAATACTGGGGATAGGAACAAAGGAAACTTGCATTCATATTTCAACTAACATATTTTTCTACCAAATCATATGCTTCTCCAATAAGACATCAAAGCTTTTATCCTAGATAATCTAGTTCAGTACCTTGAAGTTCCCAATAAATAATGGTGTGATTGCAAGATAGGATAATTTGCTTTCAATTATACTCAAAGTTAAGGTACCAAAAAACCTTCTTTTTATTTGGCTTTGTCATGTATTATATTACTAATAACAGCAGTATATCAATCTAATATTAATATTGGTCTGTGCTACCTAACTACACACTAGGAGGAGTGAGAAAGCAATGCTAAGGGCATATAATTGAGAATTTAAAAATTCACATTTGAAATTATTTGACTATAAAGAGCACTATTTCACCCACAGTTACTTTTTAAATATTTAAAATATTGATGCTTATTACTCACCTTTTCTACAAATTTTGTAAAACAAAAGATTCATTCAATGTGAGCAAAATAGAAAAGATCTTTCAGTTTATGTATTTAAAGTATGAATCAGTTATAATAACTCCCATTAGCACTAATGGAAATTTGCATGTAATAAATCCTTTTGGTGTCTGGAGAATATACCAGAGATCTTTTAAACTGTCTGGTGCTTTTACCTCTGGGTTTTTCAGAAATGATGAGCCATCAGATAACATATAATGTTCCTGGAAAGGAATAGGTGTAGCTCCAGTTTTTTGTCTTTGCATGTAATAGCCACTTGGCCACTTTTTTTTTTTCTAGAAGTGCATGCATATGTGTCTTAATATTCTCTCAAAACTACATTTCAGTGGAGCTCAAGGAAAAAAAAATACCAGATCAGATGAGGGGAACTACAATTATTAGTTATGAGACTCATTAAAAATTTCTATAAATATAACTATAATTGGTCATAAAAGTAGCTACAGAAAGTTGTTTATAACTTTAAGTAATGTCTGTTTAGCATTAATATTACCATTTGCTTGTTTCCTTTAAAAAAGGGAAAAAATCTATCAGCATAAAAATCATCTTTTAATGTATCAATTTTTCATTTTATGGGAAAATAAAGTACAAGTGAGGCCTGAGTCTGTACACACTAATTGCTCTGTTTGATTTGTCAGATTAGTAACCTAAAAATGGACTCATAAGGAATAATTTGATATAGCAGGAAGTGTTTTGTGTCTGACAATTTCTGCCTCCTTTGCTTAAGGCCCACTATTTTTCTTCAATTGTGTTTATTGTGATAAAATAAATATAAAATTTACATTTTAACCCTTTTTAAGTATACAATTCAATAGCATTAAGTACATTAATATTGCTGTGAAAGCATCACCACCATCCATCTCAAGAACTCTTTTCATCTTATGAAACTAAAACCCTATAACCATTAAACAACTCCCCATTCCTTCCTTCCCTCAGCCCCGGGTAGCCCTTGTTTTAATTTCTATCTCTATGAATTTGACTACTCTAGATACCTTACATAAATGGAATCATACAGTACTTGTGGGATATTTTTTGTGACTGGCTTATTTCACTTAGCATTGTGTCCTCAAGGTCCATCCATATTGTAGCATGTGTCAAAATTTCCATCTCTTTTAAGGTTGAATAATATTCCATTGCAGAGTATGTATATAGTACACTCTTCTTATCTATTTATCCATTGATGAATATTTGGGTATCTTCCACCTTTTAGCTATTGTGAATAATGCTGTTATAAATGCTGAAATACAAATGTCTCTTCAAGACTCTGTTTTTAATTCTTTTGAGTGTGTATCCATAAGTGGAATTTCTGAATAATATAGTAATTCCGTTTTCAATATTTTATGAAACTGAAATACGGTTTTCCACAGTGGCTGCACCATTTTATATTATCAGTTGTGCACAAGGGTTCCAATATATTGACACTCCTTGCCAATATTTGTTATATTTCGACTAGATATTAGTCATCCTAATGGGTAGGAAGTGGTATCTCACTGTCCTTATTTGCATTTCCTTAGTGATTAGTAACGTTGAGCATCATTTAATGAGGACCTACTAGATGTTTGCAATCCTTTTTTTCTGCCACAGTATTGATACTTCTAGGGAGGTCCACCTGGCATACATGTTGACTTTAGTTCTGTGTTTAATTTCTTTTTTCATTCATAAGTTCTATGCCCTCTTATTACTTCCTCATTTCTTAATTGCTTATAGTGAGCACTCTATTATTTCAGAGTTTGCTATAATTCATATTTAATTATTTCAGCTTTTCTGATGTTTAGAGGTTTTATTCTATGATACATTAAGATGGTAATAGTTTTAATGGAATAACATTAAGGTATCTATTTTTACTGATAGGGTTTCTTTCCAAAAGACTATCCACAGCACATTCATTCATAAGCTTAATTAATCTAAATCTGAACGTCTTATCTTCCTAGTAAGTCTGATGCTCCTACAGTCTCCTTCCGTGTAGCATTTGAATTCCTTCAGTGGAGACTTACTGAGTGACATAGCTATCAAATATCAAATATAAGTGAGGGCTCTAAAATTAGAGTCATTTATTTATAATCCTTTTTTCACAGCTTAATAGAATGAGGGCTGTGGGAAAATCATTAACTTCTTCAAGCTGGTTTACTCACATAAACGGGGATAGCAATAGAACCCATCTAGCCCTTACTCTAAATAGATGTGGGACACTGAGTAAGTACCGGCTAGCTGTCAGATATATTTTTTTCAGATATTTAAAGGCAGTCCTCATATCAGTTATTCTGTTGCTGTCCACATAAAAATGCAGACACATTTCAAATTTTCTGATATTTCAGAATATGTATTTCCTCCCACAGAGAGGATTTCCAGTGCTGCAAAAGTACGAAGAGAATATACTGGTTTACATATTTCGAGATTTGTATCAGAATATATAACACTAAATTTTTATCAAGGTAATTTTACATATGAGAGACTAATGAGTAAAAGAGAATGGAAGTAAAAATATCAGTTAAGGCTCTGAAAAAATATTTTAAGTGAGAATTAAACAAGCCATAAATGAAACAGGTGACAAGTAGAGATTTATCTGAAAATTAGGACTAAATCCAATAGAGTTCATAGGTGATTATACTTGAGAAACAGGGCAAGCACGATTTATTTCGAGTATTTGTCTTTGTATCTGAGTGTTCCTCTAATTTGGTGGTGCTCTTAACAAAATACAAAAGAACGGAGCATTGACAGGTTTGGGAGGGAAAGAAATGCACTAATATTCTCTAATTGAATTTGAAGTGCTGAAATAATTCCTAGAAAGAAGTGTACAAGGAAATGTATGGGCCAGAAAATAGATTGATAGGCATGAGAATTGAGGCCATGAATGCGCAAGAAAAATAGAAGGAATAAAGGCAAGAGAAGCCAAAGATAAGCTAACCAGACATACATCAATAGATAAACAGCCTTAAGCCAAACTTATGCCCAAATTATAATAGTATAAAAAAAGTTACTGGGATTTTTTTTAAATATGTCTTAAGGAACATAAGATGTGTCGTTATATGTGCAAAATATACATACAAACATAATATATTCCTTTTATATATTGGCCTCTTTTTTGTCAAAATAGCTAATTATAATTAAGGTATAGGAAGTAAGCATAGCAAATTCTCTGAGTGAGAGTATACTGTGGCGTAAGTCAGAGAACTTGAGAAAGCGGAAACTGAGACAAGAAAAACCATTTGAATTCAGTTCCATGCACAACATCAGCATTCCAGAAGATCAAGGAGGGAATGGTGTGAGTAATGATGTCTGAGTTTATATCCCTTCTAAAAGTTTGAGATGAAAAGAAAAGAGACAAAACAGTGAAAACCACCTTCAAGTCAAGCAAAGATGTTTTTAGCTGAGATCGAGACTTATACAATTTTATAGTCAAACAGGAGCCAGAAGAAGAGAGAAAAGAAGACAGTGAGGGAATGAGAACATCTGAGAGCCAGAAGAGGGCAAGAGAATAGTCCTTGATAAGTCAGAGGAACCAGAAATGTGGTATTACTATGAATGTGAGGAAAATAGGGGTAAGCAAAGGCCAGAATGCCAAACTGAAAACATGTTCTTCTATTCCACAGGGAACAAACTAGGCATTTGGAGTCTTCAATAACTAATGTAATAATTAGCTGAATGATATTTAAGCTGGTTCTAGTACAAATTTAAATAAATGTTCTATTAAAATCCAAAATATGTCAATAATACTTAGCAATTATCCATAAATTTCAGGAAAAAATAACACAAGTTAAGAAAAAAAATTTGTAATATTGTAAATAGGGATTTAGGCAAAATTAAGGGCAAACTTTAAACATATGGATATTTACATGGAAGAACGTTTTGATTAGCCTAAACCTATGTATGTATAATTCTTATTCAAAGTTCAGATTTTTAAAATATAAAATGAAAAAGATTAAAGGCATTGAGTTTACCTGTTCATATATCTTACCTGTTCATATATATCTGCCATATATTTATAGGCTGATTGATAATAGATTTTTTATTAAAAAATTTTTATCAGTAAATACATTTAGGTACCTACACCTGTCAGAACATTTCTTTAAAAAAATTCAACTTTTATTTTAGTTGCAGAGGTACACGTGCAGGTTTGTTACATGGGTATATTACACTCAGGTAGTGAGCATAAGTAGTGAGCATGGTACCCAATATGTAGTTTTTCGACGCACACCCCCTCTCTCCCTCTTGTAGTGGTCCACATTGTCTATTGTTCTCATGTTTGTGTCCATGTGTCCTCAATGTTTAGTTCCCACTTATCAGTTAGAGCATGTGCTATTTGATTTTCTGTTCCTGCATTAATTCACTTAGGATTATAACCTCCAGCTCCATCCATGTTGCTACAAAGGACGTGATTGCCTGCTTTTTATGGTTGCGTAGTATTCCATGGTATATATGTACTACATTTTCTTTAATCCACCATTGGCTGGGCTCCTAGGTTGATTACATATCTTTGCTTTTGTGAATAGTGCAGTGATGAACATAGGAATGCATGTATCTTTTCTGTGTGATGATCTATTCTTCTGTGGGTATATACCCACTAATGGGATTGCTGGGTCAAATAGTAACTCTGTTTTAAGTTATTCGAGAAATCTCCAAACTGCTTCCACAGTGGCTGAAACCATATTCCCACTAACAGTGTACAAGCATTCTTTTTCTCCACAGCTTCACCAGCATCTGCTGTCTTTTGACTTTTTAAACAATAGCCGTTCTGGACTGGTGTGAGATGGTATTCCATTGGGGTGTTGACTTGCTTCTCTCTGATGATTAGTGATACTGAACATTTTTTCATTTTTTTTTTGGCCACTTGTATGTCTTCTTTTGAGAAGTGTCTGTTCAGGACATTTCTGTATTCTTTGTGACACTACTAGACTTTATTTCTTCCTAGTGTGTGGGTGTGTGAAAAAGAGAGCGAGAGAGACAGAGAGAGACACACACACACACACACACACACACACAGAGAGAGAGAGAGAGAGAGAGAAAAATAAAATTCCATCATTAATATGTCCCAAAAAGGTCTTACGGAAAAATGTATCTGCATTCATCTTTTCCAAACAAAACCTAAATATTAATGGTGGCTTTCGGCTAATCACGGCAAAACAATTCTAAATAAAGGTTTCTCTCTCTCTTTTCAATCTTTTGATAAATAATTTAAATTTCCCTATATTTTGTGTTAGGTAAACTTTATTTTAGTAAGGCTTTGAATTGAAAGCTGATTTTATTGCTCTATTTTCTGAATATTTTATAGTAATTTTCAGAATCCAACTGAACAAACATATTTTAGCAGTAATTCCTTGAGCTGTAATAACTTAAATAATTTCATTCATGCTTAAAAAAGAGGAAAAAAATGTAAAAGATAAATGAAACAAGATAAAGGGCCACATTTTAAGAATTATTTTTTCTAAAATCCTACTAGCATTTAATTAGATAAAGAAGAAAACCCAATTATGAAGAACTTGATAGCATTATTCTCTACATAAGATAATGCTTATCATAAATTTAAGCAGTTTTCTGAAAGAAAACTAAGGTAGTTTTCCATTTTCTTTAAATCAACATAAAATATACTGTATATATTTATATTGCACACCATAAATATATACTACTTTCACCAATTTTTAAAAAATTTTAAAAATTATCTTTGAAAACCATTTGACCCTGGTTATAGTTTATAAATCTTTTAAAATACCATAAAAGGCCAGGTGTGGTGACTCATGTATATAATCCCAGCACTTTGAGAGGGCAAGACAGGAGGATTGCTTGATCCCAGGAGTTCGAGACCAGCTTGGTCAATATAGCAAGACCTTGTCTCTACAAAAAAAATAATAAAGTTATCCAGGCATTGTGGTGCGCACCTGTAGTCCCAGCTTCCCGGTAGACTGAGGCAGGAGGATCACTTGAGCCCAAGTGGTTGAGGTTGCAGTGAGAAATGGTCACATCACTGCATTCCAGCCTGGGTAGAAGAACAAGACCCTGTCTCCAATCATCATCATCATCATCATCATCATCAAAGTGCATTAATATATTCATTATATAAACATTTCATCTTTTTATAATTTTGTTTGAAAATAAAATGTACTATAGGTATCACTGAGTATGTCTTTATATCAAATCCTTGAATATAAAATAACTATTTTGAATCTTTTATAACTTTCATGATGTTGGAGTTTTAAAATGTAATAGGATATACATCCTCTCTCTTAGTCTTGAGGCTACAGATTTCATGAGGACAGAGCAGATACGATTGTAGACTAACAAGAGTCAGACTTAACTTTTAGAATTCCCAAGAACCTTTTGATTGCGAAAATTTACTTCTCAAAATAATGTAACATTTTTCTTTTATGCAAGATAAACTTAGATTGTAATGATGGTTTTCAGTTAACGATGCCAAAGCAATTGAACCTTGTTTATTAGAGCAATATTTCAACTTAGGAAAGATCCATTCAATTTTTTTTTTTTTCTAAGAAATGCTGAAGATACATTGCTCTGCTTAAAAACCTCCATGGATTCTCTAGGAAATTATGCAAGTTCAGATTTTCATTTGCAAGGGATTTCTCGCTTTTCATTTTAAATGTAATGAATTATGACCATGTATATGGTGTTAATAATACAACACTTTGTGTTCCCTACTGAAGAGACATTTCACTGTTGGGCTTTTTCACATTTGCCTTTCATCTTTATCTTAAAGATCTCCTCGTAGCTGAAGCTTAATGATTTAGTGTCACAATCTTGACAAAAATCAAGAGGAAAACAAAATTTAAAAAGAAGTTAAAAGGGTGAAAATAAATAAAAGGTAGAATGATATACTTTCCTTAAATAATAAGCTCTCAGGAGTTCTTGGTTGAAAAAAAAATATGCTGGGAGTAGTAACAGAATTGTAGATGATATTTCTGCTGCTATAAACTTCACAGGAAGCAGAAACAGCCTACTTTAGAATTGGGCCACAGATGCCAATGCGTAGATGTGGGAAGTGTAGATAATGAGGACTAGAAAGAGGGTAATGCAACATTTCAGGAGTGCTGAACTGTTCAAATTCTTTCTGACAGCTTCTATTCAACAATATCCAAACTGAAATCCCACTTGCTCTTATCTACAATGGACAAGTATGAGATATTGGCAGTAAGGAGACAGATAAAGGAAATCGTCCAAACCATGAGGAGGTGAGGTCTAGATTGCTGCTCCAAGTTTTTTTTTTTTTTTTTTTTGAATTTCAGGTAATAATCTTTCAACCCAAACATCAAAGAGAAAAATTAACTCAGCTTCTAACGTGGAGCCTAAAATAAAGACTTGTATTTTTCCATCCTGCAAAGATTGTTTTTGAAATAATGACTAAAATAGGAAGAAAAAAACAGAAAATATAGAAAAAGACAATAGTATATATACACAGAAAAGAATTTTTGCAATCAGTTATTCAGTAGTGCGATGTCTCTATTTCTTACAACAGGAAAAATGAGGAAAATATTCTTCATTTTCTAATATATTTTAAATATCATTGTTACTATTCTCATGGATAGTTTCGATTTCTAAATATATACCAGCTGTAGCAAATTATTTCTCCATGATACTTTAAGCTTTTTGAGTTTGCAATCTAAGCTTTGTATTTAAATTTACACTGAGAATCCACATTCTTTCAATAATGTACATGAATTAATATACTTATACTTTCTAGGAATCTATTCTTAATACCTAAAAGTATGAAGAGATTAAAATTGAATTCATAGCATCTTAAGTCCTATCATATCCTGAAAAGAGAATATAAAACTAGGACATGAGGAAATTCCTTAAAATTATATTCTATCAACAAATAATTTTTAAGCACTGATTTTATGCACGGCAGTTTATCAAGTGCTATGTAATATTTAAAAATGAAGCTCCTATTCTTAAAGAATATAGCCGCTGACCTATTTCTGAATTCTATATTTTCTTTGTTATAATAATTTACAATAATTATCTAACTGGTTTTCCTTCAGCCAGCTCTTTTCCCTTTAAAGCCACCTACGTTCTTGTTTTGAATCTATTTCAGTTGTTGTTTACTATTTTTTTTTCAGTATTAATGTCTTCCATTGAGGATCCCTGCAAATTTGTTTTTCGGGGATAAAAATAACATGTCAGTGAATGAAGGTCTTCCCGTCTAGGTTGAACGTTACATAAATTCAGAGATCATATTGTAATTACATTTTCCTTAATCAATAGATACGTACCGGTTGAGTTGAAAGGTAGTACAAATCAAATTGCTTTCAGCAACAAATAAATGGAAAATATTTTCAAAAGAATTTTTGTAAAGAAGGAAACCTGCAGTTTGCTATTCAAGTTCGTACTAAAAATGCAAATTCTTTGAGTAGTAAGTCACTTTGTAAGTTTCACATTTTGTTGGACGCAATTTATATTTAAAATTATTTAAGGATTGAAAGTTGTACAAGAATAATTTCTCATACAATTAAAGATTGTCAATGAAAATGTTTATTTTACAAATAATCAAGGGATTATTTAATTCTAAATACATTTATTTAAATATTACTGCTTTCGGCTAATGAATGAGAAATTAGTAGAGAGTAAAGAAAGAAGAACAAATATAAACCAGAACTTAAGAAATACCAGAATGAAAGTGACCCATGGTTTATTTAATTAAATATTACCAACCCACTGATGGCAGGGACATTTGCCTAGAGGGCAATGTTCTCCATGATAATAATCTTTAAGTATATCTATATTGTTTTATCCACTTCTTGTAAGTCCTCCATTTATGTATTTTTCAAATGCTTTTTGAACCTATTAATAGTTTTAATGTGTATCACAGCTTTAACATACTGATTTGAGCCAATTAAATCCAAGTAATATTTACCAAGTGCTTATGATAAACCAGCCTCTATTCTGACAAAAAGATACAAAGACAAAACAGCATCTTCTGTTTTTAAGAAAGTTGGCTAACATAAACATTGTTATTCAAGAGTGATAAAATTGGTAATATTACAGGAAAAGTATTATAGGATCCCTTTAGGAGGAACACTTAACTAGTACTAGTGGGGGTACAGGTTTTCAAGCTTGTCAGAAAACTCGAGGTGAAGCTAGGCAGTTAGAAGTGGGGAAGATAAAGAAAGAAATGAAAATTCCAAGCAGAGGAAAAAATGTGATTAAAACCAGAGAGAAGCATCAATCAGTGGTGCCAGAAACTAAAGACAGCTCAAAGTTGCTGAGAGGTAAACCTCTCAAAACGACATTAAGGGAATGACCACTATTTGGAATGTCTTCGAATTTGGTGAATAAAACTGTTGAATGGGGTTGTCTTTTCTTTTTATTTAGATGTCTTAAAAAAACTGACCTTTTAGAGCAGTCATCATAAGAATAATAATAATGACTACCCTTTGTTAAAGGGTAGTTAGTTGTGCTAAGTACTTTGTATGTCATATAACTTTATCCTCACAAAATGGTTTGAAGGTTATATTACCAGCTACATTTTATAGAATGAGGAAATAAGCAAGTAAACTTACCCATTTAAGTTCTAATTTGTTCTAAGTATAAGAATTCAAATAATTTTAGATGCCCTCTCCGAGCACTTTAGGTTTCTCTGTATCATTTTGAGGTAATAATTAGTCTTACTAATTGCTATTTCAAGCAAAGAACTTTTTAAGTGATGTTTTTTGGTGCTAAGAAATTGCTTGTTATTTTCTCTGTTCTCCAGAATAATGTAGAATTTTCTATGAAAAATAGCAATCCTATTTGTCACTGATTTTATTTGAGAAATAATTATTTTTGCTCCCCAAAGCTCTTTAACTCCTTACCTCATTTTTAATCACTTTCTAAATTACCATCATTTATTCAGTCATTCAGGATTAAATCATGGTTATTATATTTTAATATCTGTTCTCTTTACCTTCTTTGAACTGACAAGTTTCTCTGCAAAAATGGATGTACTGTCCCTGCCTTTTGAAGCAGATGATGTATCTACTATTACGACAACATCACTACTGTGACCTCTTAGTCTTGATTAAACTAATTTCCTATTTTGAAACCTCCCGGTATCATATTTCTCTCTAGAGCTCAGACAAAAATTAGTATTTCTTTGTGTTGTCATTAATTTGTTTTTCTGCATTTAGAATATGTTTATTACATTTCTGACATTTAAAAAAGGAACTATGCCAACAACTTAAAACAACTTCCATTTGGCATATTATAATTAAATCCCATTCGGCCCCACCCAAAATTCCTTTCTTCCTTTTCTTGATATTTCCTTCAGTGAATCAAAGTATTTATTTTGTTCTAGGCCTTTACTTTATTTTATAGATTTATATTATTTTATAAGATATGTTGTTTCTGAAACTTGAAAGTAATTCATTTCTTTTTATATGAAAAGACATTTATGATTTTTTTTATATTTGACACTAATAATAACATCATGCTGTAACAATGAAATGACTAGTTGAGCTTAGAAACATTCAACTCTCCATCTATTCCTAACCCAAATCCTCAATGTACTATATTATTACCCCACATTACCTAACTCTTTTGACTAGCTGTTCTCAAATGTTGGTGTGAAAAATAATTACTTCAATAACTTATTAAAATGAAGATTACCGGGCTCCAACATAGGATGGCAGGATAAGATACAAGAATTTTTATCTGTAACAAACTTCATTATAGAATTATAATATAAAGGGCTCCTCAGGTAGTCTTAAGAATCACTGCATATGACTGCTATAGAACACTCACTGTTACAGGGCTGTCCTTTTGGTTGGGAAGTCCCTAGATACAGATTCCCAGGAAGCTCACATAATTAATTTATTTAAAAATGATTTTATTGAAGCAAAATGTATATACTGTAAAATTCACTTGTAAGAATATAATTCAAGACTTTTAGTACATTTATTGGATCATGTAATCATTATCACAATGAAATTTTAGGATATGCCCGTTATTCCAAAAACTTTCCTTATGCCTTTTTGCTGCCTTCACTTTACTTTCTGTCATTACACATTTGCCTTTTCTGGAGATTCCATGTAAATGAAATCATGTCCTATGGTCTTTTTTGTATGGCTTTTTCACTTAGCATAGTGACTTAAGATAAATCCATGTTTTTGTAGAATCAGGGGTTCATTCCCTTTCATTGATGTATAGTATTCCATTGTTGAATTTACCATATTTTTAAAACATCTCACTAGCTGACAGACATTTGGATTGTTTCCAGTTTTTGTCTGTTATGAATAATACTGCAGATTTGTGTATGAGTCTTTTTGTTTATATTTTATTGGGTAACTTTATATAATTGATTCTTAAAACCATGTGTCCAATATTGAAATATTTTATTTCCATAATTAAAATGGCATTATAGAAATAATTTTTATTTCTCAAAAAGTTTATTTACATATATTGCTTGTGTTACATTAAAGAGACTATTTATAGACCATGTGCCAGAGGTCACCAGTTGTCTAACCCAAACTTTATGCTCCCTTTCTCTTTAAGAAACATAATTTTGACTTTTACTTGATAATGTTGTCATCTGAATGAAAATACTTCCTAAGTTCCCTTGCAGCTAAGTGTGGCCATGTGATTAAGTCTCAGCCAGAGTTGTAACTAAATATGATGTTTAGAATTTCTAGGAGGGCTGCTTAGAGCAAGTTTACCAAACTTTGAGTCAGTGAAGATATGTATTTCCCCTCTCTGTTAGGAGTGAATAAAGTTAAAAATAGATCTCATATCAAAAAAATGCTAGACAGAGTTATTTGAAATGACCAAAACATGGTAGAGTTTCTCTCAGATGTATGCTGATGACAACTACAAAAACAATTTTTTAAAGAATGATCTTGTACGTCATGTTTTGGGAACAAGTAACAAGATGAATGGCTTTGTTTTATTTTAAAGCAAAGGTATATGTCTTGGCATCATTTGTCCATGAATACAACAATGAAAAAGTTCATATAAATATTTTTGTTATAGGGGTGGTAATATTTTTTGTTATATAGAAAGTAAGTATAGAGAAAGGAACAATATTTGTTCCTTGCCACAACACCTTGCTGCTTCTTTCAGGGTTAAATGATGATACACTGTCTGGGATTCTAGCATCCACCTTAGATCATAAAGTAAATTAGAGGATAGAAGCCATTCCTTGGAAAGAACAAAAAATAGAAGCTGGGTTCCTGCGAAAATAGAGGAATAATCCACAAGAACACTCTTACTTCTGACACCAACTGCAAATCTCAGGATTACCCAAGACCACTCTTAGGTTTGATAATTTACTAGAACTCTCAGACCTCACTAAAGCTGTTTTACTTATGGTTATGGTAATACTACAGTTAAAGGATTAAATTAAGTCAAGGGAAGAGGCACATAAGGGAAAGCCCGAGTAAGTTCCAAACACAGAGGGTCTAGCTTCCAACTTACAGTTGTCATCTCCCCTTGGAGATGTGGACAACGTTAATTTCCTAGCAACAAAGTGTAACAATATGCGCAGATTATGCCTCACCAGGGAAGCTCAGCAGAGCCTTGGTGTCTAGAGTCTATCATGTGAATCTTGGTGATTACTCATGTTTCTGACCTCTGTCTCCAACTCTTCTGGAAGTTGACTGTTATGTGACCCAAAGCCGGCGTCCTAAATCATCTTGTTACTATCTGGTCCAGCTTAAGATCCTCAACCTACATCACAGTGTCGGTGCTGCACAAAGCTCTCACTGTAAACCATGCTGTTATATATAGCTGGCCCAACCCCCGCAGGGAAACAGACTTTCATCAGGCAGGATATTCTAAGGATTTAGGGATTTCTGCTTAGGAACCAAGAAAAAACAATAGACCTCTCTTTGAGTAAGGTTAAGCTATTTACTACGCAATCTCTGATGACACCAGGAAGCAACAATAACATACCTGGACTGTCTATCTCCAGGCTTTCTGAATAAATATGAGTGGTTTTTTTTTTTTTTTTTTTTTTTTTTTTTTTTTTTTTTTTTTTTTGAGACAGTCTCACCCTGTTGGCCAGGCTAGAGTACAGTGGCACGATCTGGGCTCACTGCAGTCTCCGTCTCCAAGGCTCAAGCAATTCTCCTACCTCAGCCTCTCGAGTAGCTGGGATTACAGGCGTGTGCTACCACGCCTGGCTAATTTTTGTATTTTTAGTAGACATGGGATTTCACCATGTTGGCGAGGCTGGTCTCGAATTCCTGACCTCAGGTAATCCTCCTACCTCGGCCTCCCAAAGTGCTGGGATTACAGGTGTGAACCAATGCACCCAGCCAAATATGAGTGATTTTAATGTTATTTACATTTTTGGGAAGCAGATTTTCGATTTTCTTTTCTTTTTTTTTTTTTTTTTGGCTATGCACAACCAAACACTATCCTACGATTTTCCCTAAACAACCGACATGGGACTGTTTAACACAGGTAACACAGAGAATAGAATATACTCTTTATAACTTCTTCCTAACAGTGCATTAAATATTTAAGAATAAAGCATGATTCATATTAAAAAGCTATGCTTTATAAGAAGACATGAAGCTGTTATGATTGCATAAAATTATATAATTAAAGAACAGCCATCCAAATGTAAGAATGTTATGTAAAAAAGTTAAATATAAAAAAGGATAAAAATAACATTCTAGAGATAGAGAGATAAAATATAGTCATATACACCAATAAATAAATGGTATTAATACGTAGGTGGTAATTTTGAAAAAAATTTCTATGTGAAACAAAACCATCCTTTAGCCAAGAAACAGCATTAATCGTGGCAGGGAGAGGAAAGGACTATCACTGTATTTTCAAAATTACCAACCACAATGAAAGGTGCTACAAAACCTTCCTCCTATCTTTTGGATGATCAAAGAATTCAATTTTCAATATCCCAGTGGTCTATAATTCCAAACTCAAAGTGAGCAAGCTGTTCTATAACCCATTTCTGGCACAAAAGATAGTATACAGCATGATGGAATTTTCATGCATCAGAAACTTTGTAATAGTGTTTTAACTAAATAATGGCTTATATTTGTCAGTTATTAGAAATCTGTAAGTAGGCTGTCCAAAGTTGATGAAATTGCTTAGGTAAGCAAAAATTTTGGATTATTCAAGCTTCCTGTTCTGCTTTTTAAAATATATGCACTTTATCCCAGTGGTTAAAAGACGACTGATCTACTTCCAGGATAGACAAGATAAAAAGAACAAAGAGCAAAGAGCAAACGAGCTAAGACTTTCATCTGTATTCGAGAAACTACGTGTTCTTAGAAGCCACTTCTTAGGAGACATCTGCTCCATCTTATTTTATGTAGCAAGGTCTCACATCTACCACTAGACATATAAGTATTTTCATTAAGCACATTACCCTAAACGAAACCAGGAAAGATACTGATTATGAAACAAGATACTGATTATGAAACAAGATACTGATTAGGAAACAAAGATACTGATTAGGAAACAAGTAATAATATGAGTCAAATAAGAAATGAACTGAACTTAATAAACAAAAATTTGTTTTTTCTCTTACTGTCTTACCAGAAAAGGAGAAGAAAACTTTTCATAATTTTTTAGTTCCCTTGTATAACATAATGTTTTGCCAATGCATGTTGACATATCAATTATACGAATATATACTACTTTATTAAATTTTATGATTTTCTTAGTTTATCCCAAATAGCTTTCTTTTGATATCAAGATATATTGCTTTCTAATATTTTGTAACCAATATTTAGCACAAACATGACAAAATGTCAGAGATCTGTTTATAGATAATTTTGTATTGTTATGAATAACATAACAGAATTTACATAATCATCCATAAAATTCCAACTTAGAACTTACTTTCCAGAGTGAATTGGAAGAAAATGAGAGAGAAAAGTCATAATATATATCATGTAGTATTCTCTTTGATTTTAAGGTCTTTAGAATTTTTTCCTAAAGTTAAAAAACTATGACTTAGCTAATGTCAAATTTGGCTTTTATATGAAGGTTTTTCTCTCTGTGTGCATAATATAACTTTCATGATTATTAACTTACTAGCAGTTTTCATTAAATAAAAATATTTTAACCATGGAAAAATTTCAAAACATTTGTATAATCAGTGCTTGTCAAATTTATCAAATATTGCTATGACTTAATAAATCATGAAGATAAGTAAACATTTTAGCTTTTTAAAGCAAATTTTTATGTTGGAATAATTTTAGATTTAAAGAAAAGTTGCAAAGATAGTAAAAATAGTTGCCATATACATTGTATCCTCCATTTTGGCATCTTAAATTATTATAGTACATTTGTCAAAACTAAGAAAATAATATAGGTATATTATTATTCAATAAACTCCAGACTTTAAATCTCACCAGTTTTCCCATCAACAACCTCTTCCTTTTCTAGAATTCAGTTCAGAGTGCCACATTGCATTTAATCATATAACTCCCAATTCTACTGTGGTCTATGACATTTTCTCAGTCTTTTGTTATTTTTCAGAGTTTTGGCAGTTTGAGAAAAATGTTCATGTGTACTATAGAATGCCTCCCTTGTCTCAGTTTATCTGCACTTAACAGATAAACCCCCGCATTTACCTTATGCTTAGCCTGGGCTTATAGGTTTTAGGGGAAGAACAGTACAGAGGTGAAGTGCTTCTCTTTTCTTTTTTTTTTTTTTAATTATACTTTAAGTTCTAGGGTACATGTGCACAACGTGCAGGTTTGTTACATATGTATATGTGTGCCATGTCGGTGTGCTACACCCATTAACTCATCATTTACATTTGGTATATCTCCTAATGCTATCCCTCCCCACTCCCCACTCCCCACAATAGGACCCAGTGTGTGATGTTCCCTTTCCTGTGTCCAAGTGATCTCATTGTTCGATTCCCACCTATGAGTGAGAACATGCGGTATTTGGTTTTCTGTTCTTGCGACAGTTTGCTGAGAATTATGGTTTCCAGCTGCACCCATGTCCCTACAAAGGACACAAACTCATCCTTTTTTATGGCTGCATAGTATTCCATTGTGTATATGTGCCACATTTTCTTAATCCAGTCTGTCACTGATGGATATTTGGGTTGATTCCAAGTCTTTGCTATTGTGAATAGTGCCACAATAAACATATGTGTGCATGTGTCTTTATAGCAGCATGACTTATAATCCTTTGGGTATATTCCCAGTAATGGGATGGCTGGGTCAAATGGTATTTCTAGTTCTAGATCCTTGAGGAATTGCCACACTGTTTTCCACAATGGTTGAACTAGTTTACAGTCCCACCAACAGTGTAAAAGTGTTCCTATTTCTCCACATCCTCTCCAGCACCTGTTGTTTCCTAATTTTTTTAAATGATTGCCATTCTAACTGGTGTGAGATGGTATCTCATTGTGGTTTTGATTTGCATTTCTCTGATGGCCAGTGATGATGAGCATTTTTTCATGAGTCTGTCGGCTGTATGAATGTCTTCTTTTGAGAAGTGTCTGTTCATATCCTTTACCCACTTTTTGATGGGGTTGTTTGTTTTTTTCTTGTAAATTTGTTTGAGTTCTTTGTAGGTTCTGGATATTAACCCTTTGTCAGATGAGTAGATTGCAAAAATTTTCTCCCATTCTGTAGGTTGCCTGTTGACTCTGATGGTAGTTTCTTTTGCTGTGCAGAAGCTCTTTCATTTAATTAGATCCCATTTGTCAATTTTGGCTTTTCTTGCCATTGCTTTTGGTGTTTTAGACATGAAGTCCTTTCCCATGCCTATGTCCTGAATGGTATTACCTAGGTTTTCTTCTAGGGTTTTTATGGTATTAGGTCTAACATTTAAGTCTCTAATCCATCTTGAATTAATTTTCGTATAAGGAGTAAGGAAAGGATCCAGTTTCAGCTTTCTACTAATGGCTAGCCAATTTTCCCAGCACCATTTATTAAATAGGGAATCCTTTCCCCATTTCTTGTTTTTGTCAGGTTTGTCAAAGATCAGATGGCTATAGATGTGTGCTATTATTTCTGAGGGCTCTGTTCTGTTCCATTGGTCTATATCTCTGTTTTGGTATGAGTACCATGCTGTTTTGGTTACTGTAGCCTCGTAGTATAGTTTGAAGTTGGGTAGTGTGATCCCTTCAACTTTCATGATTTGGCTCTCTGTTTGTCTGTTACTGGTGTATAAGAATGCTTGTGATTTTTGCACATTGATTTTGTATTCTGAGACTTTGCTGAAGTTTCTTATCAGCTTAAGGAGATTTTGGGCTGAGAAAATGGGGTTTTCTAAATATACAATCCTGTCATCTGCAAAGAGGTACAATTTGACTTCTTCTTTTCCTAACTGAATACCCTTGATTTCTTTCTCTTGCCTGATTGTCCTAGCCAGAACTTCCAACACTATGTTGAATAGGAGTGGTAAGAGAGGGCATCCCTGTCTTGTGCCAGTTTTCAAAGGGAATGCTTCCAGTTTTTGCCCATTCAGTATGATATTGGCTGTGGGTTTGTCATAAATAGTTCTTATTATTTTGAGATACGTTCCATCAATACAGAATTTATTGAGAGTTTTTAGCATGAAGGGCTGTTGAATTTTGTCGAAGGCCTTTTCTGCATCTATTGAGATAATCATGTGGTTTTTGTCTTTGGTTCTGTTTATATGCTGGATTACATTTATTGATTTGCATATGTTGAACCAGCCTTGCATCCCAGGGATGAAGCCCACTTGATCATGGTGGATAAGCTTTTTGATGTGCTGCTGGATTCAGTTTGCCAGCTTTTTATTGAGGATTTTTGCATCCATGTTCATCAGGGATATTGGTCTAAAATTCTCTTTTTTTGTTGTATCTCTGTCAGGCTTTGGTATCAGGATGATGTTGGCCTCATAAAATGAGTTAGGGAGGATTCTCTCTTTTTCTATTGATTGGAATAGTTTCAGAAGGAATAGTACCAACTCCTCCTTGTACCTCTGGTAGAATTTGGCTGTGAATCCATCTGGTTCTGGACTTTTTTTGGTTTGTAGGCTATTAATTATTGCCTCAATTTCAGAGCCTGCTATTGGTCTATTCAGGGATTCAACTTCTTCCTGGTTTAGTCTTGGGAGAGTGTAAGTGTCCAGGATATTCTTCATTTCTTCTAGATTTTCTAGTTTATTTGCATAGAGGTGTTCGTGAAGTGCTTTTCTTGTCACGTCACGTTGGAGTCCATGCTATCCATGTGACATCACCGATGATGCTGAGCTACATTACTTGGGTAAAGTAGTATTTCCTAGCTTCTGCCACTGTAATATTACCTTTTTTTTTTTTTTTTAACTTTCCCTACTTTACTCTGTGAAAGTGAGTTATTAATTCTATGTTATCTTCCTAGAAAGGAGTGCATCCTCCTAGAAAGGATTTGGAATTCTTCTGTAAGGAATATTCATATGTTGGTCCTCATGTAATTTACTCAATATAAATATTTTCTTTATGCCAACAATTTTTCTTCATGTAATGAATTAAACAATACAATAAATTTAGAATATTATGTTTAAATATTACATGATATACAATTTCTTCTTCACCAGAGAAACAAAACCAGTGAGATCCATTCATATGCATACACATATATCTTACAAAACCAGTGAGATACAGACATATGCATATATGTAGTGATATACATACATATATACAAACATAATGTAATATATATGTAATACATATATATAAATTATATATATGTAATATGTAAGTACATTGAAAGAAGGAGAAAAAGAGAGATGTTAGAATTAATTGGCTATTGTGATTGTGGGGATTAGAAAGTTTGAAATAGGGCAGACTAGCATGCTGGAAGCTTTCAGGCTGGAGTTGATGCTGCAGTACTGATGCATATTTTTTTTCTTCTGTGGGAAATTTCATATTTTGTCTTTAAAAATAATTTTATTTTAGATATGGGAGATATATGTGCACATTTGTTACATGGGTATATTGCACTCATGTAGTGAACATAGTACCCAGTAAGTAGTTTTTCAAGCAACTCTTCCTTCCCTTCCTCCACCATCTAGTAGTCCACAATGTCTATTGTTCATGTTTATCTTCAGTGAGTGCTCAATGTTTAATTCTCACTTATAAGTAATAACGTGGCATTTGGTTTTCTGTTCCTGCATTAATTCACTTGGGATTATGGCCTCCAGGTTCATCCATGTTGCTACAAATGATGAGATTCCATGCTGTTTAATGGCTGCATAGTATGCCATGGTGTACATGTACTACGTTTTTTTAATGCAATCCATCACTGATGGACCCTTAGATTGATTCCATATCTTTCCTATTGTGAAAAGTACAGCTATGAACGTAGGAGTGCATGTGTCTTTTTCTTTTTTTAAAAGAAAAATTTTTATTTTAGGTTCAGGGGTACATGTGAAGGTTTGCTCCATAGGCAAACTCATGTCACAAAGGTTTATTGTACAGATTATTTCATCAATCAGGTATTAAGCCCAGTGCCCAATAGTTATCTTTTCTGCTCCTCTCTCTACTCCCATCCTCCACCCTCAAGTAGACCACAGTGTCTGCTATTTCCTTCTATGTATTCATGAGTTCTTATCATATATGTCCCAATTATAAGTGAGAACATGCAGTGTTAAGGTTTCTGTCCCTGCATTAGGTTGCTAATGATAATAGTGTCCAGCTTCATCCACATTTCCACAAAAGACATGATCTCATTTTTCATGTCTGCATAGTATTCCATGATGTATATGTACTACACTTTCTTCAGCCTTTCTGTCATTGATAGGCATTTAGGTTGATTCCATGTCTTTGCTATTGTGAATAGTGCTGCAATGAACATTTACATGCATGTGTCTTTATGGCAGAAAGATACATATTCCCCTGGGTGTGTACCCAGTAATAGGATTGCTGGGTGGAATGGTAGTCCTGCTTTTAGCTCTTTGAGGAATGGCCCACACTGCTTTCCACATGGCTGACCTAATTTACACTCCCATCAAAAGTGCGTAAGAGTTTCCTTTTCTCTGCAACCTTGCCAGCATCTGGGTTCCTTTTTTCTTTTTCTTTCTTTTTTTTTTTTTTTGACATTTTAGTAGTAGCCTTTCTGACTGATGTGAGATTGTATCTCATTGTGGTTTTAAATTGCATTTGTCTAATGATCAAGAGATTGAGCTTTTTTTGATATGCTTGTTGGCACATGTTTGTCTTCTTTTTAAAAGTGTACATGTCCTTTGCCCACTTTTCAATGGGGTTCTTCGTTTTTCTATTGTAAGTTTAAGTTGCTTATGGATGCTAGACATTAGACATTTGTCAGATGAAAAGTTTGCATGTATTTTCTCCCATTCTGTATGTTTTACTCTGTCAATAGTTCCTGTTGCTGTGATGAAACTCTTAAGCTTAATTAGTTCCCGCTTGTCAGTTTTTGCTTTTGTTGTGATTGCTTTTGTCATCTTTGTCATGAAATCTTTGCCTGCTCCTATGTCCAGGATGGTATTGCCTAGTTTGTCTTACAGGGTTTTTATAGTTTGGGGTCTTACAGTTAATTCTTTCATTTATCTTGAGTTGGTTTTTGTATATCATGCAAAAAAGTGGTCCAGCTCAATCTTCTGCATATGGCTGGCCAGTTATTTCAGCACATTTATTGAATAGAGAGTCTTTTCTCCAATACTTGTTTTTGTCATCTTTGTCAAAGGTCAGATAGTCATGAATGGGAAGCCTTCTTTATGGGCTGTATATTCTGTTTCATTGGTCTCTATGCTTGTTTTAGTAGTGGTACCATGCTGTTTTCATTATTGCAGCCCTATAGTATAGTTTAAAGACAGGTAATGTGATGCCTCCAGTTTTGTTCTTTTTACATAGGATTGCTTTGGCTATTCTGGCTCTTTTGTGGTTCCATATAAAGTTTTAAACAGTTTTTTTTTTTTTTGGTTATGCAAAGAATGTTTTTGGTAGTTTGATAGGAATAGCATTGAATCTGTTAATTGTTTTGGGCAGTATGGATATTTTAATGATATTGATTCTTCCTGTCCATGAACATGGGATATTTTCCATTTGTTTGTGTTATCTAGTATTTCTTCAAGCAATGTTTTGTAATTCTCATTGAAGAGATCTTTTACTTTCCTGGATAGTTGTATTCCTAGGTATTTTATTGGAGTTTTCTTGACAATTGTGAATGGGATTGTTCCTGATTTGGCTCTCATCTTGGCTGTTGTTAGTGTATAGCAATGCTAGTGATTTTTGTATATTGATTTTTATTCTGAAACTTTGCTGAAGTTCTTTATCAGATTAAGGAGCTTTTGGGCTGAGACTATGGGATTTTCTAGATGTAGAATCATGTTGTCTGCAAGCAGAAACAGCTTGACTTACTCTCTTCTAATTTTGATGCACTTTATTTCTGTCTAATGCTCGATTGCTCTGGCTAAGATTTCCAAGACTATGTCAAAGAGAAGTGGTGAGACAGGGCATCCTTGTGCCAGTTTCCAAGGGAAATGCTTCCAGCTTTTAACCATTCAGTATGATGTTGACTGTAGGTTTGTAATAGATGGCTTGTATTATCTTGGGGTATGTTCCTTCAATACCTAGTTTTTGATACTTTTTAACATGAGGGAGCATTAAATTTTGTTGAAAGCTTTTTCTATGTCTATTTGGGTAATCATGTAGTTTTTATCTGTAATTCTGTTTATGTGATGAATCACATTTATTGATTTGTGTATGTTGAACCAATCTTATATTCCAGGGATGAAGCCTGTTTGATTGCAGTGGATTAGTTTTTTGTTGTGCTGCTGGATTCATTTTGCAAGTATTTTGTTGAGGATTTTTGCATCAATGTTCATCAAGAATATAGGCTTGGAGTTTGTTGTTGTTGTTGTTGTTATTGTTGTTGTTGTGTCTCTGCCATGTTTTGGTTTCAGAATAGGACTGGCCTCATTGGATGAGTTGGGGAGGTGTCCCCCCTCCTCAATTGTTTGTAAAAGTTTCAGTGGGAATGATTCTGAATCCACCAGGTCCTAGGCTATTTTGGTTGGTAGGATATTTATTACTGAATCAATTTTGCAGTTTGTTGTTGGTCTGCTTAGGGAATTAATATCTTCCTGGTTTAGTCTTGGGAGGGTATGTATCCAGGAATTTATCCATCTCTCCTCGGTTTTCTAGTTTGTGTGCATAGAGGTAGGTGTAGTAATTTCTGATGGTTATTTTTATTTTTGTGGGGTCAATGGTAACATTCCCTTTGTCATTTCTGGTTGTGTTTATTTGGGTTTTCTCTTTTTTCTTCTTTATTACTCTGGCTAGAAGCCTGTCTATCTTATTAATTTTTACTTAAAACAACTCCTGTATTCATTATTCTTTTTTTCTTTTTTTCAGATAGAGTCTCACTCTGTTGCCAGGCTGGAGTGCAGTGACGTGATCTCGGCTCACTGCAACCTCTGCTTCCCAGGTTCAAGAGATTCTCCTGCCTCAGCCTCCTGAGTAGCTGGGACTACAGGTGTGCACACCACCATGCCCTGCTGATTTTTTTTTTTTTTTTTTTTTTTTTTTAGTAGAGATGGGGTTTCACCACGTTGGTGAAGATAGTCTCAATCTCTTGACCTCGTGATTTGCCTGCCTTCGTCTCCCAAAGTGCTGAGATTACAGGCGTATGCCACCAAGCCTGGCCTCTTTGCTCTTTTGAATGGCTTTTTGTGTCTTGATTTTCTTCAGTTCCACTCTTGTTTTGGTTATTTCTTGTCTTATACTGGCTTTGGTGTTGATTTGTTCTTGATTCTCTCATTCTTTCAGTTGAGATGCTAGGTTTTTAATTTGAGGTCTTTCTAACTGTTTTGCATCAGCATTTAGTGACCACAAGAATTTCCTTCTTAACACTCCCTTAGTTGTGTCCCAGAGGTTCTAGTATGTTGTATCTCTGTTCTCATTAATTTCCAAAAACTTCTTGATTTCTGCCTTAATAATTTACCCAAAAGTTATCCAGGAGCATGTTGTTTAATTTCCATGTAATTGTGTGGTTTTAAGTAATTTTCTCAGTCTTAACTTTTGTTTTTATTGTGCTTTTTAAAACAATAAATAAAAACAATAAAAACTTTTGTTTTTATTTGTTTTATTGTGGTCTTAGAGTGTGCTTGGTATAATTTTGGTTCTTTTGCATTTGCTGAGGATTGTTTTATGTCCAATTATGTGTCAATTTTAGAGTATACGCCATGTGGCAATGAGAATATATATATTCTGTTGTTTTAGGGAGAAGAGTTTTGTAGAGGTCTATCAGATCCATTTGGTCCAATATTGAGTTAAGTTCCTGAATATCTTTGTTAATTTTCTACCTTGATGATCTAATACTATCAGTGGAGTGTTGAAGTCTCCCACTAATGTTGTGTGGGAGTATATGTCTCTTGGTAAGTATCTAATAACTTGCTTTATAAATCTGGGTGCTCCTGTATTGGATACATATATATTTAGGATAGTTATGTCTTCTTATTGAAATGAACTCTTTACCATTATGTGATGCCCTTCTTTGCCTTTTTTGATCTTTGTTGGTTTGAAATCTGTTTTGTCTGAAATAAGGATTGCAATCTCTGCTTTTTTCTGTTTTCCATTTGTTTGGTAGATTTTCCTCCATCCTTTTATTTTGAGCCTGTGGGTGTCATTACATTTGAAGTGGGTTTCTAAAAAAGACAGCATACTATTGGGTCTTGCGTTTTTATCCAACTTACTACTCTGAGCCTTTTAAATGGGGAATTTAGCATGTTTACATTCAAGATTATTATTAATATGTGTGCATTTGAGCCTGTCATTGTGTTGTTAGCTGGTTATTATGCCAGCTTATTTGTGTGGTTGCTTTATAGTGTCATGGGTCTGTGAGTTTAAGTATGTTTTTGTATCAGCTGGTAGCAATCTTTCCTTTCTATATTTAGTACTCCTTTCAAGATCTCTTGTAAGGGCAGGTCTAGTGGTAGTGAACACCTTCAACATTTGCTTATTTGAAAAAGATCTTATTTCTCCTTTGCTTAGGAAGCTTAATTTGGCTGGATATAAGATGCTTGATTGAAGTTTTTTTTTTTTTTTCTTTAAGCCTACAATCTCTTCTGGCTTGCAGGGTTTCAGGTGAGAGGTCTGCTGATAGCCTCATGGGGTCCCCTTTGTAAGTGACCTGCCTTTTCTCTCTACCTGCCTTTAACACTCTTTCATGTAGACCTTGGAAATTCTGACAGTTATGTGTCTTCAGGATGACCTTCTTGTGTAGAATCTTGCAGAAGTTGTCTGTATTTCTTGAATTTGTCTGTTGGCCTCTCTAGCAAGGTTGGAGAAGTTTTCTTGAACAATATCCTGAAATATAGTTTCCAAGTTGTTTCCTTTCCTTCACTCCCTTTCAAGGATGCCAGTGGTTTGCAGATTTGACGTCTTTATGTAATCCCATACTTTTCCAAGGTTTTGTTCATTTCTTCCTTTTCTTATTTTTGTCTGACTGTCTTATTTCAGAGAGCCAGTCTTCAAGTTTTGAGATTCTTTCCTCAGCTTGATTTATTTGCTGTTAATATATGTGATTGCATTGTGAAATTCTGTCAAATTCATTAGGTTGTTTCTTATACCAGCTCCTTCAACTCCTGTATTGTTATATTGTGACTCTTTCCTTGTCTTGGGTTTTGCTATCCTGGTGTATCTTGAGGATCATTCCTATGCACATTCTGAATTATATTTCTATCATTTCAGAAACCTCAGCCTGATTAAGAACTCTTGTTAAGAACTGCTGTAGTCGTTCGAAGGACATGCGACACTGGCCACTTGAGTTACTGGTGTTCCTGCATTAATTCTTTCTCATCTCTGCATATGTGTTTCTTTAACTGCAGTGTAGATTGATTACAGTCAATAGATTTATTTTCTGGTTGTTTGCACAGGGCTGAGGCTTTGTGCAGGTCTTAATTTGAAGCTGACTTCTTGTCTTTGGTTTCAGAGGGGGCATATTAGCAAGGTGTTTTGGATGTTGAACTTTTGGGGAATGAGCCAATAGGTGACACTTATGTGTATTGGTCATTTGGTAGACCCTTGCTTGGTTGTGGGACTCCTTTATGTTTCTTAAAAGTTACAGTCATGTTTCCTCTCAATTATCTGAAAGGGTGGGTTTTCTCCCCCTTGAGTACTGGTTGTAGATCACAGCTTGGCATGCCTGGGCTGTCCACTGAAGCTCTGGGGTAATCTCAGTATTATGTCCCTTCCCCAATGTGGCAGCAGTAGAAGAAGGTACCTTCATAGTGGTTGTGGCCAGGGTCTTTTGCTTGTCACCTAGGGGCTCCCCCTTAGAGAGACGCAGGTCAGCAATTGTTCAGTGCAACGAACCCAGGATGGAGGGTTTGTGCTGTGGGCCCAAGTCAGGAGTTCCCTGTTTGGTAACAAGCAGTGGGGTAGGGTTGGTACCCATGTGAGATGGACTGGCATCCTGTTCTTGGGTTGACTGCAGCTTATTATCGGTGTGGATAAGTCCCTTAGGATCTTTGCTTCTTTGTTAGTCTGAGGGTAACAAATGCAGAGGCAGAAATTTCACTGCAGAGGCAGTGGCAGAGAGGCTTTCAGTTGCTCCTGGGGGCCCTGTCCAGGAAGTTGACAAGCTGTTTCTCTATAGCTCTAGCAGGAGATAGCTGGATGCCAAGCCTGGAGGACCTGCCCAGTGAAGAGATGTGGGAATAGGCACCCATGTAACAGTCTGGTCACTTTTCCATAGGGCTGCTGTGGTATACTGGAGGTCTGCTCTAGTCTCTATTCACCTCCAATTTTCCAGTTCCTGCAAGTATCAACAATGAAGGCTGCAAAGCGGCAAAGACAGTGGTCTGCCTTTCCCTCTGGGAGCTCTGTCCCAGAGAGATACAAACCTGTTGCTAGCCCAGACACACCTGTAAGAGATGGGTAAAGGCACCAGTTGGGAGGTCCCACTAGGTGAGGAGGAACAGAATCAGAGACTGACCCACTTTAAAAAGCAGGCTGGCCACGTTATCATAGAGCAGCTGTGCTGTGCCAGACACCACTTTCACCCCTGGTCAGCTTGAACTCTCCAAAGCACAAAGACTGAAATGGCTAAGTCGCCCAAACAGCAAAGGTGGCAGTCCTCCACTCCCTCTGGGAGCTCTGTCCCTGGGAGGTTTCAAATCTCTATCAGCAGAAGAGCACCAGTGGAGGTGGCTGGAGACTCTGGTTGGGAGTCCTGGCCAGTGAGGAGAAGTTGTATTGGGGGCCCGCTTAAAAAAGAAATCTGGCCACGTCTGTAGAGCCGCTGTGCTGGGGGACTGCTTCTGCCCCTGGTTGACTTTGACTCTCCAAAGTCCTAAGCCTGTAACAGCTAAGTCACCCAAACAGCAAAGACGATGACTCACCTCTTCCCCTGGAAGCTCCATCTCAGGGAGGTACAATTCCAGGTACAGGTGGCTGGCTGGAATTCTAAGCTACTGGGTCTTATCCTGTGAGGTGCCGTCAAAGTGGAGCGTGCAGACTGTTGCTGCTCAGCCCTCTGGATTGACCCCCTTTCTTAGGGGTTGTACAAGGGTCTAAACTCCTGTTTTGTCAGAGTTTCAGCTGCTTTTGCCAGGAAGCCTGGAGAGCCTGTGTGTCTAAGGCTCTCTCGTCTCCTCATGAGCCTGAGTGGCTGCTCTGCCAAAACACCATGTAGCTCTGTGTGTCAGACTGAAGGTCCTGGTGGAGAGGGTTCATGAGCAGATCTCCTGACCTGAGGATTGCAAAGATCTGTGGAAGAAGCATGGGTTCTCAGGTCACAGATTCACTCGCTACTTACTTGGATGGAGGAGGTTCCCCTTCATGTCACTCCCAGGTGGATCATTGTCTTGCCTTGCTTTTCTCCATTCTCCATGGGTTGTTTCCTTGATTAGTCCCAATGCATGCACCTAAATGTTTTAGTTGAAAGTGCTATACTTACACTTCTGTTTTTCTCTGTGAGAGTTGCACATACTAGTTGCTTCTAGTTGGCCTTCTTGGCCACCCCTGTCTCCCCCTACCCCACCCCAACCCCACTACACTGCATGTATCTTTTTCCCACAATGGTATATTTTCCTTTGAAACTCTACCCATTAATGGGATTGCTGGGTTGAATGTTATAGTAGCTCTGTTTAAGTTGTTTGATACATCTCCAAACTGATTTCCAGAGTGGCTGAATTAATTTCCATTCCTACCAAGAGTATATAAGTATTCCCTTTTCTCCTCAGTCTCACCCGTATGTGTTGTTTTTACATTTTTTTTTTTTTAGTGACAGCCATTTGACTAGTGTGAGATGGTATCTCATTGTGGTTTTGATTCTCATTTCTCTGATGATTATTGATACTGAGCATTTTTTATATTTATTGGCCTGTTGTATGTTTTCTGTTGAGAAGTGTCTGTTTGTGCCTTTTACCCATTTCTTAATAGGGTTATTTGTTTTTGGCTTGTTGATTTGCTTAAGTTCCTTATAGATTCTGGATATTAAACCTTTGTCAGATACATAGTTTGTGAAAATTTTCTCCGATTCTATAGGTTGTCTGTTTATTCTATTGATATTTTCTTTTGCTGTGCAGAAGCTCTATAATTTGATTAGGTCCAATTTTTGTTTTTGTCGCAATTGCTTTTGGGGACTTAGCCAAAATCATCTTTGCCAAGGCCAATGTCCAAAAGTGTGTTTCAAGATTGTATTCAAGGATTTTTGTAATTTTAGGTCTTACATTTAAATATTTATTCCAGTTGTGGCTGGGCATGGTGCCTCATGCCTGTAATCCTAACACTTTTGGAGGCCGAGGAGGGTATGTCAACTGAGGGCAGGAGTTCGAGACCAGCCTAGCCAACATGATGAAACCCTGTCTCTACTAAAAATATATCAAAAATTAACTGGGTTTGGTGGTAGATGCCTGTAATGCCAGCTACTTGGGAGGCTGAGACAGGAGAATCACTTAAACCTGGGAGGTGGAAGTTGCAGTGAGCCAAGATTGCACCACTGCACTCCAGCCTGGATGGCAGAGCAAGATTTCATCTCAAAATAAATAAATAAATAAAATATTTAATCCATTTGGTTAATTTTTTCATATAGTGAATGATACTGATCTAGTTTCATTCGCCTGCACATGACTATTCAATTATCCTAGCACCAGTTATTGCATAGGGAATCTTTCCTCATTGCCTGTTTCTGTCAGGCTTGTTGAATTTCAGATGATTATAATTGTGAGACTTTATTTCTGAGTTCTCTATTTTGTCTCATTGATCTGTGAGGTTTTTTTTTTTTGTTTTGTTTTTGTTTTTTGTTTTTGTTTTTTTTTGTACAAACTGTTTTAGTTACTGTGGCCTTACATTATAGTTTGAAGTTAGGTAGTGTGATGCCCCTGGCTTCGTTCTTTTTGCTTAGGATTGCTTTGGCTATTTGGGTTCTTTTTTGGTTCCATATGAATTTTACAATAGCTTTTTCTAATTCTGTGAAAAATGGCATTGATAGTTTTATAGAAATTGCATTGAATGTGTAAATAACTTTGGGCAGTATGGCTGTTTTAATGGTATTGATTCTTCCAATCCATGAGCATGGGATGTTTTTTTCATTTATTTGTGTCACCTCTGATTTATTTCAGCAGTGTTTTGCAGCACTCTCTACAGAGATCTCTCACCTCCCTGGTTAGCTGTATTCCTAGGTATGTCATTTATTTGTGGCTATTTAAAGTGATATTGTGTTCTTGATTTTATTATAAGCCTGGATGTTATACTTCTAGCAGCCTTTTGTAGAGTCTTTAGGACTTTTTAGGTATAAGGTCATATTATCAGTGAAGAGAGATAGTTTGACTTCTTATGTCCCTATTTGAATGCCTTTCCTTTTTTTCTCTTGCCTAATTTCTCCGGCTAAGACTTTCCGTAATATGTTGAAAAAGAGTGGTGAAAGTCAGCATCCTTGTTTTGTACTGGTTCTCAGGGGAAAGTTTCCAGTTGTTGTCCATTGAATTCAGTATTATGTTGGCTATGGGTTTTTCATAGATGACTCTTATTATCTTGAGATATATTCCTTCAATGCCTCATCTGAAGTTTGTACCATAAGGAATGTTGGATTGTATTGAAATCTTTCTCTGCATCTACTGAGATGATTATATGGTGGTTGTTCTTAATTCTGCTTATGTGGCTAATCACATCATTGATTTGTGTATGTTAAACCAGACTATCCCAGAAATAAAGCCCACTTGATCATGGTGTATTAACTTTTTGATGTGGTACTGGATTCAATCTGATAATATTTTCTTTAAAATGTTAGTGTCTATGTTTATCCGGGCTATTGGCCTGAAGTTTTCCTTTTCTTTTTTTTCTTTCTTTTTCCTTTTTTGTTGTTGTTGTGTCTCTGCAAGATCTTGGTATTAGGCTGATACTGGCTTTATACAATGGGAACACTATCAGGTTAGCAGTACACCTCTCAGCAGATACACTGCAAGCCAGAAACTGGTGGCCTTTTTTCAGCATCATTAAAGAAAAGAAATTCCAACCAATAATTCACATGCTGCCAAACTAAACTTCATAAGTGAAGGAGAACAAAATTCCCCTCAGACAAGCAAATCCTGAGGGAATATATTTAAACTATGGCAGCTTTAAAAGAGATCCTTGAGGAAGTGCTAAACATGGAACTAAAACAATGACACTTGCTACCATAATGATACATTTAAGCACATAGCACACAGACACTATAAAGCAATCACAAAATCAAGTCTATATAACAACCAGCTAACAACATGAAAACAGGGTCAAAATCTCACATATAAATGTGAATCCTCAATGTAATGGTTTAACACCCCATTTAAAAGACATAGTGACAATTTGGATAAAAATCGGTGATCCAACCCTCTGATGTCTTCAAGAGACCCATCTCACTGTAAGGACACCTTCAGACTTAACGTAAAGGGATGGAGTAAGATCTACTATGCAAATATAAAACTTAAAAAGAGGAGTTGCTACTCTCATACAAGATAAAATGGACTTTAAATCAATATTAAGAAGGATATTACATAATGATAAATGGTACAATAAAAAAGAAGACTTAACTATTTTAAATATATATGTACCAAACATTGGAACACTCATTCATAAAACAAGTTCTTCTTGGCATACAAAATAACTTTGATAACCACAAAATAATAGTGGGAGACCTTAGCACCTCACTATGGTGTTTGATCGATCATTGAGGCAGAAAACTGATAAATAAATTCTGAATTTAAACTTGACACTTAACCAATTGAACCTAATAGGCATATACAGAAAATCCCACCCAACAACTAGAGAGTCTTCATTGTTATAAACTATGTATAGAACATATTCTAAAATTGACCAGATTCTCAGTCACAAAGCAAGTCTCAATGAATTAAAAAAACAATGAAATCATGCCAAGCATACTCTTGGACCACAGTGCAATAAAAATGGAAATTACTATCAAGAGGATCTCTCAAACTGCACAAATTCATGGGAATTAAACAACTTGCTCCTGAATCACTCATGGATGAACATCTAAATTAAGGCAGAAATTAAAAATATATATTTGAAATTAGTGAAAATAGGGATACAAGCAACCAAAATCTCTGGGATACAGATAAATCAGTGTTAAGAGGAAAGTTTATAATGCTAAATGTCTTCTTCGAAAAGTTAGAAAGATCTCAAGTTAATAATCTAACTTTGCACCTACAAGAACCAGAAAAAAAAAAATCCAAAGCTAGCAGAAGAAAAAAAGAAATAACTAAAATTAGAAAAGAGCTTAATGAAATTGGTATGTGAAGAGTCAAATTAAAGATTAATGAAACCAAGAGTTTGTTTTTTGAAAAAGTAAATAAGATCAAAGACTATTAGCTAGATTAACAAAGAAAAAAATAGAAGATCCAAATAAGTACAACCAAAAATGACAAATATGACATTACAACCAGTCTCACAGAAATACAAAAGATCCTCAGAGAATACTATGAACAACCGGATGCACACAAATTAGAAAATCTAGGAAAAAAAATGATAAATTATTGGAAACACACAATCTCACAATGAATCAGGAAGAGATTGAAGCCCTGAATAAAACAATATCAAGCTCTGAAATTAAATCAGTAATAAAAACCTACCAACCAAAAAACTCTCTAGACCAGATGGATTATCAGTTGAATTCTACTAGACATGCAAAGAAAAACTGGTATCAACCCTACTGAAACTATTCAAAAAAATTGAAGAGATGGGGCTTCTGCCTAACATTGTATAAAGCCAGTATCAGCCTAATACCAAGATCTGGCAGAGACACAACAACAACAAAAAAGGAAAAAGAAAGAAAAAAAGAAAAGGAAAACTTCAGGCCAATAGCCCGGATAAACGTAGACACTAACATTTTTAAGAAAATATTATCAGACTGAATCCAGTACCACATCAAAAAGTTAATACACCATGATCAAGTGGGCTTTATTTCTGGGATAGGCTGGTTTAACATACACAAATCAATGATGTGATTAACCACATAAGCAGAATTAAGAACAACAACCATATAATCATCTCAGTAGATGCAGAGAAAGATTTCAATACAATCCAACATTCCTTATGATAAAAACTTCAGACGAGGCATTGAAGGAATATATCTCAAGATAATAAGAGTCATCTATGACTCTTAACTCTAGCTGCCTATAAGATTGCGTTGACCTTGATGAATCTAATGACTATGTGCCTTGAGGATGGTTGTCTTTTATAGTATCTCACCAAGGTTTTCTGTATTTCTTGAATTTATATGTCAACATCTCTAATGGCATTAGAGAAATTTGCACGGACAATATCTTCAAATATATTTTCCGTGTTACTTATTCTCTCTCTTCTCTCAGGAATATAATGAGTTGTAATTTGGTCTGTTTACATAATCCCATATTTCTCAGAGGTTTTGATCATTTTTTCATATATTTTTTCTTTTCTTTTGAGTTGATTTGAATTATCGGTTTTCAAACTCAGAGATTATTTCCTCAGCTTGTTCTATCCTGTTGTAAATACTACTGATTGCATTATGACATTCTTGTGGTGACTTTTTTAGCTCTAGAAGATCAGCTTGGTTCTTTCTTAAGATGATTATTTTATCTTTCAGCTCTTGAACAATTTTCCTAGATTTGGGATTTCAGCTTTTCTCCTGAGCCTCAATGGCTTTCCCTGCCATCCAGATTATAAATTCTATGTCTATCAATTTGGTCATTTCTGACCTTTTAAGAAGCATTACTGGCGAGTTAGTGGACGCATTTGAAGGTAAGAGGACACTGAAATTTTTCATTGCCACAGGTGTACTGGTTCTTTCTCATATGCGAAGAGTGGTGTTCATTTAACTGTGGTATAATATGGGCATAGTCAGTTGGCTTTATTTCTGGATGTTTTCAGAGGACCAAGGATCTGTGTAGTATCTTTATTTGTGGCTGACTTCTTGCCCTTGGTTTCACAAGAGTGTATATCAACAAAATATTTTCAGTGTTGTCGTTTGGGCTGTGATCTATTATATAGTGCTTAAGAGTAATGGTTGGTGGATAGGCTCTTACTCATCCACACTGCTCCTCTGTAGTTCCTCATGTTTGCAGCCATGCTCTGTGGTGACAGGCAGAGAGCGGTGACCCCCTTACAAGGTCCACTTCGGGGGGTTTTCACTCACTCACCCTTCCCCTCTGTAGGGTGCCTCCCCTGGCTCCACACCAATCCCAGTGAGGCAATTGTCCTGCCTCACTCCTCTCTGCTATCTACTTCGGGGGAGCCCACTTCTGTCACTAGCACTGCACCCATGTTTCTTTTGTTAGGTGTTCCAGGTTGTGGGGTTCTCTGGGGCAGACACCACATCAAGGAGATAGGTCTTACCTTTCCCAGGGCAACCCTGGAGAGGGAGGCACACCCCACTCCAATGGCACACCCCCAAACCCAAGCAATCTACCCCTCTAAGAGTGTAGGCTTCTCTTACTCACGTGCTGACCACAGATCTTACCTTGACAGATCTTACCTTGATAATTATATCATGCTATCCATGATTTGACATTGCTTCCTTGATGAATCCCAGTGTGGCCTCCTGGATGATGCACTTAAGCTAGTGTTTACTCACCACTCTGTCTCCTCTCTGTGAGAGCCTCGCACACTAGCGCCATCTAGTTTCTGCTTTTAAAGTCTTTCAACTGATTAGATGACCCCCACCCACATTATCCAGGGTAATCTCTTTTACTTGAAGAAAGCTGATCGTAGATGTTAACCATATCTACAAAATAACATTCACAGCAACACCGAGGTTGGTGTTCGGTTATATTACTGGGTGGTATAGCCTAGCCAAGTGAACACATAAAACTGACATTTACACATGGGCTATGGATTAAATCTGTCTTGACACAAAAAAAGACAGTGGTGCTAGTTTTGAGATTTTTTTTTTTCTATCTAATGTAAGTTTAACTTTATTGTCTGTCATTTGTATTTTAAAATAAACACACAGAATAACCAATTAAATAAAGTATGTAGAGTTATATGATTACTGGAGCAAATACTAACTTTGATTATTTTCTGAAAAAGAATAAAAAAGAAAAACTATTATGTAAAAGTCAGAAGTAACTGCTCTGTCTTTGCCTGGGTTCCCTTGAAGTAGAGGCTGAGACAGAGCCTTGGGTTTAATTTATTTGGGAATGTAAGCCTAAGAGGCAAGAGTGAGGGACACATGAGTACATAGAGAAAAAGTAGGAACAACAACATGTGTCTATCATGGGGGCCAATTCTGTGAGTAGACAGTGTGAGTACTTCACTTCTGAGGAATCTTATAAAATGCACTTCAGAATTGGCTTCCATTTCCTATTGGTCTAATGTACCCATCTTGGCCAAAACCCCACACTTCTGTGTGAGTGCCAAATAGATTTCTAAGATACTGGGGCAGAAAGTGTGCAGGCTCAAGGGAAGGCCTGTTCGATTGCACCTGTGAGAAGCTGGTCATGCCTAGGGAAACTGGCATCTGGAGGGGTGGCTGGGGTAAAAGATGGACCAGGGTAAGAGGTAGGGTTTTGAGGATAGAAGAGATGCATAAGAGGTGCCCAGACATGCACCTAGTATGTACAATGATGTTCAATAAAACCATCCTCCATGTCTGTCTATTTCATTGTCACTAGAACATCTGTGTAATTAAAAATATTCTCTTTAATTTCTCACAAGCAAACATAGCCATTTCTTTATTACCTTGGAACACCCAAAGGGCTAGAATAGAACTGAATGGCTGAAGAGATGCATTTTTCAAATTTTAGAAAAATGCAGTAATTTTTTCTTAGACATTTGAGGATTCATTATTTTAACATGGAATATGGCTTCTTGATTGAGGCTCTAGGGCCTTCCAGGGTATCTCCCATTCAATATTCTCCTGCATTCTTCTGTCTAACAAATCTTTTTATTCTATTCCTTTTGAACAAATTGAGGCATCTTACTGCAGTGTTTTTGATAACATTAGAACTAATTTTGAACTTTAAAAGCTAATTTCAGCATTTGAATAATTCCCAGAACTTACTCATCAACTTGTAGTATTCCTCTCTTTGAGACAGAAACTATTATTTTATTTTCTTGACATTTTTGTTGGTAAATCCCATGGTCTACTGAATCACAGTTCCTCAATATGATCCAATTCTAAAACCCTTTCCTTTAAAAATTAACTCTTCTTTGCTTGATCCTCTGCACATGAGCCATTAGTCACAAATATAGCTTGCATATATTTTTCTTTTTAATTCACGAAGTTTAGAATTTCACTAACAAATACTTTCTCTGACAAAGAATACTGTGAATGAAATGTTCCTATACATATAATTTCCATGTAATATTAATTAGGACAAACATCATTTAGTCAGTTTTAGCCAGTACTGCAAAAAATGTAAACTGAAGCATGTCCCCTTTCTTATTTGTTCATCTCTTGTTGTGTGGGAAGTCTTCTTTCTGATACATTTTTAATTATGGGTACGTATGCCTCTGGGTCTCATCAAAAAAAAATAAACCTGCAATGTTTCAGAAAATTGTCAGCACTTCAGATAACTGATTGACGAATAATGACAGCAAAATCCATTGTTTTCCTACCATGTGCCAAACATTGTGCTAAGTACTTCACATACATTACTTCATTCAGTTCTTACAAAGACCCAATCAACAGATGAGGACACTGAAGAATTTTTAGTGACCTCGTTTGTTAAGGACTGCAGAGTCAATCATAAGAGTAAAATGCAGGTCAATCTGTCTCCGTAATCAGTGTGACAAACCTAATTTTAGAGACCCTGCAGAAGCTGGCACTACACTAAAATATTTTTAATTTCTGCTTGATGCACATCATTGACTCCACTTTAATCCTTTGTGGAACTCTCATATGAGGTCTTCTAAGCGGTACCGCTTTAACAAGAGTTTCTGTAATTTTCTTCCTCACAACCTCAATTTCTCTCTTAATTTAAACACAGTTTTCCTCGTTTTTACCGCAGTGGAAAAATGTATTTTTTCCTCTCTGTCACTATTAAATATACCATCACTATTACTCTGCCATTTCTTTATTGCTTCTGTCTCCTCTAATACCTTTTGCATGGAATCCTCTATCTTGACTGTACATTTATTTTGCTCTCTTGCCTCTAGTTCCTCCTCTTCTATGTAAAAACATGCTTAAATGTCTTCTTTTTAAAGCCATTTAAAAACTAATAATATTCTTTTGAAAATTGTTTGACTCTTGTTGAGACTGGATTGTTGGTTGGAAAGAGACTGAACCTTTACATTCAGATATCTGTGGTTCTAGCTGTGCAGAGCGGGTAAGAGCAGGGACAGGGAAAATAAGACCTAAATTGTCAAATGCCATAAAAACAAAGTAAAATTTAGATTAACAGAGGGAAGCAGAGAGGTGTTCTAGATTGATAAGAAAGAATGGGCAAAGGAAGAATAATCCTGGCAAGTCCAACGGATAGCGAAGAATTAACCATAACTAGCAGAGAGACAGAAATTTGGCATAGTTCACCATGAGCTTGAAATTCTAGCCTGCCGGTAGATTTCAATTAAAATACCTGGAAGAGCTTCCTTGAAGAGGAAGTAAAGGAATGAACTAGTGTTTCTAAAAGATATTTCAGATGAGAATGAGAAAAAGAGACTGCAGTGGAAAATATCTAGAAGCAGAAATATTGGTTGAAAGGTCTAATAATCGTACTGATATCATGAACTAGGCTGGTAATTGTAGATGACCCTGAAAAATATTGTGGCAGAAACATCAGGAAACAATAAGGTCTAAATTGTTAGTAAATGGAATGGTGTACAGTCAGAATGTAATACAAGATAATATCAAAATTTTAAGAATAATGGACCTAGAGATTCATAGCTCCTATGGTATAGCATAATTTTATATGAGAAGATCTAATAAAGGCACTTTTACTCATGTTGTTGAAAGCTAGACAATTTTACAAGTTCTCAGAAAAATATAATTTTATATTCAAAGAACAGGGTTTCATAATCATTTATTTTTAATTAAATTTTTAGGGGAATATGCATTATCATGTGGAAATTATTTCAGGTTGTAATGCATTTACTTTGTGTAAATCACTTATGTATTCACAGAGTTGACCTTTTGTGACTACATCAATAATTTCAAGGTGATCTTTAAATATCAGCCTCATTTTCTGTATCCTGATTTCTGCTACTTACATATCTCTTTTATTTTTTTTTAAACTTCTGTTTGGATGCGGATCCCAATGTCTTACCTTGATATTCAAATACAGGCAGAACACATCTTTTAAATATCTGCTTAATAGATGAATATATTAACACACGCCATAGATTCACCTACTATTAGGCTCATCAGGAATTTCCCCCTGTCTTTGACCCCACATGAATTTTCTTTTTGTCACTCTCCATTCATTAATGTATTATTTATTGGACACTTAAGAAGTGCTAGTGCTAGGAAACCAACCGTAACCCAGCACTTTGGGAGATTATATTCTAGTAGGTAGAAACCGACAATAAGTAAGTAAATAAATAGGTGGTATATTTCTGATTGTGGAAACTGCTTTAAAGGAAATAATTATGGTATTGTGATAAAGAAATATATGGAAAGAAAAGTCAAAATTAGACAGAATGGCCAGCAAAGACCTTTCTGAAGCTATGACTTTTGAGACAAGACCTGAAAAATGAAAACATTAACCATGCTAAGTGCCAGATGAAAAATATCTGAGGCAGAGAAAATAACAGTTAAAGGCTAAGACTGTAAACACTTAGAGGAAAACAGTGAGATAAATTTTTATGACCTTGTATTTAGCAAAAAAATTTCCTAGACAATTTCAGAAGCACAATCAAGATCAACAAAAGACAAAAATAGATAAATTGGCCTTCTTCAAATTAAAAGCTATTGTGTTTAAAGGACACCATCAAACAAGTGAAAAAACAATATGTAGAATGAGGGCAAATACTTGCAAATCATGATCTGTCTAGAACATATAAACAATTCTAACAAATCAATAATGAAAAGGCATCCCAATTAAAAATGGAGAAAGAATTTGAACAGGCATTTCTCCAAAGACAATATAAAAATGGCCAATAAGTACATGAAATTATGCTTTTCATCTTGAGTAATCAAGGAAATGTAAATGAAAACATCAGTGAGATACCATTTCACATCCAGTAGGATATTTTAGTCCATTTAAGATGCTCCAACAAAAGTGCCTTAAGATAAGTGGCTTGCAAACAATTGAAATTTATGTCCCTCAGTTCTGGAGGCTGAGAAGTCCAAGATCAAGGCATGAACATATTTGAAGTATGGTGAGGCCATGCTTCCTTGTAGACAGCACCTCCTCTTTCCATACTCATATGGTGGAAACGGTGAGCTAGCTCTCTGGGATCTCTTTTATAAGGGCACTAATCCCATTCATGACGGCTCTGTTCTCACAATCTAATTGCATCCCAAAGGTTCACTTCCTAGTGCTATCACGTTGGGATCTAAGATTTAGACATATAAATTTTGGGGGAACATAAGCTTTCAGTTCATTGCAGATGCTCTAATTAAAAAGTCAGATAACAACAAGTGTTGATGAGGATATGGAGAGATTAGAAGTGTCATACACTGTGGGTAGGAATGTAAAATGGTACAACTTCTTTGGAAAACAGATTGATAGTTTCTAAAACAATTAAACATATAGATACCATATGACCCAGCAATTCTACTACTAGAAGTATATTAAAGAGATGTGGAAATACATGTCCACATAAAGACTTTGACATGAATGTTTATAACAGCATTATTCATGATAGTCAAAAGGTAGAAATAACCCAAATGTACACTAACAGATTTATAAACAGTATATGGTATATCAATAAAATGGAATATTATTTGACCATGAAAAGAAAGGAGGTACTGACTGATACATGCTATAATATAAATAAAATTTGAAAGTATTATGGTGAAAGAAGACAGTCACAAAAGAAAACATATTACATTATTTCATTCATGTGAAAATCTAGAATAAGAAAATAAAGAGACATAAAGTAGATTAGTGGTTGGTTAGGGATGGAGGTGGGGGATAGCAGGATAGGGAACTGAAAGTAGCTAACAGGTATACTCTTTTTTGAGGTGATAAAATATTCTAAAATAGACTGTGGTATGGCTACACATATCTGAGAATATACTACAAAGCATGAAAATGTACATATTAAATGAATGAATTATATGGTATGTGAATTATATCTCAATAAAGTTGGGGTTTTTATGCTTGTTTTATAAAAACTCCTATAGAACACAAGCCTGCATGGCTGAATTAGAATGATATAAATTGAAGTTGGAGACACAACAAGGCCAGATCTTAGAAAGCCCAGGACGTCCTCTGGAAGCTAACCTGAGGGCTTCCCCTCCTTTCCTGCTAACTCTCACCTCAGTAGCTTCTGCCTGACGTCTGGGAATACCAGCAGGCACTGAATAGCTGTTGAAATTTACCTTCACAGCCATCTTCATAACATGTGACTTTTCTCTATTGGCAAAACCAAATCTCAGCTTTCCTAGAAAAGTGAGTGCTAAAAATAGGAGTCCCACATCTCAGGCTGAATTTAACTGTTTCCTTCTCCTAATTAAAAAAGCTATCCACATAGTCACCCTGAGACTTGGTTATTATTCCTGTTCCTTTTTGTGTCTCCTCTCTTGTCTACTTTTCAGAAAAGGTAGATTAGTGTCTGGGAGATTAGGGGAGAAAGGTATGGGTTTCCATATGGATCTGCACTTGAAGGTTTTAATTAATGTTAAAATGTTTTCTGTACTTGGACATGTAGCATTTTCATTGTAGCATGACTAACACAAAATGGGCAGGATATCACATGTGGATTGAAACCCATTCTTTGTCCATTTTTCCATTTCCTCAATTGTGACATAGAATAATAATACATGAGAAGGGAAAATTACATGAAATGAGGAAAACAACCATTTATTGAGAGTCTGCTATGTACAAAATCCAATGCTCAAAGCACTATATAATTTAAGTCTCTGGACAACTCTATCTTATACATGTCATGGGTTTAATATTATACCTAAATAAACTGAGGTTCAAATTTATCATTCTCTTCCAAAATGGACAAATGCCTGTGTTGGGGGTTGAGGGGGACTCTGACATTTGAGACAGAGTTAGGAGGTGACAAGAAGGTGGGTTGTGGTGCAGTGTGGAGATAGTGATACTCCCCACATTACCACAATGAATTCTGAAATGTCCAAGAATTCTAAATTTGAACATGAGCTTCCAGAATGTTCTGAGAGTAGGAGAATGGAACATATTTGTTGAATATTATTAGTTTAATTTATAAGTAAATTTAAACCTATGGTATATGGCCTCCCTTTATCCTTTTGTCTCAGGCCCTTCAATGTTGGAGATAGGCTCAAGTCAATGTATGTTAGCATGCAGGGGTTGCAATGTAGACATGGGGTGGGCATAGTGCAGGGTAAGTTAAGGAACTGACATTGTGTTTATAGAATATGATACATGAAGACCAAATAATTTCCAGGACTTGATACATGAAGGCAAAATAACATGATACACGAAAACCCAGTATTTATTGGGCACAGAGTCTGGAAGAAACTATTTGGCTTAATGAAGGATGTTTTTCTTAGGTTCTTCTCTAGAAAAGAAGAAAGAACAGATTTGCATGGCAGTCTAAAGATGAGAATCCTTATGAAGCTACATCTGGTTGAGAGCCAGGGGAGCAGTTGAGAGGGTGTTTATTGCTGACCAGAAGGAGAAACTCCTTAGTGTCATCTCAGCCCTTTACTGTTGAAACAGTTCTCAGCATAACAAGACTTTGATCAACTTCCATTGTGCTTTTTTTTTTTTTAAGCAGTAGGAATTCTTGTGGGAATAAGAAAAGCAACCCCACCCCACGCCTGACTGAAACAGAGTAGAGAGAATGGTAGTTGGTTGAGAATATAACCAAACACTTAAAAACACTCACTTCCACTTTGAGGGTTTTAGGGTACACCCAGTGAGACAAGAATTCTCACTTATTCTTTCCACAGACCAGAGTGGGTGCAGTTGAAAGGAGTGCAGGGCGACAGGTAAAGGAAAAGAAATAACCCTGTTAGTTCTTCATTATTATGGTAGATACAAAATCCACTGGGGATAAGGTAGTTTTTACCAATCATGGGTTAGTTAGGAAGATATTTCTCTTCCTTCTAATGTACTTAGATGGAGGGTTACAAAGGAATATAGACAGGATGAATTCAGCCTGCTGACACTTTGCATTCTGTGCACATGATATTTGAGTTTGTTTGATGTATTTAGATAAGGATACATACATACATACATACAGTTTTTTGCTCCCTAAAGTTTCACATTATTTTTATTATTTTATATTTACATTACCTGACTGGCTCTGGCAGCATTCTAGTTTGTGGCCTGGAGCTTAGAACATGTTGTCTCTGAAAATTAATACTTATCCTTGGAAGGGGTGTGTGTGTGTGTGTGTGTGTGTGTGTGTGTGTGGTGAGAGAGAGAGAAAAAAAAAAGTGAAAAGAGAGGCAAAGAGAGACACACAGAGAGAAAAGAATGACAGGACAGGGAAGCAACAACAGAAGGCAGGTACTGAGCAGAAAACATCAGATAAATGTATGCAGACATTAGCTGCAGCATACACTGATATGGTGGCCTCTCAGTGGCCTTGACATTGGATGTCTGTCATCTCTCTGACACCTCTAGGAGATTGGGACCTACTGGATCAAACACATTGGTAGAAACAAACTGCTAAAGATTGATTTGTATTTCCCCCCAATTCTTATGTTTAAACCTTATGCTCCTATGTGACTGTATTTGGAGAAGGATTTTAGGAAGTAATTAAAGTTAAATGAGGTCATAAGGGTGAGGTCCTAATTCGACAGGATTGGTGGTCTCATTAACAGAGAAAGAGAAAGAGTGATCTCTCTCTGTTCATGTGCATGCACTAAGGACAGGCCATGTGAGGACACAGCAAGAAGGCCATCTGCAAGCCAAGAAGAGAGCCATCACCAGAAACCAAACCCTGCTGGAATTCTAATCAGAATTCCAGCTCCGAGAACTGTAAGAAAATAGATTTCTGTTTAAGTTACTTAGTCTATGGTATTTTGCTATGACAGCCTGAGCTGATTAATACACATATTAGAAAGAAAGAAAGCTGAATTTCTCAGTGAGGCTACCTCTACAGTAATAAGGCTTCCTCCCAGGGTGATCAGAAAAATGAGGTACCAGAGAGTTGTATATTGAGAACAGGGTAGCAAGAACAGAAAATGGGATAGCTAAATGGAGTTTAACTTTGGGGTGCTTTTCTCTTGTGCTCTAGGAAAGTCATATTTAGAGCAGTGATTGAAATTTCTCTATCTCCTTTTACAAAGAAATTGTCTGTAGTGACTCTACCCCTTAAGAAAAATCTGATAGACTCCTTTGGTGTTGTTTGTTGATGTGGAAAATAAAGATGTAAAGATGAGAATGTTCTGCCAACTTTTCTTCAGAGAGAGAAGTAGAATATCAAAAAAGAAAGGAAAGCAGAGAGGGAGGGAGGGATGGAGGGAGAGAGAGACAGAGAGGCATAATATACACTGACTCCCTGGCTAAATTTGGTGTGGCAGGGAGAGCATAAGTTAATGAGTAGCCACTGCCTGGTGGACAAAAGGAAAAGGAGTATGAGATAACCCTTTGTGTCTCAAGTTAAGAATAGAGAGGTAATCTCAATGAGTCCTAAAGAGCTTGCTGAAACTGAAATTTGAGTAACTTAAGTAGTAGTATATCAAGTAACTAGACTCAAAGTTACTTTGCAATCCGAACTCCTTGTCCTCTAATTCCAAAAGAGGGATGATACACAGGCATACCTGGAGTGAATTTTCTTCTGCCATGTACTTTTGGATTGGTAATTGGTCACACCAAGAGAATAGAAGGGATTCAAAGGCAAATGATCACACAGTCTTTTGCAATGGCTGGCCCTGTAGAGGGTGTGGTGATGGGAATGTGGTCAGGGCATTTTAAAAGTACATCTATCTCAGCCCTGATGTTTCTGGCGTACATCTTAGGTGCAAACTATGACTCAGCATATAGGTTGGAAGATTTTACTGTATTTCCAGGACCCTATACTCAATGCATACTATACATTTTATTAGGAGTGAAATTAAGTATAATGTTATTTTGTTTTGTAAAAGATCTGCATTTATTTCTGTGGAGCATGTACTGAGAATATAGATAATAAAATATTGAGTCAGCGTTAGCTACAAGACTATGATGAAATTTCCATGAGAAATGAAATAATAATTATATTTTGCATGTGTATTACACTTGATAAATTGTCACAGATGATCACATTTAATCTTCACAATAGCCCTTTTATCTAGACAAATTACATATGATACTATTTCAACATTTTTGCAAGTCCATCTAATTTATTGATCAAAGTTTACAAAGTAAATCAAGAAGAACTCACTGAGTACAGTAAGTCCAGTGCTCCATCCACCATACCACAGGCTGTTCTGCTACAGTAATTTTCTAAATCTGTTATTGAAATATTTAAATTAATTTTTTGTAATTTACTAATATGGATCCTTATACGTTGCTCACAAATTTAATTGTAACAAATACAGTATGAATTTACTATTTTCACTGAGTCATTAGATATTACATCTTTTATTTTAGCATTATATTTTTGGATTGGTCAAATATTTATTTTTGAAACCAAGAATACTTGGAGACATTTACAAGACCATGTGTGTATTAGATGACAGTTTTTCACAAGTGGAATCCTTGTCTTTGGTATATTTTTAGTCTCACTACAGAATACAATGCCTGGCACTTAGTAAGCATTGAATAAACATTTAGTTAATGGAATAGAAGGCCAAAAATTATAAAATTCAAGAAGTTAAAGGCATGGTTTTAGATTATAAGCATTATAATATTCCAGATAAAAATAAATTCAAAAACAATACCAGAGAATACATAATCATTAAGGGGTAGCAATATATAGCTATATATTTGTAAACATCTTTTCATTTAAAGTCTCTAATTGAAAATCCTCTACATGATAAAATCCTATTGAAAATCTAGGTTGTGTTTGATTTTCGTTATGTTTTCCAGTGTACATTGAGTTTCTTAATACAGAGAACTGTGATTTATCTGTGGGTTCAGATTGGCCTTCTCTGCACTATACTCCCACAGCAAAACTGACTTCCCTCCACAGATTACTCTATAGACTAAATGCACATATGAATTGCCCATTGGACTACAATTCCAAGAAGATAGGCGCTGACAATTGACTTGTCACTATTGTCTACCCAAGGTCTTGTATACTGCACATAATAGACACTTAATAAATATTTGTTTACTATCAAAATTATAAAAATATAAATACAGAAAATTTCGCAGTTTATATAATCTCATAAATAGTATATACCAAGTAAATCAGGACCTTACACTAACTTATTTATTGAACCATTATTCTGTGTAGAAAATTAAATCATATAGTTGGAGACAAAAAATATTTTATAATAAAGTTAAAATAAAGCATATGAAATTACTTAAAAGATTTATTTGACCAGATGTTTTGGCATCTGCTAAACATAATGTAAATAGATTGTTTTAATCCACTTTCAACAGAACTGGCTAGAGAAAAAAAATGTCTCAAATAAATTATTTTCAGCTTCTAGAGCTGTATTTTTGTTTATATCCAGTTACATGCTGCGATTCACTCAGTTATTCCTGGGGCATTCTTTAGTCAGAATCTGAAAATACTTCTTCCTTGTTCTTCTTATTCCTTTTTGTTTCCCTTCAAATTGCAAGACAAGCAAACAGAATGCACAAGAATAAAACTTACATTGAGGCACAGAGTTTCACTCTTGAAAGGAAAGTGAGCAAAATACTGGCAATGGGTGAGTCATATCTTCCTTTTTGTAGTTTGATTGGAGCTTCAGGCTCTTTTTAAACCCAAGGAAGGGAAGTCCATTGGGGTCTCCTCCTTATGTTGGGCATGACCCCTACCTCAGGCATATCAACAATGTCCAGTGTGAGAGTTGACTCTATGTTATTCATTGATTAAATGTCTCATTTGAAAGCTAGGAAGAAAATAAATTAAATTGGTATTTAGAGATAGAAAAATCAATGATGGTCAATATACTAACATCCCTATATCACACAATGCTCTCTAGAATTTTACAGAAGAAAAGTAACAAATTTATTAAATATAAGACAAATTCTTAACCATAATTGTTATGCATAGTCTGAAACAGACACTAAGATTTGTAAAATCTCTAGATTTTTGGTAATTTTGACCTAAAATAGCTAAATAAATCTCTCTGAATGACACAAATCTCAAAATATTTCTAAGTTATTTTTGTTGTTTTTTAGGATTTTCAGTCTTATAATGCTGTTTTGGCCTCTCACTCAAGTTACTAAGATAGTTTCCCAGCTGGTCTCCATGTTGCTAGTTTCTCAATTACCAAATGTCCCAAATAAAGCTCACAGAATAATTTTCTTCAACATCAAATTTAAGAAAAAACATTTGTTCCAGTGGCCACTTCTAGGATAGTGAGAGGGGAATTGATGTAGTGCTGGGCAGCCTGAAGTTCTGAGGATACATCTTTGAGGATACGAAAAGAAAAGGCGTGAGCAGCTAACATATAGAAATGTGTCTGTGGAAGTGGTCTAGGTGCTTATTCTTAGAATGAAGATAAAGTGATGGGAAACATAAAATACTAGAAAAGTTCTCTTTGTTCCCAGCGGGCTGTTTGAAATGATAGGTTAAGAATCAGAACATGGACTAAAAAATCCCCTGGGAAAATATTTGTCATTCAACAAGTTTCTAAATATAGCATAGTGACAGCATCATGAATTATTTTCCTGTCTATCTCTTTTGGATTTGGTCTGTGTGTCAGAGTGAGAGTAAGCACACCACAAAAGAGCTATTTCATTGACACAACATGAAGGGGTATAAAAAAGAATGGTGTCTGCAATTCCTTCAATTGCTTTTTGCAAACATAGTCACGCAGGGGCAGGTGGCTGGTTTTTTGGCCTAAAGAAAAAAATGAGCTATAAGCGAATAAACTAAAGTAGATGTGGCAGAAAATGGTGACACCACTATAGGAAAACCAAGAGGATTCATTTATAAAACCTATGTGAGAAGTGCCATTCAAAAGAAAGACTTAGGGGCTATTGAGGTGTGGGGATTCCTTCATTTCTGGAACTATGATTTATTTTGTAAGAGGTTTCATTCTCCCTTCAGCAGTGCAATCTGTCCATGCAACTCTAGGATTTATAGTTGTATCCCTGATTTGTAAAATGCATTTTCAATTGTATAATAACTACTCTACTTGGATGACGTAGATGGACCTTGAGCAAACCCAAATTTATTGCTTTGGCTCCAAAATCAGCAACTCTTGTTGACTTGCATGTTTTGATTAATGGCACTTGCAGTCTCTGACTTATCCGAAATTAAACCTTTGAGACATCTTTGACTTTTTTTCACATCTACCCTATAAGTTGAAAAATCCTCGGTTACCTTTACCTGCCATATTCCGCTTTCCAGTTTTCATCTACAACCATTTTTTAGTTAGCACTATTGATAATGACAATAGCTGTTAGTGTTTGGTGAGTTCTTACTAGGTGCCTACTAAAGCATGACGGGCCTTTCATGACTACTCTTAGGTAATCCTCATAACAAATATAAAAAAGAGGTAAAATTTTAGTCACTGTTTTCCAAAATCGTGGAAAATAGTACTCAAAAAGAATTAATTATTTGTTTGAAGTCACTAAGACAATAAACAATCAAGCCAGGAGTTGACCAACAACAGTGTTGCCCCAGAGCCCAAAGTCTTACACATGCACTCATCTTACTTCCACAGAGATATTTGTTACTTTACAGAAGAGCAATTTATTACACTCCTGCCTGAGTCCTGCCCTCCAACTGACAGTCACTCACAACACTAATTTATTCTAAACATTGCTGTAAGAAATATTTCATGAAAATGTGAAACCTCAATTATATCAGCTTTACAGTAGACTTTTAATAGCTGTTCATTGCCTTCCCAATTAAGTAAAACTGCCCCCCTTTACAATTTCAGACCTTTCATTTTTTAGACACTATTTACCTATTTCCTATCACCCTATTTCCTTCTATTCTTTTCTATTTAATAATTCCTGAGCAATTTCTGTTGTTTGTCTGATACCATAGTTTATCTTCTGTAGTTCTTTCCACCTTGACTGCCATCCTACTGATTTACTACTTTGTCTTTAAAAATTATTTGAAATAGTGTCTTCATGGTTAATATATTTCTGAGCAAACCTTTGTATTGGGGCATTAGGTCTCTTGGTCTCCCATTGTACTTGATCTGTAAATCACTAAAAACCCTTATCTTACTTTCATGATAGCTAATTACATATGGGTACAAGTAAATTTATCAGAGACTAAATTACCCTAACATTGGAACTTAGTCCCACAAATACTACTCATTTTTTCCACAATGATTAATTAATTGGCTAATTAACTATGTATTGAATTGGACTGAAGTAGGGACAGAGGGTTAAGGAAAAGTGTTCAATGTGGAAAATAACTAAGTAGAGGGAAGAGCTGGAGGGCTAAAGGAAAGGATAAAGTTTAAAGGAATGGGGAGTCCTAAGTGACATATGAACTACAAATTCAGGCATGAGGAGACCACAGACTCAGTCCTATCCTGGAATGGTTACGGGCAATGTTGAATGTAGTCTGCAAGAAAACTGGAAATAAGTAGAGTTTCTAAGATGTTTTGTGGCAGTACTGAAAGTGTTAGGACAGAGATATTTTAAAGCGGGGAAAAACAACCATGTATGTGAGACTCACACTGGATAGCCAAATTTCATAAATTGGCAACAAAGCCATCATCTGGAAGTAAAGAAGAAAGAGCAAGCTGATACTTGAAGAACAACAATGTCGCCCATGGGGAAGAAGACAAGAATCCAACACAAATAAATGTAAATATTTATCTGCATCATTAAGACTCCAGTGAAAGGAGGTAGTATGAATTCTAATGAGCATAGTGAGCATGACTTTCTTAGGTTTATCCACAAAGCTTAGACAGATGTCTAGGTAATTAAGAAACAGTAAGTTCTCATATAGCACTATCAAAAATATTGCATAGAAACAATTAAAATTAAATATAGATTTTTTCTTTTTTTGTTAAAAAAGACTTTTCCAGAAGTTTTAGGTTCACTACAAAACAGTGGCAAATACACAAGGTTCCCATATACCTATGCATGGCTTAATCCACAGTCCATATCCTGTATCTGAGTGGTACATTTGTTACAACCAATGAACCCACATATTTCACGTTATTATCACTAAAGACCACAGTTTACATTAGGTGCATTCTTGGTGTTTACATTCTATGGGTTTTGACAAATGTATAATGAAATATATCAGCCATTATAGTACCATACAGAATAGTTTCACTGCCCTAAAAATAATCTGTACTCCACTTACTCATCCCTTCCACCTTCCTCCTAATCCCCAGGCAACCAGTGACATATTTACTACCTCCGCAGTTTTGCCTTTTCCAGAATGTCATATAATGGTTGGAATCATATAATATGTAGCCCTTTTGGATTGGTTTATTTCACCAATTAATATGCTGTGAAGGTTCTTCCATGCCCTTTCATGACTTGTTAGCTCCTTTATTTATAGTGCTTGGTGATACTTCATTTTATGAATATACCACAGTTTATTTACCTGTTTTACCGAGGGATATCTTGGCTGCTTTCAAGTTTCGGCAATTATGAATAAAGCTACTCTAAAACTCTATATGCAGGTTTTTGTGTGGATGTAAGTTATTTAAATCATTTGCTTAAATACCAAGGAGAACAATTGCTGGATCACGTGGTAAGTCTGTGTTTAGGCTTTAAGAAACTATCCTCTAAAGCAGCTGTGTTATTTTGCATTCCACCAACAATGGATTGGGAGTTCCCATTACTCCACATCCTTGCTAGCATTTGATGTTGTCAGTATCTTAGATTTCCCCCGTTCTAATAGTTGTGTAGTGATATCTTACTGCTGTTTTAATTTGTGTTTTTCTAATGGCATGTGATTTTTGAATATACATTTCTAACCCATAATCTGTGTGTGCATGTGGATATATATACACACACACAGTCAATTTTGGCACCATATAGTTCTTAATTCCAAAAAAGAGCAATATTTTATAGGGTTAAGGCATGTGTGTATATAGATATATATTAATTAAATATATAATTTATATGTTTAATTGAACATAATATATGCCTATACTCTACGCATATTAATTAAACACCAAACACAGATGAGAAGAGAAAGTAATGAATAAAGTGATACTTTTTCTTTAAAAAGTCATATGTTAATATTCAAATGTAGCTGATTTTAATAAAACAATATATTTGACTAAGGAGATAACTTCAAAACAATTAAAATGTGATTTTTTTTTCAGAAAATCAACTAAATTAATGATGATAATTTCCACCTTAACATGGATCCCCTTGTTTGTTTTATTTAAAGTATTTTATTTTCATAACACTATAAATATTTGTTTTACCTTACTTTTTAAAAAACTATTTTTCTGTATTACATAGTTATCTCTTTTTCTCAATAATACTCACCCATGCATATAACAAATACCATTCAGAGGGTGCTATTAAAGTCTTATCATCATCAAATATATGTCTATAAATAGTCATCTATATTTCAAATGGTCTCTCAGGCTCTAAGCTCTTGTTCTCTTCTTTATCATGGCTTTAATTGGATATAACTGGATTAAATATTAGGATTTGTCTTAGGTTAAGCTACTCAGAAGCAGCACCTTAACAAGAATAAATGTGGAAGTTATTAAATACTAAGTGAATGGTGGAAGCAGAATAAAGAAGATGAGGCAGGCAAGGGTGCAATTTTAAGCAAAATCCTGCCAAGCCTTTTCCTTTTGGGGTAAATCATTTCTATTCCATCCTCTTACTTCTACATCTCCCAATCTGCCTCTTATTTTTCCTTGTCCTTCTCTTGAATGTTACAGTTTTGAGCATTCAGATTTTACAGTCTAGCTTATAGGGATACAATTGCAGACAAACTTTTTTTTTTTTTGAATACCAAATCATTTCATAGCCTTGCCTCTCTGTCCAACACTGGTTAGAATTCCAGTACCTGTCCAATCCTAGCATATCTGAGACTCATCTTTCCAAGTCTGATTTGCTCAGAAAATTATGAGGTTCCCAGATTTTACTCTGACAGTATTTATGCAAGAATACACAGACATTATTAAATAATTAACTTAGCAATTGGTTTTTATTTTCACTTTTCCTTTTAAATAATAAATAAAACTGGATTAAACATTAGGATTTGTCTTAGGTTAAGCTATTCAGAAGCAGTACATTAGCACGAATTAATGTGCAAGTTATTAAACACTAAGTGAATGGTGGAAGCAGAATATAAAAGATGAGGCAGGCAAGAGTGCGATTTCAAGCAAAATCCTGCCAACCCTTTTCCTTTTTGGTTAAATTATTTTCATGCCATCCCCTTGTTTCCATGTTGCCCCATCTGCCTCTTATTTCTTCTTGTCCTTTTCTTTAACTTGAAATTTTACACTTTTGAGTGCTCAGCTTTTGCAATCTAGCCTATAGGGGTACGATTGTAAGACAAACTTTTTTTTTTTTTTCCAAATGTAGTAAAAGACAGAAAAAAAATTCTTTAATTAAAAATTTCAGATAGTTTTAGGTTATTTCTGAGAAGGGGGGCTAACTGAGATGAGGTGGACGAAAAATGCCTAACTGTAGAATATCTTTGGGACAAAGAAACAAGATATGGAACAGGGTCTTTCATGCAGAAGACACTAAGCAAATGCCCAAGGAGATTAAAAAAAAAAATTGCTTTATTTAAGGAGGAGAACATAGGTCTATGTAGCTGGGGCAAGGGAAAGAGGTCTCATATTTATGAAAGCAAATTCCTATATGATCTTATAGCCATGCAAAGAATTTAATTTTTTTAAAGGTAATGGGATGCCACTAAAGGTGTTCGATTTTTTTTTAACCCTATTATATTTATTGTGTGGAAAATAAACTGTACAAGACTGAGAGGAGACAAAAGGAGAATCATATTTGAGATGAAGTAAGGAAGAAATGTTGATGACTTACATTCAAGTGTTAGTTGCATTTGAAAAAGTTCTCACAGAGAAACCTGCTCAACTTGGTTTCCTCCTTTCTATCAAGGCTTATAACTCTATATTTTTCATTGTATAACTATTTTAAACAGTTGTTATGCAATATAAAATATGTAGCCTGAATAATTATTTAGCATGGAAGTGTACCAATACCAGCAGACCTGTTATGGCATTAAATAGAAGTGTTTCTCTGTTTTTTCAGGCTTTGTGTCATGCTCATTTATTTTAGTATCTACAAAGATTTCTAACCCTATGTTCCATACTAAGTACCAAGGCAGTGCATTAGTTTTCTAGGGCTCCCATAGCAAAATACGAGAGACTGAGTGGCTTAAGCAATAGAAATTTATGTTCTCATGGTTCTGGAGTCTGGAAGTCCAAGGGGAAAATGTTGGCAGATTTGGCTTCTTCTGAAATTTATCTCCTTGGCTTGCAGATAGCCATCTTCCTGCTGTGTCCTCACATGGCCATTTCTCTGCGCATACACGCCCCTGGTGTTCCTTTGTATGTTCAAAATTAATCTTCTAATAAGGATGCCAGTCATATTGGATTAAGACCTGCCCCCAACAGTCTCATTTTAACTTAATCACCTCTTTAAAGGCCCTGTCTCCAAATAGAGTCACATTCTGAGGTACCAGTGGATAGTCAACCTATGAATTTGGGAGGACACCATTTGGTCTATAATAGGTAGACTGTTCTTATGCTAATTACCTGGATCTATGCCCATTGCCTACTGCCAGATCCTTTGATGGTGAACATTATCTGGAATTTTTTTTTTCACCAATAAACCTGTGTCTTACCTGTACATTGACTTTTTCTACTGTTTGTTCCTCTCACACTGTCATTCCCTCTCCTACCCAAGGTAGCTATCTAAGCATCAAATCCTATTTGCTGTTAATGTCTGAAATATAGTATTAGTTATTTTATATGATATCTGCTTTATGTAGAAAACTTTTTGATACTTTAGAACTTAATTTCTTAAAAAGGATGAGTTTTCCTTGTTCAAAGTTGAAGTTAACAGAAAAAAAAAATCGTAGACATTTCTATTACATTAGTAAGATACAACACATAAACTTCATTTCCAAGAGCCACTTAAGTGAAATAGAGGGAATGGAGGTCAACTTGCTGAGGAATGAGAAATGAATGGGAAATAAAAAATTCAGAATAGATAATTATTTGTAGATGCTGCTCTGTGAATCAAATGATGTTAGTAGCTGGAGCATTTGGGCCTTCTATGGATAAGTTTGTTAATTTTTTTCTTATATTCCTTAATTTAATAAATATTCATTGAGTTTCTGCTACATACTAGACACTGGAATACTGTGGTGAATGTAACAGAATGGCATATGGACTTGCCATCATGGAATTTAGACAGAGTGGAAGACGAGACAGAATAAACGCGTAGGCAAAATGTGAGATGGTCATAAATGCCATGGAGACAAATAAAGTAAGAAAGCAGAAAAGGATGTGGGGAGGGATGGTGCAATTTTCAATGAAGTGACGGCTTCTCTGATAAAGTGACTTTCAAGCAAAGACTTAAATGAAGTGAGGGCACAAGTCATCCTGAGGTCAAGGGGAAGCAAGTTTCCAGCCGCAGAAATATTCAGATGTTTAAATACTGATGAAAGAGAGCCAGTGCCAAGAGAGAAGTAGAAGATCCAAAAAGTAAAATAATTGAGAGAGCAAGGTACCTGATGAGGTGAAAATTAACAGGGAGCTATAACGCTAATCAGATAGTCTGACTGGCCTTAGAGAGGAGAAGGGACAGAATAAAAGCCTAGGTTTGATTTCATTATAATAACAAGTAACTCTTATGGATTGCTTCCAATAGTCCAAACACTGATGTAAATATTTAATGTACTTACTCATTTATTCCTCATAACATCACCCTTAGGTAGTAGTTATTCTCACGTTACCAATCGGGAAACTGAGTCCAAAGAGGAATTTGCCACAGGTCACAAGCTAGTAAGTGATGGAGTTATGTGAATACTCAGACATTCTAGAAATGATAAAACTTTTGAAAAAATGTAATGAAAACATGGGAGTAGTGTTGTAAAAGCGACACAGAATGGAAAAGGGTGACAAGAATCTGGGCTTTGTGAGTAAATGACAAGTTTTATAATTATTTTTTTACTCCAGGCCTAGGGATATAATTTAAAAACATTGTCATAAGAACCTGTCATCATGGAATTTATTTGGAGTGGAAAAAGACAGAGAAAGAGAGCAAACAAGTAAATAAGCAAACCATCACCTGTTTTCTACCCTGTTCTTTTTTTCCATAAGTTATTGAGGTGCAGGTGGTATTTGGTTACAAGAGTAAGAGCTTTAGTGGTGATTTGTGAGATCCTGGAGCACCCATCACCCGAGCAGTATACACTGCATCATATTTGTTGTCTTTTATCCTTCACTCCTCCTCCCACTCTTCCCCCCGAGTACCCAAAATCCATTGTATTATTCTTATGCCTTTGCATCCTCATAGCTTAGCTCCCACATATCAGTGAGAACATACGATGTTTGGTTTTCCATTCCTGAGTCCCTTCACTTAGAATAATAGTCTCCAGTCTCATCCAGATCACTGCAAATGCTACTGATTCATTCTTTTTTGTGGCTAATTAGTATTCCATCATATATATATATACACACATAATGTATATGTCACAGTTTCTTTATTCACTTATTGATCGATGGGCATGTGGTTTGGTTCCATGATTTTGCGGTTGTGAATTGTGCTGCTATAAACATGGATATGCAACAATCTTTTTCGAATAATGACCTCTTTTCCCCTGGGCAGATACCCAGTAGTGGGATTGCTGGATCAAATGGTAGTTCTACTTTTAGTTATTTAAGGAATTTCCACAGTGTTTTCCATAGTGGCTATAGTAGTTTACATTCCCAGCAGCAGTATAGAAGTGTTCCCTGATTGCCACATCCACACCAACATCTACTGTTTTTATATTTTATTATTATGTTATTGTGGCCATTCTTACAGGAGTAAAGTAGTATTGCATTGTGGTATTGATTTACATTCCCCTGATCATTAGTGATGTTGAGCATTTTTTAAAATGTTTGTTGGCCATTTGTATGTCTTCTTTTGAGAATTGTCTATTCATGTCCTTAGCCCACGTTTCATTCTTGTTGCCCAGGCTGGAATGCAGTGGCATGACTCGCCTCACTGCAACCTCCACCTCCCAGGTTCAAGCGATTCTCTTAAGAGAATCATGTAAAATTAACAGAAACAATTCTTAGTTTAATGAGCATTAAAGAGGCATTACTTGGTTGATGTAGTAAGCTAGTACAACAATATGTAGAAAAGTTAACCTAGAATTAACAATAAAAACATTGATGACATTTGAACACTAGGGGATCAGAAGGTGTCAGGAGATATTTATTGAAAACAGCCAGTTGTGTATATCATATTTTATGACTGCCTCTCATTTAAGATTGTAACAATGGTAGAAGCCAGGAAGTGGATAGTCCTGAAGTCCACGTTAAGAAGTTTTTGAACAATTCAAAAACACAAAGGTGGGAAACAGTGTGATCAGAATTGAATTTTTAAAAAACTCACACTGTCTTTAAACAATATACGAACTGAAGAGGATCGAGTAAACCTGGGAGGCCAAGAAAGTATTTAAGAAGTTATAGCAAAGTATATGGAACAATGGTAATGACATTAAGGCAGACAGTGGCAGGAGTAAAGTTGGAGAAGAAGTAATAAATACATAACATATTAAGAAGTAGAGCCTATGGAATTAGTGGCCAATTGAATGTGGGGGAGGGGGTGAGGAACAGGAAGGAATCAAATACTACCAGGTCACTGGTTTGTGCAACTGAGCTGGTAGAGGAACGCCAAGGAACTTATTATGTTGGATATCTTCCACTTTCTTTGCAAATCCACCTGCTCTGTGCTCTAGGAAGGTGGCCTCTATCAACTGTTGCAGGTGTCTTCTTGTCCTTTGGCTTCTGGTTTGGATTTAGCTTATAGGTAAAAGAAAAGAGAGAAGGAACCAAGTAAGATGAGTGTTGTTCACTGGCCCCCTCTTCAGAGTCACCTCAGCTTGTGGATCTTTTCAAGGGAGCTCCCTTGACCCTCTTTTTAAGAGTTTTATTAAGGACTTTTGGTCCTAGACCCTAAAAGACTAGGGTTAATAACACCTCTGCTACCAAAAAAAACAAACAACAACAACATCAACCTGGGATTTTTATACTGTTTCTTGTGAATTCCCCTATAAACCACTAAACCTCTGTAAATATCTCCCCCACCCCACCTTTGGATACAAACAAACACTCTTCACATTTTTCAGATTTGATTTTACCATCTACTTCCTGTTGGGACTCTGACTAAAATAAATATGTTCAGTTTTTATTCTAAAATGTATTTGTAGACTTCAACTTTCCATCTAGATGAAGAAACAGGTACTGAATGTCCTCTCTTGCCTGAAACAATAAAAAATAGTGGATATAAGTTAGTAATGGACAACAAATTCGGACAAATAGAAAACAAAAAAGATAAGCTCTATGATTACTATATGTCTTTGAATGCCATGAGAAAATTTCTAAGCCAAGATATAATAAGGGGCACCCATATGCAGATAGAGGTAAGGGTGCAGAGATACCAAAGAAGTTGCTGTTCACAAAGAGAGCTGCTACAGACAGAATTCCAGACATCTACAGAAGGTCCCCATCAATTATTTAAGAAAAAGCTGATCAGCTAATGAGTGTGAGGAAAATATCCAGAGCTGAGAGAAAGAACCATCTGGAAGGATTAAAGGAAACAGTGCCCAACACTCAAGAAAGCCAGGAATAGCACCTGTTCCAACCAAGCAGCCTGAGAAAAACTCACAATTTACAGAATATTAGGTAGGATATTCAGGAAGACTTACTCAAATAGTGGATAAAAAGCAGTCCTAGACTTAACAATGCTTCAGACTTACCTAACAAATTATTTTATTAAATAGCAGGAAATAGGAAAAAAAGAACGTGGACAAATAGAAAAGCGCTATCAAGAAAGTAGATTTAAATCCAAATATACCTGGTGATCCCAATTACCCTGATTTGACTATAGCACATTATATACATAGCGAAATATCACATGTAGCTGCAAAATATGTACAACTCTTACATATCAGTACGTTTTAAAAATATGTAAATGGTGTAGTCATTCCAATTAAAATATATTATCAGAGAGACTAAAAACATATGACCCAATTTTATGCCGCATTAAATAATTTTATGCCAAATTATATTCCTAAGTACACTAACTTTAGGGCTGGGCGCGGTAGATCATGCCTGTAATCCCAGGACTTTGGGAGGCCAGAGGAGGGAGGATCACGAGGTCAGGAGATCGAGACCATCCTGGCTAACACGGTGAAATCCCCTCTCTGCTAAACATACAAAAAACTAACCAGGCGTGGTGGCGGGCGCCTGTAGTCCCAGCTACTCAGGAGACTGAGGCAGGAGAATGGCATGAACCCGGGAGGCGGAGCTTGCAGTGAGCTGAGATGGCGCCACTGCACTCCAGCCTGGGCGACAGAGTGAGACTCTGTCTCAAAAAAAAAAAAAAAGTACACTAACTTTATATGCATAAAAGTAAAGTGTAAAATTGAAAGACTAGAAAATTATTAAGTGTCTCAAAAAAAAACACTAACTTTTTATGCATAAAAGTAAAGTGTAAAATTGAAAGATTAGAAAATTATTAAGTATGAATTCCTTAATCATAAGAAATATATAGTAACAATAATTGCATAATATCCCAGAATATTAGAGGTAATCTCCAGTCATTTCATAATGACAAAGGAGTCAACTTATCTGAGGGTCATAAAAATCCTAAAGGTACATACACTTAACTGAGCTTCAACATACCTGAAGAAGAATTTATAGAACTGAAAGAATAAATAGAAAAAAAATCATAATTTCAGTTCAATAACATATCAAAAATTGATAGAAGAAATAGAAAATCAGTTAAGTATGTTGGAGACTTCTCTGATTAATTGATAGATAGTTGCACAGATAAATGATAGATAGATAGATAGATAGATAGATAGATAGATAGATAGATAGATAGATAATCACATTCTACCCAACAACAATCCATGGAAGATTAACAGAGATGGACCTTGTACTGAAAATTAAAATGTGTCACAATAAATTTAACGTTATTCACATCAGAGTATGTTCTCTACCAAAACAAGATTAAATAAAAAATTATTAACAGAAAAATATCCAGATAATCTTCAAGTATTTATAATGTAAACAATATTCTTCATGTAATGCACAGGTAGAAGACTTTTAAAGTAAATTACAAATCATTGGAATTAAATGAAAAAAAGAATGATAGTATCAAATATTGATGAGGTTAGGAGTTACCAGAACTCTCATACTTAGCTAGTAAGAATTGTAAAACAAACAAAAAACAAAAAAAAAACCCTTTAGAAAGTCTGCCACTTTTTATAATATTAAATATTTACTTATGATTACACTAAGAAATTATATTCCTAAGAATTTTCTCTATAGAAATGAAAATATATATCTACACAAAGACTTGTACATGAATCTCATACTAGGTTTATAAATAATAAAAAGAAAACTGGGTAATCCAAGTGTCCACACACATAAATGGATGACCAATTTGTGGTATAATATAATAAAAGCAATAAATAAATAAATTGCTGATATATCCGACCATGTATTATAGAATAACCTCAGAAATTATATGGTAACCAAGAGAAGCCAAATACAATGGATTACATAATGTGTGATTTTAATTATACAAAATTTTAGAAAAAGCAAAAAACAATGTATGATGACAGAAATGTGTTCTGTGATATCTGAAGCCAAGGACTTGGGAGTAACTGTGAAGGACCATAAGGGAAACTTCTGTGGTGTTGGATATATTATACATCCTGATTGGAGTAGTGGTTACAAGAGTATGTAAGTTTGTCAAATTGTATTAAACGGTACATTCAAAATGGGTAAATGTATTATATGTAAGTTACACCTTAACAAAGTTGACTTAAAACAAGAATAAACACATTGAAATGACATATTTGAAGTGCTGCAAAAAAAATTCTGTCACTTTAGAGCACCATGTTTACTGAAAATACCTTTTAAGAATAAAGACAATAAATACACTGTCAAATAAACACATATCAAAGACCTGCATTAAAAGAAATACTGACAGAATTTTCAACTACAAGAAAAATTGTTTCAGACAGAAATATCGAAAGAAAATGTGGGATTTGATAAAGGAGTCAATTGAGCAGGAAGATATAATCCTACGTTTGTATTTAGATAATAGATTCAAACATATAGAGCTGAAATGGGCATAACTAAAGAGATAAACATAATTATAATCACGGTGAAAATTTTTAACATCACTCTCAAGAGCTCATAGAACAAACTGATTAAAAACTAGTAAGTATACAAATGACTTAAACAACTTTGACATATTATAACCTGTTGTATACTGAAACTACCAGTGACAATTCACAAACTTTCTAGCAGCATAAGGAATTTTACCAAAACTACAAGCGATGGGATAAAGAAAACCTAAACAAATTTCACATGATTAAATTGATTCACAGTGTGCCTTCTGACCTCAGTGGAATTAAATTAAAGGTCAATAGGACATCCCAAACAGGCTGGAAAGTAAGTAATACTCATATGCATCACATATGATTCAAATACAAATAAAAGGTAAATTAGAAAATATTTTATACTGAATGATAGCAAAAATATAACTCGTAGGATGCAGATAATATGTGATCAGAGGGAAATTGTAATCTTAAATGCAGGTACAATAAAAGAACATCTGGGCCGGGCGCGGTGGTTCACACCGGTAATCCCAGCACTTTGGGAGGCGGAAGCAGACGAATCACCTGAGGTCAGGAGTTCAAGACCAGCCTAGTCAACATGGTGAAACCCTGTCTCTACAAAACAAACAAACAAACAAACAAACAAACAAACAAACAAATTATCCTGGAGTGGTGGTGGGCGCCTGTAATCCCAGCTACTCAGGAGGCTGAGGCAGGGCGAACTGCTGGAACGCAGGAGGCGGAGGATACAGTGAGCCGAGATTGTGCTGCTGCGCTACAGCTTGGGCAACAGAGCAAGACTCAGTCTCCAAAAAAAAAAAAAAAAAAAAAAAAAAACCCTGAAAATCAGTGGTCTAACTTGTCATCTCAAATACTAGGAAAAAAAAACCTGCAAAATAAATAAACATTAAAATATAGATGGTAATAAATAAAAATAGAAATTAATTAAATAGAAAAAATATATGAAAGAGAAAATCAACAAAGCCAAATGATAGTCCTTCAAAATAAGTATTTAAAATGACAAATACAGTATTGTTGGTCAATAAATCCCATTCACATCCAAATAGGTTTTATTGCAGAAATGTAAAAGGTTTTACTGTTTGACAATTATTTAATTTAATTCAGTATACTGATATTAAAGTAAGACAGTGCAGCACCACTTCTATTCAATAATGTAGTAGAAAAACTAACCAGTGGAAAAAAAAGAAAAGGAAACAAGAAAGATAATTGTAAAAGGTCAAGTTAAGTGGCTCATTCCTGTTACCCCAACACTTTGGGAGGCCAGGGCAGGAGGATTAAGGCCAGGAGTTCTAGACCAGCGGGGGCAACAAAGCTAGACACCCATCTCTACAAAAAATTGTAAAAAATTAGTTGAGTGTGGGGGTGTATGCCTGTAGTCCCAGCTACTCTGGAGGTTGATCCTACCCTTCGAATCTTCGGTTAAGGAATTTGAAATTACAGAGGTTACAGTGAGCTAAGATTGTACCATTGCACTTCAGCCTAGGTGACAGAGTAAAATCATCTCCCCCGCTTAAAAAAAAAAAAATCAAAAGGACTAAAAAATAAGTGATATAATTTTCCTATTGCGGTAATACCATATGTATGAAGAAAATTCAAAATAATCTAAAGACAGCTATTAACATTATAAGTTAATTCAACAGGTTTAATGAGTATATAGTCAAGAACCAATAATTAATTGCATTTGTATATACAGCAAATAAACAAATAGAACTTGAAATCTAAAAAGTCCCTGATATCCAAGCAACCAAAAAAATCAAGCATAAATTTAATATGCTATTCAAGATTTCCATATTATAAAGAATACATTATAATTGAGGGAAAATTTTTAAAAAGCTAAGTGAAGGAATATACCATCTTCATGGGTCAAATGATTCAATATTTTTCAACTATTCATTCTCCCTAAATTGATCTATAGATTTGATGGATTTAATCATATTTCAAAGGGTTTTTTTTTTTTTCTGTGGGAATTGGCAGGCTATTTCTAAAATTCATATGGAAATCAAAATGGGGACAAATAGTCATGATAATCTTAAATAATACAACATTGAAGGACTTACATCAAGTATCAAAACTGATTATAAGAGCATAGTGTATTTATACTGTAATACTGTTTACATGTGAAATTGATTCAGAGTTACACAAATAGACCAATGGACTGGAATAGGAAAAAAGGAAGTGTCACTAAGGTAGTCTTTTCAATAAATGGTCCTGAGTCAGTTGGGAATTTATATGGAAAAATGTATATATTTGAGCCTATCTCACATGTGTATTAAAAAATTAATTCCACATGGATTTCAGATCTAAATTTAAAAAGTAAAATAAAGCCTTAAAGAGAAAACAAATGTGCACCTGTAGTCTCAAATACTCTGAAGCCTAGAGAGAAAGATGCCTATGCCTGTGGCTAAGAATTTCAGGCTGTAGTGAAATTTTTTCGTTCCTATGAATAGCCACTAGCCATGGTACTCCAGACTGGGCAAAATAGCAAGACCCCTGCCTCTAAAAAGTTGAATAAACAAGAAAACTAAAGAACCTCTTGATGACCATAGAAAAATCAGAGATGTATTGAGCAGGACACAAAAGACAAATTGTAAAGGAGAAAATGACAATATGCACCACACTGAGGTTAAGAATTCCTGGTCATTTAAAGTTACTATTAAAAGTTAAAATGCGATTGACAGAGACAGAAAAAATATTTGCAGTAAGTATATTACAGCCAAGGACTAACATTTAGAATGTATAGATTTCAAATAAATCCATATGAAAATAAAACAACTAAGCAAAAAATGGTCAAAAGTCTTAAATGAGAGAAGAATTAAAGATGAAAATATCCAGAGAAAACCAATAAACATCTGAAGAGATATCTAATATCATTATTAACCAAAGAAATGCAAATTTTCAATAATATATCATTACATACTCACCAAAACAACTAAAATGAAAAATTTTAGCAATGTCTATTTTCTTGAAAGAGTAAGAATAACTGTAACTATTGTGCTTAATAAGTCATAATATAAAACTGTAAAATCATATAGTAGAACTTTTTGGTAGTTTCTAATAATATGATTTAAAATATATATATTTGATATCATAGTAATTTACATAATGGAATATTATACAGTAATAATAAAGTGCCATATAAAATGTCATGGAATAATATTTAAAATAATACTATAAATATAATATTGCAAACGTAATATTATATGATGAAATACAAAGTATTAAATGTTGATTGATTCAAATTTTGTAAATTTCAAAAACTTGCAAAATGAATATATAATATGTAAAAAGTAGAAGAGTAGTTATCTTTGGAAAGTGAATAGAGAATACAAGGTGAATAAAAGTGGGTTCTGAGATTCTTCTGCAGTTCTGTTTCTTGATTTGGATGCTAGTTTTACATGTATGTTCAGTTTATACACATTTACTCAATTATACACTAAGATTTGTAGACTTTATTTAAAGTACACATCAATAAAAAGATAACATATAAAACAAGCTTTAACAACTGGGAAAGTATTTGAATTTCCTAATATAAAGGGCATTTTTCTGATGTATAAAGTGTACCTATGAATACATAAGGAAAACACCATCAATATCTTTTTACCATATGGAATGGCATGAATAAAGCTCATAGAAAAGGAAATAAAAATAAAAATATCTTTTACACATTCTAAGATGCTCAGTCTCCTTCATAATAAAAGAAATACAAATTTCAATTAAACTGATATAATGTTTCACCAGTGTATCCGATTAGCAAAGATCCAAAAGTTTGACAACACACTGTGAAAAAAGTATGAAGAAAAATACATTTGATAAAGTACTCTTGGGACTATAAATTTGTAAAAAAAAAAAAAAAAAAAAAAAAAGCTAATTTGGAGATAAATGCTTTGAAAATCTTTGTTTTGCTTCTAGGATATTATTTTAGAAATATATTCATGTACATGAAAAATGACATAATTTACACTCTTGGCAATATTAACAAATTGGAAAGCAACCTGAATGTGCATCGGTTGGGTGTATGGCAAAGATACTCATTTGTGATCACTAACATTAGATTCCTTCTGGTCGCATTACATTTATTATTCTCCCTGTTTTTAGTTGGGATTATATAGCTGAGTTCTGTGGGCCAAAGGAATGTGGACAGAGAGATGTGACTGGCTTCTAAACTGTTCTTCATTATCCTCCATTCTTCTATGTATATATGGATATTTAAAACATAGTGCCCTATGGGCAGGAAAATTTCGTGAATGGGGATGTTGGAATAAAGAATAATAAGTATATGGTCGGGCGCGGTGGCTCACGCCTGTAATCCCAGCACTTTGGGAGGCCGAGACGGGTGGATCACAAGGCCAGGAGTTCAAGACCAGCCTGACCAACATGGTGAAACCTCGTCCGTACTAAAAATACAAAAAATTAGCCCAGCATGGTGGCACGCACCTGTAATCCCAGCTACTCAGGAGGCTGAGGCAAGAGAACCGCTTGAACCCGGGAGGCAGAGGTTGCAGTGAGTCGAGATCATGGTACTGCACTCTGGTTTGTGTTATAGAGTGAGAGTTCATCTAAAAAATAATTTTAAAAATAAGTATATTATAACAATAATATTATACAGATTATTAGTTTAAACTTTATAATCTGTATCAAGTAAATTATCTTTTTATTGTTTTTCCAGTTTTCATATGGATGTTACATTTCAGGTAATGCCTTTCCAGCTGATATTATCTGTATTTCTCCAAGGATATATTAATACACTGAATTTTAAAAATTCTTCAATAAATAAAATAACTGCAATAATTAATACTAGTCCAAATAATAGGTGAGAAATGATGAACTCTTGCAATTTTCTGGGCACTGTCTTAAGTGTTTAACAAGGTATTAACCAACCTAAATCTTCACAAAATTTATCTGAGATAGGTAATATTAGCCTGATAATGTGGATTAAAAAAGTAATGCATGGCAAGTTCCATTAACTTGACAAGGTTACACATCCAAAGTGTAGCTGAGCTAGTCTTCCAACCCTCCCTGATATATAGATTGGATGTTTCCAGTTTAAATTTATTTTTAAAATTAGCTTTGCATTTCTGAAATTAATGTCACTTGATGATAAGGAATTATTTTAATGTACTAATGATCATATTTCCTTAATATTTAACTTATAATTTTTGTATTTTAACTTGCAATAGAAATTGAGAAGGTTAAAAATAAAGTTTAGGTTCACTGATATTAGCTTTTGAAAATGTTGTTGATGCCTTATTTCTTATTCACAAATATACAGTATAATGTGAATAAGGTAGCTCTGGGAAAGTTTGGATTGAACTCATCCATCCAACATTCAGACTGGAGATTTCAGAAGCTTTTTACTTCCAATATTTTCATTCTCTTCCCTAGTTGTCTTCTATTCTTATTGCTTATTTTTAAGCCAAGTCTGGTAAAATGGTATATTTTCCCTTAGAATTATTCTCGACCTATATTCTTGTAACTAGAAAAAGTAGAATTTGTTTGCTGATATTCTAGAAACTTTCTCTGTAAAATGACAATTTCTTATCTGACTTGTAACTTGATCTTTACTTATTTGAATGGATATCCAGTGTGAAACTGGAATTTCCTGTTTTAAGAAATCTTCCACTTCTTCATACATTAAAAGTCATTAGTTTATATATTTAAGCCTTCCAAAAGTCTTGCAGAATATATCTACTTTGTTCTATATATGAATATAGAAGAATATATTACTATAGTCAACTGTATTAAAATTTTGATTTTAAAACTACATATGTGCAAAACAACCTTTCACTGAGTTTTTAAAAGCATTTCTAAATTTCCAAGTAGAAATATTTTCTTTAGCATGGAAATGAAAATCTAATTGACAATTGACTGACAATTTAGACAATTTTCTTTTTAAAACATCTATCAAAATCAAGCAGCCATCATACCTAAGATACCTTATTATGCCCATCAATTTCACTTTTTACAGGTGTCTCTCAAAGTTTGCTTAATTTCTCAAAATAATAAAATATGCTAGAAGACACCAGTGAACCTTATTCTACTTGATAAATGTATTTTCTGATTTGATGAAAATAATATAGATATACTTCTTTTTAAAAAAGCATCAGTCAAAGTAAATTTTTTGAGAAAGCAAAGGAGACATGGAGAAAAGTTTTGTCCCAAGGGGAAAAAAAATACAAGGACCACACATTTTTTTCATGTGAAAGTATCATCAAATGGAAATGTAAGTTACTTCAAATATACAAAAAAATATTTAACTGGAAGTTTTAGGGTTAAGATTGCACAAGGCAAGGATACAATTTGGGAGAGGGCAAGGATGCTAACTTATGTTCAAGAAGGAAATGTAGCAACCTCAGGGTAAGAGCCATTAGCCAGCTATGTATATTTCCTCAATGCCAGAGGAAGGCAGTCCAACCAGGTATTCACCTTTTATATTATATGGGAACAGCAAGGAAAGCTGTAAGTGAAAAGATATCTGTACATCACTCAGATTGTGTAGCTTCCTGATTCAAAAGAGAAGATGAAGTAGGAGGTGGATAGCCTTACAAAAACCCCAAATGCATTAGGAAACATCAATGGGAAGGAAATGAGCTGTGAGGGGGTGGTGTGTAAATAGTTGCTGTTGTCCTAACTGTTCAATAGTCAGCTTAAATGTCTTAATTTGGAGTTAAAAATCACTGGGTTGGCAATATGCAATGTTTAAATATGCAAACTGAATGCAAATGTAAGGTTACTTCTAAAGGCACAATTCATGTATGGATCAAATTATTGTTCACTTCTTTGACATAACAATTAACAATGGTTATGATATACTAAATAAGTTCATGAACAGTTAAGCTTGTTTTTGTTGATTTAGAAATACAGCATAAACATAATGACAGGCTTTACTTGAACATGGTTATTTGCATATACATATATGTTATTTCAGTGGGATGCGAACTTCTTCAGATGAGAAGCTATTCATTTCTTGTATCCATTCATCACCTAGTACAAATCTTTTTATATAATGGGTACCTAATGACTGTAAGCATGATATGGTTTGGTTTTTGAATATAATGTCTTTACATTGGAATCTAATACTAAGAATAAGCAATTTGCATGATGATTTACTCTGTATAGATAGTCAAATAGTAGAATTTTAGGATATTATGCAATGACATACTAAGGAAAAAATAGGACATTAAAAAAGGAATCTAGGGAAGATAACTCTCTATATGGCTAAATTATTATTTTCTATGAAAATGTATTCCAGCCTTTTCCCTACTGGATGCACTGTAATTTCCCTGGCTAGAATTGGCAGTGTCCTTTAATTTACTCCCTTCACTTCTCATTTGAATATCATGCACTAGATGACCATTCTTGATTGTACTACTTTTTACTGCCTATGGGCTTTTATTTTCAACTCATTTAAAAGGCATTATGCTTTGATAATGGACTGTCTGGAGATGGAACTGAATTATAATGTTTAAACTTCAATTTAATCAGTGCCAGAGGCTACCCAGAGATACAGGTTTGCTCACAAAATGTTCTACTCTAGTTCAACTCTTTATATATTGTTCTTATTGGAAAATATTTAGAGTGTATATACATGAAAATGTATGGATAAATATGTAAATATATTTTCAAAAGTACTTTTCATAATAATAACAAATTAAGATATCTTAGAATTAGCTTTGAATCCTTCTGCACTTTTCTAGCTATGTTACTTAACTTCTCTGAGTTTGACAAATGATGATGACAAGCCTTATTGCTAAGGTCCAAATTAAATAACATTGTAAATCATCAACATGGTAGAAAGCCTTCAAAAATATTGGTATTCTCCTTTAGAAAAATTAGAGAATCTACTGGCCTAAATCTAGGTGGTGGCAGTTGGTTTGTTGTTGTTGTTGTTGTTGTTGTTGTTGTTTACTCTGGAATACATAACAACCAAAAAAGAGAAAATTGCATGTTTGCACAGCAACTTAGTCTGCTTATGAGTAACATAAAGCAAACAGCAACCAAATACACTTATGAGTAACGTAAAGTAAAAATAAACTAAGTTCAGTGAGACTTCCTAAGCTGGCTGTAGGTCTTCTGGTAAGATTGTAATTAACTACGAATGTTATAAGAAATTTTGCAAATGTATTCAGTTTTGCCTGATGAACTTAGCATGTATTTAAAACAAATATGAATAATTTAACATTTTTAAAATATATCACAAATGAAGTCTTCATGTTGCCTCAAATCTGCACCTCTTCAATTTTTCCCCACTTAGTCATAACACCATCTACAAAATTATTGCTCAAGCCACATATCTTGGATTGATTTTTGATATTTTTATTTCCTTCACTCTTCCATTCTCAATCTTTTGTTTAAGTCCTTTGTGCTCTGCCTCCAAAATATATCTTTAATTTGTCCTCTTCTCCTTTTACACACTATTATTATAGCACAAGTCACTGCCACCTTTCGTTTGAGCTACTTCAGTCTCCTGAATTATTACCTGCAATCATAGAAACATCCAAAATAGCCATTACTTTAAAAGTTAGTTGTTTTCTCTTTAACATAAAATAAATGAAAAGTTAAGTAATCCAGAGCTGGTATGATAGTTCTATGAAGCTGTCAGAAAGAATTAAGCTAGAGCTCACTATGTAGGTGTGATTCTCAAGCTTATGTCACAGTCCATGAATACTGATAGAATTCCAGCTATCACAAGGAGCAGTATGGAGGAAGTAGAGCAGAAGACTCTGCTCCTCCCATTAAAGCGATCTCCTAGAAGTACGTATGACACTTCAACTTTCAGTACTTTGGCCAGAAATTAGTCATATGTTTCAACTAGCTGCAAGGGAGTCTGGAAAATGCTTCTAGGTCAGTGTGACTCACTAAGAACTGGGCTTTTGTGTTTTTGTGTGCTCTTTGCCTACCTCTCTAAATTATGATGCAATATGCTCCTATTACACTTCAGTCATCTAAGCGTATACTAAGGTTTCTCCTTCTTTATAATCTTAGCACACACTATGTTTTCTGCCTAGGAGGTTCTGAGGTTCCAACTCCATCGTCCATCTCCCTCCCCCACTGAATAACTGCTTATCTTTCAGGTTTTGCTTTAATGCAACTTCTTCAGATAGATCGGCCCTGATAACCCAATCAAAATTGCTACCTCTCATCGACTATCTGTTTCTCTTTCTCAGGGGGCCCATTTTTATTCTTCATCAAAATCATTGTTTACTTGTCCATTTTCTTGTTTGATTTCAGTCTATCTCATTCTCTAGTCTAAAAAAAGGTCTGTGAGAGGACTGTGTTTCTTTTTTTCTCAGTGTGCAAAGCCTGGTGTTAGAAAAAAAGGAAAGAAAGGAAGTAAGGGAGGGAGAAAAAAAGGGAGATAAATAAAGGAAAATAGAAAATAGAAATTTATTTGAAAACCCAGGTATGTTGTTATCTTTTACAGACTGGTTGTTTGGCTTTCACATGCCTTTTGGACACTTTCCATGTTCCTTGCCTCACAGTTATAGTTCAGAAAAAGATACATCTAATTCAACAAACATTAATTGAGTGAATAATTTGATCTTAAATGGAAAAACAATCAGCACTGATTTTTCAGTTCTGTTTTGCTATTTCAAAATAATATTATAAAATCAATACCCACTGAATTCAACTCTCCAAGTGAAAATGGAACAGAGTGAATGAAGGGTTTTAAATCATATTTAGACAATGCCTCCTAAAAAAATGACTTGAATACATTTTGGAATAAGGTATGTGAATAAAGGTTAACAGGCCTCTCTGCAAGTACAAGCACAAAAATATAGGAATTAAATTTGTGAGTGTTTTATAAAGTACATTGTCTGCTGCTATAATTGTATGTAAGAAAGTAAAAATACTTTAAAAGGTCTTTTGCCTGTCTGGTAATGAGTATGAAAGTGTTCTATTACATAGAAGATCATTTATTTCCTCTAAAAATCAATCCAATTGGATTAAGTGTTCCTGACTACCTTATGAAAGTTTTTCAGTCTTAAACATCTCTCTTAAACTCGGTTTGTGTTCAACTGTCAATACTAGTATCTTGTTTTGCCTTTCCCCAAATGGCAGTTTTACTTTCAGTAATGAGTATAAAAAAATTAAACCAATATTTATCTTGACTAGCATGAGACTATTCTCAATGCTCTTAACCTTGCAGTCTGTACTTTCATTAGTTTTATTTAAATATTTTCTTCCGTTATACCACATTAGTGTGTCATTTGGATTTTCCTTTCTCTCTCTCTGTTCTTTCATTGATTTGGTTTTACTTCTTCTTTTGGTTGGCTTTGTAGGAAATATAAATTTCCCTTCATTTTACTTTCCATAGGCCATCCTAGAAACTTCAGTACCTTTTTTTAAAACGTATGCCAAAGAAAGCTTCATAACATTTGTGAAACAGTGTACTGCCAATACTTTTAGCTGAGCTATATTTTATTTTTAATAAAAGCATGTATTAATATTCATGGGAGAATATTATATATTTTGAGCTCAGTCACATTTCCATTTGGCTGCTGTGTAGAAATAATTTTTCTTTTTATGTAGAACTTATCAGAGAATTTTTAAAAAGGAAAAGAGCATTTGAAAGCCATTACCCTGCCACTGGCAAATGATGCAGTGGTCATCATTATATATGAAAATTATTTTCACCTAAGTAGAAGATGATTCTTCATTGACAAATACAATAACAAGCATGCATACTTAGGAACTCATTTACCTAAAAATATGGATGTCGTGATAAGCAGAATAATGGCTTCCCCAAAGACATCCTCATCCTAATGCTAGGAACCTGTAAACATGGAGAGGTTGTATTTGTGAGTTTATTCTGGCTACTATATTACCACACACTTAGTAGCTCAAAACAATACTATTGTATTATTTTATAGTTCTTGAGGTCAAAAGTTAAAATGGGTTGGCAGAACTGTGTCCCTTCTGAATTATCTAGGGGAAAGTTGGTTTCCTTTCAGTTTTTAATTTCTGGGGGTCACATACATTTTTTTTTTTTTTTTGGCTGGTGGTCCCTTTCTCCTTCTTCAAAACCATCAGAATAACACCTTCAAATCAATCTCTCTCCCCCCCCACCACCGCTCTCTCCTTCTCTCCTTGATCCTCCTGCTTCCATTTTATATGACCCTTATGATGACATTAGACCCTTACCTCTGTAATCTTGAAAGATCTTTCGTTTCTAAGGTCCTTTACTTAATCATATCTGCAAAATCCCTTTTACCATTTAAGGTAACTTATTCACAGATTCTGTGGATTAGAATGTGGACACTGGGACATTATTCAGGTTATTGGAGTCACAGATAGAGTTTAGATTGTTAATCCTCTTACCTTAAAATAAAGAGATTATTCTGGATTATACAGATGACCCCAATGAAATCACGAAGGTCTTTGAAAATGAAAGGAGGCAGAAGAGGAAATCAGTGTGATGCAGTGTGGAAAAGGTATAACCCACCGTGTCTGACCTTGAAGGTGACGAAAGGTGACAATGAGCCACGGAATGTAGGCAGCCTCCAATAGCTGAAAAGGCAGATCTCACATTACAAGAACAAAATACAGTTCTGACAACACATTGACTTTAACTCAAGGATTTCCATTTAAAATTTCTGACCTACAGAACTGAAAAATAACAATGTTTTATTGTTTTAAGCTGCTAAATTTGTGGTAATCTATCACAACAGCAACAGAAAACTAATATGGGTACCCATTTAAAAATAAAACAGCAAACTGGTTAGTAAATGATCTCATAACATTTTTCTTTCACTTAAAAAAGTTTCATTCACTTAAAAAAGTCTTAAATACATAATACATCTGATGAAATAATCCAGATCATGGGAAATGTGTGCTTTCATGGGGCATGGTAAAAATATATCTGTGGCTTCACTTCACTATTTTTGAGACCATTTGGGTTGCTTTGGCATCTGGAAAAAAAATATTGACTGATTTGTGTGTAATCACTGCTTTGCTTTTGTTAACGTTCAAGGAAATCACAGTAACTAATGTGAGATATAATACATTTTAGATGTTTCCAGATACATTTAATGAGAAATTCATAATCTTTGAATTAGTATCTACAAATCCCCGGCAAGCAGAGAAAATTTCTGCTTCTATAATTCAATGTTATCCCAAAAGAGTTAAATTTAGTTAAAGCAATAAGCTTTAACTAAATAAGCAATAAGTCATGAAAAATATATATCTTGATTTTATATTCTACATTTTGAAAATTCTTCTTGTAAGGTACAGCTTTTGTGGTATGTGACTAATACTAGTACTTAACAACAAATCCTAGGAAGAGGATAACATGTTTTCTTTTTTTTTTTTTAATTTTTTTTTATTATTATACTTTGAGTTCTAGGGTACATGTGCATAACGTGCAGGTTTGTTACATATGTATACTTGTGCCATGTTGGTGTGCTGCACCCATCGCGGCACTATTCACAATAGCAAAGTCTTGGAATCAACCCAAATGTCCATCAGTGACAGACTGGATTAAGAAAATGTGGCACATATACACCATGGAATACTATGCAGCCATAAAAAAGGATGAGTTTGTGTCCTTTGTAGGGACATGGATGCAGCTGGAAACCATCATTCTTAGCAAACTATCACAAGAACAGAAAACCAAACACCGCATGTTCTCACTCATAGGTGGGAACTGGACAATGAGATCACTTGGACTCGGGAAGGGGAACATCACATGTTTTCTTTTGAAGATAGATGTCCACAAAGAGATAGCCTTTAAAACGATGTGGACTACAGGTAATATAAGAACTGTTTACATTTCCCAGAAGTGCTGGGGAAATTCTCTCTGTGCTATCAGCACTAGCCTCATTTAGTTATGTTATTTTTTAACATCTTTTGGTTCTTAGGTGCACAGACCCTTGGTCCCAACCACTTGTTTTTCAATATTAATTCTGTTACTTGTTAGTTTACATACTTTGGCCAACTTAACTTTCTCATGCCTCAATTGTTTTCATTGTAAAATGAAGAGGATGGTAATAGTACCTACTTCAAAAGGAATTCATTGTAGCTGTTCTGTATTTGTGGATGCCATCCTCAAATTCTCTCTGCGGAGAGAACCATGTCATGACAAACTGAGGGTTGTGGCCAACAACTATGTTGGAGAAGTTCTACATATCAGTCAGTGCTTCAGATGACTATAACACTAGCCAAAACCTTGACTGCAACCTCATGAGAGACCCTGAACCAGAACCACCCAATTAAGTTGATTCAGAATTCTGACTATCAGAAATTGACTTATATATTAAATGTTTATCATTAAAAGCTGCTAAATGCTGTGGTTATTTGTTGAATAATAGATAGCTAATGCAGTAATTAAAATAAGCTTTGCAAATTGTCAGCATTATATAAGTGACAAGTATTGCTATTCTCTTGAGGATAAGTGAATATATATATATATATAAAAGATATGTATATGATGTATATAAGAATATATATAAGATATATATTCACTTATCCTCAAAACAAGAGAATAGCAATAGTTGTCACTCATATATATTTACATATTATATATTATATAATATAAAATATATAATACATTATATACATATTTATGTAATATATTTATATAATATATAAATATTATAATATATTATATTATATATTATATATTATAATATAATATATTATAATATAAGATAGTTTTCCCACTAAGATCAGAAATAAGACCAGCCTGCCTACTTTCTACTGAATACAATAATACTGGGTTTTCCATAAATGCCCTTTGCCATATTGAGAAAGTTGCTATCTATTCCTGTATATATATATATATGTATATATGTGTGTGTGTGTGTACATATATATAATGAAGGGGGTGACTGCTCCCAAACTTTGGTGTGTATATATAGATACATATAATATATATATATAATATGTATATATGTATATATACACACATATATATACATATATTTGGTGTTTTTTATATATATATAATGATCATTTAAGTTTAGTTTGAGAGAAAGTGGACAGATGAGCCCAACAGAGTTGGATGTTAGAACTCATAATAAATGAGAAGGATAAGCATGTGTGCGTGTGTGTCTGTGTGTGTGTGGTAAGTGAATGCATTAAGGATTCAACATTTTGTAATGAACTGTACTATTTAACTGACCTTCAGGGCAAAATATTTTGAGAACCTATTAATAAAACAGGAAAATAAGTTTATGTCTAAACAAAACTTACAGTGTCTAATTGTGGTGAAGCCTACATAAAAAATTCTTGGTTGTTGATTTGCCAAATAAATAACTTTTGATGGATTTGGTTTCTAAGGACATAATGTTTAATGAATGTTATGGCTATACATTATTTGTCTACTTTCAACTTAGAGCAAATTAGGATTAACTTTGGAAGCACTGATTGCCTCCTTATTTTATTTATGTTTGTTTTTATTTAAATAATATAACTCCTAAGAGTCTTAAATTATTGAATCCAGGGTAAATATGAGATTGATTTTACTCCTTTACATTTCAAAAATCCCTGGTTAGTTTAACAAGTTTATGCTGCCATCCTACTGTCTTTATATTACATAATTCAAGAAATACCTGATTTTTCCAAGATCTTTCATGCAATTAGCAAGCATGGTTTGATATCATGTATGGTCAGAGCTAAAGTCTTTATTCCCAATGTGTGTGTGTGTCTGCGTTTGGGTTGCTTGCGTGCACAAACGCATAAATATCTCTCAACTAAATAAGCCAATTCTGCTATATTATTAGTTAGTAACTTTGAGAAAATAATCTGTATAAAAGAAAGGGACAGCAGCTTAACCGGAAAACAAAACGAATAGAGTGAGAGACTCCTTAGCCCTGGAATCCCCTTGAATAAATAGAGTAAACAAAGATGCACTATGCATATTCCCAAGCTTGAGATCCTACTGCAGCATCTTCTGCACCTAAACACTTAACAAAATTCATCTCACTTTATAAATTTTATTGAAATGTGAGTTCGTGTAACACAAAATTAATAATTTTAAAGAAAAAATATCAGTCACATTTAGTTGATTCACAGCCATTACCTTTATCTAGTTCCCAAACATTTTATCACCCCAAAAGGAAATCCTGTATCCATTAAGCAGTCACCTCCCATTTTCTTTTTCTCCTAGTCCCTGGTAACCATCTTTCCACATTTTGTCTCTATGCATTTACCTATTCTAAATATTTCATATAAATTGAGTCATACAATGTGTGATGTTTTGTATCTGGCTTTTTTTGCTTAGCGTAGTGTTTTCGAGGTTCATCTACATAGCACATACTAATATCTTATTTCTTTTTATGACTGAATAGTATCTCATTGTATGGATAGCCCACATTTTGTTTCTTGGTCCAGTGGATGATGAGCATTTCGGCTGTTCCCTCATTTTAGCTATTGTGCACTGTGTTGCTGTGAATATGTGAGTACATGTGTTAATTCGAGTACCAATTTTCTTTTCCTTTATATATATACATAGGATAGGAACTGCTGGATCATAGGGTAATTTTATGCTTTTTGGAGAGCTACCAAACTCTGTTCCACAGCTTCTGCACCATTAGCCTCTGCATTGTACACTCCCATTGGCAAAGTAGGAGGATTCCAGTTTCTCAATATCCTTGTCAAAAATTGTTACTTTCCTTGTTTTTATACAAATTATAGCCATTCCAGTGGATATGAACTGGTGTCTCACTATTGTTTTAATTTACATTTCCTTAATGACTAATGATATTGAGCATCTATTCTGGATACAAGAGTTTTATCATATTTTTAATCTACAATTATTTCTCCCTTTGTGTAGGTCTTTTAATTTTACTGATAACGAGGAACAAAACATTTTCAGATTAAGCCCAGTTTATCTATTTTTGTATTTTGATGAACGTGCTTGTGATATATCCAAGTATTCATTGCCAGTCCAAGGTCATGAAGATTTACTCCTACATTTTCTTTTAAGAGTTTTATAGTTTTATGGTTTTAGATCTTACACTTAAATTGTGGTTCCATTTTTGAGGTAATTTTTGTGTATGGTATGAAGCAGGGGCCCAACTTCATTCTTTTGCACTTAGATATCTAGTTGCCCCAGCACTATTTGTCAGAGGCTATTTTTTCCCAGTTGAGTGACATTGACATCAATGTTGAAAATTAAATGACCATGATATATGGGTTTGCTTACAGACTCTAATTTCTATATCTTATGCCACTACCACAGTGTTTTGATTACGGTAGCTTTATAGTAAGTACTTAAGAAGTGTGAGTCCTCCAACTTTGCTCCTCATTTTCAATATTGTTTTGGCTATTTGGTGCACCTGACAACTCCACAGAAATTTAAGAATCAGTTTTTACATTTCTACAAAATGTGTTATTGGAGTATTGACAGGAATTACATGAATTCTATAGATTGCTTCGGGGAATATTGCCATCTTAATAATATTCTTTCCATCAATAAAATATTTTTTATTAGGATGTCTTTCCATGTATTTAGGTCTTTAATTTCTTTCATAATGTTTTGTAGTCTTCAGTGTATATCTTTCATCTTCTTGGTTAAATTTATTCCTAGGTATTTTATTTTTTTTTTAGATGCTATTGTAAATAGATTTTTTTTTTCATAATTTCGTCTCTAGATTGTTCATTGCAGGTGTATAGGCACACAACTGTTCTATGTGTGTTAACTTGGTGTTTGCAAATTTGCTGAATTTGTTTATTACCTCTAGTAGTTTTTTTGTGGATTCTTTGGGATTTTATACTTACAGGATTATGTCTCTGAATAGATAGAGTTTTGCTTCTTCCTTTAAAATCTGGATTCCATTAATTTCTTGCTTTCTAAGTGTTCTGGCTAGTAGTTCCAACGTTATGTTGCATGAAGGTGGTGAAAGTAGGCAGGCTGGTCTTATTTCTGATTTTAGCAGGAAAATTATCCTTCTCTGCTGCGTACAATAATACTGAGTTTTCTATCAATGCCCTTTACCGTATTGAGGAAGTTGCTATCTATTCCTATATATATATGTATATGTGTATATGTATATGTGTGTGTGTGTGTATATATATATACAATAAAGGGGTGACTGCTCCCAAACTTTGGTCACAATAATACAACAGTATTTACTGCTTCTAAACATTTGCCACAATGGTAATCTTTCGTCACAATAAGACAGCAATAACTTTTGTTACTTTGCTCCATTACTTCCATTCCTCCACGTAGTTTCTGAACCAGCCAACTGAATGCATTCAAGGACATGTAAAGCATATTATGATAGAAAAAAAAAAAAAAAAGCATACGCTTTCTCCATGGCAGCTAACAAACTGAATGAAAGCATTTAGAAGATACACGGTAAAATTAGAAATGCAGGGATATCATAACACACTCAAAGCCCAAGATCATATACAAGAAGCATGTAAACTATAGCTTTTGTCCTATTTTTACATCTATCATTAAAATAGAACTGTAGTTATTTCTTTTTTTTTTTTTTTTTTTAGATGGGGGTTTGCTCTTGTCGCCCAGGCTAGAGTGCAATGACGTGATCTTGACTCACTGCAACCCCCACCTCCCGGGTTCAAGTGATTCTCCTGCCTCAGCCTGCCATGTAGCTGGGATTACAGGTACTTGCCACCACGCCCAGCTATTTTTTGTATTTTTAGTAGAGACAGGGTTTCACCATGTTGGCCAGGCTGGTCTTGAACTCCTGACCTCAGGTGATTCACCCACCTTGGCTGTGGATCCACCTTCCCAAAGTGCTGGGATTGCAGACATGAGCCACCGCGCCTGGCCAGCTGTGTTGGCCAACATAATTATTTGTACTGTGCTTTATTTGAAAAAAAAAAAAAGATAAATAGGTAATTTACACACGTGTGGTTGGTATTTTCAACAAGATTTGCAAAGTTATGTTTTTTAAAACAAATTTGTCATTTTTGTGGCCAAATTTGTAAACTCAATTCACAGTATAACAAAGGTTATATAATATAAATATGGACTTATGAACTCTATGACTAGCTAGTAAAATATGATACTTAAACTGAAGTGTGGATAAAATACTTTGAAGTTATTTTTGTTAATAACTAGTTAATTTTAAAATTCTGTTTATATTCTGAAATAACTTCAGATTTACAAAAGTGTTGCAAAAAAAATACAGAAAGTTTAAATATAGCCCTTATTCAAACTTCAAGTGTTAATATTTTACCATACTTACTGTAAGTTGCCATTTTTTCTGTCTTTTTATGCCTCTCTCCCTCCCACCTCCTTTATGTGTATTCATAAACATTTATTTTTTTCTTAATTATTTGAAAGTAAGTAGCTGATCTGATGCCCGTTTACCCATTGAATGCTTTATTGTGTATTTCTAAAAATTCATACATTCATTTATATAATCACAAAGCATTAGCAAAATCAGTAAATTTAAACAATAGACTTTTTTACATTTAGCAAACTATCCAATTAATGTTCTTTCTCATGAAAAATAGAAATAACAAAATCTGGTTTAGGATCTAATCCAGTATTACACTTGTATTTATTTTTAATGTATTGGGATAATTTTTATGATATTTATTAGTTCTATGCTGGTTGGATGGTCACAACAGTCTATCACCAACCATCACATACAATGTCTGTGTTTTTGATTTTATTGTTTTGTTTTCCTCTCTTGGAACTGATAAATTCTTAAATTTGGAGCTGTCTATTCTAATTTTATCATTCTTTTAAAATGCCTGGCACTTGCTTTGTACAAACTATTTTATACAGTAGATTTCATAATGATTGTTATATGCATGGTAATGTCTTTAAATGCGAGAGACCAGAATGACAAAAACTTATACCAAACAAGTGTCTGTTATAATATAAAAACTTGAATGGGATGGCATTCTCTTAAAATAGTATTTCGATATTAATAAACCTTTTCAATTGTTTTTTATTAACCTCCAAATTAAATTGAAATTTAATTCATGCTTCCTTTTTTGTATTATTCATGATATAAAACAATTGCTTATATATCTGCCTCTCTGGCAAAAGTTTTAACACACTTTAACATCCTTTTTATTAAATCATCTCCTAGCCTTCATATTTTTATTTCATACTGAATACAACAGAGATTAGATCTTCATTTGATGTATAAGAAAAATTCATTTTACTGATGTGATTTTTACCTTAAAATATTGATCTCCAGAAATAGTCAATACTTGAGCTACAATTCAAGGACTTAATTTTAAGGATATTGTAAATAACTTTCACCTTGGAACAACAGCGCCATTCCCGTTTCCTATAATGAAGTACTGCTCCTCAGCTGCTCTGGGTGCCACCTGAAATGTGTCAGTGCAACAATTGTCCATGGAGATACAAGGACATCAACTCTGTCAGTTTTCCAAACACAGATAATTTAAACCTCAGAAATAGTTTCTCTGGGCTAAGCCACATTAGAATTAAGAACAGTTTCTTCCTTGTGAGGATTCAGAACAGCAGTGTTCTAACACAGTAGCAGACCCTCAACAGATGTCAATTGTTTTCTTTCTGCCTCTATTCCATTGTTCTTTAATTATACATTTGAGTCAGTTTAAATATAATATGCTATTAAATAACTAGAGTGCTTTCCAATTAGAAAACACACACACAGACACACATATACACACACACACCAGCTTTAAGTGGTGAATATTTATGTGGTACTATGATATATTAGCATATAGCGTAAATTTTGTCTTTGAGCATATTACATATTAGAAATTTCTTACTACACATGCAATTACCACTATTGGTCATCAGCAGAGCCAAGTCCTCATTTCCCTGTCTTTTCTTACAATCCTAAAGTATAACATAGAAGTTCTAAAATAAACTGGAACTGATTTCACTTGTGTAGTTAGTGAAATTCAAATAAATTAAGATATTAAAATAGCATCTTTTATATAATGAGTTCTGTCGGGCTCTACAGTAAATGTAAGTGAGCCAGTCCTTTGTTGTACTTTATTATACTCTGTTCTAGGCACCAAGGCATTAGATTGCTAAAAGAATATCAACACTATCATTCTCCATTTTCATTATGTAAATTATTGGGTCAGGACAATTTTGGAAACATAGGGTTCTTATTGTGAGTTGGTTTTACTGAATCCTTTGAGTAACTAGTCAAGAGTTAGTTAATCCTTGGAGTAACTAGTCAGGAGTAGCTAATGTGATATCCATAAAGTTAATGAGAACTCTGAAAGCAACAGAAACTGTGCTCTATTTGATAATGCAGGTTGGGTATTTTTTATTAGTTTGCAAGGATTAGTCTGATTAAATGCCCTTTAGCCTGACCTTTCTTACAAGGGTGTGTGAAAATATTGAAAACACAGTTTGTGTTTTAACCAAAGAACTTATTCTATGGTGCATGACTTATTCATCCTCCAAAACCAAATTTGGTTGGGGCAAAATTTTCTATAATAATCCCATTTTAAAAATAATGTTAAAATTACTAGAACTCCATTAAAAGTGTTTTGGGGCTAGAAGTCGTGTTTACTTAAGTTAGGCAAATCAATTCAGTTATAATTTATTCAAGAGTAAACACAAAATATTCTATATTCAACAATCATTTTTTAAAGTTTTTCTGTTTACATTCATGTTTATAAAATGTTTGCATTTTCAAGGTTTCTCTGAGAATATTAAAAGATAATGTTGTACCTATAAAATATTTGCATATGAAATAAATGGAAAACATGCAGTAACACAGAGCCATCTATTGAAAACACGTGGATCTGATGCTGGATGAGTGTATATGTAGGGCCCTTGGTGTTTACCTTTATTTAGTCATATTCTATTTAAAAATGGGCAATATTTTGTGAGTTAGTTCTGAAGCACATTGATTTTTAAGGGTCAATATATTTATATATCTTTATTTTACAATATCCATCATGTACTAAGTACACAGACTTTTCTAAAGATTAGGTTAGAGTTTATTTTCTTTTGATTTTTTAGGTTACATAAATACATTGCTTTGTTAGAATGCATTTTAGGCATTTGATGAGGGATTACCTGAGGAACTACAAATAATAAATCTTTAGTTTTGATATTAACTAGAAAAAAATAACGTGACAATATTTATAATGACTTGAAGACGTTATATAATAAAGTCAGCACTTGGACAGCTCTCTGTGGTATCTTCTTATTAATCCTGTAATCATAGAAAAGATGGCTTTGAATAATAAAGTAATTGTTGTTGCTGGACATTATAAGATTTCCTACACCGTCTTCATTCATGAAACTGGGTTTCTGCACGTTCCCATCCTCACTATATGCTTCTAATCTCTTGATATGCAAAATGTTATTGTAATTATTGTAAAATATTTTGTTCTAATTTACATTTATTTGAAAATATTTACAGTTTTTTGGCTGTGATTGGCATCATATTCATCCTTGACTACAATAGCAAATCGTAGCCACCTCTTTGAATTTTGAAGCATATTTTCCCTTTATATCCCTGTTGCAGACCAGGTGCAGGATGCATGACCCATCAACTACTAAACATTCTGCACACCGATAAAATAGCAAGAACTTTTTGTATATATACTCATTTCTAAATAATAGCTTCTTTGAAAGTAACGTAAAAATCAGAAAGAGATTAAGAAGAACATCCAGAAAGACACCAATACTTTATGGTCCCCTATTACACTTAGAATAAAATCCAAATAATTTTCATTCATCGAATCCTGGATGTTTGTACACATCAATCCCCCACCCTTATTGATTCCATTCTTTCCCATATTACAGCAGTCACATTGAAACCAGGCAATTCCAAAAGTCAGCACAGTTCTTTCCACCACAGGGCTTTTTCAGTGGCAAGTTCCCGTGCTTAGAATGCCTTTCTTTGCACATTGCACACACTTGGTTCAATCTTTTTCATGAATTTTCACTGTAAATATCAGCTGCTTATCGAGATTGTATGTTTACCCTAGTCAAAAATAAAGAAACTAATGTCTTCCGTTGTAGTATCTTGCTTAACTCCTTGGTTCGTTCTTGACCTTTATTGCAGCCAGCAATTACCGTTTCTCTTGTGTACTTGGTTTTATTTGTCTTCTCTCATTAGAAAATATCTTTGTGATGACAAGGAATGAATGCATATCTTGTTCATCAATGTTTCTCCAATTTTAAGTACTGTCCCTAGACTCTTTTCAGTATCCAATAAACTTTTATTGAATGCACTCATGCACAAATAAATTAAATATTTCACACACAGAAAGGTAGGTTGAAGCAGTATAATCTGGATCTAAATGGTGCTAATATGGAATTGAATTTTAATCTCAACTTCAGCATTCACTAGACATGAGACGAGTTCTCTGTTTTGCCTCAGTTCCCATATTTATACAAACAGAAAGTAATACTTGGCCGGCATCTTTCAGAGTGCTTCTGTGAGGACATATTGAAATAATTGATGTGAGGCACGTTACATTATTTAAACATTATATAAATAAAAGATAATCTCCTAAATTTATCTAAAAATTAAATAAAAAGGAAAATATTTAAATTCAGTAAGAGAAGTTGGAAAAATTTCAGCATATTTTATTTGTAGAAAAGTTGGCCCTCATTCTTCTACATCAAAAATAATGGGGGAAAGAATCAGGAAATGACTGCTTATGAAAAGAGAACCCAAGACTTGGGGAAAGATTATTTCCTAGCGATTGAGGCATGCAAGTTACATTTTATGGCCACATTGGTAAAAGAAGGATGGGCTTTTTTTTGGGTCACAGTTGGTGATATCATGAGGGTTTAACTTTCCTTTAAATAGAGGTGGGATAATACAAAGTAGCTCAGCAACAGTACCTGGTGAAAGAGACTGGCACATATACAACGAGGAGAAAGGGGAGAATTAGAGCAAACGTGATTACCTATGTTCTAGTCTCTTCGTCTACTTGTCTTCCCAATTCCTTCACAGACTGTGACTAATGAATCATATATATATATATTGGTTTTTAAATTAAGCCCCTCCCAACCTGCCTTCCACAGATAGGGTCTGGGGAAAGGAGGCACAGATAGGTTACCATAACTAATTCAATATCCCAATGATTCTACACCGGAAGAATGTTTCTGCACAATATTTCTCCGAGCCGCTTTGTTTGTTTATCAATGAACATCCTACTGCGTATCTGAGATGTAGGTCATCGGAAATACCAGCTGCCGATCACATGCAGTCTTCATTATATTTCCAGACCCAGTGCGCTGCTGATTCCTGCACAACTGTAGTGCGTCTGAGCTGTGTGAGGGAAAGGAGACACCTGTGCCTTAGGGACGCAGGTGAAGTCCCATCTACCTTCCTGAGACTTTGCTGGCGCTTTTCCACCCTCTCAGCGGCTCACTTCTCATCTCCACCTCCCCTGTCCACTTGGACTCAGACCTCTCTGCTTAACCCGCGCTTTTCCCGCCCTCTCTCTCCTCCGCACCTTAGCTGAAGACACAGAGAGCTCCACAGAACTGGGCATGCCTAATAGCCAGGGAAGGCTTGGGCTGCAAGAAGAAAGCGTTTGCATCTTCCGAGCTCCCCTCCCCTCTGCAGCTGCCTCCTGCCAGTCAGGCGACCCGACGTGCACCACGGTCCAATGAGGGCCCGCGGCCTTCGCCAGCGCCCCGCCTCTCCTGGCATCACCACCAATGAGTGGTTGGCGGAGGTGGGCCGCGCCCTGTTCCCGCCTCTCCAGTTAAGGCCGCCGGTGTGAGCCCGGGCTCGGCGCGAGCGAGGGACGACGGAAGGGACTGGCAGGTGTGGACGCGGGGCCACGCAGCCCGACGGCGGGAGTCGCAGGTGCTGAGTGCATGGGCCAGTGAGGACGCACGGAGCTCCCCTCGCCGCGCAGAGGAGGAGCAGCGCGGGAGCCAGGCGCTGCCCCACGACCCTGCGTCCGAGCGAGCGGAACCTCGCGCTTCGCCCGGGGACAGTCCGAAGTCCGCGCTATGGAAGAGGAGAAATATTTGCCTGAGCTGATGGCAGAGAAAGATAGCCTGGATCCATCTTTTGTGCATGCATCGCGCCTTTTGGCAGAAGGTAGGACTTGCCCCCACCGATGGGCACAAACCGCCGGCTGCCTATTTCACCCTTGGCTTGATTAGGGGAGTGAAGTTGGGGAGGGACTCCTGTCGCCGCCTTCGCAGAAACTGTCCCCCCGAAGATGCTCGTCTCAGAGCTCGGGCGGACAGACCCCCTTCTTAGGGCGGACAGCAGTGCTCTTTCTCCACGTCTTAATTTGGAGAAGACCAAAGCTACGGAGATCTAATGGCAGTGGCGATGTGACCTGTTAGGATCGTTGATAGAGAAACCGTAAAGTGTAACGCGGTCTACAGGGACATTTTCACTTCGCTGAGGGAGGGGAAAGCAGTTTGGAAGTCAATGGTGATCAATGTAGTGTTCTAAGAGCTTTTTGGCTACAGATCAGTATTTTTATTTTTATTTTTATTTTTACTGCATTTAGGAAGTGATGTTTGATGCCCTTTAATCAAAGTCTATCCTATGGAAAGTGTTAGAATTAACCTATGCATTAAACTGTGCATGTTCTTATATGTATGCTAATGTAGTAAGTAGAGGCTAAAGTGCTTATACATTTATTTGAAGTGTGATGATTGGGTACTCTGCAAGATATTGGTCCCTGGGAACGCTCTATAATTGATCAACTGTTTTACCAAGTGTGCATTTTCTTTTGTGTACCTGTAATGTTAAAGGAGATTTCATTCCCAGAGGAACGTATATGTCTTGTCTTTTGTATTGCTTTGAAAGGTTAAAAAAAAAAAGACACACAAACTTTATTAACCAAATTACTCCATTTATGTTATAATAATGCCATCTAAATACTCAAGACACCTATATCTGTAGTTATTTACACATGCCTTTTTAAAACAGCTGCAGATTTTTTTAGATGAATGCTTCATTAATAATGAATTGCTTCATCATCAAATTGGTTACAGTGCAGTTTTGTAGCTAAGGTTGTTATGGACTTACATACAGCAAAAAACTAAAAGGGATAACTTCCTCTACCCCAGCTCCTCAGTATTAAAAGATTTTTTTGAGACTTAGTTGTACCAAGGAAGAATAAATTCTGCTCCTCAATATATGATTTAAATCGGTATTAGCTATATTTTTAATTGATGGATTGTTATTTGTGTTAACAATAAAGTGTAAGGTATTTTTTTATGTTTAAATGCTAAACAGGAAAAGATTTATAGTGAAAACATGGAACATGTGAAATAACTGAACTGTTTTCAGGGAAAAAGCTTGTTTTATAGATAAGTGGGAAGGTGAAATACAATTATGCCGACTACTTTGGTTACTGAATGAAAAAAATAGAAATTAAAGTGGAAAAGTAAAGTCAATAAAAGTGCACTTTTTTGCTTTCTCAAAAAAGACAACTACATAAAAATAATAGCAAAATAATGAGTTAATAGATGTTTAAGATTGTTTGAAATGATTTAAAAGGCAAGTCTTACCAGTCTTCGGTATCTTTAATATATTTTGAATAGTCTTCAATGTATTTTCCAGAAGTTTCTTTATGTAGCTGATAATATGTCTTTAAAGTGAAAAAAAAAAAAAAAACCATTTACAAATTGATCGTTCTCTCTGACCTGCTAATTAGAGTTCTATTTGAGACAAGTGGCTCAAAGATTAATTCATCAGTCATTAATATGAGTTATTGTACTTGAAGGCGGTCAAGCTAAATAAATGCATACAAGAAACTCTTAACAGAGTGCATAAGTATTTCTTTGTCTGGTAAAACAGTCAGAGAAGGCTACGCACTTGGTTCCTTAACATTTTATCTTTCCTAGGAACTTGATTTCTTGATATAATACTTAGGAACATGTTCTGATGTTCCTTGTAATTTGATTTTTTCCCAGCAGGGGGAAGCATGCCCTGCTTTTGTAAAGAATTAGAAGGAAAAGCTCTTAAATAGAGGAAAGCATCTAAGTAAGAAACAAAGAGGGTACCCAAATTTCAGAGAAATCAGCATAAGGAAAAGAGAATGGAGGAGGTTATAATAATCTTGGAGTACATAAAGAGTTATGCAAAAGGATGCATAGGTTTTAGATTACCTCAGTACTTGGGCTCTTTACATGTGCTTATCAAAGAGTGTAAGATGATTGTTCTTGGAATCTCAAGGATCTTAATGTATATTTTATGGTATAGATCTTTCATTATCTTTCCAAAGGCCAGTTGCCAAGATGTCCACGCTTAGTTTCAGATGTCTATAGAAGAGTATCGTTGAGGTGATTTTATTTCTCATACTTGATAATGCACTGATTGAAGGCAGTGGCTATAAATAAACCTGACATAGATATTCATTTGGAAAGAAGGTGCATACTGAAGTACATTTCAGTCAGTACTGTGCAGACAGTGTCAAGCCTGAATGAGTAATAAAAATGATACAGATGATTCAGTTCTTCAGAATGATTTTCCGGAAGCTAATATCTATAAAGGCAGTAATAGAAACCAATGAGCTTTCACAATGATTTATTTTGCATTTTGATTGGTGATAGATGCAAATCAGTGCTCAATTGACAGTGCTGCATGTAGAATTGAAGGCTGTGGGGTTGAAAGTACTAGTTGGATGTTTATTTGGGGTTTTTGGGGGGTCCATTGTAGTTTGTTTTATTTCACTTGTTTCTGCTGTGTGTTTTCAATAGGAATAATTTCAATTGATTGTTACTCAGAAGAAATCTTGAATAATGTAGTTTGAAGTTTGTTTCTAGTATGCTTAAATAATTTAAATAATGTTCATCCTGCGATTATAATGTTGTTTAGTTATCCACTTGTTATGGTAGGTGCTTTTGAATATGATAAAACAGCAAACTCAGGACTATCCTTAAAGTTCTACTCAGTGTCTGAATTTGGTTGCCAGATGAAATTACATGAGGTTATTTATATCTATTCTGCTTCTGGGAAGTGCATTAAACTGTGAATCTAGATACCTGGATTTGAATTCCACTTTAACCTCAACTGAATCTGGGTAAGCTTTCTTTCCCTGGGCCCAGTTTCCTTGTCTCTCAAATTAAGGAGTTGGACTAAGTGATATATATGTGGGGCTTTTTTTGCAATTCTAATTAAGTCTCAGACTACTGATGGATACAACGAAGTGATGTTTGTATATTCGGAACAAAAAATCAATGGCTGCACATTTTCAAAACTTTTTTCATTCTTTCCTAGTTTAATGATTAATAGTATATTTATGGCACTAAAATGTAATTTGAGGCGTATAGTTTATTTTGGGTATTGGGGACAGATTTATGTTCTTAAGTCTATTGAACTACTATTAATGTTTGAGGCCAAAAATATATATACATGAGAATATTGTCTGGAAATATTCTATGTCTGCTGAAAGACATAGATCTGTTCAGATTTATATATTCAATTACGGTGATTCCATATTCTTAGGAGCATTAGAAATTTTTGTCCAATTGAGAGCTGTTTGGGGAAGACTTCCTAGCCTGAAATCTTTGCAAGCATTATATGACGATGTCAAACATTGCCAAATACCCCAGCAGTTCAAATGGTTTTCAAAAAACTGTAGGTACTATTTTCAAACTTTAGTGAAAAGTTTGACCTCCCATCTAGATTTGGCCTTTATTTTTGCAGATATAAATGAGATCTTAAAATATTAAGGAAAGAAGGATTAATACTTATCATAAATGCAAACTTGTGAGTTAACTACATTTCGGTTATCAATAAGAACCATTTTTTGGTTAGATAGTGTTTCTTAAATATTTTTCATAAAGCTTGATATGTTTTTAAGTTAAGGAAAGTTATTAGTGTCATGTCTAAAGCACCTTCTGGTTAAAAATAGTATTCCTGTGACTCTTTAAAGTGACTTTTCTTTTGATTAATGTAATCACCTTTTTCTCCCAATAGATTTGGGATAATCTTACTTATGTGTCTTAAATAAAAGACAAACATGGGCAAAAAATTAAATTCAAGTTATCTTTGATCTTCAATTAAAACAATTTATGATATAGTGGAAAATTTGTACTTTGACAAGAAAAACACTTAGGAATGAGTATTGACACTTCTACCTACTGGGAAGTATAGGATGTATCATTTCCCCCCTCTCTGATACTCAGTTTCTTCATCTATATAACAGGAAAAGTAATACCTGCCAGGCAGAGTTCTTTTAAGATGGAAAAACAAATAAAAAAACAAACTTCTGCTTGTGATGCCTGTGATAACATAAGCAGTATTTTTAAAATTTATTTTATTTTATTTTATTTTATTTTATTTTCAAGACAGAGCCTTGCCCTGTCACCTAGATTGGAGTGCAGTGGTGTGATTTAGGCTCATTGCAACCTCTGCCTCCTGGATTCAAGCAATTCTCCTGCCTCAGCCTCCCGAGTAACTGGGATTACAGGTGCATGCCACTACGCCCAGCCAATTTTTGTATTTTTAGTAGAGACAGGATTTCACCATGTTAGCCAGGCTGGTCTCAAATTCCTGACTTTGTGATTCTCCCGCCTCATCCTCCCAAAGTGCTAGGATTACAGGCGTGAACCACCATGCCCAGCTAGTAATTTTTATGTGTATAACAAAAATATAAGCAGAAATTAAACAAATGTAAGATGATGCACCTCAATTTGAGAAAATAAGTAAAATAAACACTTCCTTACTTTAGATTACTGCTGAGTTAAATTTAAATTCATAAAGCAAATTATGAAATAAATTACCTTATGAAAAATGATTAGAGTTTTAAAAATATCATGTTTAGTAAATGATCACTTGTTAGTCTTTAACCATGAGCTTGATTAGCCCTGATCCTATTTATTTCAAGAGTAATTTCAGACCTATTCAGACTTCCCCTTAAACCTACACATTCTTCACTCTCTTCACTCTCAGCAGGTGATTTCATCATCCTTTTTATTGGAGGAAATGGATATATCTCTTCTGCTATTCCTTAACCTCCTACCACCTAAAAACTTCCATAGCCATCGTCACTGTCTTTCATTTCCAGAAGACCAAATGTTTCTTTTCTTCAAGGTTGACTTGCCACCCATATCCTTGACCTAAATGCTCTTCATCTCTGGACTCATTCTGTAGTTAAATCCTTTATTCAATATCTCCTACTCTTTCTCCCAATCAACTCTTTCTTTATAGCAGCTGTCAACATGATTCAATCTGAATAATTTGAAGAAATAGAATACTACTTTCACTTGCCACAAGTATTAAAAAATGATCTCTCTTGACATGTATCCTTCGTTGTTTCCTTCAAACTTCTGATAAGACTAGTATATACTAACTGCCTCACTTTCTTTATTTACATTTTAAAATTTCTTCAGTTTGGCTTCTGTCTTCATCACTGTCCTGAAACTGATGACCCTAGTGACAGAATAATCTCATAATTGCCAAATCAAATAAATTTTTTCTGACCTGTCATCAAGTCTCTTGGCTGCACTTTCCACTATTGACCTTCTTCTGATTTCTTTCCACCTTCCTTGTCTTCTAGGCACTGTACTCTGCTGGTTTTACTTCCTTCTTTGACCGTTTCTTGCCCTCATCATCCTTCATTTCCCTCCTTCCCACACCAACACACACAATGCTGTCACAGTACTTCATTTAAGGCTAAAGTCTCACCATGTCACACTTCTTAATAATTTCCATTGCCTGCAAGGTGTAGTCCATACCCCTTGACGTTCTTATAACATGCTTACCTCTCCAGAAGCATCTCTTCAGCCTTTCTGCTTAATTTCTCTCAGGTATACCAAACTGCTTATCGTTCACTCTCTAGACTCCCTTGACATTCCCATACCTATTCACAGAAAGCTAGATATCTTCCCCTCATTCCCATAATGAACGCCTCTAGATCACTGTCCAAACTGTTATTTTAGAATGATCAGGTTGTGCCTGTCTCTCTCACTAGTGAAACAGCTCCTCTTTGTCCGCTCTTGAGCAGAACTAAGTCTTTTTCATCATTATATTAGCAGCACTTTTCACAGTGCCTGGTATGTGGTGGTGCCAGGTAGAGGCCAAACGGGCTTTTCTCCATCAGACTTCAGAACCCGTCTCCTGTTGGCCCCTCTGCCACCTCTTCCTAATGTGGATAATACTTGCCCTTCTCTCTGTCCTCTCTTATGTCTAAGGTGTTGCACATGCTAGGACCTTGCTTTAGAATGCCCTTTCTAGCTTCTCTCCATGATTATAATTTATCTTCATTCAATTAAACTGAGTACTGCTATTCCTTCTTCTAGGAACCCTTTCATAATGGCTTCTCATCTAATTCATTATAAATTAAGTGCACTTCTGGTTTTATTTTCAACCTATCCACCATTACTACATTGCAACATGCAATTCTGTTTTGGTTGTCTTCCCCACTAAGCTTGAAGGCCAGACTATGACTTCTGTCTTTGAATTTTTAATGCCTGCCTTCAGCCTCATATGTAGAAGGTCTCAATAAATGTTTATTAACTGAATTATGTTGACCTCATATCTTCCTTTTTCTCCTATTTTGTATTTAGCAAGTATCTCCAGAAACAAGTTTTCAGTAATTCTGTCATTTAGAATGATAATACTAATTCAGTCATATTTTATCTTTGCATAATGCAAAACCTCAGGAGGCCACTTTGAAAGTTTCCATTTGTTTCCAAGTCAATTTTGAAAAATTATTCATTTGCAGGAAGTTGGAAAGTTAGTACAGGGAAGTCCTGCTTTACTCTGTGAGGTCTCTGAGAATCTGCCCATTTGTTTCTTTGTTGTTTGGATTGAGACTTTGTGTGTGTGTTTGCTTTTAATACTTATGAGTTGCCAGCTTTTCTAGCACTCAATCTGGCACAAACGCAGCACAAAGAAAATCTAGGAAAACCATTAAAATATCATTCCCGAGTCTTGTGGTACTCAGACAATTGGCCTCCTTTTCTCTACTTTCTAGATAAGAAAGTTTTTCTTATGTTTATCTGTAATGTCCCATCCCCATTCATTTATGTGTTTTAATTTATATCTGTATGAAATCTTTTGAATGAATATTAGGCCTTGTACATTAATATTAATATTTCATTAACTAGTTGTATAAGAATGAGCATGACCATGATAAATTCATCTGGATAATGGACACAGTAATATTCTCTATATTTATCTCATTTTAAGGTTCTTTTTATGGCCTGGTACCTGAGAGTGGGAACATAACTGATCATTATTCTCTGTTTCTCTTTATGTACACAGTCTATGGTGAAGCTGTTTGTTCCCACAGCAGCTGTAGAAGGGAAGAAAGTGAGGTTTGGAAGTAGTTCTTAGAAACCCTTGGAAATAACTGTAATATCATTGGCTTTCCTTATGCACTTATTTGAACACCAAATTTGATCCTTCTTTTTGGTTTGGCTATATTATAAGAAATATATCTTCATTGGAATTATATTCTGACACCAGTTTGATTTTTTTAAAGCTATAAACTGTGTAATATTTAATATATTCCATAGATCAAAATTTGATACTATTACCTATAAAATGCTGAATTCCAATAAAATAAACATAATTTGGAAAATTGTTTAAAGGTAGAATACCCACTAATTGCTGATATTCTACATTAATGTTAGCAAATATCCATATTATATGACTTCCTCATTTTCTCAAGTGCAGAGTTCTGTAATGAGTGCATCTTTTATTTGCCAAATACTTGCGAGGTCATGGCCAAGCATCCTCTTGCTCAATTGTTTTAACTTTTTTGGAGGAAAGAAGTCATTTTTAGCGCATCCTCCATTTGACTCATGAACAGTAATTCCAAAAAGATTTTGCGGTATAGAGAGATAATAAACAATCATAAAAGCATTAGGCTATTTACTTTATATTTTAGCTATAGTTTGGAAGATTAATTCCATCAGACTAGTGCTCTACTTCATTTGACTACACAATCACACATGCCCTGAAATGTGTGTTGGTAAAAACTGCACATGATATGTACTATTAGTAATGAAATATCAAATGTTTAATTTATGGGATTTATAATCTATAGGGGGTTCAACTGTATACATATAGACATCTATATATATGTATATTTGTATACATATATATGTGTGTGTATATATACACAGACACACACACACGTGATATAAATAAGTATATGGAAGGTCCAATAGGTTTTACATAAATTTTAGAGACCACTGATACAGGAATTCAGAGAAAGTCATAACTTCGGTTGTTTATGTTAATAAGAGATTTATCATTATTACCATTATTGTCTCAACATTTATTGTGAGTTTACTCTTTGCCGGACACTGTACTAGACGATTTGCATGCATTACCATAAGTAATCTACCCACCAGTCTTATTGTGTAGTTATTAGTGTTAGTTTTACAAATTAGAAAAATTAGGGCTTAAAGAAATTAATTTACATCAAATCTCACAGCAAAGAAATTGTACATGTAACCATTACACCACATTGTCTCCTATGATAGAGATCCAATGTTAGGCTTTGAAAGAAGGCCAGATGCTAGTATGCAAATTTTATCTACAAGATCAATGTTGTTGTTGCCATTAACTTCTAAAATATGTTTCTGAGTGCAAATATTGGATGAATTATTATATGATATCATAAAATATAAGTATAGCTTATAAAAGTCAAATTTATAAATGGTGGAATTTACCTTATTATAGAATTGAATTAAGGATCATCAAGACAGCCTACATTTCTGAATGACTTGTATTGACTACTTCGTAGAGAGTTTAGTGATGTGGTAGCAGAGCAGAGGGAACATTTCAGACTTCTTTTGACCCAAAAAGTGATGGATAATTTTGTGTGGTTTGCTGAGGCACTTTTCCCCATATTTTTTAGACAACTGCTTGTATTTGCTGAATTCTTCTAGAAACAGAAGAACAACTGTAGGTCCTCTCTTGTGTCCTGAGGCGGTCAGGGTTTTGCTTAACATTTAGAAGTGAGCAAATTTTACATTTGATCAGAAGCAGAAAACAATATGGCTTGATTTAAATGTTATCTGCATGTTTTGAGGTATTATAATTTAATAACTTTGAAACAGATTGACTGGTGTTATTGTACTGTTATCAGAAATGGCACGATCAGTGTCTGTTTCCTTTAAAACATTAAAGATTAGATTTTACTCTTCTTATAGAAAACCAGAGTAAGTGTGTTTTCTGTTGAGCATATTTTTAGCAGTTTCATAGCATTGTATGCTAGATAATGATAAACCCTGACTGCAACTTAGGAGAGGGAGCTTCTGTGATAGAAACAAAATAAAGAGCCTGAATGAGAAGAAATTTGTTGAATTTTGAGGAGAAGAAAGGGGCGACTCAAGTAATGGCTGCTTTTATTGAACATACACAGTGGCTTAGGTCTTTATTATTTATTTATTTTTTTATTATACTTTAAGTTCTGGGGTACATGTGCACAACGTGCAGTTTTGTTACATATGTATACATGTGCCATGTTGGTGTGCTGCACCCATTAACTCGTCATTTACATTAGATATATCTCCTAATGCTATCCCTCCCCCTTCTCTCCACCCCACTACAGGCCCTGGTGTGTGATGTTCCCCTTCCTGTGTCCAAGTGTTCTCATCGTTCCATTCCCACCTATGAGTGAGAACATGCGGTGTTTGGTTTTTTGTCCTTATGGTAGTTTGCTGAGAATGATGGTTTCCAGCTTCATCCATGTCCCTACAAAGGACACGAACTCATCCTTTTTATGACTACATAGTATTCCATGGTGTATATGTGCCACATTTTCTGAATCCAGTCTAACATTGATGAACATTTGGGTTGGTTCCAAGTCTTTGCTATTGTGAATAGTACCGCAATAAACATATGTGTGCATGTGTCTTTATAGCAGCATGATTTATAATCCTCTGGGTATATACCCAGTCATGGGATGGCTGGGTCAATTGGTATTTCTAGTTCTAGGGCCTTGAGGAATCGCCACATTGTCTTCCACAGTGGTTGAACTAGTTTATGGTCCCAGCAACACTGTAACAGTGTTCCTATTTCTCCACATCCTCTCCAGTACCTGTTGTTTCCTGACTTTTTAATGATCGTCATTCTGACTGGTATGAGATGGTATCTCATTGTGGTTTTGATTTGCATTTCTCTGATGACCAGTGATCATGAGCATTTTTTCATGTGTCTGTTGGCTGCATAAATGTCTTCTTTTGAGAAGTGTCTGTTCATATCCTTTGCCCACATTTTGATGGGGTTGTTTGTTTTTTTCTTGTACATTTGTTTGAGTTCTTTGTAGATTCTGGGTATTAGCCCTTTGTCAGATGAGTAGATTGCAAAAAATTCTTCCCATTCTGTAGGTTGCCTGTTCACTCTGATGGTAGTTTCTTTTGCTGTGCAGAAGCTCTTCAGTTTAATTAGATCCCATTTGTCAATTTTGACTGTTGTTGCCACTGCTTTTGGTGTTTTAGACATGAAGTCCTTGCCCACGCTTATGACCTGAATGGTATTGCCTAGGTTTTTTTCTAGGGTTTTTATGGTTTTAGGTCTAATATTTAACTCTTTAATCCATCTTGAATTAATTTTTGTATAAGGTGTAAGGAAGGGATCCAGTTTCAGCTTTCTACATATGGTTAGCAAGTTTTCCCAGCACCATTTATTAAATAGGGAATCCTTTCCCCATTTCTTGTTTTTCTCAGGTTTGTCAAAGATCAGATGGTTGTAGATGTGTGGTATTATTTCTGAGGGCTCTGTTCTGTTCCATTGGTCTATATCTCTGTTTTGGTGCCAGTACTATGCTGTTTTGGTTAGTGTAGCCTTGTAGTAGCCTTGTGGTTTGAAGTCAGGTGGTGTGATGCCTCCAACTTTGTTCTTTTGACTTAGGATTGTCTTGGCAATGTGTGCTCTTTTTTGGTTCCATATGAACTTTAAAGTATTTTTTTCCCAATTCTTTGAAGAAAGTCGTTGGTAGCTTGATGGGGATGACATTGAGTCTATAAATTACCTTGGGCAGTATGGCCATTTTCACGATATTGGTTCTTCCTGTCCATGAGCATGGGATGTTCTTCCATTTGTTTGTGTCCTCTTTTATTTCACTGAGCGGTGGTTTGTAGTTCTTCTTGAAGAGCTCCTTCACATCTCTTGTAAGTTGGATTCCTAGGTATTTTATTCTCTTTGAAGCAATTGTGAATGGGAGTTCACTCATGATTTGGCTCTGTCTGTGTTACTGGTGTATAAGAATGCTTGTGATTTTTGCACATTGATTTTGTATACTGAGACTTTGCTGAAGTCATGTATCAGCTTCAGGAGATTTTGGGCTGAGACAATGCGGTATTCTGAATATACAATCATGTCATCTGCAAACAGGAACAATTTGACTTTCTCTTTTCCTAACTGAATACCTTTCATTTCTTTCTGATTATTTCTTATTTCTGCCTGATTACCCAGCCAGAACTTTGAACACTATGTTGAATAGGAGTGGTGAGAGAGGGCATGCCTGTCTTGTGCCAGTTTTCAAAGGGAATGCTTCCAGTTTTTGCCCATTCAGTATGATATTGGTTGTGGGTTTGTCATAAATAGCTCTTCTTATTCTTTATATTCTGAGAGACAGGTAATATTGTCCCTATTTTATAGGAAAAGATAAAAAGGAAGATTACAAGGTAGCACAATCAATTTGGATTTTTTAAAAAACAATAAATCAGAGGTTAGGCAAATGTCCAATAAAAGTGTGAAAGAGTGTCACAAAACAGCCATTATACATTGAAATGTAAACGGTATTAAAGAACATAACTTGTTTAAGGGAATAGCAAAATCTTGCTTTGATAAACTTTTAGAAAAGTGACTAACTAGGTTACTGTAGAACTTGTTGTTTCCTTTAAAATAATTTTCTCTGGGAAATTTGAGGAATTTTTTTCTGGAACTTGATTTACATCCACCAGTACATTCATTTTATAAAATAATACTATAAAATGCAAACAGTAGATGAATGACTAAATAATAGAACGCATTTACCATGATGTTTACTCCTGTAAATGATAAATGGAAAGGCTTTAGTAAGTGTAAAATAGGATTAGGAATCATCTATGTCTCCAGACAGTGTAAGTTTTTTTTTTCTGGCAAATGTAGAAGCTGCTTTTTTATCCATCCAAAACCTTGTGGAAAATGGGGCCTTTAAGGAATTGTGTAAAGATGAAAGAACATTTGGTATGCTGAGGCAGATGGCATTTTATTATATGATATTACTTTGGAATGGACTTCAGTATGATAGATGGTTATGCATTAAGCTAGTCTTCTAAAATTACTGAAAGACTGGATGTTATGTCATCGCCACATAGGGAAAATCTGTTAGAATAAAACATTATGATAATTAAAAGCAGTTTAATGAAGTCAGATGAAGTGATAAGTATTTAGAATGAGTTTCAATAAACCAAATGGTTTCCCTTTGAGTAAAATGAGTGTGTGTATGTGTGTGTGTATATATATAAAAAATAAGGGATTTATGGGAATGTGTGTGTGTGTGTGTGTGTGTGTGTGTGTGTGTGTGTGTATTTGATGAGTGATACATGTATATATTGTGTTTGTTAAACATATGTTAGACATTGGGAATCAAAGAGAAGCGATGCAGACTTGGCCCAATTGGTTCTTATTGTTTGTGTTTCTCTTTACTAACAGAGATTTACATTTAGTTTGAGGAGGGGGCAGGAGTTACATAAAATCTACACAATACAATGATAAGAGAAGTAGATGATGCTTTAGGAGTTTGGGGCAGGACACCTAAACAAGTGTACGGAGATGAAAGGCTTCCATAGGAAGGGGCGTATTAGTTGAGATTCTACAAATAAGTAGAATATGACCAGAATTCAGTGATGAAGCAGCTATAAATTGGAGAGAATTATACATGCATATAGTAAACAACATCTTTAAAATCTGACAAGAAAGAGAATATTTATTCAAATAGGTAGAAGTTAAGCATTGTTGGAGACATAGTAAAGGGAAAAGAATCAAGAAGAGTGTGTCTAGAGAGTGGTAGAGTCTTATCACACATACCTTGTAAAATATGTTAAGAATTTTGGACTTTATGCTACAAGTAATGGTAAATCATTGAAAGGTATTTAAAAAGGGCAAGTGTGATGGAGTTTTATTTAAAGTATAATGTAGCTGCAATGCTGGAGACTGGATTGGATAGGTACAAGACATGGGCAGGACATCAGGTAGCTAGAGCAACAGTTCAAGAGAGAAGTTACAGTGGCCTGGATTCAAATAATGATATCACAGACGGGGAAAAGTAGACAGATCTAGGGAGACCGAAGTGGGCAGATCACGAGGTCAGGAGTTCAAGACCAGCCTGACCAATATGGTGAAACCCCATCTCTACTAAAAATACAAAAATTAGCCAGGTGTGGTGGCGCATGCCTGTATTCCCAGCCACTCAGGAGACTCAGGCAGGAGAATCTATTGAACCCAGGAGATGGAGGTTATAGCGAACTGAGGTTGTGCCACTGCACTCCAACCTGGGTGACAGAGGCTCCATCTCAAAAAACAAAACAAAACAAAACAAAAAAAAACTGCAAGTAAAATGTAAAGTGTTGGGTTGGATAGAGGGGCTGAGAAATAAAGGGTGGTCAAGTTGGCCATCTGGGTTGCTCGTTGGTAATTAGTTAATGACGGTGTCAGTTACTGAGATATTTATTAAAGAAGGTTAGTGCTGCATTCAGTTGGATATACAGTGAAGGGATGCAAGTGGAGAGCTGGGTCTGGAGAAAGATGGTGCTGCAGGTAATGGTTTAAGTTTTACTAGCATCTAGGTGATAATTGACCTTTGGAGTAGAAGAGATCACCCTGAGAGAGCATATAAAGTACAATAGAAAGGAGATTTAGGATAAAACTCTGAGGAATATCAGTATTTAAGAGAAAGATAGAAAACTCATCTACAAAGTTGACTCAAAGGACTTTACTAAAATGTAGGTCGGAAAGACCAAGTAAGTTCAGTATCGGATAAATACGGTATTTGAAGAATGAAGGATTTGTTTAGTATTTTCAAATGTTGCAGTAGATCAAGTAAGACAAGGATTAAGAGCCTTTAATGGATTTGGCAACAAAGAACAGACTGAGAGAAGGGTTGGAGAAAACCCCTTATTTCTGCAAGTTGACGAATGAGTAGAAAGTGAGGCTATAAGAGAAGGTAGGAGAACTCGCCCAAGAACTTTGACTTCATAGGGGAGGAAAGCTAGGAGTAATATGTTGAACTGTATGAAATTGATAATATTTCATCATTTTGACCTGAAAAATAGCAATTTTGTGTGATTTAATTTATAAAAGGGTACAGTAGAATGAGAGAGTCATTTGAGGGTAGTGGCTGACATGCTGAAGCTAGACTCCCTAAGTCCCTTGTTTCTTCCTAGAATTAAAGACCCATGTTATTCTGAGTGAGGTATTTTAATTTCTATATCCCTTTTTTTCCTCATGTGCAAATTGGGTACACTCTTAGTTCTAAACTGAAAAGATAATGATGGCTGCCTATTGTTTCTTTTGCTCACTGTAAACTACAACAGAACTCCTGTAGTCTCCTATTCTCTATATCTCCGTTCTTCATCCTGTCTGCTTCCACCTTTCTAATTTCCTCAGTGTAATGTGGAACATCCTTTTATAAAACTACATATGATATTATAAAATTGTAAAATGAATTCCGACTCCTTTTATAGGACTGTTCTTGAAATCCTGAATCTTTTCCTCTCTGAAATCCATTGTAGGCATTTGCTTTTTCCTTTGGCAATTCTTACTGACATCTTGGCATATGTGATTTTACTGACCACTCACTGCCAACATCTTGATACTTTTTTCCTTTGTATTTGTCCTCCTGTACTCAATACAGAAATTTACTGCCTCCATTGTGGTCAGTGAGGCTATCATCCATGGTGAGCATGAGATGGAATGCCTCAGTGGGCATGCTGCTGGATCCTCACTGCTTCTTGTAATGTGAGCATTTCTCTTATTGACTGAGGATATAATGTGAAAAGATAAATGTATTATCTTTCAATGCAGCCTGCTACATAGGTCTGTTTCAGTATTGGAGGAAATCACGACTGTGTTGGACCTAAGAAAAAGGATGTGCTTGTGTATCATTTCAAATACAGTCATTTGTTGCTCAGTGCCAAAGATCTATTCTGAGAAATGTGTCATTAGGCGATTTCATCATCGTGTGAACATCAGAAAGTATACTCACACAAACCTAAATGGAATAGCTACCACACACCCAGTCTGTATGGTACAGCTATTGTTCCTAGGCTACAAAGCTGTATAGCATGTTACTGTATTTATTACTGCAGGCAATTGTAATACAATGGTATTTGTATACCTAAACATAGAAAAAGTATAGTAAATATACGGTATAAAATATAAATAGTGGTATACCTATATAGGGCATTTACCATGAATGGAGCTTGCAGGACTGGAAGTTGCTCTTGGTGAGTTAGTCAGTAGTGGTAAGTGAAGGTGAAGGTCAAGGACATTACTGTACAATACTGTAGACTTTATAAACACTGTAAGTTAGGCTGCACTGAATTTCTTTTTTAAAATTATTTCTTCAATAATAAATTAATGGCTGACTATAACTTTTTACTTTATAAGCTTTTTAATTTTAAAAAAGTTTTTGACTTTTTGTAGTTAGCTATACAAATATCTTTATATCCTTATTCTGTAAGCTTTTCTGATTTTTAAATTTATTATTTTTTTTACTCTTTAAACTTTCTTATTAAATAATACCCAACTACACACATTCACCTAGTACTATACAGGTTAGGATTGTCAATTTCACCGTCACCCCACATCTTGTCCTACTGGGAGGTCTTCAGGGGCAATAACACGTAGGGAACTGTCATCATCTATGATAATCATATCTCCTTCTGGAATATCTCCTGATGGACCTGCCTGAGCCTGTTTAACAGGTAACTTTAAAAATATGTAAGTTGAGGAGCATATTCAAAAATAACAGTAAAAAGTATTGTATAATACATACATAAAATAGTAACACATTATTATCAAGTATTATGAGCTCTACATGATTGTGTGTGCCATACGTTTATACTACTGGCAGCACAGTAGGTTTGCTAACACTGGCATCACCACAAACTCATGAGTAATATATTGTGCTAGATATTAGGATGGGTAAACCTCAGGAGTTTTTAGCTCTATTATAATGCTATGGGACCACCATGATGTTATATGTGGTTTATTGTTGATTGAAACAACATTATGTGGCATATGACTATATATATACACACATACATATTTATCCATACATACACATACACATGTGTATATATGTGTGTATACTATATATATATATTTAAGGTTAAACATAACTTTACGAAACATTTATTATAGTTTGTGCGTGTATAGGGAATTTGTGGATTTACCAGGTCATTATATAAAATGCATTTCTTACTGTGGAATATGGTGAAAATGCTGAAAGCTACTGTCATAGTAGAAAAAAAAAAAAGGTAAGTAAAGTCAAAATATTACCGTTTGAGTGCCAGATCTGCTAACCTGGTGGCTTTGTGACAGTGGGCCAATTTCTAAATCTCATTGAGCCTTTCTTTCCTCATATGACATAGGGTCTTACCAACGATCTCATAGGTCATCCGCTCATCTCATGAATCCTATGAAAGTGTTTATGCAGTATTCATCTGATAGCAGAAATTAATAAAGATTTTTTTTTTCCTTATCTACTTTGCTTTGGTTTTCTTTCTTTAAAAACGTTGAGGTAAAATACATAAACAGTGAAATTCAGATTTTAGGTATAAAACTTAATGAGTTTTGGTAATTGTATAGTCTTGTGTGAACAATGCCCGTATCAAAGTAGAGAACATTTCTGTCAGCCTAGAGACTTCCCTTGTGACCCCTTTCCGTAACCTGCTGTATCAGTCTTTTTTGTATTGCTATAAAGGAATACTCGAGGCTGGGTAATTTATAAGGAAAATAGGTTTATTTGGCTTACAGTTCTGCAGGCTGCACAGGAAGCATAATACAAGTATCTGCTTCTGGCAAGGTCCTCAGGAAGCTTCAAATTATGGCAGAAATGGAAGAGGAGCTGATGTGTCACATGGAGACAGAGAGAGAGAGAGAAAGAGAGAGAGAGAGAAGGATGGGGTTCCACACCCTTTTAAACAACCAGCTCTTGTGTGAACTAATAGAGTGAGAACTTACCTTTACTGTAGGGAAGGCACCAAGCCATTAATGAGGAATCCACTCCCATGGATCCAAACACCTCCCAACAGGCTCCAACTCCAACATTGTGGATCACGTTTTAACATAAAATTAAGAGGGGACAAATATTCAAACCATGTCCCCTCCATTTCCTTTAGGAACCACCTATTCTGATTTCTGTTATTAGGGAAAGCTTTGTTTTTCAACTTCATAGGAGTGGAACAATGTAGTATCTACTCTTCCTTTTTCTTAGGTTCAGTATATCTTTGTCAGTCATCCATGTTGTTGCATGTATTAATAGTTTATTTCTTTTATGGCTGAGAAGTAGAAGTACACCATTATACAAATATGTCCCATTTTGTTTATTCAATATCATGAATGTACATATGGGCTCCTTTCAGTGTTAGCTGATTATAGATGAGCTGTTATAAAAGTTCATGTACAGGATTTTTATAGACATGCATTCTTTGCATGGAGTGTAATTTCTGGGTCTTAGATCATATATATGCTTAACCTTTTATTATAATATATGGAATTGCAAATAGTTTTCTAGAATGCTTATACAGTCTCACTCTCTTACCAGTGATGTATGAAAATTCTGGCTGTGGCATTTCCTTGCCAACATTTGAAGTTCTCAGTCTTTTTAACAATAGCCGCTTCAGTGATTTTCAGTGATAACTTACTGTGGTTTTGATTTGCATCTCTTTGAATATTAATGTTGATGATCATGCTTTCATGTGCTTTTTTGGAGTCCATTATATGTATTCGCATTTGAAATGAGTGCCTAGAATGCTGAGACAAAATTTTAATTGGGTTGTGGTTCTTTTATTCTTGTAGCAGTTATTTGTGTTCTGGGTTTGCATCGTTTGTTACAAATATGTTTTGTGAATATTTCCCCCTAATATGTGGCTCAGCTTTTAATATTCTCATCTTTCAAAGAGCAGAAGTTATTAATTTTGCTGAAGTCAATTTATAATTTTTTCATACTTGGTCCTGTGTGTGTCCTCTCTAAGAAATCTTTGCCTATATCAAGGTCACAGAGTTATTCTCAATATTTTCTTCTAGAAACTTTATGGTTTTAGCTTTTAAGTATAGGTTTATGTCTCATCTAGAAATAGTTTTTGTATATGGTGTCAAGATAATCAAAGTATTTTTTAATTGGAATATCCAGTTGTTCCAGAATCATTTGCTGAAAAAATTTTTCTCTGCCTAATGCTGTGTTTAAAGTGTTCAAAAATACCGTGTAAATACAATGAAGGTTTGTGTTTAAATATATGAAATATGGCAAAATAAATTTTATAGTGTTTTATGAATATATGAATTGTCTTTTAATATTGACCCTCTGCATGACTGTTTTAATTCTGAAGGAGACAGTGACTCTGTTGAGATTATTAAGCATGATATTTGTTTATACTGTACTTTAAATTTATACATAGCTATGGAATCATATCTAGTAAATCCTAAGCACTACACTGTCCTGAGTGGCAAAGTAGGCTCTGGTGTGAAGAAAAAAAATAGAGGAAACATTTTTTTCCTGTATTAACACATTACACATTTCCATTAAAAAGGACCATATAAGCTTAGACAATATGTTACATGGTTTTTATATTTTTTCAAGAACACAGTATATTTTACACAAACAGAATTGGCATCCCCACGCTTGGTAGAGTAGATGTACTTGTAGACTAACAACTCAGACCTACATCTGCATCCACAATGATAGCTCATCTTTATAGCTTCATCTTCAGGGGCATGTTAGTTGCCAGCATTGCTGTCACCCTGAAATGTGACATAAATTTCTTGAGATTGCTCAACAGCATAAGTGACTGGTGACTTTATGCTTATCCCTCAAGTACTAAACCACTATCATTTAGTAAACATGTATGTACTCATCATGTCAACACTAATAACCAAAGAGAAGATTTAACAATGATCTAGACTGACAGAATATATCAGTGCTGGCATTTGGTGAGGTAATTCTCAAAGAAGTATGTTTTTATGTGCATGAAAGCTACTACCCCCAAAAGCAAATGAACCTGTATAATGGGGTTTAGGATAGTGTTGCAGTGGAAACTTTTTGTTTGTATTTAGGACAGGAAGAGAAATGAATTTAGATGCTATCAAGCGATATAAAATTATAAAATACTGAAATGTGTTCCCATAGGATTAATACCCCCCTATAGAAAGTTATGAGAAAAGAAACATACTTTGTTTTCTTCAAAAGCTATGTATTGATACTTTCTTGAAAATGGAACTTTTGCTTAGATAACATATAAATATCTATTTCATCTTATGTTTTTGCAATTTCATAGTATTGAACAATAATTTCATAACTTATTATTAAAGCAGAACAATTTTGAAGTTTAATCACAAAATATTTTGTGTATGAACGTATGATTTGATGTTAAGTAGTAGTTGATAGATTTGAATCCCTGAAAGCATCTTTTTATACATTTATCAAACTTTTGCAATACTAGTCAGTTTAAGATCCACATGGGAGGAATAGGAGAGAATAAAATCTCTGTTGCATTTCAACATTTATCGTTAGTCTGTAGCTCATTTTGACTACTCCCAGTTACAAACAAAAAATAAATACAATTTGCTTATGTGTTCCACTTTCTATTCCCTGGTAACTGTTATTATTATATAATTGATATTTTATGAGATTTTTAAGGAGATTGTCCAAGTTTGTTTTGACCCATTTTAGAACCCCTGTCTCCTTCTCTGAGCATTTTATTATGGACGCTTGTTCACCTGACTGCAGCCAAAAGGCTCAGAGCAGCTAAAAGACTCTTTCTGTTGGGAGCTTGGCATTAAAACTGAGAGGAAGCAAACCAGTTTGGGCTGATTCCTAATATAGAGGGCATGTAAACTTTGGAGCTATGGGTCTAATCTTCAGACAGAACGAAACAGTGAGGTAGAGATGAAGGAGAATTTCCTTGGTTTCCTGTGGCCTTCCAAGAAAGTCTTTCAAGGGGCCCAGCTGACCTTGGTCTCTTGAGAAACTCTGGAATTTTTCCAAGATATGTCCTTTTCTGATGATTGTTTAAGATGGCTTCA